>NC_091980.1:115224269-115840519 GCF_044704955.1 Pristiophorus japonicus | reverse complement strand
AAAAATAGGATGCTGGGTGAAAGGTAATTGATGTTTACCAGTGCTGATCACAAGGACCTGCAGTAAAAGTACACCATCTGTTCATAGAAGAGTGATAAAGTTCATGGGAAAGCTGAGGAACATCAGGGAGTTACAGCAAAACTGTCATATTGCAGTGATAAGAAAGGGTATAAAAGGAAAAGGTATACACCTCGGTGGGGTGCTACAGCAAATCATCCACAGAAGAAAGAAGCCACGGCTGCCATAGCTCCTGGAACAGAGACAATTACCGTGTACCGTTGGTAAGGTTGCTCCATAGCACTCTGTGGGGCCGAAATTCAGGGTCTCAAAGAAAACCGTTAATGCCTGTTTGCAACGGCCATTCCTAAACTGCTTTGGGATCAACAGGGTGACCCGACCTTAATTCAGATCGGGGATTTTTTGGCCTGGACTCCATTCCGCCCAAGTAGTTGCACTGCCAATTTAAAGTTATAAAAAAATGCTTACCAGCGATTTTCAGCTCCATCTGTCGATACCCCGCCACGCGGTGCCCCCTACAGGTTTTTCTGCTGGTGCACCATCTCTGCAATGAATGCGGCCCTGCAGCGCAGCCACCATCCTCCTGGGCCTGCTGTCTCCCTGCGGATCCATCTCACTTCCCCCCGAGACCCGGTCTGTTTGGGAGCTGGTGCCCCCAGGTTTGGCCGGCCCGCCACTGGGCAGACTGGCAACGCCTCTTGGGTGCCAGGCTGCTGGTGTCCCAGTGGCCAAAGTTAAACAATGATCGACTCTCTCCCCTTCAATGGAGGGGAGAGAGTGTGGTGATGCACGCACGCTGTGAAGTCACCACGACTCCACCGCTGATTGACAACGGTGGAGGCCCCAACTGACCCATTTTCAGCCAGTCAGCCTGCCTTTGAATCTGTGGCCCACCCCATTATGATCTATTTCCTGTAGGACTTTGAAAACATTTCAAAGTCCTGAAAATGGATCTACCAGGAGTTCCAGCAGTAAGTACCAGTCAAAACCTCATATGTGCGCCAGTTTTCTGGTGCACCTGAATCTCGGCCCCATGTATGTCCTCCTATAACTATGGTCATGTTGCTGCCTTTCTGGCACTTGAATTCTGTCATAAAGAAAGATTCAATTGATTTTAAAAATATGTATACATATATAGTCATGTCTGATTCGACAGGCCTGAACCCAAGTTATATTTAGAGACATGGTATGCATCATTTGACCAATGGTACAACAGTAATTCTGTCAATAACAGTCTTTATTACAAAACAATGTTGCTAGGCCTTTTGTATTGCCACAAACATGAAAGTATATTATGCACAAATCACAGATCAATGCTTTTCAATGTAGTTAGGCTGCCTGAAATGGGCAGAATGCTGCTTAAATATGCAAATTGAGGCCTACACGGATTGCAGTTCCAGGTACAAATAGGCAGAGCGTGTGTTGCGCATGCTCCACCAATTTATATATAGTGTGCAGCCTAATAGCGGTCCTTAAAGGGACCACTGGTGGCTGTTCAGAAACAGCCCAGGAAATTTTAATTGTTCATTTTCTGGGGCTCAGAGGAGTAGGTGCGCTCCTCCTGGGCCTGCTGTCTCCCCGCGGATCATCTCACTTCCCCCCCGAGACCCGATCTGTTTGGGAGCTGGCCTATCTCTCGCCCTCCCACAGATGGTGAGCTGCAGCAGGCCACCATTTGGCACCTATAGCTCGCTGGCGGCAGCCAATTGAGAACATACATAAGAACATAAGAAATAGGAGCAGGAATAGGCCATTTGGCCCCTCGAGCCTGCTCCGCCATTCAATAAGATTATGGCTGATCTGATCTTGGCTTGAACTCCACTTCCCTGCTCGCTCCCCATAACCCCTGACTCCCTTATCTTTTAAAAATCTGTCTATCTCCACCTTAAATATATTCAGTGACCCAGCCTCCACAGCTCTCTGGGGTAGAGAATTCCAAAAATTCATGACCCTCTGAGAAGAAATTCCTCCTCATTTCTGTCTTAAATGGGTGACCCCTTATTCTGAAACTATGCTCCCTAGTTCTAGATTTCCCCCATGAGGGGAAACATCCTCTTTGCATCTACCCTGTCAAGCTACCTCAGAATCTTGTATATCTCAATAAGATCAACTCTCATTTTTCTAAACTCCAATGAGTATCGGCCCAACCTGCTTAACCTTTCTGAAAATGGTTCGGGCCTCCTGAGGTCAGCATTGTGTAGGCAACATGTCTGCTTCACAGACTTTGTGCCAGCTTCAGAAGCTGAAAAGCAAACATTTTTTTGGATGGGAAGGGATAAAAGCCAGAAAAGCCTTGTATCATTTTTGTAGTGATGTTTATAGAAGTAGTTTACATCATTAGATCTTCTGTACATACACAAATGAGAAAAGATTTGTCGAACATTTTTTCATGATAGTTTCCCATTACAATGTAGCTTTGTAAACTGTATGATGTGCCGCTCCCAACATCAATAAGAGGCTAAAAAAGGACACATTTATCTGCATATGTGACTTAATTAAAGAAATACAAATCACTGCCAGCTCTAGTTCTTTGTTGGTAATTTTCAGATCTGTACATGTAAATAATTAACAGCCATTTACTGTGGGAGGCGTAGTGCTCCACATAAACCGCCCACGGCGCCTAAGCCTCACTAAAAGCTCAAAGGTCTGAAGCTTCCGATCGATTGCGTTGTTTTTTTTGGTGCAATCCGACTGATATCGGTGTCACCGGCGCAAAACATCGCGGAATTTTAAGCGCAACTTGCATTCAGCGCAATTCGAGCTTCCGTGATCATTTGCGTTAGTTTTTAAACTATCGTGCTGGAAGCAAACCTCGCCCACAAAACTGGCCATTGCCCCAGGGTGAATTAATTATCATTGGGAGCTTCCACTCATTGCGCTCATTTGCAGGCCTTCGCGGAGGCTCCAAAAATTAAGCTGGTTATTTTGGGGGCGAGGGCACTAATAGGTATGTTTTGAATGAATTTTTTAAAAATTTACTCAGGAACTGACTATTGTACTCCAATCTAACTAAAAAATAATTTTGTATTATTTTTAAAAGTAATTTTCAGTCATTTAAAATCATTACTCACAGGTGTTGGATTGACACTGATTTAAAATGCTTATTTTTTTTGTGATAAACACATTTTCAATTGTATTCATCAAACTTTACCAATTACCATTCCAAAATATATCAAGGAATATTTTTTAAAGCAAAATACAAGAAGCAAATTACTTTTCAAAATGGGTGGAATTTTGGCCGCAATTTTGCTGGAATTGCCGATTGTGTCAAAGTGGAAACTCTATCCCATTATTAGGAATCTATACAATGAATTCTTGATGTACTGATATTCAGACCAAATTTTTTTTTAATAATAGGTGTGGTCTCCTGAAAAGTATGATGACACTTTATTGCAGGACATCTTTCTGACTGTAACAAGCTGCATCACATGATTAGGTTTCCCACTGTTCCTCTCTAGATTCACATTTTTGAGATAAAAGGTGAAAGTTGAACCTAAATTACAAATATGCCAACATCAAACATTTAAATAAGCCAAGAATATGGAAAGTTATTAAAAAATTGCATCTGAAATGAATATTGTCTCTGAAATGCCCCCACGCCATGAGAATCTGAATTCTACTGGCATTGTATTGACTCTGGCACTCGGTACAAATCCAGTAGTCCTCCAGGATGCAACACAAATGCAAAAGTGATAGAATCATAGCAATGACAGCATTTGGCCAACCATGCCTGTGCCAGTGCCAGCTTGTCAACTGGAGCTATAAAAACATATCTTGTGCAGTAACCTTTTATGTGGCACCTTATCGAATGCTTTCTGGAAATCCAAATACATGACATTTACTGGTTCCCCATTATCCACCCTGCTTGTTACATCCTCAAAGAACTCTAGCAAATTTGTCAAACATGATTTCCCTTTCATAAAACCATGCTGACTCTGCTTGACTGCATTATGATTTTCTAAATGTGCTGCTACTACTTCCTCAATGATGGACTCCAGCATTTTCCCAATGACAGATGGTAGGCTAACTGGTCTATAGTTTCCTGCTTTGTGTCTCCCTTCTTTCTTAAATAGGGGTGTTACATTTGTTGTTTTCCAGTCCGCTGGGACCTCCGCAGAATTCCGGGAATTTTGGTAAATTACAAGCAATGCATCAACTATCTCTGCAGTCACTTCTTTTAAGACCCTAGGATGCAGGCCATCAGTTCCAGGGGACTTGTCCACCTTTAGTCCATTAGTTTGCCTAGTACTTTATCTCCAGTGATAGTGATTGTTTTAAGTTCCCCCTGCCCAATAGCTCCTTGATTATCAATTATTGGGATGTTTTTAGTGTCTTCTACCATGAAGACCGATACAAAATATTTGTTCAAAGTCTCTGCCATTTCCCTGTTTCCCATTATTAATTCTCCAGTCTCATCCTCTAAGGGACCTATGTTTACTTTAGCGACTCGCTTCCTTTTTATATATCTGTAGAAGCTCTGACTGTCTGTTTTTATATTTATTGCTAGTTTACCCTCATATGTTATCTTCTCTCTCTTTATCAATTTTTTAGTCATCCTTTGCTGGTCTCTAAACATTTCCCAATCCTCTGGCCTTCCACTGTTCTTCGCAACATTGTATGCCTTTGTTTTCAATTTGATACCATCCTTTACTTCCTTAATTAGCCATGGATGGTTCATCCTTCTCTTAGCGTCTTTTTTTCTCACTGGAATAAATCTTTGCTGAAAGTTATGAAATATCTCTTTAAATGTTTGCCACTGCTTTTCTACAGTTTTACCCTTTAATATATTTTCCCAGTCCACTTTAACCAACTCTGCCTTCATACCTTTGTAATTACCTTCGTTTAAGTTCAGGACACTAGTTTGAGACCTCGCTTTCTCACCCTCAAACTGAATTTGAAATTCTACCATGCTATGATCACTCTTCCCAAGAGGATCCTTCACTATGAGATCATTAATTAATCCAGACTCATTACACATTACCAGATCTAGAATAGTCTGATCCCTGGTTAGTGCCATAACGTATTGTTCCAAGAAACTGTCCCGCATTCACTCTGTGAATTCATCCTCAAGGCTACCTTTGCCAATTTGATTTGTCCGATCGATATGATGATTAAAATCACCCATGATTATTACTGTACCTTTCTTATAAGCCTCCATTATTTCTTGATTTATACTCTGTGCTACATTGTGGCTACTGTTTGGGGGCCTGTAGACCACTTCCGTCAGTGACTTTCCCTTATTAATTCTTATCTCCACCCAAACTGATTCGACATCTTGATCTTCTGAGCCAATATCATTTCTCACTACTGCACTGATCGCATCCCTTATTAACAGAGCTACCCCACCTCCTTTTAATTTCTGCAAAATGGCAAATACTCCTGAATATTTAGTTCCCAGCCTTGGTCACCTTGCAACCACATACCCATTTATTTCTGTTTGTGCTGTTAACTCATCTACCTTGTTACGAATGTTTCATGTGTTCAGATATAGAGCTTTTAATTTTGTCTTATGTGTATACGATCCGTCCCTTCCTGTCACTCTATGGTTATCATAACCCCTATCGCTACCCTGCACTTTTGTCTTCTCCTTTCTCTTTGACTTTTTTAATTTCTGCTTACCGGATCCCCCCACCCTGCCCCCCACCCCCCACTATCAGAAATTCCGTGGGGCCATTTACGCCGATGTTGCACCTCTGAGCTGGGACTTCTGCTGTTCAGTATTGACCCCTCCATAAATGGTGGGGTCAGCTCATTTAAATATTCAGTACTGCTTATAAAAACCCTTATGTTGACTACCAGTCTTTCAAACTTGTTCTTAGTCTTTGCTGGCCCTAGTTTAGCTTTGTTCTGTATTTTGCTCCTATATTTATCACATACTTCTTTTGAAATTTACTTTTTGTTCTAACATCTCCATATATCCAAGAATAAGTAACTTTTGATGTTTCATCTTCATCCTTAGAATTTATTTAATCTATATTTTATCCCCCTCACATTTAACTATCTTCTATTTTGCGCTGCTGTTGAGCAACCATTATTCCAATCTATTAATCCGCAGTAGTTCCCCTTTCCCACTGATATTGGCTACTTTTCAGTCCAACACCTTTACCTTTGTATTTTTCTTTATCCATTTTTAACGTGAATTTAACTAGGTTGCAGTCACTATTTCCCAAGTATCCTCTCACTTTTAGGCAGCTTGCTTATGCGGCTTCATCACCCAGAAACAGGTCCAGCACTGTTTTCTTCGTTGTTAGATGTGCAACATTTTAATAAGGAACAATCCTGGATGCATTCCAAAAAACTGTCCCAATTTTGACTCAGCCCACTTTACCTTAGCATAGGGTCTCCCACTCTTATGTTGCTTGAAAATATGTTATATTTCTTTTCTGCTATTTGGTGGTTGAGAATGTGCTCTTCATATAGTAACAGATCCCTTATTAGTTCTTAACTCGGTCCAGATAGATGGTCTGCTCACTACCAACAGCAAAAAGATTTGGCATCTTATTAGTATTTTTTAATAACTTTAATTTTTCAAATTTTGATAACTGACATTTTTAGCCATTATATTTACATACAATGTCAGCTATATTCTTGTGTGCTATGGAATAAAATAAATTTGCTCAGCAAAATTATAAATGCTGTATCACTGTAATGGAGTACTCAAGCCAACCCAGTCCGTATAAAAAGGAATGGGATGAGTGATCATTTCATTCATGCTTTTTTTAGGCAAGAATCTTTTTTTTTAATTTAGGGTGGCTAGGTGATTGGGATGTCAGTGCAGTTCTTCATACACAAATTGAAATTGTACATTAATAGGATTATCAGTTTAATAAGGAGTTAGATGTAGTCCTTACTACTAGAGGGATCAAGGGGTATGGCGAGAAAGCAGGAATGGGGTACTGAAGTTGCATGTTCAGCCATGAACTCATTGAATGGCGGTGCAGGCTTGAAGGACCGAATGGCCTACTCCTGCACCTATTTTCTATGTTTCTATGTTAATACATTTTTGGCAAACAGTCTGGAATTTAATTGGTGCTTCATTGTTTGATGGTGATTTTATTGGTTAAGAAAGGAAGCATATTACAATTTTAATCTTATAGAATAATGTAGGAAATCAGACACCAGTGCAGAGGGCATGAGTCTGAGAACACTTCAATTAAAATGAAATACTTTTATTCTGGATAAGCAGGTGCCAGAGGCTCCAAGAGGTGGACAGCATACAATGTGGCATCGTCGTTCAATTTAAAGATATTCTTTGTCACATCATTGATATTTTGATACATCTCTAGGGACTGTGAAAATTATCTAGAGGTGTTCAACTGGAAAATAACTCCAGTGCGGATGCAAGAATCTTGTTGCAAGGATAGCTTCCATACGACTCTCTTTCACTGAGCTCTTTAATCAGTTGGCAGTGATTTTAGATCTGTCCCCAAGATAGGATGGTGAAATGGAGTCATATGTATCAAAGACAGTGAATGAATGTATTAATAAGGTGGGGCCTGGCTATTATAAGGGATCAAGATAATACTAAGACATTTTCCCCCATTTTTCTCTGTATTACGTGATTTTGCTCATTACATTGCAATACATATCCCAGTGCGGGCCGATATTGGAAATCTCTAACCTCTGACCATGATCTAGTGATGAAATGACCGATCACAAATGTAAAGGCAGAAAGAGTTAGAAGATGAAGTTTCAATACATCTATTATTGAAGAAGAGGAGCTTTGTTCCTTCTCACAAAAGGAAAATTGCACTATATTGCTGCTGTGGGAGACAACTAAAGCAGCAATAAAGGGGAGGATTACATGTCAGCCTTTCTTTCATTTTACTGATAAGTTCTCTGTGCAAGGAAATGTGTTGGCTAGACTATGGTCTGAACAATATAAGTTCATGGGAATCAATTTCTATCCAATTTGATTAAATCAGCTCAGCTGATTATTTCAGAGACCATAAACAATGGTGTGACGAGCATGGAGTAAAACTGATATTGTCAGCTCATCTACTAAGAGCACTGATGAGATATTATTGTCTCAGCTATAAATCATATAACTGGATCCTCTTTGCTCCCCAGAGATAAATGAAGAATTTGACTCATTGTGCAAGTCCATTTATCAACACAATTCCCAGTCCGCAAATGGGAATATTTTGGATCCATCGAATTTTCCAATTCTACCACTTTCACAAAAAGGAAGATCTGGAAGTATCATTTATCAAGGAATGATGTGATATTGCAATGAGCTCTTTGTCAACAGACAAACCTAGCAGCACTGACAATTTCCCAGTGGAGTCATATTCCCTCTCAGCCTCCACAGTGTCGCACAAGTAAAAGAACAATCTACTTAATGTTCTAGTTATAGGCACATCCTGTTGTAAGGTATTGGCTAAATGTTGAAAACAGTCCTACTTATCCTTACTTACATTGACTATTGGGTGCTTGTCGAAAACATATGCATTTGGTAAACATAAAAAAGGAACTCAACATCATGGAATATTGTGGAACCTGGGCATTCTGGAAATGGCATTTTCTCTAAATTTGGAGAAGTCATTCAATCAAGTGGAATGGGGCTACAAACCTATAACTATAGAAAAAAGTTATGAGCTATATGTACACATTGATGCCTTGAAAGAAAATTTGAGACACCTAGGGATTCAGCTAGTGGCAGTGAATAATGGTGCTATGTAACAACTTCTGTGGGCTATCTGCCAAAAAAAACATTTGAATGAATGGACAATGGGCCAAAATCCCTTGAGATCATGCCAAATGGTGCTCTTCTGCACTGACCATGTTGGAGTTTGCAGCATTAGTGAGTCAGAGTCAGGTGGGCATAAGCACCACTTTGGGCACATGGCCACACTGTGCCCGCTGGAAACTCTGGTGGCTGCCTGCCTTTTGGGGGAGAAGGTTTCCTGGGCTCTCCCAACCAATCCTATGGTCCTTTCTGCCTCTCAAGCAAGGGGGGGCAATTTTTTTTTTTTAAATCCTCAGAGATCCAGGCATGTACATTCTTGTGCAGGTAGTTATAGCTCCACTTACTTGGTATTGTATGCCACAACTACTGCAAGTCCCCTTCCAATTCCAGAAATGGAAAATTCCGGTTTAGGGATTCCCCCACCCCTGGCTCTGCACCCTGCCATCATAGAAAATGACAGCACAGAAGGTAGTCATTCAGCCCATCGTGCTTGTGCTGACTCTTTGACAGAGCAGTCATACCTAGTCCCACACACTGGCTTTTTGTCCATAACGCTGTAAGTACTCCATCCTGAAGTACCTCTACAACTCCTTTTTACGATTATTTATGGAATCAGCTTCCACCATCTTTTCAAGTAGAGCGTTCCAGATCCCGACAACTCTGGAGTGAAAAAAATTCTCCTCATCTCCCCTCTAGATCTTTTGCCAATTATTTTAAATCTCTGACCTCTGGTTATTGGCCCACTCGCCAGAATAGATAATCTGTCAAAACCTCTCATCATTTTGAAAACCTCTTAACTTTCTCTGTTCCAAGGAAAAATGTCCTAACTTTTCCAACCTCTCCTCATTTGTCTTACAAAGGAAAGAGGAAACTCTGGGAAGCAGGTACAGCCTGGATCGTGTCCCTCCTGTTTTCCTGGTGATTCCTGGGCTCCAGAGTTATGGCAGGAGACCAGCAGAACTACTGCAGAATTTCAGAGCTAGTGATTTTAATAAGATTATTTGATGAACAGATAAAGGTAACTAAGTTACCTGAGATTAATGAAAGGAAGCCCGACATATTGCCCATCTCCAGCTATACCCCTGGGACTATGGATACCTGCTAAGGAGCAGAGCTGGAAAGAAAACACAGATTGCTTCTGTTAGAAAACTGCCTAACTCTGAATTCCCAAAGGAAGATACTATAGCTCACCCACATCAGAAAGGAACATAGCAAGATTCAATTAACCTTATTTTGTTTCATTTGTACTGCAGCAAGTTTGTGTACCATCAGACAATTAGCCATTTACATTGAGACGTTGATTCTTCTGTACAGGAAATAATTTTGTTCACGCACAGATACACGCATGTACAGAACTCTTCTTCCAGCAATTTCATCTAAAACATTTAGAGAGTGTGGGTGGCAATGTCCACATGGTTGGTTAAATTAACTCCAATTAGGTTTGAAAAATAGTCAAAGATTTAAGGGACTCTGTGAGCATTTTAAAACCTTGTTTAATGCTGCACTAGATTTACATTCTATGTGGTGCCAAACTCAGTTGCTATCTGACCACCTCCTCTGTGGCGGTTCATGCTGCCTCTCTCTGGAGTCAGCCACATCCTTCATGGTATGTTTCAGTCCAGATTGGAGGAAAAGTGATTCGAACAAAGGGAAAAAGAGGCACACACCAGGTACTCATAGAGCCCTCTAAGAAGGACACTCTTGCCTTTTAACAGACTCTGAGAAACGATTGCCTTCCTAAAACATATACCTTTGCCTATTTCAAATGGAAAGTACAGTATAGACATAGCTGAGAAATGTATAAGATTCCACAGTCCCATTTAGTTACCAAAACTTTTTTGGAAGGAAAAAAACAAAATCAAAATGAGTTTTAAAGCTACTGTCCCTGATGATAGTCCTTTTGGAGAAGGATATTGAGTGTGTCTTTATTCAAGTTGTGTGGAAAGAAATGTAGGAAGGAACCAAGAAAATGACATCAATCACTTACCTACACTTCCATATTTTTAAGGCAATTATACCCATGTTGCCCACTGTGGATGGAAAGCTATAAGACAAATATTAGTTGTGACAAATATTGGGCTCCTTTCTCATCTGTTTTGCGATTGTATTCTTGTCATACTATCCTGGAAAGTAGGCATTGTAGTTTCAGATTTTAATCACAAAGGTGGAATATCCCATTCTCCTGAATGTGGCCATTTTGGGAACCACAAAAGCATCATTATCAAAACGATGGCACAAGGTCCCTCCAAGTCTTACAAAAGGTTTTTGCTTGACTATAGCTTAAGCACGAGCAACTTTGTGCCCCATTTTTATTCACCAAATGAACAAAAATATTCTAAGGTGAAATTCTTTTACATTATCAAAAGGAAAACTGATATAATTAATGGAAATTCTACTTGCACATCTTGTAATTTATGATAAATATAAGCTTGTATCTAATTTGATGTCATACATTCATTGCAGAATAATTGTATTTAATGTTGGAGTTTTCAAATGTTTTATTTCATTTTACAATAATTGCTTGATGCAAGACCTGTATTTATCCTGTTTTTTTCTCACATTGTTTTATTGCACAGTATTCAATAGAATTTTTAATCACAAAAAGTCTGAATTGAGGATGATTGTTGCAATCAACAGAATATTTAAAATTCCAATACAATTACTTTAATAACATTCTAATCTTGTACCATAAAATCAATAGTGCATTGCTTAAAATAACCACCGACTTGTAGAGAAAAAATGCTCCTTTTTCTCTGTATTTCAGATTTCAATATGAAGATGATCTTTTTGCCAAATGTCTCCCCTGTCCCCTTCCTCACATACTATAAATGCAGAGTAATGCTAGTTTTTCAGGGATAGGGTAATCTTTACTTCTATAACTCTAGACAATACAAATATCGTACAACAAAAATAACCTGGAAGAATGATCTTGATTGACCCCGGGTAATGATTAGTCAATACATCACTGTTTTCGCCTCAAAAATTTTTTTGCACTTCAAAAAGAATTAAAAGAAATCAGAATTAAAATCAATCTCCGGGTAGATTGCGCCATCTCTTGCCTACAAAGATGGGCCCTGTGATCTCAGCAGAGTGCTGGAAAGGTTGTTGTGGGAGGGCACAATCTTTCAACTTTTCTGGTTGTGCTCAGGGATCGAGCTCAGTGCAAAAGATGCTGTGCGGAATTCAAAAGATCTCTAAACACACAACTGATTCAGCCCAGTGCAGTGCCTTCAGGACCTCGCTGTACTGATCCTCCCACACCTGGACATGAGCAAACTCCTAGGTTTCCTGTGAATCATAACCCACTAAAATGATGGCGGATAAATCCCGAACCTAGAAATATCAGTTGTGTTGCTGTGAAAATAAAGTACTTGCTAAAGTTTAAGGGGACAAATTCTCCCAAATATGATTCCCAAGTTGGGCCCACTGTCGATGGCTAGCTGGCACATGAAAAATAACACACACAGACACACACACACACACAGCGTTCAAGAGAGATGGGCCCAACCCACCTGATTGTGTAAATTCTCACAACTATAGCAAAGCAAACAAAAATATCCAGCAGACATGGACATTGACATTGCTGAACAGGCAGGCACAGATGTAAAACCAAAACCAAAACTACTTACTGACCCCATCTGGGTTGTCCATAATTTACACTCCCGACTATTTATTCTCTCTGTTTTAGGTACACTGAACCGCATGTACTGTATACTATTGTTGTATTTAAGAACAATTGTGATAAAAAAATATTTTTTAAGTGTTTAACCCGATAATAATTGCTTAAATTATGCAATGTCTGAGCTCGACAACATAAACTGTTTCACCTAAATCTTTGCTCAGGATATTTGCAAGGTTAAAGCCAAACTACTCATTCACATAACTGAAGGGAAAATAATGCACCTTCTACATGTATAGTGGATCTCATTAACATTTAATGGAGTTATTTTTAAATGGTTTAACTTTTGGTACAAACAAAATACCATATGGATAAATGAAACACCACTTTAATTTCACTGTTGAATCATTTGTGACTATGTCAATTATGCGGCCTTCCTCACTCACTAAGTAAAAACACTATTCTATAGTTCAGATTTTTTCTGATTACCAAATTCAGAAAGCCCTCTAACCTTTTGTTCTGTCATAGTTTTACTCTAACTATATCATGGAGGTTGTTTACGAACAGTAATGAGTTAACATTGTTAGCATTAAATACAGGCAAAGATGGGCATGCCTAAATCCGAACTGTCAGGAGATCACAAGCTGGTGTCATTCGTATCTTGGTCAGTGCTGCCCATCAAGCAGTGTATCCTAAGGAATTGCGAAATAAATATTCAAGTATTCTAATTGGTAAACACAGCACATCACAATAGCACAAAATGAACAGCAGTTTTTGACATGGCCAGATCTGTATTTTTAAAATGTGCAAAGTAGAAAAATCCTGCATCGTTAAAAATAAAATAATCTTACTTTCCTAATCAGCATTTTTTAAATGTAAAAATGCTTCTATTATTTTCACAATATGAGTAGCAGATTTAAAAAAAATGTTAAGTGTATTTTGGCTATATTTGGAATAAATTAAAGCTGCAATAGCTCGTAATATTTGCATGTTTTATTTAAAAAGAACCATTGTTCTTTTGTATTTCAGTCATTGTCCAAAAATCTGTGAAACAATCTTTTATCCATATCTTAAATAAATTGCTGTCTTCAACTCTAGATATTTTTAGGCCTTGTGCAGGTCCCAGTTGAGAAAGGAAGCAACTTGATTGCAGACTTATATGATTACATTCTCTCACCAGCTCCAAGAAAATATTAACTTATTGGGCCCAAGTTTCCACAAGAAAAAAAACGGGCGCCCCTCCGAGCTGGTGTTTTTCGCGCCTAAAACGGCGCCTAAAAAAAAAATCGCGATTCTGGAGCGTTCCGCAGCTCCTTGTCTGCCTGGCGCGGCGTGCAGGGGGGCTGAGCCTACACCCGCACCGATTTTGTAAGTGGGAGGGGGCGGGTACTATTTAAATTAGTTGTTTTCCCTGCCGGCAACGCTGCGCGTGCGCATTGGAGCGTTCGCGCACGCGCAATGTGAAAAAAACATTGGCACTCGGCCATTTTAGAAAGTGCTGCAGAAAACGTGAAGATTTGTTCTTGGACCCCTGCAAAGGCTTGTTGACAATGCAGCACCCATTCTGCAAATGTAAATATAAAACTGTCGATGTGGCTGCCTCTCCCTGTCCAAATGGCCTCAGTCCCCCTCACAGCTCGAAACCTGCTGCTGTATCTTTGGCTGCCTGCCTGCCCCTCCCTCCCTCCCTCCATCCCCCGTTCGCGGGAACATCGCTGAGTTGACTAAGGCTTCCACCTCAAGTGAAAAGCTGTTTGCTGCCTCGTTACTGCCTGCCCCTCCCTCCCCTCCGTTCGCGGGAACATCGCTGAGTTGACTAAGGCTTCCACCTCAAGTGAAAAGCTGTTAGCTGCCTCGTTACTGCCTGCCCCTCCCTCCCCCCCGTTCAAGGGAACATCGCTGAGCTGTCTGAAGCACTTTCACACAGGTAGGAAGATGGTTTATTTAATCTTTTCTTTGTTTATAAATGTTTATTCAGGTTGGATTTATTTGTATAATATTTGTATAAGTATAAATAAGGATTTATTGTCGAATTTAATGAGTTCCCTCCCCCCCCCCTCCCCCCCACCTCGTTCTGGACGCCTAATTTGTAACCTGCGCCTGATTTTTTAATGTGTAGAACAGGTTTTTTCAGTTCTACAAAAATCTTCACTGGCTCCATTCTACTTTAGTTTGGAGTACATTTTCACTGTGGAAACTTTCAAATCAGGCGTCAGTGGCCGGACACGCCCCCTTTTGAAGAAAAAATTCTGTTCTAAAGTAGAACTGTTCTACCTGACTAGAACTGCAGAAAAAAAAATGTGGAGAATTGCGATTTCTAAAATAGTCCGTTCTCCACCAGTTGCTCCTAAAAATCAGGCGCAAATCATGTGGAAACTTGGGCCCAACATGTTGATGTCAAGTTTCACTATTACCTTTACAATGAGAAGAGTGTGCTCTGTTATTTTATCCTTTGGTTATGTGCAGTCTTGAATCTTTTGATGGGGTCGTAACTTAGGAACATTTTGATGAGATAGTGTGCTGATCTCTTAAAGAGGCAGGATCCAAGAAAAAAAAGGTCTCCATCCTGGAATAAGTCAGCTTAGTGCAAAGATGTGTATAGTAAAATGTATTAAAAGATGAAATAAATACAAGTTATTTTCTTTTATTAAAAATTATAACAGTAGTGATTAATACACATTTTAATAATCAATATTGGAAAAGTGATATTTTATAAATATCTTTCAAACCTCTGCTAGGATTTTGTGCTTCGTCTTTTCGGGACAAGTGTTATTACGTTGACCTATATTTTTGATATCATCATCATAGGCAGTCCCACAGAGTCGAGGATGACTTACTTCCACTCTAAAAATGAGTTCTCCGGTGTCTGAACAGTCCAATGCAGAACCTGCAGTCTCTGTCACGGTGGGACAGACAGTAGTTGGAGGAAAGGGTGGGTGGGGAGCCTGAGTTGACATACGCTTCTTCCACTGCCTGCGCTTGGTTTTTGCTTGTTCTCGGCGATGGGACTCGAGGTGCTCAGCGCCCTCCCGGATTCACCTCCTCCACTTTAGGCGGTCGTGGGCCAGGGATTCCCAGGAGTCGGTGGGAATGTTGCACTTTTTCAAGGAGGCTTTGAGGGTGTCCTTGAAATATTTCCTCTCTCCATCTGGGGCTCACCTGCCGTGTCGCAGCTCTGTGTAGAGCGCTTACTTTGGGAGTCTATTCTTGAGAATGCAGACGATGTGGACCGTCCAACGGAGCTGATCGTTAGAATCATAACATCTATCCTGGCATGTTTTTAAAAAAGTATTTCTACAGATTGTTGACCACAAAATGCTACAAGAATGAATCTAGAACATGCCTGGATTATGGGCAGTCATTTGTCCTTTGTTCTTAGAAACATAGAAACATGGAAAATAGGTGCAGGAATAGGCCATTCAGCCCTTCGAGTCTGCACCACAATTCAATAAGATCATGACTGATCATTTACCTCAGTACCCCTTTCCTGCTTTCTCTCCATACCCCTTGATCCGTTTAGACGTAAGGGCTATATCTAACTCCCTCTTGAATATATCGAATGAACTGGCATCAACAACTCTCTGCGGCAGGGAATTCCACAGGTTAACAACACTGAGTGAAGAAGTTTGTCCTCATCTCAGTCCTAAATGGCTTACCCCTTATCCTTAGACTATGTCGCCCTGGTTCTGGACTTCCCCAACATCGGGAACATTCTTCCTGCATCTAATCTGTCCAGTCCCGTCAGAATTTTATATGTTTCTATGAGATCCCCTCTCATTCTTCTAAACTCCAGTGAATACAGACCCAGTCGATCCAGTCTCTCCTCATATGTCAGTCCTGCCGTCCCGGGAATTAGTCTGGTGAACCTCCGCTGCACTCCCTCAATAGCAAGAACTTCCTTCCTCAGATTAGGAGACCAAAACTGAACACAGTATTCCAGTTGAGGCCTCACTAAGACCCTGCACAACTGCAGTAAGACCTCCCTGATTGTATACTCAAATCCCCTAGCTATGAATGCCAACATACCATTTGCCTTCTTCACCGCCTGCTGTACCTGCATGCCAACTTTCAATGACTGATGTACCATGACACCCAGGTCTCGTTCCATCTTCCCTTTTCCTAATCTGCCGCCATTCAGCTAATATTCTGCCTTCATGTTTTTGCCCCCAAAGTGGATAACCTCACATTTATCCACATTATACTGCATCTGCCATGCATTTGCCCACTCACCTAACCTGTCCAAGTCACCCTGAAGCCTCTTAGCGTCCTCCCCATAGCTCACACCACCACCCAGCTTAGTGTCATCTGCAAGCTTGGAGAAATTACACTCAATTCCTTCATCTAATTCATTCATGTATATTGTAAATAGCTAGGGTCCCAGGACTGAGCCCTGCGGCACCCCACTAGTCATTGCCTGTCATTCTGAAAAGGATCTATTTATCCCAACTCTCTGCTTCCTTTCTGCCAACCAGTTCTCCATCCATGTCAGTACATTATCCACGATACCATGTGCTTTAAATTTGCACACCAATCTCTTGTTTGGGACCTTGTCAAAAGCCTTTTGAAAGTCCAAATACACCACATCCATTGGTTCTCCCATATCCACTCTACTAGTTACATCCTCAAAAATTTCCAGAAGATTTGTCAAGCATGATTTCCCCTTCATAAATCCATGCTGACTTGGATCGATCCTGTCACTGCTTTCCAAATGCGCTGCTATTTCATCTTTAATAATTGATTCCAACATTTTCCCCACTACTGATATCAGGCTGACCGGTCTATAATTACCCGTTTTCTCTTTCCCTCCTTTCTTAAAAAGTGGTGTTACATTAGCTACCCTCCAGTCCATAAGAATTGATCCAGAGTCGATAGACTGTTGGAAAATGATCACTAATGCATCCACTATTTCTAGGGCCACTTCCTTAAGTACTGTGGGATGCGGACTATCAGGCCCTGGGGATTTATCGGCCTTCAATCCCATCAATTTCCCTAACACAATTTCCTGCCTAATAAGGATTTCCTTCAGTTCCTCCTTCTCACTAGACCCTCGGTTCCCTAGTATTTCCGGAAGGTTATTTGTGTCTTCCTTCGTGAAGACAGAACCAAAGTATTTGTTCAACTCGTCTGCCATTTCTTTGTTCCCCATTATAAAGTCACCTGAATCTGACTGCAAGGGACCTACGTTTGTCTTCACTAATCTTTTTCTCTTCACATATCTATAGAAGCTTTTGCAGCCAGTTTTTATGTTCCCGGCAGGCTTCCTCTCATACTCTATTTTCCACCTCCTAATTAAACCCTTTGTCCTCCTCTGTTGAATTCTAAATTTCTCGCAGTCCTCAGGTTTGCTGCTTTTTCTGGCCAATTTATATGCCTCTTCCTTGGATTTAACACTATCCTTAATTTCTCTTGTTAGCCACGGTTGAGCCACCTTCCCCATTTTATTTTTACTCCAGACAGGGATGTGCAATTGTTGAAGTTCATCCATGTGATCTTAAATGTTTGCCATTGCCTATCCACCGTCAACCCTTTAAGTATCATTCGCCAGTCTATTCTAGCCAATTCATGTCTCATACCATCAAAGTTACCTTTCCTTAAGTTCAGGACCCTAGTCTCTGAATTAACTGCGTCTCTCTCCATCTTAATAAAGAATTCGACCATATTATGGTCACTCTTCCCCCAAGGGGCCTCGCACAACAAGATTGCTAATTAGTCCTTTCTCATTACACATCAACCAGTCTCGGATGGCCAGCCCTCTAGTTGGTTCCTCAACATATTGTCTTAGAAAACCATCCCTAATACACTCCAGAAAATCCTCCTCCACTGTATTGTTACCAGTTTGGTTAGCCCAATCAATATGTAGATTAAAGTCGCCCATGATAACTGCTGTACCTTTATTGCATGGATCCCTAATTTCTTCAGCAGAAAGTGGTGGCTTTGGTGTGTCTGATGGTAAATTATGCATGGGTATTAAAATGGTGTGACATAAAGTTATAGCACAGATCAATGTAAATACCAAGTTGAAGCTAGCTCACAATCAAGGACTTTGGCCCCTATTTTCGCCACAATTGTGCGCCGTTTTTTGGCGTCAAATCCTCATTTTCTAATTTTCACCAATGTTTGTACACCATGTGCACCAGTTTAAAATTTTGGGGCACAGACACGAGTGACAATGGGCTCGGGCCCTGTTTTTCTGCAGTTAGGCGATTTTGGCCATCCATGCAGCGCATACTTCCAAAAAGCCCCCCAAAAAAACCTTCTGTGAACTTAAGGAAATCGGCGCGGCACACAAAAGGACATTGGGGCCAGGCAAAAGAAGACAAAATAAAGTACAAATACTTGGATTGTTTTTGGACAGCGTACTCTGAATATAACTCAGAAAGTAATTTCCAAGTTTTTGGAGCGAGACAATTTAATAAACAAATGTGTACGTTTTTCGGCGGGAGGGAACTGAAATAACTTTGCTAGGTTAGGGTTAGGGTGGTTCTTTTTCACCCAAATTGCGACTGTCTACCCCAACACAATCGTTGCTGAACGGGCTCCAGGCACGGGTCGGGGGAGTGCCGGCCAGGCAGGATCGTGGGCTCGACCAGACACAAGCACCAGAGCCCAGGAGAATCACTGCAGTCAGCATCCGATACAGGACGTTTTGTGCACAGGCACAGCAGCAAGCTAGAAATCACCATTTGTCACAGGTGACCCAAGAGAATCACTGTACAAACAAACAAACAAACACATGCGCAGATCAGGGTGTGGTCCGATTTAGGGAGTCACCCAGCCTTGTGGAGCAAAACGGAGAGGAGAGGTGTCAGTAATTTAAGTATTTATCTGTATAATAACAATATTGGGTACAATTTTTAGCATGCCTGATGTGATAAGGGCATTGGCTATACATGGCATGCTCATGCAGAGGCGACGAATAATTCACGCCGATATAGGGGAGACAGATTGATGGGGAGGAGGCCTTACCCTCAGCGAGTCTATAGGGAGAGGCGCTCATACCTGCAACTGAGTGAAGCAGATTGCGTTTGTAGATCGTCCAACAAACCAGGGCAGACATACGGCCAAGAAGTGGAAGGAGGACTGCCCTACCTGTAGAAGTAAAGGTAACAGCGGCACTTGTGTTCTATGCTATGGGATAATTTCAAGCTTCAACTGGGGACGTATGCTCGATCTCTCAGCACGTCACCCATTGCTGCATTCACCAGGTGACTGCTGCACTGTATGCCAAAAGGGACCAGTTCATCACTTTCCCTTTGACTACGCAGACAATGAGAGACAGGGCTGTGGGGTTCTCCAGAATTGCTAACTTCCCCAGGGTACAGGGTGCCATTGACTGTACCCACATCACCTTGAGAGCACCCTTGCAAGATTCCGAAGTTTACCGCAACAGGAAAGCGTTCCACTCCCTAAATATGCAGCTGATGTGCGACGATATGCAGCGGATCATGGCAGTGGATGCCAAATATCCCGGTAGCATCCGTAGTGCTTTCATCCTACGTTATATCTGCGATGTTTCAGGAGCTGCCAGAAGGGCGGAGCTGGTTGCTCGGGGACAAAGGTTACGGGCTCGCCACCTGGCTTATGAACCCCCTACACAAACCCCGTACTGAGGCAGAGCGTCAGTACAATAATGACACTGAGCATCATAGAGAGGACAATTTGTGTTTTAAAGCAGCGTTTCCGATGCCTGGACTACTCTGGAAGCTGCCTGTAATACTCCCCTCACCACATTGCTCAGTTCACTGTTGTGTGCTGCATGCTGCACAACTTGGCCATCATGAGGGGACAGGTACTGGACATTGAAGATCCTCCTGAGAGGAGAAGGAGAGATGAGGAATCGGAAGAGGCTGACGAGGAGGAGGAGGACCAGCGGCAGGAGGAGGAACCATCTCAAGCCATAGGACGACCGCGGAGGAGTGTGGGGCGACCAAGGGGACCTCTAGTCATCGCTAGAGACTTGCGTCAGTGGCTAATCCGTGAATGTTTTTGTGCCTGAAGGCTAAATGGCCGCACGTTTAATTATATGTCGCACCATGTTGACTGTTTACACCTGTTTGCACTTTAATAATGTTCTGTTGGTTTATTTTGGTTAAATTCACAAAATAATGCACGGATTCTGCTTAAATTAAAAGAATAGGTTTATGAGACATTTCTAAATTTGTACTTAACTTTAACAAAACATTGAACTTTTCAATGAAGAAATATCAGTCTTTAATTTTCAATTAACATGTATCAAACTTAAACTTCTCGCAAACTTTAACATAGAAACATAGAAAATAGGTGCAGGAGTAGGCCATTCGGCCCTTCGAGCCTGCACCACCATTCAATAAGATCATGGTTGTTCATTCACCTCAGTACCCCTTACCTGCTTTCCCTCCTTACCCCTTATAATGGGTGGTCTCGGGGGTCAGGTTCACCTCTGACCTTCTGAGCAGTTCGAATCGCTCCCACTCCCTTGGGTTCTCGACTCTGGATGTATTTGGGGGATGTGATAAAGTGCAAGTGACAACTGGTTTGGTGCAAAAGAACTTTGATTTTATTAAAGACAAGAAAATGCAATGTCAAACTTAGAATTACTCTAATAAAGAACAGTACATCACACATTCAAAGGGGTTACAGTGAATAATACACCTCCCACCTCCCAATGCCTAACACTGACTAGATTAGACTCCAGGGAAAACAGGGACTATGTTTACCATTCCTTTATGGTCAGTTGGCAGTAGTTCGCGATTTCGGGGTTCGCTAGATTCTGTAGGTTCTGCTTGCCGTACCCTGAACGTCGGAGAAGACTTCTTACTGTGCAGTCTTCAGTTGGGTGGTGTCCGCTGATGCGGTAGGGCGCGTTTTGGACCCTTTTCTTTCGTTAGAAATAGGTTTAAAGTCTCTTTAGGTAAATGTTTTCACCTGTTGGCAGTCAGGACTTAGATTGTAGAGTGGAAACTTTCGATTCTTCGGTTTCTTCTTTGTGGAGTTTTGTTTCGAAGTTGGTTGATCACGGTGGTTTTGGTGGTACCACGTTGACGGTGGTCGGTTGCTGCCGGGATGGTGATGTTCTTCCTTCCTTTTCCAATTTCACGACGTTGAGGCTGAAGAAGTTAATTACAACTGCTGCGGTGGTCTCTCTCCCTTATTGATCTGATGCATAGCAAGCGTAACACTAGCATAAGCATACCCTTTGTTAAAGCAGGGCCCAGTTATACGTTTTGAGCTGTCCTAATCTTCGCGCCAAATCAGTCCAGATTCTTTGTTTAATTTTGGCGGGCCTGATAATTCTTTGTCATATTTTGGCAGGCTCATTAAAATGTAAACCTGTTTCGGATGTGCTGATCTTCTAAATCTGTTTCTTGATGAAAATATTAGCTTGGTATTTGCAATGTCTGTCTGTGCTTGGTTTTTTTCCATGCGGGCTGGATGGGCCTTTTTGCATATGATGAAATGGCTTTCCCGATTCAGATTGATGATTAGCTATCTCTGGGTTATTTGTTGCTATGTTAATGTCTCCTATGGAGAAGGGTTTTTCGAGTATACATAATTCTCCCAGACAATTTGTTTTAGCTTCAATACCCAGACAGTTTCAACACTGAAAACTGGTTTATTTGAGGGATAGTTCCTTAGCCCTGCCCACACAGATTAAATCTGCTTTGTAAAATCCCAAATTCGATTAAAGTTCATAGTTTCTTCCATGTGCACTTTAGGATTTCAAACTTTCTGGTAGATAGTTCCAAATTAAATTTCCTTCCCATTGAGTCCAAATACTAGGGGGGGGGGGGTCCAAATACTGGGGGGGGGTTTCACCCACGAATTTTGCACCCACGAATTTTGCACCCTTCACCCTTGATCCCTTGAGCCATAAGGGCTATATCTAACTCCCTCTTGAATATATCCAATGAACTGGCATCAACAACTCTCTGTGGTAGGGAATTCCACAGGTTAACCACTCTCTGAGTGAAGACGTTTCTCCTCACCTCAGTCCTAAATGGCTTACCCCTTATCCTACAACTGTGTCCCCTGGTTCTGAACTTCCCCAACATCGGAAACATTCTTCCCGCATCTAACCTGTCCAGACCCGTCAGCATTTTATATGTTTCTATGAGATCCCCTCTCATCCTTCTAAACTCCAGTGAATACAGGCCCAGTCGATCCAGTCTCTCCTCATATGTCAGTCCTGCCATCCTGGGAATTAGTCTGGTGAACCTCCGCTGCACTCCCTCAATAGCAAGAACTTCCTTCCTCAGATTAGGAGACCAAAACTGAACACAATATTCTAGGTGAGGCCTCACCAAGACCTGTACAACTGCAGTAAGACCTCCCTGCTCCTATACTCAAATCCTCTAGCTATGAAGGCCATACCATTTGCCTTCTTCACCGCCTGCTTACCTGCATGCCAACTTTCAATGACTGATGTGCCATGACACCCAGGTCTCGTTGCACCTCCCCTTTTCCTAATCTGCCGCCATTCAGATAATATTCTGCCTTCGTGTTTTTGCCCCCAAAGTGGATAACCTCACATTTATCCACATTATACTGCATCTGCCATGCATTTGCCCACTCACCTAACCTATCCAAGTCACCCTGCAGCCTCTTAATGTCCTCCTCACAGCTCACACCGCCACCCAGCTTAGTGTCATCTGCAAACTTGGAGATATTACACTCAATTCCTTCATCTAAATCATTAATGTATATTGTAAATAGCTGGGTCCCACCACTGAGCCCTGCGACACCCCACTAGTCACTGCCTGCCATTCTGAAAAGGACCCGTTTATCCCAACTCTCTGCTTCCTGTCTGCCAACGAGTTCTCTATCCACGTCAGTACATTACCCCCAATACCATGTGCTTTAATTTTGCACACTAATCTCTTGTATGGGACCTTGTCAAAAGCCTTTTGAAAGTCCAAATACACCATATCCACTGGTTCTCCCTTGCCCACTCTACTAGTTACATCCCCCAAAAATTCCAGAAGATTTGTGAAACATGATTTCTCTTTCATAACTCCATGTTGACTTGGACCGATTCTGTCACTGCTTTCCAAATGCGCTGTTATTTCATCTTTAATAATTGATTCTAACATTTTACCCACTCCTGATGTCAGGCTAACCAGTCTATAATTATCCATTTTCTCTCCCACCTTTTTTAAAAAGTGGTGTTACATTAGCTACCCTCCAGTCCATTGCAACAGATCCAGAGTCGATAGACTGTTGGAAAATGATCACCAATGCATCCACTATTTCTAGGGCCACTTCCTTAAGTACTGTGGGATGTAGACAATCAGGCCCCAGGGATTTATTGACCTTCAATCCCATCAATTTCCCTAACACAATTTCCTGCCTAATAAGGATATCCTTCAGTTGCTCCTTCTCACTAGAACCTACCGGTCCCCTAGTACTTCCGGAAGGTTATTTGTGTCTTCCTTCGTGAAGACATTTTCAATTAACAAAACTTTATTGTATCAAACTTTTCTATTAACAAAACAAGTAATAACAAGATACAAATATCTCTCCTCCCCATTATTCAACGACCACTAGCGCGTAGTGCCCCTCTTGCCCGCCCTGGTGCCTCTACCCTTAGCCCTGTCTGTTGGTGCAGCAGACTTCCTCGGCCCCCAGGTGAGCCCAAGGTTATTTTTTTGTTTTTCGTTGGTGGTGGGGTTGGACAGGGGCAGACCTAGTAGACACCTTTCTGGAAGGCCTGGGGTCTTCTTCGTCTTTTTCAAGCTGTAAATCACCCTGCAGCACAGTCCCTGAGGGTAGTCTGAGAATGATTTGAGTGGCAGCAGTTGATGCCGCCAATTGGTGTTGTTGAATGACAACCTGGGTGTGTTCCCTTATTGCTGCAAATTTCCGTCATATATGTCAATTTCCCCATCAGCTGTCCCAACAGTGCATCAAGTGGATCCACCATTCCCTCCCTAATCTGCCCTACCAGTGGTGGTCCTATTCCTCCAGACAGTGTTGCTACTTCCCCTGACAGTCCCGCAATTTCTACCCTCACCTCACTCATGGTATCCAGGAACGGCCTGGTTAGCTACATACTCTCCCCATTCATCCTGATGAGCTGTACCATGTCTACATGTGCTTGTGGTTCAGCTATCCTTTCCACCCTCCTTCACCGTCTCCCACCTGTGCCTTGTTCCTCGACCCTATTGGGCATCCCTCTCACAGGTGTGTGTTGCTGGACCACACTTGGACCATGGGCTCCACCGGCTGCAGGTCCAATATGATCATCTGATCAGTGGGGGGTTCTTCATGCTGGCCTTCATCCAGATCGTCCTGCTCTAAATCAGGAAACAATTCTGGACTCTCTTCTGGATATCCTTCAGGTGCTATTTTTGCTTGTCCTTCTGCTTGTCCTTCTGGATCACCTTCTGCCTCTTCCTGACGCGCAGCTGCTGTAAAACATATCGAAAACATCCTAGCTAGCCCATGCAGTATTTAATCAACCCACATTAAAAATTGCAAGGCTTACCCAGTCTATTGGACCTGGGCCCAGCGTCCACATTGGTGGTGGATCTTCTTCAGTGAGCTTTAATCAGATCAGAGATCCTCTGTTCCAGCTGGCTCAATTGCAGCTTACTTGGTCGACCTCCACCAGTACGATTCCTGTGGTTCCTGATCTTTGCATTCTTCAACTGTTAAAGAGAGGGTCCTTCTGCTGTGGTAGCCACACGCGCACACACACACACATTTACAAATGTAATTGCAGTGCATACTTACTTTACCAAATTGTCCTAGGTCCTGCCACTTTTCAGCTGCCCACCAATTCTCCGGGTGATGGCTACTGCATTGTACTCTACAGCAACATCATCCCAACTTTGAGCCATTATAGCAGGTTTTATTTTTTTTTGCTTTTTCCCCTGAGTTGCCAGCAGATCCCATTTCCTCTCAATGATATCGACCAGGAAATCAAACGGCCCTTCTTTTTCCTCCTTTGAATTCCTCTTCCACTTCCCCCTCAGCCATGTATTGCAGGTTTTAATGCTCAAAATTGCAGAAAGATCCAGCCAGCACGATCCGATCACAAAAGGAAAAACGATCTGATCACAAAGGGCTCTTTAAAAATGTCTGATCCAGACCAGGAAGTTTCTTTTTTCGTGCATGCCCAGAGTTTTTAAGCGCAGACTTGAAGCTCCGCCCCTCCCAAACAACTTCGGAGAGTGCGGCGCTAAATTCACATATTTGTTTGGTGAAAGTCCCGATTTTTTTTTTTTTGGCGCAAACGTACAAAAAAAATCATACGTTAACATACGCAGGCACCAAAAATGCAGCAAGTGGAAAATAGGGGCCTAAGTACTTACTGAAAGTGTTCTATAAAATGGATCCCAAGTTTCCAAAAGATTTAATTTGGACACAATTCAGCAAAACAAGATAGCAAGATATTGTCTATAATAGCAGTTTTGTCATGTTATGCAACATTCCTCATCATTTGAGTACAAATGCTATTCTGTAATCATTGGTACATTTGACTATTTTTATTGCTGTTGATATAGTAATACATTTATTGAAAGTTGAATATACTCTGAATGTTACTTTACCTTTTGAAAATACAGTTAGTCAGTCAGGATGGCAAATGTAACCGACAATAGTTGCGCAGCAAGGTTAAATATTTAGGGGTAGACATTCTCCAGCATCCCATTTTGGGGCTGTAACCCAGTCGGGGAGGGACTTCCTGCGATTGGCGTGGAAGTCCCGCCCTGGCCGCGAAATTGGGTTTACCGCCACTCACAGGAAGTTAAGCAAAATGTCTCGAGCTCCACTTCCTGTTGGGGCGGTATCTGGGGCACTACTCTGGCGGGATTGGCAGCGCTATGCAGCTTCTCCGCGTAGCGCTGCCGCATTTCAATGCCCCTCCTCCTCTGTTAAAACGGAGTGCCACTGCGCACTCTGCAGGGCCTCTTATGGCCTTCACTGGGCCATCAGGGCGGCGTGGTGCTGTGGCCGCAGCCTGGCACCACACCACGGAGTAGCAAGACGGGCCCACCAGTGAGTCAGCAAAAAAATCAAAATAACGGCGCGCGGTGCAGCGTACTTCCCATTTAACTTCCACCCCAGGAGCGGAGTTCGGCCAGGTTCGCCACCCGCGAGGCTGGTGCTGACACCGCTCGCAGTAGCCTTGAGGGGCGCTGGCCAATTTCCACCATGGGGCAGAAAAGGGTTGCCGCGGGGTGCTAAGGGGTCGCCGTGCACAACCATAATGTCATTGCCGGTTGCGCAGCGGCCTGGGGCACTATAAGCGGGGCACGGTGCTACCGCGTTACCACATCTGCAATCCCCCGCAGGAGCAGGTAGCGCCCTCTACGGGTGGAAACAGGTTTGCACCCAGTTAGCACCCCTGGAGGCGCTAACTGGGGGAGGCACACAACAGGGGATTTTCGCTCCCATGGTCTTCCGATTTGTATTTCAATTATCTCTTTTGGGTATGAAAACTATGGGGGTAATTTTCAGCTCGCTGCTTATGCAGTAACCTAGAATGGCTTGCCCACCTATTTCAGAACCCGATCAAATTTCATTTCAGCAGCGATGCAAATTATTGACCTGCAGAATAAATCTTGTTCATCAGATATTTTCAGTTGGTTCAGCAAACCACTCACGTTTGAGAGATACTGTCACAAAGCCTGTGTAAAAGTGTCATTAACTTGTTTTTTTTCTGACTAACATTTCTTTGTCTTCTTCTGACAGCAACTTCCAGACTTCCACATTTAACCGCTCATGTGCGGACGCCAGAAGTTGCTATCCCATTTACTCCGTAATAATGGTGAGCGCTCTTGGCCTCACCGTTTTTATCTACACAATATCTGGGCCCTAAGGTAGAAATGAGTGACAGAAATGTCTAATTAATGCATATTGGCTCAACAATTTCTAATTACAGCAGATTCAACTGAAGAATGACAAATTGTTGTCTGAATCTGGGAGTTACTGTTCTTTGATTTAAGGTGTTACAGAAAGTGCAGCATGCTCAGAACATTCCGAAGATTTCAGGCAATTTAAACTCTTTTTGGCACATTACCACCGTGACTATTTAATCAAATCTCTTCAGTGAAATGATACCTACTTTGATACATTTTACAAAACTGCAGTAGGTCATGGAGAGGAGAGATCTGACTTGGAAAGTGAATGTAGAAGCATCAAGTCCGGAGCCAATTTATGTAAACGTGCCAGGCCGACACATTTGGGTAGTTTTGACTGAAATTATTCCCTTAAAAAAACTAAAGATTTAACATTATCAAAATTACCCTCTCTCGTACTCCCCTCGACAAGCGAGGTAAAGAAGCAATCGGTGATACTATCAACACATAATTCCAATTTGCTTCCCTCTGAACTTTTAAGTCTTGGGGTGAATCTTTGTGCTGATAGGATGAAATATATTTCCACTCTTTGCATTCAAAATCAGTTTTCTAGGTCAGATATCTAGTATAGGTTAGGTGCAAGGTGACACATCTACTTTACCTCAACAAAATGCCTCAAACCCATCTTGAGAAGGTGGATGTTTTATCAATTCCACACACTAACCAAGCTTTCTGCATGAGACTGCCAATTATTACCAGATTATGGGATGTTTTATATTATGTACTCATGCCCAAATTAGTTTATCTTAGTATTCTTATTGTAGGCGAGAGGAATCATAGAACTTTGCAGCACAGAAGAGACCATTCAGTGTATTCTGCCTGTACCAGCTCTCTGAAAGAGCTATCCATTTATTTCATTTGTCTGACCTTTATATTTTTCTTTTTCAAATATTTATGCACTTCATGGTTTAAAAATTGTTACAGATTCTGCATCCACCACTGTTTCTGATGGGACATTCCCTCTGCATTAAAAAAACCCCGCTTACTTCTCCCTTTATCCTTTTAGTAATAAAGGGCTCAATTTTCCCCAAAGCTGTTTTTGGCGTAGTTGAAGAATTACGCCCTTTTTTTTGGGGTCCAAGTACGCCCCAAAAAAATCTTTCAAGTTTCCCCGTTTGAATTCTTCATTTTGGCACCGCCTAGCCTGTCATTTAGTTTTGGGGGTGGAGCCCAAGAACTGCGCCAAAAAGATCGGGTTGCCATGGTAACCAGGAACACAATGTGGGCTGAGGCTGGAAAGTGAAACATACAGCCAGCTCACAGCAACCTGCACAAGCACATTACACATTGCAGCAACTTACCTCCATTAAATTATTAAAGTTCCCCCACCCCCCGCCACCGATGCCGGTCCCGGTTCCCGCACCCACCCCTGGCCGAATGGCCTCACAACTCACGGTCCCCAAACCTATCCCTGGCCGAATGGGCTCCCGGTCCCTGCACCTATCCCTGGCCGAATGGGCTCCTGGTCCTGGACCCTGCTCCTATCCCTGGCTGAGTGGTATCACGGTCACTGCACCTATCCCGGGGGGAATGGCCTCCCCCCTCCCGGGCTCCATACCTATCCCTGGCCAAATGGCCTCCTCCTGTCCGGTCTCCGCACCTAACTATACCCGAAAGGCATCTCCCCCCTTCTCTCCCACACACTCTCTCACCTCTCCTGCTGCTGCTGTCTGGGCAGCTACTGCGCTGATTTACTTACCTGCGCCGATTTTCTTAACTCACCAGAAGGTTTTTCCACAGAGGCCACATACGCCGTCCTAATGAAAAGAGCCCCAGTTTCTCCTCATAGTTAAAACCTGTCCTCCCTAGGGCCTAAGAAGAACCAGAGTAAATTGGAGCTGGCCAAACTTGCCTAACTGGCTAGAATTGACCCAGATGGCAGGTTACCCCTATGACTCAAAAAAAACCGAACCTAAAAAAATCACAACTAACTGAGTTACGCTGGCGTACATTGATTGGGGAAACTTGTATTTTTTAACTTAGGCCAAAAAAAGTGGCGTGCACCAAAAAAACGGTGCAAATCACTGGGGAAAATTGAGCCCAATCTTAATCAAGATACCTTCACACTTTGACCATGGAAGTAATTTATAACATTACAGTAGAGCAATGGTGATATTACTGGGCTAGTAATTGAGAGATCTGGAATAATAATCTAGACAACATCAGTTTAATTCCCACCATGGCAGCTTGAGAAATTGTTTGGAACAAACTCCTGTGCCTATGTTACCCCATTTGTTTGTCAAAACCCTTCGAATTTGGAGCACCTCTATCAGACTTTCTTTGTTCTAATGAAAAGAGCCCCAGTTTCTCCTCATAATTAAATCCTGTCATCCCTAGTATTATCCTAGTAATTCTCTACTACACTCTTTTCATGGCCTTGACATCCTTCCAAAAGTAAGGTGCGTTGGACACCACTGGGTAGAGTTTCCGCTTTGGGTGCAATTGGCAATCTGGACTCTGCTCAAACCCATTTGCATATCGCCAAACGTAAAATCTGAGCCCGCTCAATCAGGCAGCACTTTAGAACGTAATTTAAATAAAATTAAAATTCTTGCTTTAAAAAATATTCCTTGATATCTTTAAGTGTAGTAACCTGGTACAGTTTGATTAATACAACTGAAAGTGGGTTGATAACAAAAAATAAGCATTTTTAATCAGAATGTCTAATCCACCGCCTATGAGTAACCCGATTTTAAATAACTGAAAATGATGTAAAAAAAAAACTAAGCACTATTTGCTAGTTACATTGGTGTACAGAGTCAGTTTCTTAGTAAATTAAAAAAATAATAATATTCAAAAGCTCTTAAAATGTGCCCATTAGTGTATTTGTGCCCAAAAGAACCAGCTTAATTTTAAGAGTCTCCTCGAAGGCCTGCAGATGCGCACAATTAGCGGTAACTCGCAATGGTGATTAATTCAATCTGGGGGAGTGGCCAATGTTGTTGTTGGAGCCAGCTTCTATCAAGACATTTTTTGAAACTAGCACTGGTCGTAATTTGCACTTGGAATTCCGCGATCTTTTGTGCTGGTTTGGCAACCTAGTGGAAACTGCAGGCCAGAGTTCTAAATGTGGCTTCACCAATGATTTGTATATGTTTAAGCATTCGCTCTTTGTTTTTGTACTCGATGACACTACATATAAAGTCTAGGATCCCCGACACAGAAGCTTGTCATTCTGCCTGTCTGAGCCAGAGGTGAAAGGACAGCTGCCAATAGTTTCTTTCACCTTTAGTTTTAATTAGTGCACAAATACATTACAAACAACACATTTATAGATTACTTAAAACTAACACACAAAGGAAAATATCAGGGCATATTCAATAAAAATTTAACTTTTGTTTTAATGTACAATTTTTAAAGTTGGATTATAACTATTATTTTAATAAAAGTTTGTGTGGCCCTTTGAGGCTGTTTCTAATTGAACAAGAGTAAATATGAAAAACAAAAATTTGTGTGAGTAATGATTCATGTGCACAGTGGTCCCAAAATATAATTTGACATATGAAAGTATTTTTTAATGCAACTAAACTGTGTGGGTTGGATTTTCAGATGTCTATAGCCTCAGTTAGCGGCCAGAGGGGTCACTAATGGGAGCGTTGGAACTTAACGATTAGGCGTGCAGCTTTTAGCGCCCTGATGAAAAATTCATTAGAGGCTCACGGGGGCGCAAACCACTAGCGCCTGCTAATGATCACTCCGATCACTAAATTCGGTGTATGCGCCTCATTGAGCGCCCGCCAATAACAACATCTGGGGAAAACAGTCAGTACAGGCTTGCAGAGTCGTTAACTAGTGGCTACTTAAAGGGATGAAGAAGTACTTCCCTTGGAGATCACAGTCAGTGCAACGTTTACACAGAGCACGGTGCATGAGCTTCTGAGTTTGCAGCGGCAGACAGACATAACAGTGCAGGTTGAAAATAAGTGATTTTGAAAACTTCAATGGGTGCATTACTATGCCACGCCTTTAAGACTCGGCTTTTCCCGGGTTCTGATTCGGAGTTCCGTGCATGTGCAATGGGCCCGTAAAATGCACTGACCAAACTTTCATTATTGCCTCCCCAGCACTGGTGTGCAATGGCTGATTTATCGCCGCTGTCGGCTCTTCGACTGATTCTGACGAATTTCTGGGCGGGAGGCGTAAACTTTTTCAAGGCGTTAAAAGTACCGTTCACCTGGATTAATGCTGCAACAGAGATGCAACTGAATCTCTCCCCTGTGTATTCAATATTTGATTTTACATAGATGATACAAATCCTCATGCCTTTCGATCCATTGCTCATTTTTTAAGAGGCATGTGAAATAAACCACCCTTCGTAAATTCGCAGCTTTCAGACCAGATTATGGATGGTATCTCCTTAGCATATTCAAGCATGACAGCTCAATCCACCAGGAAACAAGTTTCCTCATTTACGCTAAAAAAGCAAAACGCTGCGGATGTTGGAAATCTGAAATAAAACCCGAAAGTGCTGGAATCCCGATGATCAGTTCCAACGAAAGGTCATTAACCAGAAACGTTAAATCTCTTTCTCTCTGCACAGATGCTGCCTCACCTACTGAGTATTTGCAGCATTTTCTGGTTTTTATTCCCCATTTACAGTTTAGTTCGAAGACATAAATAATGTCATTATTTGCTCTTCCCTGTTTAGAGTCTTCAAACACAATCATCTTGAATTTGCTGGCCAAGTTAGACGGAGTAAGGTCTGGTGAGGCATATCTAAAATGCTAACCAGTCTTTTTCTTTTAGCTGCTCATTGGCTAGCTGTGCATTTCCAATGCTTTTCAATTCACATTTACAGCATTCATTCTTTCTTTAGTCCATAGTGGGGAAGGCAGGTTTTCAGAAAACACCTGGAATGATCATTTTTTGTAACATTTATTATTATTATATTCTTCAGGCTCACTTGTCTTTTCACAAAACATTTTGCATTTAATTATTCGTCAAAGCTTTTCTAAATACTTTTGGAATCTACCCACAGGTGTCTGTGTATCAAAGAGCTCAAATGAAAACAAACTGAATTATACTCATTCTGACAACTTCATTTTCCAAACCTGCTTTTGTTCCCTGCTTTTAATCTTATCCAAGTACAATGGGGCCAAAATTCAGGGTTCGGATAAGGCCTGTTACTGCCACAATGCGGCGGACAGGTGGCGGAATCAAATGGCCGCTGAGTTATGTTCGAACGGCTGCCACCAGCCAAATTAAGCAGGGTTTTTTTTTGGCGGTCCCCACTTCCGCCCCGCCGGTGCCGAGTGGCCGTAAGTGCGTCATCAGTGTGCGCATCGGTGGGAAGCCCCCCACCTCCATCAATATTCAGGCCGAAAAATCTAATGCCCCCGACAGCTTTTTCTGTCAGTGCACCTTTCATTCCCTCTGTCTGCCCTGGCTGCGTGGCGGCCATTAAAGGCAAGGGGCCAATGTCGCTACCGCCATTTTGTTTTGACAGCCGACTTCCATGTCGGCAGGACTATTGTGCCCCCTGGTTTGGCTGGGCCGCTAACATGCAGCCTGGCACTTCCTCTTGGGTGCCAGGCCGCTGGCCTGGCCAAAACCTTCCCTGGTGGCCCTGTGGCCGATCCTAAAGATTTGCCGATTCTCTCCTCTTTAAAGGATGGGAGAGACGTTGGGATGTAGACACGCAATTATGTCACCACCGCTCCACTGCTGAGTGACAGCGGCGGAGAATCCATCCTGTCTCCACTTCCGCCCCTCACCGGCACTTACCGCTGCACTCCCACCCTCATTATGATCGACTTCCTGGCCGCTTAAAAAAAGACAAAGACCTGAATATCAAGCAAGAGTCGACCTCATCATGGGTGGCCGGTAAAATCACTTAAAAAATGGTAAGTGCACCAGGTTTCTGGCGGGCCTGAATTTTGGCCCCCATGTTATTTGGTTCACTGTTCTCTTATTAATCGTGCTACCTTCACAGGTAAGAATTAGAGAGGGGTCACAAAAATGGCACCAGGAAGAATATTGTACGGTTTGTTTAAACTTCCAGTCAGAGGCTCAGGTGCTGTTTTTACCCAGAAACAGCAGTGGAAAACGGTCATCCAGAGAACTAGGTACACGTAAACAGTGAGATACATTCCCCTATGATGGTGATTACCTGCCTACTGCCAGTTGTCTCAAATTTTCCATTTAGAATGTGTCTCAGGAGCACTTTGATATATTTTTTTAAAATTTAAAAATTGATGGTTTATGTACAGAGAGCAAGTATGGCCTTTGTCGACTGACCAAGTGTGTTTGGAATCACCGCGCTATCCAGATTGCCGCTAAACTGAAGGTTTATAAAGCAATTACCCTTAGCAATCTCCTGTATGGATGCAAAACATGGACAATGTACAGAAGGCATTAGCAACAGGTAGAAAAGTTCACTAAAAACAACTTACATCATATTAGGTGGCAGGACAAGATCACTTACAATGAAGTACTGGAACATGCTGACAACACCAGTATTGAGGCTATGATAATCAATACTCTGCTCCATTGAGCTGGAAATGTTAAGATGGACGACATATGGCTACAGGAATAGGTGCTTTATGAAGAACTGATGGATGGCAGAAGAAAGGAGTTTGGACAACAAAGCCGCTACAAGGACACACAGAAGATTCACTTGAAGCAGTGCGACATGGTCATTGATGCTTGGGAAACCCTGGTCATTGACTGACAATACTGCACGCTGAAGTGAGAGAAGGGCTTTGAGCTACAACTCCATGCCAATGTGGAAGCATAATGTGAGAGACGGAAGGATTGGCTATGTGAGGGTGATCAACAGGTGAACCCACCAGGAACGTTGTTATGTGAGGCTTGTGGTTGACAATGTCTGTGACATAACGGCATCACCACAACCATCTACCGTGAATTTATGCTCTCTTCGTTGTTGGCACCGTCATCCTTGAGTATGAAGGACACACTGCTACTACAAAGACTACAGTTCAATACAGTCTTCATTCTTTTAACAGAACACTTTCTGGTAGAATGGATTCTTAGAATACCTAGGCCTAGAAATTTGGGACATTTGCACCTCCAAGAGGGTGCTAACTGGGCACAAACGACTTTGTGACCAGGCGCAATGCTGCTAAAGACTCCCGTTAAATTCGGCGGGAGTTTAGCGGCGGCAGTAACCCGTAGCTCCCCACTCCGCCGGTGATGATGTCATGACCGCGTGCATGGCCCTATTAGCACCCTGGACCCTAACTTGGATATTTCCCTGCTCCCCCCCCCGCTCCGAAGCCAGGCAATGACAGCGACAGCTTCAGGGGCCGGTTGCTCGCGAGGTGAAACTTATAGCGGAGGTGTGCTGCTGCTGCAAAAAACCCCGCTCCGATTTGTTTCTGTGCCTCGTTGGCACTTCGAATAAGTGCCAGGCTGTTGGCACGACGCACCTTTTCCCTGGTGGTCCTGGAAGGACCTTTTTTTAGCTGCGGAATATGCAGCTTGGGCCCTTTCCTTTAATTAAGGGAAGAGCCCCTCGTATGCGGCAGCATATCGCGGCCCAGTGCATAGCGCTGCGTCCCGCTCCTGCACCACATGTCCTGCTACCGCCTCAGGAAGGAAGTGAAGTGCTTTATTTAGCGGTAACCCCAATTTTTAGCGGGAGCGGTAACCCCAATTTCTCACGCGAATCGAGACCGCTACACCCGGCGCAATCGCGAGCGTTACCGCCCACACCCAATTCCCCGCCCCCAACACACTTTTTTTAAACAGTGAAACATGTTTTTAAAAGTAAGCCTTCACAGCCATACCACCTAGCTTAAAATTAAGTATAACCATGGAGAAATTAAAGATAAATGCTCGTATACTTTTTTGCTTCTGTCTCAAGCATTACAACAATGAATTATAATAATTACATCCTGTCACTGGAGGCAGTTGAGAAGTAGAGCTGATGATATTACAATTTACATTTCAGAGCTCAGATTCTGTTAATTTATTATTTAATTTTTGTTTTCATTTGGTCAGGCTGTATTATTAAGAGGAATGGTAGCCTAATGGTTATGATACTGAACTAGCAACCCAGAGGTCTGAAGTTCAAATCTCACCATGTCTGAAGTTCAAATCACCAGAACAAATAAAAAGAGCTGAAATATTTGGATTGTGATCTAGCTTGATCCACAAGTATTAAGTATATCAGTCGCATTGTGAGGCCATAATACACTGCTGATACATGGTTGGATTTTTTTCCTAGCACAACATTTAGTAATTTAATTTTGTCAAAATTATGTCCCTGTGTATTTATTTTAAAGATCCTTACCTCAATGGTTTGACATTGAAATATCACTACCATTTATCTATATCGGGCAAGTATGGAGAAAGATGACCACAAAGAGGCAGTAATATAAAACCAATTAAGGAAAACAAGATGCGTGCATCACATCTTGGGAATGGGAGAACTTTTTGTAAAATTGAAAATCAAACAAATTTGAAAGCAATAAAAAAAAATTGAGTTGGTAACTATTTGCCTACTTTTAATTAAAGGGTTTAACTTTTGATCCTTTTTCAAGAAGTAATATTTTTATATGTTGCAAGTTGGGTCACTACTGCCATTTGATTTTCCAACGCACTCTTGGCTGGTCTCCCACATTCTACCCTACGCAAACTTGAGGTCATCCAAAGCTCAGCTGCCCGTGTCCTAACTCACACCAAGTCCTGTTCACCCATCACCCCTGCGCTCGCTGACCTACATTGGCTCCCGGTTAAGCAATGCCTCAATTTCAAAATTCTCATCCCTATTTTCAAATCCTTTCATGGCCTCGTCCCTCTCTATCTCTGTAATCTCCTCCAGCCCCACAACCACCCGGGATATCTGCGATCGCTAATTCTGCCTTCTTGAGCATCCCTGATTATAATCACTCAATTATTGGTGACCTTGTCTGCTTAGGCCCTAAGCTCTGGAATTCCCTGCCTAAACCTCTTTGCCTCTCTACCTGTCTCTCCTCCCTTAAGACACTCCTTAAAACCTACCACTTAAACCAAGCTTTGGTCATCTGCCCTAATTTCTCCTTACATAGCTTGGTGTGAGTTTTTTTGTCATAATACTCCTGTGAAACGCCTTGGGAAGTTTTACTACCTTAAAGGCACTATATAAATACAAGTTGTTGTTATTGTTGATTGAAACTCTGCATTTCGTGTGGAAGCTGACCCCTCGACTTGTCGAGATGTTATGAATGACTCCAGATATCATTGGCCATGATTGGGAGAGTCAAGCTCAGTTGTTTATTGATATTGCTCGATATCACTTACTCAGGGGAAATAAGTCATTCCGATACAGAACTTATACAATGAAGGGTGGATATATTTTGTAGTCCACAAACAATTGGCGCTACAAAGCAAAATATATATATTTTTTATTTGTCAAATTCAGGTCATTTATAGAATTGTAAATATACTGCAAGAGGTGAGTAACAGTCAAATCTGACTACAAATGTTTTTCATAAATGATTTAGAGTAATAGGGCCCAAGTTTCGAGCCGCGCCTAGAACGGCACAGTCCCGACCTGGACGCCCGTTTTTCGCGCCACAAAGCGCGCCTAAAAAAACCCTCCAGATTCTCCACCTCCCTGCAGGTCCTCTGGCCCTCGGCGCAGCGCAGCAGGAGCTGTAGGGGGTGGAGCCAGGTCCCTGCGCTGAAAATAGTGCCGGGACCTCTGCACATGCGCGCTACAGTGGGCACGCATGTTCAGTAGCTCCAGGCACCCGAAACTGTGTGGGAGGGGCCGAAGCACGCAGCCCCTAGCCCTGGCCGAATGGCCTCACTGGGGCTGCGTGCATATGGCTCCTCCCATGGCCAGCTCCTGCTTCCTCCCGACCCGACTCGACTCGCGCTTCCCGCCTCCGGACCGAACCCGACACCGACCTGACTCCCGCTTCCCCCCCGGACCCGACCGGACTCCCACCCCCCGCCCCCGCCTCCGGACCCGACCCGACCCCGACCCGACTCCCGCTCCTCCCGCTCCGGACTGGATCCGACCTGACCTCCCTCCCCCCGACCTGACCTCCTTCCCCCCGACCTGACCTCCCTCTCCCTCCCTCCCCCCGACCCGAACCAAACCGACCTCCCTCCCACCACCCCCCCGACCCGCGCTCCCCCCGACCCAACCCAACGCCACCTACCTGTAAATCTGGTGCTGGGGACGGGCCCTGCCCGAAGTCTCGGGCCCGGCCCGTTCAACCTCCCTCCCCTTTCTCCTCCCCCTCCCCCCCCCAATCTCCTTACCCCCCCCACAATCTCCTCCCCCCCAATCTCCTCCCCCAATCTCCTCCCCCCCAATCTCCTTCCCCCCCATCTCCTTCCCCCCATCTCCTTCCCCCATCTCCTTTCTCCCCCTTCTCCCCTTTATCCCCTTTCCCCCCATCGCTCCCCCTTCCCTCCCTCTGCTCCCCCCCTCTCTCCCTCTAACCCCCTCCTCCCCCTCCCCTCGCTGTCAGAAACACAGACACTGACAGACAGAGAATGAGAGATAGAGACACTGACAGAGACACACTGGGGGAGGCATCCCAGCACGCTGTTGAAGGGCTCCCGGTGCTGCAGTCGGTAAGTAGAAAATGTTTTATTTATTGATTTAAAAAAAAAATGATTTCTTATTAATTTTTTTTGATTGACTTATTGGTTGATTTATTGATGTATTTATCATTTATTATTGATGATGGCTCTTTATTTGTAAAACTGAAGTGTTTAATGTTTGTAAACTTCCCTTTAAACCCCCCCCCCCCACCTCCCCATCATTCCCTACGCCTGATTTGTAACCTACGCCTGATTTTCTAAAGTGTAGACAAGGTTTTTTCGAGCGTACAAAAATCTTCACTTACTCCATTCTAAGTTAGTTTGGAGTAAGTTTTCACTCACGAAACTTTGAAATCAGGCGTACGTGGCCGGACACGCCCCCTTTTGAAAAAAAAAATTCTGTTCCAAAGTGAAACTGTTCTAACTGACTAGAACTGGAGCAAACTAAATGACGAGAATTCCGATTTCTAAGATACTCCGTTCTACACCAGTTGCTCCTAAAAATCAGGAGCAAATCATGTGGAAACTTGGGGCCCTAGATTCTACTAATGACCAGATTCAAAATTATATTGCAGAATACGATTGTTTTGTTTTACATGAACCTATATGAAAGAGAAGAGCAGTTTACAGCTTACTACTGTCATCATGTCCCAGTGCTGTCACAGCACCTTTATTTGGTAATTAAATGATGTTAGCAAACGTTAATTGCAAAGGACTAATATTACAGACTATTGTAATATCTCACTTTACAGGAAAACACTGTACAGAAACGTAATTAAAAATCTATAGAATCCTATTAATTGATTTATATTTTATGTCAAATATCCATGGTTTGGGAAGACAAATTTTAAATCCCAGAGAATATTTACTATCATAAAATATAATAGGATTTTCCAACCTCCCTGGGGTTTGCCTACAGCTCAGTAGAAAATCAAACTGACACACTCATTTTTCTTTGGTTTAAAGTGTCTTGTGGTAGCCTAGACCTTTATACCTTCATAGTTTGCTACTGCATAAATACGCTGAAAGATGCGTATAAATTTAGTTTTCCTACAATGTATTGTGTTCATTTTCACCAAAAAACACATGGGGCCAAACTTACCCGCTGCTGCCCACAGCCGATGAGTTTTCTGGGCGGTCTCCCCTCCGAGTGAGTTTGGTGGAGGTCTCCCGCCGGCGGGGAGGAAAGACCGCTGGGGACCGCCCACTGACGTCCGCTGGCGCGCAACGCACGTAAGTGTCCCCCCCACCCGCTGAGCTGCCAGTTTGGTCCGGGCGGGAGTCCGCTGCAGCAGGGGAAGGGACCACCACGTGGAGGCAGGTCTAACCTCAACGGTAAGTAAGAAGACCTGCAAAAAAAAGGTTAGTAAACTTTCCTTTATTTTTTTTCCAGTGATTCAGGTGGCTGTGGTCCCCTGAAGGTTTTCTAGTGTTTTTTTCTTTATTTTTGGGCAATTTAAATTTTTATCTGTTCCCCCTCCCTGGGCCCGACTCAATCCTCGGCGGTACTTTGCCGAAGATTGCATTTGCCGCCGAGAATTGGAGCTATCGCCCGCTGCCGCCCAGATTCAGGGCGTAAGTCCCTTTTTTGCCGCCGGGCGGTCTTTCCAGGTCTTTTTCAAGAAACTTCCACCCTAAAGTGCCGTCAGGATCTCAGTGATCCTTTGGCGGCACTTGGCTTAGCTTCCCATAGTACTTGACAATGGAGATAGACTGATGTATTCCAGCATATACACACAGATACATTGATTTATCTCAGCATTTACACACAGATACATTGATGTATCCCAGCATTTACAAACAGATACATTGCCTGTGTGGAACAGTGAAAACATTACTTTACAATATAACATCTGGCTCGATCACATCCAGCACCATCCATCTCACAATCATTTGCCAAAATGTTTCACTACTCCAGGGCCAGCCTAAAGAGAAAAATTAACCTCTGGCTTCTTTTCTCCAGTACCAACTGTCCCCTTAATTACAACATTATAACAGTGACTACAACAGTGACTACACTGCAAAAGTACTTCATTGGCTGTAAAGCGCTTTGAGATGTCCGGTGGTCGTGAAAGGCGCTATATAAATGCAAGTCTTTCTTTCATCAATTTGCACCCTTTACCCTCGCCTCCAAATACATGTGCAAGGAGCTCTAGAAATTCTCTGTTACTAAGATTGAGACCATCCATGACTCTACCCTCGCTTGGTTCCATTCTTAGCTGCCCAATCGTAGCCAGAGCATATCCACAGATAGCTTCTCTTCCCAACTCTACACTGTTATCTCTGGAATCCCCCAAGAATTCATCCGACACCCGCTCCTGTTCCTCATCTACATGCTGCCCCTTGATGACATCATCTGAAAACAAGACATGGGGTGAAGGTTCCACACGTACACGTCCAGCTCTAGTTTTTCTCCACATCTCTTGACCCCTCCACTACTTGTGTGTTGTCAGGCTGATTGTCTGAAAACCAGTCCTGTATGAGCCTCAATTTCCTCCAGTTAAACATTGGAAAGATTGAAACCATTGTCTTTAGCCTCCACCACAAAATCCATACCTCGTTCATGGATTTCATCGGCCTCCCAGTCAATGTCTCAAGTTGAAGCTGACTGTTCGCAACCTCGCCATCCTATTTGACTCCTGAGCTGAGTATCTAACTTCATATCCTCTCCGTCACAAAGAACACCTAATTCTACCTCCATAACATCGCCCACCTCGACCCCTGCTTTAGCACACCTACTGCTGATACCCTCATCCAAGTCTTTGTCACCTCCAGACTCAACTATTCCAATGCTGTCCTGGCCAGATTCCCATCTTCCACCCTTCATAAACTTAAGCTCATCCAAAACTTTTCCAGCAGTATCCAAGTCCTGCTCTTCATCACTCCAGTGGTCACTGACCTACATTGGTTCCCCATCCTCTAATGCCTCAAATTAAAAATTCTCACCCTTGTTTTAAAATCTCTTGATAGTTTCTCCCCAACCTATCGCTATAACCTCTTCCAGCCTTGCTGGTCTCCAAGAATGCTACCTTTTTCCATCGCTGGCCTTTTGTTCATCCCAAAATCCCTTTCTCCTAGCTATGCCTTAAGCCGTCTAGGTCCTATGCTACGGAATTGCATTTTAAAACCTCTCCATCTCTTCACTTCTCTCTCCTCTTTTGCCATCGTTAAAACCCATCTTGTTGACACAGCCTCTCCCAATATCTCCTCCTTTAGCTTGGCATCCATTTTGTCTGATTATACTTCTGTAAAGCGGCTTGGCCATTTTTTGATATTAAATGCACAAAGTAATGAATTGAATTTGTTAACTTTAAACTTTTGATAAAGATGTGTAAAGTTCTTTAGTTATTCAACCATTGAATGACATAGGATAATAGTCTCTTCTCTATTATCCCTAAATTTCAGACTCGGGCGATCTTTGGCCAGGGGCTCCCAGGTGTCAGTGAGGATGTTGCACTTTATCAAGCAGGCTTTGAGGGTGTCCTTGAAACGTTTCCTCTGCCCACCTGGGGCTCGCTTGCCATGTAGGAGTTCCGAATAGAGCGCTTGCTTAGGGAGTCTCATGTCGGGCATGCAGATGATGTGGCCCACCCAACGGAGCTGGTCGAGCGTGGTCAGTGCTTCGATGCTGGGGATGTTGGCCTGAGCGAGAACACTGATGTTGGTGCATCTATCCTCCCAGTGAACTTGCAGGATCTTGCGGATGCAGCGTTGGTGGTACTTCTCCAGTGCTTTGAGATGTTTGCTGTATATAGACCACGTCTCTGAGCCATATAGGAGGGTGGGTATCACGACTGCCCTGTAGACCATAAGCTTGGTACCAGATTTGAGGTCCCGGTCTTCAAACACACTCTTCCTCAGGCGACCGAAGGCTGGCATACTGGAGGCGGTGTTGGACGTCGTCATCGATGTCTGCCCTTGCTGATAGTTGACTCCCGAGGTATGGAAAATGGTCCACGTTGTCCAAGGCCGCGCCATGGATTATGATGACCGAGGGGCAGTGCTGTGTGGCGGGGTCAGGTTGGTGGAGGACCTTTGCCTTACGGATGCTTAGCCTCAGTGAAGGTGTTGATGATGGCTTGGAGTTCGGCCTCTGAATGTGCGCAGACACACATTCAGAGTTCGATGACAAAGGATGGGACGACCTTGGATCTAGCCCGGAGGCGACGAAGGTTGAACAGGTTCCCATTGGTTCTGTAGTTTAGTTCCACTCCAGCAGGGAGTTTCTTGAGAGTGAGATGGGGCATTGCAGCAAGGAAGATCGAGAAGAGCGTTGCTGCGATGACACAGCCTTGCTTAACCCCGGTCCGGACGTGGATTGGATCTGTGATTGATCCGTTGGTCAGGATCACGGCTTGCATGTCATCGCGGAGCAGGTGGGAGGATGGTGACAAACTTTTGGGGGCAGCCGAAACTGAGGAGGACGCTCCATAGTCCCTCACAGTTGACAGTAGACGACCAACAGCTACTGGAAATGTCCAGACTCCCTGGTCGTTTATTTAAAGTTCACAGTCCCACGGTGTGATACTGAATCCAATGTTAGCATTATAATAATGATTACTCATATCAGAAGTAGTTTTATTGTTGCAATAGTAATCTTATAAAACTAAAATAAATACCAAAACAAACAATTTAAGATAGTGCTATACTTTGGTTTCTCTTTCTTCTCTTACCCCATCTCCTACTTTTACTACTTTTATTTTAACTTATTTTCCTATATATTCAAACCTAATCTATATCTTTTTCTCATTTTACATATTGAACACTTTGGGACTGACTAAGAGTAGGCGCACTTACTGATATTTAAGATTTTTCTCTGCTCCAATCCATGGGGCGGATCCTGCGCCGATATTCGTCACTTTTGTCGTCTATTTCTGGTCGGGGCGGTGCTGAGGGGCGGAAGTGCCCTTCAGTCGGGTTGGGAGCCCCGATGAATCATCAGTGCCGCGCTGCCTACGCGTCACATCGTCAATCCCCTTCAGTTAAAGGGGAGGGCCACTGCGAGCTCTGCAAGAAGTTAAGTTAGGCTCCCTGGGCCACCAGAGAGGGTTTCGGCCAAGCCAATGGCCTGACAGCCAAAAAGGGATGCCGGGCTGCCAACCCATGGCCACCATTTTCGGGCCAACCTTGGAGTCGGCCTGAGAATGAAAATAAAATGGAGGTGACAGCAGTGCGCCCTGCCCTTTAAGGGCGACAGGCTGCCCAGCCACACAAAGCTTCCCACAGGGGAAAACTTTAGCGGTAACGACCGACGGTGGCGCCGCTCCTGCGGGGCAATTTCCCACGGGAGTCAGAAAGGAGGTCGCCACCAATTGGTGTGGGGTCGCCACATGCTTGACGGCTGGCAGCAAGGGTGGCGCGGAAATCTTTTCCCGCCGCTCCCAGCCCGGGGGCAATTTCGGATGGGTTGGCCCATCCATCTGTCCCCGGTCGGTGAGACCTATCCACTCCATTGCCGCTTCTTAGAGGCGAGAATGGAGCTTAAGGAGGGGCCAATTTCGTCCCCTTTATCTATCTACTTGGCTTTATTTTTTGGGTAGCAGCATTCTTTTTTGAGGTGCGAGCCAAATCCAAACAATTGGGCTCTGGTTAGTTGAAAATGGCTCAAAGGCTGTAAACCTCCACAGGTTCGTTAAGGGAACAGAGGAGAAATATTTGAGGCAGAGGATAACACAAGGATATGGGAAGGCAGCAGGGGAGTGTGATTTACATTGGATTGGTCTAGCAACGAGCTGCCATGGGCATGATGAGCAGAGTGGCCTCCCTCTGTGCTGTATACCTTTCGGGTTTTATGGCTGTATAGATTTTGATTATACTAAGATATCTGAGACATGCAAATGCCACATTTATCTGACTGCCCCTTTTATACAATATTAAAAGTAATGATCCAAAGGAGAGAGGTTGGTGGTTATTTGTACAGTGCCACAAAGCAATACATTCACGCTCACAACTATCCACAAGACAAGTTTCCAGTCTTAGACCATTTATTGGAGAGATACCATTGAAGACCAGACATTTCTTCACAAGGAGCAAAAGAAAATTGGGCAACCAGTAACTCAATGGGTACTATTGCACATCTTCAAAATTCAGATTCAAGGGCCGGAATCTTCCCAGCCCTGTGAGTGCAGATTTGCAGGCGGGCCCCCTGTCAAAATGGCTCTGATTGACAGCGGGTCGGGATCCCGCATCTGTGTCAGTTTCTCAACTCTCGGATGTGCCTGCAGATCGAGGATCTGACGCCAATTGGCGCCGCCAGTTAATGAAGGTAGTTAACAGATAGCTGAATGCTACTTAAGAGGATTATAAGCAGGCACTTACAATTTTACCAACCTTTTGACGAGTTTGCTGTTCCCTCAGGGAACACGGCAGGTAAATGGAGTCGGGTTCTCCATGACTCTCCATTGCTTTGGCTAGTTGACAGCTGCAAAAGTGGTATAAATGCTACCATTTCACAGCTGTTCACTTTCCAATGTCAGAAGCTGAAGCCTTCTTGATTTGGAAGAGATTTTGAGCTGTATGCAGTTTGGAAGTGTTTGCAGTGAACTCTCTATTCACAGTATTTCACACTCATCACCATTGTGAGGGGTAACATTATGTCTCACCATTCACTACAACTCACTAAGCCACTTCCAAAGGCGCCCACAAATCTGTCCAAGAACGCAAAGTGTTGAAAATAAAGATTTCAATGTTTGACAACACATTAACTTAAACTTTAAATGAACATTGCTAAAGGACCCAAGTGCCTACCCTTGTGTGTTTTTAGTTGGTATGATTGGATGAGGGTGAGTGTGAGGGGTGGCTACTGAGAAGGGGAACTGATAATGTAGATAGAGAGAGAGGGATGGGTGGAGGTGCATGGTAAGTTGGTGTGAGTAACGATGTGCAAGAATAGAGTAGGGAAGGCAGTGATGGGGATGTGATGAGTGGCACAACAGGATGAGGTTGAGTGTGGCATTATAGTAACGTTTCGTGATCCACTGAGATAATTGAAAGGTTTGCACCACTGCAGCCAGTTCCTCCTGACAATATCCCTATGTGTGCAATGGGCAACCAGGCTGCAGTGGTATCCTGGGGAGGTTGCTTCGGCGCATTGGAAGGGAAGAGGACCTCCCTGCATGCTGTGACTCCCTCCATAAGCATCTGGAGGGAGTGATGGGAGAGCCTGGGTGCAGCCGTGCACCTCTGTGCAGTGATCGTCAGTGTTTGCAGTACCTTAATGCTGCAGAACACTGACAGAAGAACTGTCAAAATCAATGTGGGCATGGTCCCTTTAAGGAAACCAGTTGATGACATGTCATTAGATGACATCATCAGACCTGCTTCCTGTTAATTGGCCGGGAACCTCGTTGGGCTGGCTTAACAATCCCCATCTAGGGAGGATTGCTTCGAAAGCACGGGATGGAGTCAGGAGCAGGTTTCCCACATGCCACCGATGCCAGCTGTCCCGCTCTCGCAACAGATGGCAAAATTGCGGCCAAGACTACCGTTAGCTAAGAGCAGGGCACTCACCTTACTGTCAGATTGGTGTGTTGCAGGAAGACTTAAACAGAAGGAGATGGTAATAAAAACACTTCTACAAATTCAGCAGTAACCTGAGGCACATTGCTTTATACAAATGCACAAGTACCACACTAAGCTTTAGTTCATTGATTTGAATACTGATTTATATGTCACATATTGACCTGCAAGGCAGTTATGAGCCTAGCACAATGATGCAAAGTATTGGCAAACTATCCTGGTGTTACAGTGTTAAAATAAATGGCATTAGTATTGCTTGTGATGAGATAAAGAACATACCAAGAATTATCCTTGCAACCCCCCCCCCCCCAAAAAAACTCAGCAACTCCTTGTCTAAATTGATTCAATCAAACAGCAGTGATTCACAGTAATTAAAATCTGGTGGAGGTGAATTTTCACCTTAGGAGAAAAGCTGTGGATATAAATAATGTGTTACTCCACAGACTGTATCACTAAGGTATAAATCCAGTCCTAGCACTTACTTAGTTTTTTTTAATGGTTTTAGAGCAGCAAGATAGGCATGCAAGACTGGCTAGGATGGTCCTCCCCCACATCTCACGGTAACAAACCCTGCCGACTCACAGACCCATTGCATAGATCAGAGCAATGCTTTTTGTGGTCAGGGGACTTGGCGAATCTTCAGCAAGCTGCTGCAAGTCTCCTAACACTGAAGATTTCTCTTCTGAGGTAGGAGAAATTAATAACAATTTGTAACGACCTTTACGGAGTACAGTCTAGATTGAATAGCCTCACTAATTCCTATTCCTCTTTGAATTTACATTATTTTTCATCAGTGAAAAGCCTGCAGGATATGCACATGCCAGCCTATCTGAATCATTCCAATTCTCAACTCCTGTGGCTGTCTAAAATCTGCTATTTAATCAGAATAAAGCAGTGAATAAAGTAGCCTGATGGCACTGAGATCGAGGAAATTACTAAAATGTTGCTTCTCATTTGACCTACTTACTATAGATTTCACTATGCGTTGTGTGGGAAATCAATTTACGAGCAAACAATCTAAATACGTTATAAAAATAGAACATTCTGGAAGTATACCACAGGTCCATTGCATATGAAAAGCGAGACGACACACTCAAGATGTTGATGTAATACTTTTGTCAGAACTAGAAACTGGAAGATAGGTGGACCCATTTTTATTACTGAATAGCACAGCAAGAGGGGGTGGAATAAGAAGTTCCCCAGGCACTTTCCCATGCAGCAGCTAGATCCAACACAAATCTATTTGCTTCTTCCCACACCATTGTCTGGGATTGCAATACTCCATCCAGGTGAGACAACAATTTGCTGTGCAGTTTCCTCTACATTGGGAAGATCAAATTCAGATTGGGTGACAGCGAACACCTCTGTATTATCTACGTGCATGATACTAACCTAGCAGCCATTTTAATTGCCCCTACTATTACCACTGTGTCTGTCTAGCACCCTACTGTTCCATTCAAGCTCAGAGAATATTTCAGAAACAGCCTACCTGCCCGGAGGAAAGGGGACCAGTGAAGAGTCGAGGTCACCCTGGGGAATCGCCAGCCATTGTCTCGCTCTCTTCCCACAGGCTGCGATTTTAACCTACTCTTCTGAGCAGGCAATAAGGACACACATTGGAGCCGGCGGGAACATTCTTTCAATCTGCAGATCAGACAGATGTCATTGGGGCCCAACTGCTGTTTTAATCATGGGCTTGAGTGGGGAAGAGGTTGTGGCTTTGCTGCCAGGCAAACCTAGCGGGAAGAAGAACCTAGAAGATATCTAAAGAGGTACAGTTTAAAAAAAAACTTTCCTAATGGAGCCAAGAGGAGCAAGTGTAGAGATTATACAAGCACATAGCAGAAGCAGAGTGCTTTTAATGGGGGATTTTAACTTTCATATAGATTGGGATAAGCAACCCAGCTCATGTGAGAAAGTGTTAAATTTCTTGAGTGTGTTCAGGATAGTTTTCTGCAACAATATGTCCTTGAACCAACAAAGGGCAGGCCATATTAGATTTAGTAATGAATAATGAGCCAGATTTAGTTAACAGCCTAACAGTGTGTGAACATTTATCTAATAGCGATCATAACATGATCAAGTTCAACGTTGTGTTTGAAAGAGAGAAACGTGAAACAACTACTGAGATTCTAGATTTAGGTAAGGCTGACTTCAACGTGATGAGACAGGGACTGTCCACAGTAAACTGGACAAATCTGGAAATGGTAAAATGATAGATCAGTGGGAGGTGTTCAAAAAAGAATTTAATGTGATACAGAACCCGTTTATCGGAGTTCTACTTGCTAGAAAAAAAAAACCCCGCCATGGACGACTAAACAGTTAAGGGACAAAATAAAACTAAAAGTAAAAGCATACAAAAACTAGCACAGATTCTGGTGACTGGGAATGGTACAAAGAACAACAAAAGGTGACAAAGTAGATAGTAAGAGCTACAAAAAGGAGTATGAAAGGCAACTTGCCAGGGTTATCAAATTCCACTTTAAAAAAAATTACAATTAAAAAGAGGGTGGTCAGGAACAATGTGGGCCTTTGAAAACTAATAATGGTGATATTGTAATTGAAATAAAGAAATAGCAGGCATTTTGAATAATGTCTTTGTGTCCGTATTTACAGTAGTGGAAGAGGATAGCATGCTGGAAATCCAGAGGAAACTAGTATTGCATCAGGGATGGGGACTCACGAAATTTAATGTAAGCAAAATAACAGTAATGAAGAAAATAATGGCACGAAAGAGTGAAAAATTCCCAGGCAGGATGGTTTACATCCAAGGGTTTCAAAGAAAGTAGATGAGAAAATTGCTGATGCATCTTCCAAAGTTCTCTCGATTCAGGAACCGTTCCTTTAGATTGGAAAATTGCGCAAGACACTGCTATTTAAGAAAAGTGCGAGCGAAACCAGGAAATTATAGATCAGTTATGGGAGGAGGAGGCTCCATGAATATCCCCATCCTCAGTGATGGCAGAGCGCAGCACTTGAGTACAAAAGACAAGGCTGAAGCATTGGCAATCATCTTCAGCCAGAGGTGCTGAGTGGATGTTCCATATTGACCTCCTCCTGAGGTCCCCACCTTCACAGAAGCCAGTCTTCAGCCAATTTGATTCACTCCGCGTGATGTCAAGAAGCGGCTGAGTGCACTGGATGCAACAAAGGCTATAGGTCCCGACCACATCCCCGGCTGTCGTGCTGAAGACTTGTGCTCCAGAACTAGCCGCGCCTCTAGCCAAGCTGTTCCAGTACAACTACAACACTGGCATCTAGCCGACCATGTGGAAAACTGCCCAGGTATACCTGACCACAAAAAGCAGGACAAATCCAATACGGCCAATTACCGCTCCATCAGTCTACTCTCAATCATCAGCAAAGTGATGGAAGGTGTCATTGACAATGCTATCAAGCGGTACTTACTCACCAATAATCTGCTCACCAATGCTCAGTTTGGGTTCTGCCAGGACCACTCGGCTCCAGACCTCATTACAGCCTTAGTCCAAACATGGACAAAAGAGCTGAATTCCAGAGGGGAGGTGAGAGTAACTGCACTTGACATCTAGGCAGCATTTGACTGAGTGTGGCATCAAGGAGCCCGAGTAAAATTGAAGTCAATGAGAATCAGGGTGAAAATGCTTCACTGGCTGCAGTGAAAACCTAGCACAAAGGAAGATGGTTGTGTTGTTGGAGGTCAATTATTCCAGCCCCAGGACATCATTGCAGGAGTTCCTCAGGGCAGTGTCCTAGGCCCAACCATCTTCAACTGCTTCATCAATGACCTTCCCTCCATCATAAGGTCAGAAGTGGGGTTGTTTGCTGATGACTGCACAGTGTTCAGTGCCATTCGCAACTCCTCAGATAATGAAGCAGTCCATGTCCGCATGCAGCAAGACCTGGACAACATTCAGGCTTGGGCTGATAAGTGGAAAGTAACATTCACGCCACACAAGTGCCAGGCAATGAACATCTCTAAACACTGTCCCTTGATATTCAATGGAATTACCATTGCCGAATCCCCCACCATCAACATCCTGGGGGTCACCATTGACCAGAAACTTAACTGGACCAGCCACATAAATGCTATGGATATAAGAGCAGGTCAGAGGATGGGTATTCTGCGGCAAGTGTCTCAGCTCCTGACTCCCCAAAGCCTTTCCAAAATTTACAAGGCACAAGTCAGCAGTGTGATGGAATACTCTCCACTTACCTAGATGAGTGCAGCTCCAACAACATTCAGAAGCTCGACACCATCCAGGACAAAGCAGCCCGCTTGATTGGCACCCCGTCCATCACCTTCAACATTCATTCCCTCCACCACTGATGCACCGTGACTGCAGTGTGTACCATCTATAAGATGCACTGCAGCAACTCGCCAAGGCTTCTTCGGCAGCACCTCCCAAACCTGCGACCTCTACCACCTAGAAGGACAAGGGCAGCAGGCACATAGGAGCACCATCACCTGCAAGTTCCCCTCCAAGTTACACACCATCCTGACTTGGAATTAAATCGCCGTTCCTTCATCGTCACTGGGTCAAAATCCTGGAACTCCCCCCCCTAACAGCACTGTGGGAGCATCTTCACCACAAGGACTGCAACGGTGCAAGTAGGTGACTTACCATCACCTTCTCAAAGGCAATTAGGGATGGACAATAAATGCTGGCCTCACCAGCGACGCCCACAAAAAAAGTTAGCCGAATATTTGTTGTCGGAAAATTACTCGAGTCTATAATTAATGATAGAGTGACTGAACACCTTGAAAATTTTCATTGATTGGAGAGAGCCAATGTGGATTTGTAAAGAGGAGGTCATGCCTGATGAACCTGATTGAATTATTTGAGGAGGTAACTAAAGTAACGGATAAGGAATAGTCTATGGATGTTATTTATGTGGACTTCCAGAAGGTATTTGATAAACTTCCTCATAAGAGACTGTTAGCTAAAGTTGAGGCTCATTGAATTGAAGGTAAATTATTGACCTGGTTCCGAAATTGGCTGAGCGGCAGGAGACAGAGAGTAGGGATAATGGGCAGGTAGTCTAACTGGCAGGATGTGACTAGTGGTGTCCCGCAGGGATCTGTGTTGGGGCCTCAACTATTCACCGTATTTCTTAATGACTTAGATGATGGGATTGAAAACCCATATTTATTAGGGAGAATTTAAACACCCTAATCAACGAGAAAAGAGCGGGGCGTCAATTAACTCGGAGCGGCAACGTTTCCTTCTTCATTCTCTTAGATTCCTAACTTTTAACACCGCTGACTTTGGCGGCAAATGAGGCTCCCACTGGATTCAAGCGGGAGCGTCGTTAATAAATGCAAATCATAGCGGCAAGACATCCTGATGAAACTTCAACCCGATCCTGATCGCAGCCGAGTAAAGCTGTCGGGGAGCCAGCGAGACCGTACAAGGAAAGTTTAAAAGCAACTTTCATTAGTGAGGCCAGGAGGAGCAGGAGTGCCCAGCCGCTGGACTGTCACAACACCCGTCCCCTTGGACGGACGTTGCTGCTGGAAGCCTTCTTTTGGTGGTGACTAGTGGCCTCTGGGTTGCTCGATCTTTGTAGCCACCCCCCGCCTCCCCTCACCCCCACTGACCAGCTGCCACTTTCTGCTCCAAATGGGTGAGCAGCCTACCAGTGGCATTACGATGAAGATTCCCGCTAGGAGTTACCGTCTGTTCCTGTCGGCTTCCCACTGGGAATTAAAATCAGCCCTGTTGCTTCTCTCTGGAGACAGGTTGGATCTGGAATACTATGTAGGGGTTTTTCCTTCTACTGTTGCCTGTGACCGGGTGCAACCTTCAGACTATGGTGATTTGAGTTGCTATCACCAGTGGACCCCTTTTCTGCTTATACCCAATTACAGCTCAGTGATATGTTTGATACCACCAATAGGTCTGAGGCTGCTTATACCCAATTACAGCTTAGTGATATGTTTGATACCACCAATATGACTGAGGTTGCTTATACCCAATCGCAACCTTGATGTTTTGAGGCGTCCTGCACCCCTATCTGGTTCTGACCTCAGAATTTAGGTGGATAATGAGCTTCCCACAATAAAACACTCAGAGATGCAAAAGACAAGAAATGTTCCTGGAAAAGTCAGGTAAGTCCTACTTTATTAAAACCCAGGTGAGCGTTTAAATAAGGTTAAGTTGTTAAAGACAACACAAAACTAATACACACATAATAAAATTGGTGCGAGCCCCCAAAGATTGGACCAAGTGAAATACAAGGTCGACGCACTGGCTTGTTGAACCACTTTGAACTAAGGAAAAAAAAAGGTTTATGGGAGGAATGGACACAACGAAATTCTACACAAGTTTAAAATCCTTATACCCACCCTATCACCCACCCCCTTTTTACACCTAACTAGCCTAAGCTGACAGTTGGGAGAAGACTCCAGGGTGATACTCAGTTTCCTTTGACGGGTATAGTGGGTCCCACCTTAAATCGGATTTGCTCCAGTTATCCTCGGAGGTTGTATGGGCTCGCAGTTGTGTTTCTTTTCGGCCGGGTGAGTTGTCGGTGTGGACTGGGGTGAATGTTGCCTCCCCCGGTCACCTCGGTTGTCCAGTCGATGGGCCTAGGAGCGCGGTCCTGGTGTGCGGCTCGGTTGCTTAGGGCAAGGTTGGGCCCCCCTTTTTTCTCTTCCTTAGTTTTCGGTCGCTGGTTCAGCACACGGATGGAGTCTAGGTCCGCTGGTGGCAGTTGCCTTTGGCCGCTCCGAAGTTCTTTAGCCTGGGTCGTTCTTTTGCGAGGCTGAGTCCCTCTCTCTTCCTTCGAGGTGTCGTCAGCTCCCCTTGTCTGTACTCTTCAAGTGCTGCCAGCTCTCACTTTTATACCCGGTTTAGTTCCGGCCTTTTTCGTGCCCAAACTGAATCAGTATCTCATTGTTTGAGTCGAGGTGGGGATGAGGTGTTAAGGTAAAGCATTGTTTCTTGTGCACCTCAGTGCCTGATAGTCTGGCTGGCTATTGTGCCAGGGTCGGGATGCAGGTTTAGCCTTTCCTATTGTCTTTATGTACATGGGTGATGAGCTGGTGATGGGCCCTTCTCTTTGATTAGATCCAGGTAAGCTGTCCTTTACAAAATGGGCTGGGTGTTCCCTATTAGTCGAGGATTTCCCTGCATCTGGCTGGCCCAGGATGCACTTTCCTGGGATTGGCTGGCTTCTCAGCCTGCCTGTGACCCTCGAATTCACAAACTGTCTGGCCACAGACATCCTTCCCAGCCTACCTTTTTTTTCTGCGGCTTGCCTTGGCCAAAATTCAATTAAAAGGGTGTATGGGATGATTCCATGCTCTGTTTCCTTGTTATTGGGTGCCTTTTTTTTTGTGTAGCACTGGATTTTCAACCCTTACAACTATAATTTTAGGTTTGGTGCAAAGTGATAATTTTTCAATTAAAATTTTCAATCTGCAGCCTTATCAGAAATGACATTACAATACAACGAGATCCTCTCCTACCAGGATAACAGTGACCTTATTTTTACAATGCATTTTTTTTGCTCAGTGCATCATATCGAATATGTGGTGCTGACATTTATGTGCTCCAAAGGGAGCACAATTTGCATTTAAGAGTTGTAGGCATTTCTTTTAATTGCACCACTCTGTAGAATATTATTTTTCCCACAATAGTACCCAAGATTATTTACATCAGTAAATCGGCCACCCGTTTTACACACCGACTGATTTTAATTTGGAGGTAAAGTTACAAACCCTCACAAAGGGCTGAACGTTAATGGGGAAGGCGGGTTGGGAGTGGGGGGTCTCTGAGGCAGTGGAGGAACCCAGGAAAACGGGTTCCCCGCAGGCCCTGCCGAATTTAACAACGTGGCCTGATTTGCCCGCAGCCAGCCAGATTGTGAGGCCTGTTGCACTAGGCCGCACAGGGAAGTGAGGGATCGCGTGGGGGCCAGGGGACGACTTGAGGAGCACGGGTGTTGTGGGGTGTCGGGGGGTCAGCCTTATTTGTCTCTGTCAGGTTATGCCATGGACAGCAATGGGGGCGGAGGGGGTGGGGCAGGGGGGGGTGGTGCGGTTCTCCTCTTTGGAGCGGAGTTCTGGTCTAGCTGGTGTGTATGGAGAAAGAGTCAGACTGAACACAGTGAGCTCAAAGTAAAGTGAGACCTTAGTTTTTTATTGTAGGTTTCCAGAGTTCCTCTCCAACCTGTGAAGCCCCCTTAAATACCTGTGCTCCCAAGGGATTATGGGTTCCCTTGGGACTCCAGGGAATGAGCCCTCCGGTGGCTGCACAGAGTAAATACAAGTTTACATATATAACAACACTCTCCCCCAAAGTCAATAGTGTAACTATTTACAGTGTGAGTCGATCTCGGGCTCTTCTTGCCCTAGTGTGAAAGCTGGTGTTGTTGAATCATGTGTTGGGCCCTCGCTGGGCTGCTGTGCAGCTGGCCTTGCTGGGCTGCCTGGTGTGTTGGGCCCTGCTGGGCTGCTGTGGATGATGGGTTCTGCTTCGTGGTCAACTGTGATGCCGGTTGCCACTGGTATGTATGTTGGGGGATCAAAAAAGGTAGGATCCAAGGTGGGTTGCTCAGGATAGTCCGTGAATCTGAGTTTGATTTGGTGCAAGTGTTTCCGGTGAATAAGTCCATTTGAAAGTTTGACCCGAAACACCCTGCTCTCCTCTTTGACCACAACAGTGCCGGGAAGCCACTTGGGACCTTGTCCATAATTTAATACAAATACAGGATCATTGATTTCAATCTCGCGTGACACATTTGCGCTATCATGATAAACACTTTGTTGAAGCCGCCTGCTCTCTATCTGTTCATGTAGATCAGGGTGAACTAACGAGGCCCTTGTCTAAGTGCTCTTTTCATGAGCAGTTCAGCAGGTGGGATCCCAGTGAGTGAGTGGGATCCCGTGCGATAGCTAAGCAGGACTCGGGATAGACGAGTCTGCAGTGAGCCTTCAGTTACCCTCTCCAAGCCTTGCTTGATGGTTTGTACTGCTCTCTCTGCCAGACCATTTGACGCTGGTTTAAACGGGGCAGATGTGACATGTTTGATCCCGTTACGGGTCATGAATTCTTTGAACTCAGCACTGGTCAAACATGGCCCGTTGTCGCTCACCAGGACATCGGGTAAGCCGTGTGTGGCAAACATGGCCCGCAGGCTTTCAGTAGTGACAGCGGACATGCTAGCCGACATTATCTCACATTCAATCCACTTGGAGTATGCGTCTACAATCACGAAGAACATTTTATTCAAGAACGGGCCTGCATAGTCGACATATACCCTCGACTACAGTTTGGAGGGCCAAGACCATAAACTTATCGGCGCCTCCCTGGGTACATTGCTTAACTGCGAGCATGTATTACATCTGTGAACGCAGCACTCTAGGTCCGCATCGATACCGGGCCACCACACGTGGGATCTGGCGATCACTTTCATCATTACGATGCCTGGGTAGGTACTGTGGAGGTCATTGATGAAGGTGCCTCTGCCCTTCTTGGGGACCACTACTCGATTGCCCCACAGAAGGCAGCCTGCCTGTATAGACAATTCATCTTTGCGCTGCTGAAACCGCTTTATCTCTTCCTGCATTTCCACTGGGACACTGGACCAGCTCCCGTGAAGCACACAGCTTTTGACTAGAGATAATAAGGGGTCCTGGCTTGTCCAGGTTTTGATCTGCCGGGCAGTGACGGGTGATTGCTTACTCTCAAATGCTTCTATAACCATGGCTAGATCTGCGAGCTACGCCATTTCCACCTCCGTGGTGGGCAATGGCAGCCTACTGAGAGCATCGGCGCAGTTTTCTGTGCCTGGCCTATGGCGGATGACGTAGTTGTATGCAGACAACGTGAGCGCCCATCTCTAGATGCGGGCTGATGCATTGGTATTTATCCCTTTACTCTCGGAGAACAGGGATATAAGTGGCTTATGGTCAGTTTCCAATTTGAATTTTAGCCCAAACAGGTATTGATGCATTTTCTTTACCCCATAAACACATGCTAACGCTTCTTTCTCAATCATGCTGTAGGCTCTCTCAGCCTTAGACAGACTCCTGGATGCATAGGCAACCGGTTGCAGTTTCCCGAAATCATTAGCTTGTTGCAATACGCATCCGACGCCATATGACGATGCATCACATGCTAGTACCAAACGCTTACATGGATCAGACAACACAAGCAATTTGCTTGAGCATAACCATTTTCTCGCTTTTACAAAGGCATTTCCTTGGCTTTTGCCCCAAACCCATTCGTTCCCTTTTCGTAGTAAGACATGCAGTGGTTCTAACAGTGTGCTGAGACCCGGTAAGAAGTTACCAAAGTAGTTCAGGAGTCCCAGAAACGACCACAGATCAGTTACGTTCTGTGGCCTCGGTGCGTTCTTGATTGCCTCCGTCTTCGCATTGGTGGGACTGATGCCGCCCGCCGCAATCCTCCTTCCCAGGAACGCACTTCGAGCATTTTAACCTGAGCCTCATGCGGTTGAGTCGACTAAGAACCTCCTCTAGGTTCTGCAGATGCTCGACTGTGTTCTGATCTGTGACCAAGATGTCGTCCTGGAAGACCACGATATGCGGGACCGACTTCAGTAAGCTTTCCATGTTTCTCTAGAATATCGCCGCCGCCGATTGGATACCCAACGGGAATCAGTTATAAACAAAAAGACCTTTGTGCATGTTGATGCAGGTGAGGGCCTTCGATGATTCCTCCAGTTCCTGCATCATATAGACTGAAGTCAGATCCAGCTTCGTGAACGTCTTTCCTCCCGCCAGCGTTGCAAAGAGGTCGTCGGCCTTTGGTAGTGGGTATTGGTCCTGCAGGGAGAAATGATAGTTACTTTGTGATCACCACAGATTCTGATGGTGGCGTCTCCCTTGAGGACTGGCCCACTCTTTGAACTCAATCGGGGAAATGATGCCCTCTCTTTGCAGCCGGTCTAGATCGATCTCTACTCTTTCTCTCATCATGTACGGTACTGCTCTCGCCTTGTGCATCCCCGGAATTAGGTGGATCTGCACTTTTGGTCCTTGGAATTTCCCGATGCCTGTTCAAACAGCGAAGGAAATTTGTTCAAGACCTGGGCAAAGTGTCGTCAGCGGGCGATAGTGCTCAGATGTCGTCCCAGTTCCAGCATATCTTTCCCAGCCAGCTCCTGCCGAGCAGCATGGGACCATCGCCCGGTACCACCCAGAGTGATAGCTTGTGCACCGCTCCATCGTAGGAGACCTTTACGTTAGCACTGCCGATTGCAGGTATCAGTTCTTTCGTGTAAATTCTTAGTTTCATGCGAACTGGAGTTAAGACTGACCTTCAGGCTTTGTTGCACCACAACCTTTCGAAAGTCTTTTTGCCAATGATGGACTGGCTTGCGCCCGTGTTCAGCTCCATTGACACTGGGAGTCCATTTAGTTCAACATTCAGCATTATCGGGGAACAATTCGTGGTGAATGTGTGCATCCCATGTACCTCTGCCTCCTCGATCTGAGGCTCTGGTTCGTTGTGATCCTGCGTGGATCTGTCCTCCTCTGCAACATGGTGGTTTGCAGGTTTAACAGGCTTTGCAGCTCGCCTGCGCACTCGTTGGAGGTGTCCCATTGTTTCACAGCGCTTGCAAATGTATCCTTTGAATCGGCATGAATGGAAACGATGATCACCCCCGCAACACCAACAAGGTGTTAATGGCCTTGCATTCATCACCCTTGATGGTGGACTCTGAGACATCTGCAGACGTGCAGCTGCAGGTATGTGTGACCTGCCCTGTACGTTACGATTCGAAAACAACATCACTTTGTTCACAGTACTTGAGGCAGCACTTGTGTGCTGAGAGATTTGCTTTGTATTGTCACTGACAGCAATGAACACTTGGGCTATCGCTAGGGCCTTATCAAGTTTGGGGTCTCTACAGTCAAAAGTTTGCAAAGTATGGTTTCGTGGCCAATGCCAAGTACGAAAAAGTCTCTGAGCATGTGCTCCAAATGTCCTTCAAATTCGCAATGTCCTGCAAGGCGTCTTAGCTCGGCGACATAACTCACCACTTCCTGGTTTCAGACCTTTTGTAGGTGTAGAACCGGTACCTCGCCATCAGAACACTTTCCTTCAGCTTCAAATGCTCTCGGAGCAGTGTGCACAAATTGTCGTACGATTTCACAGTGGGTTTCGCTGGAGTGAGCAGATTCTTCATGAGGCCATACGTTGGTGTCCCACAGATGGTGAGGAGGATCACCCTTCGTTTGGCAGCGCTCTCTTCCCCATCTAGCTCATTGGCCACGAAGTATTGATCGAGTCGCTCCACAAAAGTTTCCCAATCATCTACCTCCTAGAATTTCTCCAGGATGCCCACTGTTCTCTGCATCTTTGGGTTCGCTATCTGTATCTCGTCGCCAGTTGTATATGGAGAAAGAGTCAGACTGAACACTGTGAGCTCAAAGTAAAGTGTGACCTTACATAAGAACATAAGAACATAAGAATTAGGAACAGGAGTAGGCCATCTAGCCTCTCGAGCCTGCTCTGCCATTCAACAAGATCATGGCTGATCTGGCCGTGGACTCAGCTCCACTTACCCGCCCGCTCCCCATAACCCTTAATTCCCTTATTGGTTAAAAATCTATCAATCTGTGATTTGAATACATTAAATGAGCCAGCCTCAACTGCTTCCTTGGGCAGAGAATTCCACAGATTCACAACCCTCTGGGAGAAGAAATTCCTTCTCAACTCGGTTTTAAATTGGCTCCCCCATATTTTGAGGCTGTGCCCCCTAGTTCTAGTCTCCCCGACCAGTGGAAACAACCTCTCTGCCTCCATCTTGTCTATCCCTTTCATTATTTTAAATGTTTCTATAAGATCACCTCTCATCCTTCTGAACTCCAACGAGTAAAGACCCAGTCTACTCAATCTATCATCATAAGGTAACCCCCTCATCTCCGGAATCAGCCTAGTGAATCGTCTCTGTACTCCCTCCAAAGCTAGTATATCCTTCCTTAAGTAAGATGACCAAAACTGCACGCAGTACTCCAAGTGCGGCCTCACCAATATCCTGTACAGTTGCAGTAGGACCTCCCTGCTTTTGTACTCCATCCCTCTCACAATGAAGGCCAACATTCCATTCGCCTTCCTGATTACCTGCTGCACCTGCAAACTAACTTTTTGGGATTCATGCACAAGGACCCCCAGGTCCTTCTGCACCACAGCATGTTGTAATTTCTCCCCATTCAAATAATATTCCCTTTTACTGTTTTTTTTTCCAAGGTGGATGACCTCACATTTTCCGACATTGTATTCCATCTGCCAAATCTTAGCCCATTCGCTTAACCTATCTAAATCTCTTTGCAGCCTCTCTGTGTCCTCTACACAACCCGCTTTCCCACTAATCTTTGTGTCATCTGCAAATTTTGTTACACTACACTCTGTCCCCTCTTCCACGTCATCTATGTATATTGTAAACAGTTGTGGTCCCAGCACCGATTCCTGTGGCACACCACTAACCACCGATTTCCAACCCGAAAAGGACCCATTTATCCCGACTCTCTGCTTTCTGTTCGCCAGCCAATTCTCAATCCATGCTAATACATTTCCTCTGACTCCGCGTACCTTTATCTTCTGCAGTAACCTTTTGTGTGGCATCTTATCGAATGCCTTTTGGAAATCTAAATACACCACATCCATCGGTACACCTCTATCCACCATGCTCGTTATATCCTCAAAGAATTCCAGTAAATTAGTTAAACATGATTTCCCCTTCATGAATCCATGTTGCGTCTGCTTGGTTGCACTATTCCTATCTAGATGTCCTGCTATTTCTTCCTCCTTAATGTTAGTTTCAAGCATTTTCCCCACTACAGATGTTAAACTAACCGGCCTATAGTTACCTGCCTTTTGTCTGCCCCCTTTTTTCCAATCCGCTGATACCTCCCCAGAGTCCAGAGACCTTTGTCTTTTATTGCAGATCTCCAGAGTGCCTCTCCAACCTGTGAAGCCTCCTTAAATACCTGTGCTCCCAAGGGATTATGGGATCCCTTGGGACTCCAGGGGATGAGCCCTCCAGTGGCTGCACAGAGTAAATACAAGTTTACATATATAACAGCTGGACTTCCGCCTGCCCCTCCATATCCTCCGCAACATTAACCAATTTTTCTGGGTTGAGGTTCATTCCATTGAGTGAACTCTTGTCCCATAATTTTAACTTTCTAGGGCCTGCTGCCATCTTTCCCATGGTGGCCCCAGGAAGCATTGATAGGTTTGGGTGGAAAGAATGGTGGGGGAGAAGCAGTGGTCGGCAGTGATCCCGGGTAGGGAATTCCCAGTCAGGGACGGTGAAATTCCTACCATCAAGGGGAAACCTGCCATTGCAAGAGAGGAAATTCTGGTGATGCTGCAAGAAAAATGATCACAACTTGTATTTATATAGTGCTTTTAACGTAGTGAAATGTCCCAAGGTGCTTCACAGGAGTATTATGAGATAAAAATTTGTAATAAAGACAGGTGACGAGGAACCAAAAAGGGGCAGCAGTCACCCCCCCCCCCTCCCCCCCCCCACCACCCCTGCAGATCAGAAGGGAAGTACCCACTGAAGGCCCTCTCCTTTCCTTGAGTGAACCCTTGGCCTTTACTGTCATTGTCGAGGGCCTGCTGCCACCTTTCCCATGGTGGCACCAGGAAGCAGTGTGATAGGTTGGAGTGGAAAGAATGATAGGTGAGAAGCAGTGATCGGCAGTGATCCCGGGTAGGGAATTCCCAGTCAGGGATGGTGAGGAAGTGGTAGAACCCACTGCTTGAATTGTCAGACATTCTCTACCGCAATGCCAACCAAAATGATCGAGTATTGCCCAGCAGAAGTGTTAATGTAGTGACAACTGTGTTATGAGAGAAGTGAAGATTCACTATTGATACTGAACAGGCAAGACTGAGACCTTGATGGTTCCAAGATGACAACATACAAGGTTCTGCTTGGAAAACTGAGCCTGGTCAAGTCATTACATTGTCTATGGCATTAACTTGCTGATCTGGGGACTGAAGAGGTACCACTTACTGCTTCAACCACCTCCCTCGCTTGTGCTATCACTGTGGTTCAAGATAGTTTCTTGCCCTGTATTTTAAATAGTCCTGGCTGCCTTACCTTCATTACTTCCAAGAGGATCTCCATCTTAGCATCGGTAAAGCTCTCTCTCCTGCAGGTTTTCTGTCTTTTCTCCTCTTCTCGTATGTTGAGTCTCTTGTCTTTTCCCCTTTAAGTTGCTACAGGCCACTTAAATCCTGTAACAGCATCTGAGTTTTCATCCCCACAGGCACTTGAATCCAATGACTGGTGGGTTTCCAGCAGGATCTGCCAATATTTTCCATCACATGGTACAGATGCTAGTAGTTTACCAACAACTGAAGTGAGATTCAGTGACCATTTCTCTGTGAGTGGGTTGGTAGATGTTGGAGTGTTTTTTAAGACGCATCAAACAGAGTGCATCATTGATCCCATAGGCTCCACCACTAACTTGTGGTGTTATGGAATCATAGGCCATGAGTTACTGCCAACACCCTAGGCATAACAGCTGGGTCTGAGCAGCATGGCCAGAAGGCGGGCAGTAGGTTTGTCTATCTGTGTTCCACATCTCATAGCTCTAGGAAACCATAAACTGTTTAAAGAAAATAGAGGAAATTTTATACACAACAAAAAATTACATGAAGGTGAACAAATTGCAGGGATATGGGGAAAAGCGGGGAGTGGGGCTAACATGATTGCTCTTTGAAAGAGCCGGCGCAGACTTGATAGGCCGAATGGCCTCCTTCTGTGCTGTACAATTCTGTGAGACCTGGGCTCAGAACTGAGTCCTGGAGTTCTCCTTCCATTGGTGGAAATTACTTGGCCTACTCTAACATTTATTGTGCAATCTGCCTGGAAATTCAACATCCATCGAATCAGCTTACTGGGAGCTGGTGAATTGTAATCATTATATCAAACCATGTCAAAAATCTTTTCCACATCCAAGACCATTGCCAATGCGCACTCTTTCTTGTTTAAAGCTTGGAGACTGTTCTGTGATAATCTCAGCAGGTTGTCACTGGTGCTTCTTCCTCTCCTGACCACTGCATTGCCTGAGTTGAAGTTAGTGTCCTGAAGCTGTTGTTGGAGGTGGTATATTGTGACTTTCTCCAACAGCTTTTGTAGGCAGCCCAGCAGGCCTACAGATTGGTAGTTTGTGGGGAGATTAGAGTCATTCCATGGATTGTGCACCATTGTGACCACAGCTGATTTCGAGCAACTCAAGAGGTGGCCAACTGAGAATGTCTTCGTGAAGAACACGACTGTCATGATCATTATCTTGTTTCGTGAATATTGGGAAGACCAAAGCCATTGTCTTTGTATGTGTGTGGCAACTGTATGTGGCTGAACCAGAATGTTTATATATTTGATTATGAGATGAGTTTCCGACAACATATCCATGCCATCACTAAGACCGCCTGTTTCCATCTCTGTAACAATGCCCGACTCCGCTCTGCCTCAACTCATCTGCTGCTGAAACCCTCATCCATACCTTTGTTACCTCTAGATTTGTCTATTCCAATGCACTCCTGGCTTCCCACATTCTACCCTCTGTAAAATTGAGGTCATCCAAAACTCTGCTGCCCGTGTCCAAAATCCCATCAAGTCCCATTCACCCATCACTCCTGTGCTCACTGATCTACATTGGCTCCCGGTCTAGCAATGCATCAATTTTAAAATTTCCATCCTCATTTTCAAATCCCTCCATGGACTCGCCCTTTCCTATCTTTTTAATCTCCTCCAGCCCTACAACCCTTCGATATATCAATGCTCCTGCAATTTTTGCCTCTTGAGCATCCCCGACTTTAATCACTCCATCATTGGCGCCTTCAGTTGCCAAGGCCCGAAGCTCTGGAATTGCCTCCCTAAACCTCTCCGTCTCTTTACCGCTCTTTCCTTTTTTAGGGTGCTCCTTAAAACCTACCTCATCCGCCCTAATATCTTCTTATGTGGCTTGGTGTCAAATTTAGTTTGATAACGCTCTTGTGAAGCATCTTGGGCCATTTTACTATATTAAAGGCGCGATATAAATGCAAGTTCTTGTTGTTAGTGGTGCCTTGCTGAACATCCATTTGATTATGCCATTCGCAGCAAGGGCTTTGTTTCACATACGCCTTAGCTTCACCAGCAGTGATTGGATGGTACCAGTGCCAGCCAGACAATCTGCCTTGGAGAAAGCTGTGTGTAACTGCTGCAGCGCTCCACTCCTAGCAGTTACATTGTATACGTTTTGAGAATAAGAGCATTCACACTATGGTTAGTTAATTTAAGAGGTGTGCAGGAAGTTCATGGGATTCTCCTGAGCAATCTTTAAACCCATGTTTGACACTGCTCTGGAGTCTTGTACCACTTCTCTGTGGAGTTAGGTCAGCATCAGAGTCGGGATTAATACATTGACTTCAAGGTCACTATGAAGCAGAAACTGCTTTGCAGCAATGCTAATACAGCAGTATAAGCACACTCTTAATCTTGTTCTCCATAAACTGAAACCACTGTTGAACTTTCATTACCATGAAGCCTCAAATGTATTTTTAAAATCTTGATTTAGTTGTTTTGCCTTCCAGGGCTCAGTACATGAGCTTAATACTCCATATTGTAAATTGTTCAGCACCCAAAATAGCTCCCCAAATTGTTTATGATATTAGGATAGAGCCAAATTTAATCCAAAATGTTACTTATTCCACAGATTATGGTGTCTAAGCATTTTATGCCACTGCACATTGCAAACGCTAAGCATATATTTAATTTTTCACCATTTGTAGTCATTGGGGCCGATTATCACCCAGCCAAATCGGTGTTCACAAGGCGGTAATGGTCTCAAAATAGGGTTGATAGACTTACATTGGTGCTCCAGGTGATGCCGGTACTCCTCCTGGGTCCATGCTGGATAGAAAATAGGAGCAGTAGTAGGACATTTGGCCCTTCGAGTCTGCACCGCCATTCAATATGATCATGGCTGATCCTATATCTCAACACCATATTCCCGCTTTTTCCCCATACCCCTTGATGCCTTTTGTGTCTAGAAATCAATCTATCTCCTTCTTAAATATATTCAGTGACTTGGCCTCCACAGACTTCTGTGGTAGAGAATTCCACAGGTTCACCACCCTCTGAGTGAAAACATTTCTCCTCGTCTCGGTCCTAAATTTCCTACCCCATATCCTGAGACTGTGACCCCTTGTTCTAGACTTCCCGGCCAGGGGAAACATCCTCCCCGCGTCCAGTCTGTCCAGCCCCGTCAGAATTTTCTACCTTTCAGTGAGATCCCCTGTCATTCTTCTAAACTCTAGTGAGTACAGGCCTAGTCGACACAATCTCTCCTCATACGACAGTCCTGCCATCCCAGGAATCAGTCTGGTGAACCTTCGCTGCACTCCCTGTATGGCAGGTATTTCTTAGGTAAGGAGACCAAAACTGCACACAATACTCCAGGTGTGGTCTCACCAAGGCCCTGTATAACTAGTAAGACATCCTTGCTCCTGTACTCAAATCCTCTTGCAATGAAGGCCAACATACCATTTGTCTTTCTAACTGCTTGCTGCACCAACATGTTTGCTTTCAATGACTGGTGTACAAGGTCTCTTTGCACATCAACATTTCCCAAGCTATCACCATTTAAATAATACTTTGTCTTTATGTTTTTCTTACCAAAGTGGATAACTTCACATTTATCCACGTTATACAGCATCTGCCATGTGTTTGCCCACTCACTCAACCTATCTAAATCGCATTGCAGCGTCTTTGCATGCTCCTCACAACTCACAATCCCAACTAGTTTTGTGTCATCAGCAAACTTGTAAATATTACATTTGGTTCCCTCATCCAAATCATTTATATATATTGTGAATAGCTGGGGCCCAAGCACTGATCCCTGTGGTACCCCACTAGTCACTGCCTGCCATCCTGAAAAAGACCCATTTATTCCTACTCTCTGTTTCCTGTCAGTTAACCAATTTTCAATCCATGCCAATACATTACCCCCAATCCTATGTGCTTTAATTTTGCGGGACTTTATCAAAGGCCTTCTGAAAATCCAAATACACTACATCCACTGGTTCTCCCTTATCTATTCTATCAGTTACGTCCTCAAAAAAACTCCAGTAGGTTTGTCAAACATGATTTTCCTTTCATAAATCCATGTTGACTTTGTTTAATCCTATTGATATTATCCAAGTGTACCGTTATCACATCCTTTATAATAGACTCTAGCATTTTCCCTACTACTGATGTTCGGCTAACCGGTCTGTAGTTCCCTGTTTTCTCTCTCCCTCCTTTTTTAAATAGTGGGTTTATCCCTTGCATGGCATCCCCTGAGACTGCACTGGCCCAGAACCAGTGAGCTGCGGCACAACGCCTGTTTGGGGCATGCAGCTTACTAATGAGGTTTAAATGTGGCCTGTGCTCTAAATAGTTCAGGCCTCCTCGCCCACTTGATAGGTGGCTGACCGGCACTCCAGCAGCCAGCTGACCAAAAGGAAAATGGCCTCATTGAGTATTAGATCATTTGGACCAGCTTTTGTGTTTTTCCTGAGCAATTGTTCATTTCTTTCCATACTAAAATTTCAGGTAATTCAATATCTAAGCACTATATATCTGAAATGGCAGTAGAATGCATTTCTTTATATTGTGAGATCTCGCGTGACATTACTCTTGATCAGCCAATGTTATGCTGTTGCAAGAGAGAGGTGCTGCACTGTGGAAGTGGGGGAGGGGTTCACATCTCCAGGAAAGAATTTGAAACGCAGTTTGTGAGAGAAACCTGCAGTGATAGTGAAGTATGGGATTTGAATAATGTGACAGTACTTCTCGAACTTGTTACTGTTCATGGAGTTTCTGAGTTTTGAGTAAAAACATCAAAATATAAATAATAGTACAGCTGGCATAACCACTTAAAATACATTGCAAACCATAAAATTCCACTCCAAGGCACTCCTGCCTGAACCCTATTCAACTTGTAGGTTTTCACCTCAGCTTTTTCTGTATTTGTTTGGCACGCTGATTATTCTTGCTGATAGTAACATGCAATATTCATGCAGGAACATACCATTGTTCCATTGAGCCAACCCATACAACCTCCACAACACTACACTGGCACACTTCTAAATCTAATAACCTGCAGTTGTTTTACAGATGGGAACTTGTCCACTCCATTTTTAAAAGCCTTCATTGATTGGTGTTCCATCATCCTTGCTGGTTGTCTTTTACACATGTCGAACTGGAGAAAAAAATGAATTAATTTATCATTTGCCTTTGATGTCCTTAATTTGAATCTATGATTTCCTTTCTTGAATTTTGTACATGGCAGAAAAACATGGCGGAAAAAGTCCAATTCTAATGAACGGTCACAGACCTGAAACATTGACTCTATTTCTCTCTCCACAGAGGTTGTCTGAGCTGCTGAGCACTTTCCAGCATTTTATGTTTTTATTTCAGATTTCCAGCAGCTGCAATATTTTGCTTTTGTTATCAAATTCACGTTCCCTAACCCTCTCCTAATCTGAAATACTTTTAGCAAATCATGCCTCAGTCTTCACCTTTCAAGACAGAAAAGCCCCATCGTCACCAGAGTCCTGAGTTAATCTAGTAAACCTCCTTTGCACTCCCACCTGAATTTTAAAATAACCAGAGCAAAACTACACACAATATTGAAGGCCAGATATAATTTTAGACTTAGCTCTCTCAACTTGTAAGTTGCATACCTAACATATTTACTATCATTCATATTCCTAATAGCCTGTGAAACATGCAACAAAGGTTTCAGCAACCTGTCCATCAAAACCCCAAGATCTTTCATCTATTACGGCACTGCAAGCCCATTTCCATTTAATACATAATCGATGCTATCCTTTCCTCTGTTGAATCTCATAACATCATACTTCTCAATATTTATTGCATGTGCCACTTCTTCACTCATAGAGATTACTTTTGTATTTCCTTTTGTATTTATGCACATTGATCATCATTATTTGTCACAGCACTCGACGTGGTACCATCTGCATCTTGGACATGAGCCGATCCTCCAAATCATTTATGAAGATTATAAACAATGGTGTTCCTAATACTAACCCCTATTACACACCACTAGCAATTGGCAGCCACCCATATGGCTCCCCATGCATCATATTCCATTGCCATCCACCAACCAAACAATTTCTAATCCAGTCCAATATATTGCCATCTATCCGATGGGATTGAACCTAATGCAATAGTCCATTGTGTGGGATAGTTCCAAATGCCTTTTATCAAATCCAGGTATGCGCTTCAGAAAAAGGCCTTAACCTTGTTTTCCATTGTTTGTACAAACACTGCCACTGCCCGCCCTCCACCACCACCACCACTCTGTTTCACTGGCACTAACATGGTTCCCTGGGGTTCTCAGGAATTTTCTATTGATACACTATAGTGGAGGAATCGGCACAGTTTGTAAACATCAACCCAGGCTGTACTCTGGGAATGGTCAGTCTCGCTGTCAGTCTAAAAATAAATCTGCAAGTTATGTGCATCGGTTCAAGCTGGGAGTTATAACCTGCCATCTTAAGTCTCTTTGGCAGATAGTAATGGAACTGGAACCTACATGAACTTGGATTTCAGCCTAAAATATTGTTATAGGTAGTTCACATGCATAAGTTCTATCATATGTGTGAGTTTAATCATTTCTTATAAATTTTGTAACTTCCTTTATGTTTTTATTATGTTACAAATCTTTTTAATATTAAATGCTCTGTTAGGTAGAGGAAGCAAGATGTCAGATGAAAGCATTTGCTTGATTCAGCTTTTCCTTTATTCATAGATTCTTCTGACTGCGTATGGTTGATTTATTGTTTTAATATGTTCATAGTAGTTCTGTATTGGAAGTTTATCTAGCCACTTTCCTCGTATTTCATTCGTAATTTCTGTACCTGTTCAGTTCTGATTTGTTGCTGTATAATGAATATGGAGTATGAGCCAGTAAAGTGCAAGCAATTTGACACTATGCTTAATTTTAACTTTAAGGGATGGTGTAAAATGGGTGCTATTAGAATGGATGCTCGTTATACACCCTGCCTGATTTTCCATTCCATTGAAGCCCCAGGGCCTTTCCTTGAATCAACAATATGAACATTGTGAAAGACAGCAAGCTGTGTACATCACCTGAGCCACAGGGATTAACCAAGTGGCATCAATGTATTATTTTTATATCCTTCCCTATCATCCTGTTTTCTCTGTGCGATTTTTCTATGTGTCTCATCCCTTTTTCTTCTCATATGCTTCATAACTTTATGAGAGGAATTTTAGTGCCACTGCGAGTGCTGGAGTAGCTTCATCTCCTAGTACTCACTGTACTATGAGAGAAAGCAAGAGAAGTGATGGAATATATTGGCACACCTCGTACAACCTCACATATATGAGTCTCTCACCATATACAGTGTACTAGATAATCATAGCTGCCATTCTGCTAGTTAAAGATTAATAGAGGCAAGGGATTTAGAAAAGGTTGCCTGCCTGTACTTTGCATTAAGGATTGATGGATAATACAGAGTAAATGTACAGATGAGGGAAAGTTAAAAATAGGCAGATTTAAAACAATGGCGCCGATACTTAGTGGTCGGGAAATCTAGAAGAATGGCTTTCCCTCAGGTCCTGCCAAATTTATCCTGATTGTCATTTTTGGAATCCGTTTCTTGGCCATGGCAAGCCAGATTGAGGAGCGTAGAGGACGAAGGGAGTGATCAGGGGTCGGGGGGTCATCAATTGGAGTGAGGGGGGGGTGCCGGAGAGATTGGAGGTAGGGGAAGGGGCGTCGATGGGGGGAGCCAGGGCGATCGGGGAGGAGGGGAGAAAATTGGGGGAGGCCAGAAAGATCAGATCATGGGGAGAAGATCATGGTGGGCTCATGGGGGAAAACACAGGGCCATGGAGGACATGGGCTGGGCGGGGCAGGGAGGAGATTGCAGGCCGGGAAGGACATTGTATTGCGGTGGGGTAGGGGTGTTAGATTGCTGGGAAGATTAACAAGGTAGCTTGGTGGGCCAGGGGGAAACACTCCTGCTCCTTCTGGCCCACAAGCTGTGCTGAAAAGACATTTACCTGTTCTATCCAGCAGTCCCACCTCCCTTCAGCTGCCAGGTTTCCCTTGAAACCGGCCGCCCAGTCTTGAAGCTGGAAAAGAGAAAAAAATCTGAGGCGCGCAGCCTCATTAAAATATTTAAATGATGGATCTGCCTCCTGACAGTGGGTTGATCACCTGACCCCAGTCCCGCCTCCATTAAATCCATAAATGGGCGGGTTCGAGGCTGGTTGGGTTCGGATTTTAATTTTTTTTCAATTTTAACTTTACATTCGACCCAAGTCCACCCGTTTTTGGGGGTTAAAATTACTTATTATTTCTTTCTAATTGCAAATTCTAGGTAAAAGCCCTGGATATGAACTTCTATTACAATCAAGTTACTGGTGGTTGGATGCAAACAATTTCTACAAATATACAAATAGCTAATCAAAATGTTATACATGAAAGTTCTTAAAGTACTTTTAATATATTCACTTAATACCACAATGCAGATTTACAATGTCCTTCCAAACTAGTAAATGGCATTCCATTTTTTTTAAGTGATGAAGAGTAATTTTAAAAATGAAAGAAGTATATACTAGGTATATTTTAATTTTGTGTTTTTGTTCATTTGCTTATTTTGTGAAATTTGAATCACAGTGCCAGTGGAGGGTGATAATTGGGCACATGATCCAATGATTGGAATTTATGGTAGGAGCATTGCCACTGAGGATAAGGAGGAGCATGATATGAGGCATGCCACACATGTGCAGTAGCACCTTATGAGATCAATTAGGATTCATTATTACAAAGCCGGCCTGGATGACATGGCCAAGCAATCATTCGTAGATGTGCCCATCGAAGACGACAGGGAGGGGAGTTTTAACATGGGTGAGCGGGTGGGAATGGATACAGGTGGGGGGGGGGGAATTAAATGGCCAAAATTCAAAGCGTGTCAGGAAGCCGGCTCCAGCCCGTCGACTTCCGGGTTTTACTGCGGCAGGACAAGGGGCGAGTAGCTTGCTCACTCCAAGGAGGCGGGTTGGCTTTTTAAATATGCTACTGGGAAGAGAAGGTTATTTGGCAGGTGGTGCGGGGGATGGGAGTGGCGGGGGGGGGGGTGGGTGGTGGAAGCACAGGGAGAACTGTGGGAAGGGGGGGAAACATGATCCAGATCTAAATGAGGTGGGGAATGGAAGCAAAAGCGTGATCCAGATGGGAACAATATTCCCTATGAGCAGCCGTGCTTTTGCAATGTTAAAGTTTACTCATGCGCAAGATGGTGAGCAAACCCCCCAAAAATACGGGGAACATTGAATGGGAAGATGGACCATGTACTTCCACCCTCTGTTAAGTCTGGATCACGTTCTTCCACCCCTACCCCCTTTTCACCTGCACCATGTTCTCTCTCTCCTCCCCGCAGATGGCAGCAGTTCAAGAAGGCAGCTCACGACCATGCTCTCAAGGGGAACTAAAGATGGACAATAAATTCATTAATTTAAAAAAATTAGAGCATATTTTGTCTACCAACATGCATAACATTACATTTATGTGTTATTTTCCAGACTCTACTATTTCAAAGTTCTCCTGGCCAGCCTCCTATCTTCCACCCTCAATGAACTTGAGATCATCCAAAACTCTGCTGCACATATCCTAACAGGCATCAAGTCCCATTCACCCATCACCCTGTGTGCGTTAACCTACATTGGCTCATGGTCAACCAACAATCTTCCTGCTAAGCTGTGCGGCACGCAGCATTCTGGAGGTCCCGCACAGGCCACTTACCGACTTTTGAATGGGAGATTTTGCACAAAATTTTGAATGGGCCGTGTAGCACGTTAAAGGGACCACGCACCAAAAGAAAATAGGGGGAACATTCTCCACCAACACCTTGATTTTAAAATTCTCATCCTAGTGTTAAAATCTCTCCATGGCCTCACCCCTTCCTATCTGAACTCAGCAGTTTGAGTGCTGTGAGTGCTCTTAACTCGGGAGAGCGAGCCATGTCTGTTCCCTGAAAGCAGTAGTGTTAGCAAAACTCAATAATCTGCCTGTTAATGACTGGATCAAATTACACATTGCAGAGATCTTGATTATTTTCCTGCAGGCAGGATCAAATTACACATTCCAGACAAACTGTTGGGTGTGTCTTGTCCTCCAAAAGGACCAATCATAAATCTGGTCTTGTCCTCCAAGGGGACCAATCAGAAATCTGGTCCTGTCCTCCAGGAGAACCAATCAGAAATCTGGTGTTGCAAAATGACACAACCTCGGATTGCAGGTTAACTGTGGCCAACCAGGTTTTCTGGGCCTCAGGAAACCCAGCAGCCACAGTGAGGCAAGGACAGCCTTAGGAAGCACTCCTTGTGGGCCAAGAGGAGCAAGAGGGCTTCCCCCTAGCCCCCAAGCTCCCCACCATCAGATTTCCTCCACACAATTGTCAAACTTCTGAGCTTCCCATGCACTACCAGACCCCTCTGCTCCCAGCATGCCGGGAAGTAAAGGCCCCGAATGGGGCCAGACAATCATTCATAGATAAGCAACAAAGATTAGGGGGCGAATTTTCAACTTCACTGCCTGGGATCTATGGAATAAAATTAATTGTGTTCTAGAACTGTCAGACAATCTGCTCCACCAGATGATGTAGATGCAAATTTGCCCCCATGATTCTTCACAGAGGTCATGACTAAACTTTGCACGAGCTTGTAACCAGATCTCCAAACTGCTTCAGTCGTCGCCAAGGTGACTAAAGGCTTGAGCAGTTTTGCTACCAGGACCTTCTATAAAACAACTGGATCTATCTGACAAATCTCCAAACTGCAGTGCAATGTTGTATCGTACAGATCACAAAAGCCTTGTTTCCACAGGCTTCCCATTTTTTTCTATTCCTCTGTGGCAAACAGGCAGCAAGATGAGACAGACCTTCACTTTTACTGTCTGGCTGGATTCCGCAAATTGCTGGCCATTATTGATGGCACACTTGTGGCTATATAAGTTCCTGCCCTAATTTCATAGCCTTCACGAAGAGAATGGGATTCTGTTGTGTGACCGTGCAGTTGACCTCTGACTATAGGTACAGACTCATGCATCTGATGCCCAGAATCTGGCAGTTGTCATCATTCATTTATTTTATGCCAATCCATGATGCAAACATTAGTTATAATGTCAGTAAGACTGGATGGATAGTTGCTGGGGGAACAAAGCTAGCTACTGTAGTCATGGATGTTGAATACATCATGAACCGATTCTGGGGTAGATGGGACCAGTACAAACCGGACGCTCTGCACCTGGGCAGGACCAGAACCAATGTCTGAGGGGCAGTGTTTGCTAGTGCTGTTGGGGAGGAGTTAAACAGGGGGATGGGAACCTATGCAGGGAGACAGAGGGAAGTAGAATGGGGGCAAAAGCAAAAGATAGAAAGAAGAAAAGTAAAAGTGGAGGGCAGAGAAACCCAAGGCAAAAAGCAAAAGGGGCCACATTACACCAAAATTCTAAAAGGGCAAAGTGTGTTAGAAAGACAAGCCTGAAGGCTCTGTGCCTCAGTATTCGGAATAAGGTGGACAAATTAACTGCGCAGATAGCAGTTAACGGATATGATGTAATTGGCATCACGGAGACATGGCTCCAGGGTGACCAAGGCTGGGAACTCAGCATCCAGGGGTATTCAACATTTAGGAAGGATAGACAGAAAGGAAAAGAAGGCGGGGTGGCATTGCTGGTTAAAGACGAAATTAATGCAATAGTAAGAAAGGACATTAGCTTGGATGATGTGGAATCATAATGGCTGGAGCTACGGAATACCAAGGGGCAAAAAACGCTAGTGGGAGTTGTGTACAGACCACCAAACAGTAGTAGTAAGGTTGGGGACAGCATCAAACAAGAAATTAGGGATGCATGCAATAAAGGTACAGCAGTTATCATGGGTGACTTAAATCTACATATTGATTGGGCTAACCAAACTGGTGGCAATGCCGTGGAGGAGGATTTCCTGTAATATATTCGGGATGGTTTTCGAGACCAATATGTCGAGGAACCAACTAGGGAGCTGGCCATCCTAGACTGGTTGATGTGTAATGAGAAAGGACTAATTAGCAATCTTGTTGTGCGAGGCCCCTTGGGGAAGAGTGACCATAACATGGTAGAATTCTTTATTAAGATGGAGAGTGACACAGTTAATTCAGAAGCTAGGGTCCTGAACTTAAGGAAAGGTAACTTCAATGGTTTGAGGCGTGAATTGGCTAGGATAGACTGGCAAATGATACTTAAAGGGTTGACGGTGGATAGGCAATGGCAAATATTTAAAGATCACATGGATGAACTTCAGCAATTGTACATCCCTGTCTGGAGTAAAAATAAAACGGAGAAGGTGGCTCAACCGTGGCTAACAAGAGAAATTAAGGATAGTGTTAAATCCAAGGAAGAGGCATATAAATTGGCCAGAAAAAGGAACAAACCTGAGGACTGAGAGAAATTTAGAATTCAGCAGAGGACAAAGGGTTTAATTAAAAGGGGGAAAATAGAGTACAAGAAGAAGCTTGCCGGGAACATAAAAACTGACTGCAAAAGCTTCTATAGATATGTGAAGAGAAAAAGATTAGTGAAGACAAACTTAGGTTCCTTGCATTCAGATTCAGTGAATTTATAATGGGGATCAAAGAAATGGCAGACCAATTGATCAAATACTTTGATTCTGTCTTCACGAAGGAAGACACAAATAACCTTCTGGAAGTACTAGGGGACCGAGTGTCTAGTGAGAAGGAGGAACTGAAAGATATCTTTATTAGGCGGGAAATTATGTTAGGCAAATTGATGGGATTGAAGGCCGATAAATCCCCGGGGCCTGATAGTCTGCATTCCAAAGTACTTAAGGAAGTGGCCCTAGAAATAATGGATGCATTGGTGATCATTTTCCAACAGTCTTATCGACTCTGGATCAGTTCCAATGGACTGGAGGGTAGCTAATGTAACACCACTTTTTAAAAAGGGAGGGAGAGAGAAAGCGAGTAATTATAGACCGGTTCACCTGACATCAGTAGTGGGGAAAATGTTGAAATCAATTATTAAGGATGAAATTGCAGCGCATTTGGAAAGCAGTGACAGGATCGGTCCAAGTCAGCATGGATTTATGAAGGGGAAATCATGCTTGACAAATCTTGAATTTTTTGAGGATGTAACTAGTAGAGTGGACAAGGGAGAACCAGTGGATGTGGTGTATTTGCACTTTCAAAAGGCTTTTGACAAGGTCCCACACAAGAGATTGGTGTGCAAAATCAAAGCACATGGTTTTGGGGGTAATATACTGACGTGAATAGAGAACTAGTTGACAGACAGAAAGCAGAGATTCGGGATAAACGGGTCCTTTTCAAAATAGCAGACAGTGACTAGTGGAGTGCCGCAGGGCTCAGTGCTGGGACCCCAGCTCTTTAGAATATACATTAATGATTTGGATGAAGGAATTGAGTGTAATATCTCCAAGTTTGCAGATGATACTAAACTGGGTGGCGGTGTGTGCTTTGAGGGGGATGCTAGGAGGCTGCAGGTTGACTTGGACAGGTTAGGTGAGTGGGCAAATGCATGGCAGATGCAGTATAATGTGGATAAATGTGAGGTTATCCACTTTGGGGGAAAAAACACAAAGGCAGAATATTATCTGAATGGTGGCAGATTATGAAAAGGGGAAGCGCAACGAGACCTGAGTGTCATGGTCCATCAGTCATTGAAAGTTGGCATGCAGGTACAGCAGGCGGTGAAGAAGGCAAATGGTATGTTATCCTTCATAGCTAGGGGATTTGAGTATAGGAGCAGGGAGGTCTTACTGCAGTTGCTCAGGGCCTTGGTGAGGCCTCACCTGGAATATTGTGTTCAGTTTTGGTCTCCTAATCTGAGGAAGGAGGTTCTTGCTATTGAGGAAGTGCAGCGAAGGTTCATCAGACTGATTCCTGGGATGGTAGGACTGATATATGAAGAGAGACTGGATCAACTGGGCCTTTATACATTGGAGTTTAGAAGGTTGAGAGGGGATCTCATAGAAACATATAAGATTCTGACGGGACGGGACAGGATAGATGCGGGTAGAATGTTCCTGATGTTGGGGAAATCCAGAACCAGGGGACATAGTCTTAGGATAAGGGATAGGCCATTTAGGACTGAGATGAGGAGAAACTTCTTCACTCAGAGAGTTGTTAACCTGTGGGATTCCCTGCTACAGAGAGTTGTTGATGCCAGTTCATTGGATATATTCAAGAGGGAGTTAGATATGGCCCTTATCGCTAAAGGGATCAAGGGGTATGGAGAGAAAGCAGGAAAGGGGTACTGAGGGAGTGATCAGCCATGATCTTATTGAATGGTGGTGCAGGCTCGAAGGGTCGAATGGCCTACTCCTGCACCTATTTTCTATGTTTCTATGAAACCCAAAGACAAGACCTGATGAATGAAATTATGAGGTGCACAGATGTATGAGGATCCTGGCACAGCAGATCATTCGCGTCATTAACCCAAGTTTTGAAGCCTGGGCTGATCAAGGGAAGTACTACACTACATATCTGAAAGGATGTCCAAAATTATTATTGCTTACTGCACCTGATACAATTTATTTCTGCAAAGGAGCTTTATTGTGGAGTAGGCTAGAGAAGATGGGCAGAATGAACCAGTGGAAGATGAGGACTCCATTCAAGAGTCAAAAAACATGTTTGTCCAAGAAACTGGGCAATTAACAAAAGTGTTAGAGCCAAATTTAATAGATGATGCTAAGGGGCCTAAATTCATGAGCATCTGAAAACAGGTGGGATCCATGCAGCATGTAGCCAACGGTACACCAGATGGAAAGGCCTGAGGTTTGAAACGGTCCTCAGGCCTCATCTTCATTATTGCGGCGAGCTATGGACACGTCGACTGCAAACTCCAGCGGTGCTTTAAGATTGCTACAGAGCTTGAAGGAGCAGTGCGAGCTCCAACTACTTTAAATGAATTTCGTGAATAGGTCCAAAAATAGGCGCGGGAGCCTCCTTTCAATATTCACTTCCTCCTCTGACATACTGTTTTGGTAATATAGCTCAACATCCTGTTGACTCTGTTGACCGCTGCTCTGCATTGGACATTTTGCACCAAGTCTGAGATCTTTGGACTTTTTCAATTAAATTCTCAGATATTTCAACACCATTCGTAGAATATGTGTAGCAATGATTTTCCTTCATATTTGCAGTACTTTTCACTTATCTGCATTAAATTTCATCAGCTATTAATCTGCCCACATATCTTATCCAAATCACAAGAAAATCCAGATACTCACATTTAATAGTCAAAGTAATTTTCAGGAGCGTGGCAGAACCTCCTGCTGATCACAGAACTAGTGCGTGGGAATTGAAAGCAGAGGTCTGTCTTGTGTGTCAAAAAAACAGGAATTGAGTTCTGCTGTGACAACCCAAATATCGTAGAATGAGCGATGCTAGAAATACATAATAAACATTTTATTTTTGGAGGTAGGCTTCTTCAATACCTGTGTGTAAATAGAAAAGATGCAATTGTAAGGCATTGAAACTTTAATAGTACAATAATTGGATATGTTCCCCAACATAATTTTGCCTGTTAGTTTAGAGCCTTTATTGGGTTATAAATAGAATACTTGAATATTTTTGATTTGCAGTATTAGAAAACATGTTGCGAGATTTTATATGATTTTACTTATATTTTCCTAGTTGAATTCAAAGATGTATATGTATTGTGCAATCATTGGCTAGATTCAGTATTGCCGTGAACAGGTAATTATATGTACATCTATCATATATGACAACAAAACCCTTGAGACCATTTGTGTTAGATACGGTACAGTTGTATTTATTTTCCAGCTACAGTGTAAGCAAGTGCAGCACACTACGTCCTATCATACCTCCGCTCCTGGTAATTGGTTTGACTGCAGTAGGTCATTAACTTGCATCTCTATTTTGTTCAGAATTGCCTAACCATTTTTAGCAGAGTTTGAAAATCAGATCATTTTGAGCTGTGAATGATAGAAATTGTTATTTCTGTATAACAACCTTACATATTGCTGTGTTAGGTAATACAATCAGATCCTGGATTGGCTGTATAATGTAACAAATTGTTTTATTCGACACAATTAAAGTTCTGTATTTTTCTACTAGTGGATTCAACTGGTAGAAGAATTGTAGATTATTTCAGTTTATAGAATCATTGGGCCCAAGTTTCCACATGATTTGCGCCTGATTTTTAGGAGCAACTGGTGGAGAACGGACTATCTTAGAAATCGCAATTCTCCATATTTTTTTTTCTGCAGTTCTAGTCAGGTAGAACAGTTCTACTTTGGAACAGAATTTTTTCTTCAAAAGGGGGCGTGTCCGGCCACTGACGCCTGATTTCAAAGTTTCCACAGTGAAAACGTACTCCAAACTAAGTTAGAATGGAGCAATTGAAGATTTTTGTAGAACTGAAAAAACCTGTTCTACACATTAAAAATTCAGGCGCAGGTTAAAAATTAGGCGTCCAGAACGAGGTGGGGGGGAAGGGAAGTCATTAAATTCTACAATAAATCCTTATTTATACTTCTACAAATATTATACAAATAAATCCAACCTGAATAAACATTTATAAGCAAAGAAAAGATTAAATAAACCATCTTCCTACCTGTGTGAAAGTGCTTCAGGCACAGAGAATGCTGCAGTCAGCCTGAGGCGCCCGTTCTTCCCGCGGGGGGGGGGGAGGGGAGAGGAGGCGTCTTTCCCGTGGGGGGGGGGGAGGAGGCGCCCGTTCTTCCCGCGGGGGAGGGGGGAAGGAGACAGTGAGAAGGCTGCAAGTGCTAATGTGCTTTTATTTTAAAAATGTTCAAAAATTAAACAGCTACAAAGAACTACAAAAATGGCCGAGTGCCAATGTTTTTTTCACACTGAGCATGCGCGAACGCTCCAACGCGCACGCGCAGCGTTGCCGGCAGGAAAAAACTAATTTAAATAGTACCCGCCCCCTCCCACATACAAAATCGGCGCGAGTGTAGGCTCTGCCCCCCTGGGCGCCGCACCAGGCAGACAAGGAGCTGCAGAACGCTCCAGAATCGCGATTTTTTTTTTTAGGCGCCGTTTTAGACGCGAAAAACGGGCGCCCAGCTCGGAGGGGCACCCGTTTTTTATCGTGTGGAAACTTGGGCCCAAAGTACCTGTCCAGCTTTTTTTGTACTCAATACTTAATGATTCTAAAAACAAAGACATTTTCTGAATTTAGCTTTTCTACTTTTAATAACTACAGAGGAGCCACTAATGTCCCTGTATTGGGGACAACTCCCTGATGGATAATAGAATTTGGCATATAAACTAGAAAGCCCAAACTTGTGCATTGCTGATTGCTCTGTATCTACTTGCCTCAATCCTCTCCAGGACATTCTCTTCCACAAAACTGCTGGGTAGTGTACTTTCCTTAAATGCCTACAAATCATGCACCGCATACATCACCAGGGTTCCTGGCCCTGCCATCCCATTGTGGTGAACTTCTGTTGATGGAAAGCTCCACACTCTAATGACCTTCTAGCACCAGACTTTGCACTGCTTGCTATGTGCTAAATTGTAGAAATAAAGCCAGAGAAAGCTCGTGTTCTATTTTTCTGAAACTGAAACAGTAATCTCCCTATCCTCAGTTCATTAAAAAAAACTGTGAATAAGTTAATAATGCCCAAATGACCACGTGTGGACATTACTGCTGCTTCCTGGTGTTTATCCTGCAGAAGTTGAAGAAAATGTCCACCACAGTGCATGCATGAAGGCTGCACAGAATGACATTCTTGATTAACATAACTAAAGAAACAATTACTTTTCTGTGGGTCATCAATTTTCCACTAGCAGAGCCACAGTAAATCCACTACACTTTGCCCTGGAGGAAATTTGCACTCCAGATTACCGTTATGCTATATTAAGATCTCTTGCACTTTTAGCATTTTTTATAAATTTTAAATGTATTATTATTTTAGAGAAGCTTATGATATGAGACCAAACTATGAAATACATGTCTTATATATATACCAAGATTTGTCCATACCCATTAAAACAACTAACAGTTGATGTTGCATGCCCTGGACTGTCGCTTCTTCCAATTTGCAGTGTTATCCACGTTTGGTAGAAGCCAGCAACATAATGTAATTGATATTACAATCCAGACAAGGCTGCCTGGTGGGTAGGGTTTAAATTACCCCAGAGTGTTGTGGTGGCATGGAGTACTTTACCATGTGGAGTGGGTCTAAGAGAAAATTGGATAACGATTTGAAATAGACAAAGATGCAGTGCTATGGGGAGAGAGCAGTGCAATGGGATTAGTTTTGGATTAATCTAGCAAAGGGCCAGCACAGACATGATTGGCTGGATGGCTCCTTCTGTGTCTTAAACTAAAGGTCTTTGCATGTTTTGTCTTACTGCTTCCCCTTGGCAACATTATCAGTAAGCAGAATGTCAGCTTCTATATGTATGCCAATGACATTCAACTTGACCTCTCTACGATCTCCCTTGGCTCCACGGCTTTCGGTATATTGTTGGACTGCCTCTGTGGCATCAAATGTGTCAAAACTTCTGTCAGGCAAGCAATGGCAAGGCAAGCCATCCTGATTGGTTGTTGCCTGAAATCTACCCCCTGATTCCATACACCTCCCAGGCTGATCGCTCAAACTGAACCCAATGCCGTGCAACTTCAGTGTCCTGCTCAACTCTAAGCTAAGCTTCAACCCCAATGGCCAGCCCATCAGTAAGATTGCTTCATGCCTTCTCTGGAACCCTGATGACCTCCATCCCACCTCTTTCCCACTGCCACTGAAACCGTCATTCATGCCTTTGTCCTGGCTTGACTTTTCCTTTGATCTCCTGAGCTCCATCCTAGACATCTTCAACTTATCCAAAACTCTGACTCCTACCTCCTATTGTCTGTTAAGTTCTACTCACACATCACCCTGATCCTTAGTGTCCTCTCCAGACTCCCTTCCCCAAGCACATTGATTTGAAAATCATCATCCTCATTTAGAAGTCCCTCCATCACCTCACTCCACCCCGGCTCTGGAACCTCCTCTTGTCTTGTATCGCTCATGCCTTCCATCCCTCTGATTCTGGGCTACTGTGAATTTTCCCCTTTACCCCACCCCTACCATCAATGGTAGGGCCCCCTATCCTGATGAGTCTGAAGTTAAAATTCTCTTTCTAATCTGCTCTTCCTTGCTACATCTCGACCGACTTCAAAAATGTTCAAAGCCTATCTCTTCCATTATGCCTTTAGACTTCCATCCTAACTTTTTCCCAGCTCCTGTTTGGGTCTCACAACCTCATGTGAAGCACCATGGGATGCTTTACTACATTAAGGATGTTTATAGACCTAAGCAAGGTCTGGGAAAAGAAGACTCGGAAAAGTGGCATTGGCAATGTTAAGATTTCTGTGTTTGAAAATGTAATGCTGACCTCAAGGTAGAAAGAGAAAAAAAGAACTCAGTTAAAATAAGAATTTGCTAGTGATATTGGGTCTATCAATATTCCATTTCACTGCACAGTGCGGATGTAGCCTGCTTAACCTTAGTGTGTGACCTTGGAGGAGTTAAATAAATCTAGGTAACATTGGCTCTGTTAAAGAGCTTAGGAATTCAAAACAAGAAGCTGGAGTTCATAGGTAAAAAGAAGGATGAGGTCCTGCAGGCAGAGTTTAGGAAGCTCGGAGAGAGGTTAAAAAGCAGGACCTCAAAGTTAGTAATCTCTGGATTACTCCCGATGCCACGAGCTAGTGAGTACAGAAATAGGAAGATAGAGCAGATGAACGCGTGGCTGGAGAGATGGTGCAGGAGGGAGGGCTTTAGATTCCTGAGGCATTGGGACCGCTTCTTGGGGAGATGGGACCTGTACAAGCCAGTTGGGTTGCACCTCAACAGAGCCTGGACCAATATCCTCGCGGGTGGGGGGGGAGGTGGGGTGTGTGGGGGCCGGCAGTTTGCTAGTGCTGTTGGGAAGAGTTTAAATTAGCTTGGCAGGGGGATGGGAAACTGAGAATAGATTCAGTAGGGAGGGGAGTAAAGCTGGAATTGGAAAGGAAAAATGTAGAAAGTGAATTTGAAAGACAGAGGAAATAAGCGCTTGAAAGTAGGCAACAAGGAGGTCTGGTTGTACTAAATGGCATATACTTCAATGCAAGGAGTATAGCGAATAAAGCAGACGAGCTGAGAGGACAGGTAGACACTTGGGAGTATGATATTATAGCTATTACAGAGACATGGCTAAAAGAAGGGCAGGTATGGCAGCTTAACATTCCTGGTTACAAGATTTTTAGACGGGATAGAGACGGGGGTAAAGAGGAAGGGGGGTCATGATATTGATTAAAAAAACTATTACAGCTGTAAGGAGGGATGATATGTTAGCGGGATCATCAAACGAGGCCATATGGGTCGAACTGAAAAACACAAAAGGGGCGATCACACTGCTGGGAGTGTACTATAGACCCCCAAACAGTGAGAGGGAGATAGAAAAGCAAATATGTCGGCAAATATCTGAGAAGTGCACAAACTATAGGGCAGTAATAGTAGGGGATTTCAACTATCTTAATATTAACTGGGACAACATTAGTGTGAAGGGTATAGAGGGTGCGGAATTCCTAAAATGCATTCAAGAGAACTTTTTTAGCCAGTATGTAGCAAGCCCAACATGGGAGGGGGCGGTTCTAGATTTAGTTTTCGGGAATGAAGCTGGGCAGGTGGAAGGGGTATCAGTGGGAGAGCATTTAGGTGCTAGTGACTATAATTCAGTTAGATTTAAAGTTGTTCTGGAAAAGGACAAGGTTAGACCAGGAATAAAAGTTCTAAATTGGGGAAAAGCCAACATTACTAATCTGAGAGATGATTTAGTCATAGTGGACTGGAAACAACTGCTTGAAGGTGAATCAGTGTCAGAGCAGTGAGAGCTATTCAAGGAGGAGATCCGCAGGGTTCAAGCCAAATATGTGCCCTTAAAGAAAAAGGGTGGGGCTAAGAAATCTAGAGCCACCAGGATGTCGAGGGGCATACAGGGTAGGATAAAGAAAAAAAGGGAAGCTTATGACATATACCGAGGGTTAAATACTGCAGAATCTCTTGGAGCATAGAAAGTCCAGGGGTGAGATCAAAAGGGATATTAGGAAAGCAAAGAGAGAGCATGAAAAATTCTTGGCAAGTAAAATCAAGGAAAACCCAAAGATGTTTTATAAATATATTGCGAGCAAGAGAATCAGTAAAGAAAGGGTTGGGCCTATTAGAGACCATGAGGGTAATCTGTGTGTGGAGGCGGAAGATGTGGGTTTGGTTCTTAATGAATACTTTGCGTCTGTTTTCACAAAAGAGAGGGGTGATGCAGACACTACTATCGAGGAATGTGAAATATTAGATGAAATAAATATAGTGAGAGAGGAGGTATTAAGGGAGTTAGCAGCTTTGAAAGTGAATAAGTCCCCAGGCCCGGATGAAATGTATCCCAGGCTGTTAAAAAAAGCAAAAGAGGAAATAGCAGAGACTTTGATGATTATTTTCCAATCCTCTCTAGCTTCAAGTGTGGTGCCAGAGGACTGGAGGACTGCCAGCCATGATCTTATTGAATGGTAGAGCAGGCTCGAGGTGCCATATGGCCTACTCCTTTTCCTATTTCTTATGTTCTTATGTTCTAATGTGGTACCTTTGTTTAAGAATGGAGAAAGGGATAGACCGAGTAATTACAGACCAGTCAGCCTAACCTCAGTTGTGGGAAAATTATTGGAAAAAATCCTGAAGGACAGGATAAATCCACATTTAGAAAGACACGGGTTAATGAGGGAGAGTCAGCATGGATTTGTTAAGGGAAGGTCATGTCTGACCAACTTGGTTTAATTTTTCAAGGAGGTAACCAGGAGGGTCGATGAGGGCAGTGCATATGATGTAGTGTATAGGGATTTTAGCAAAGCTTTCGATAAGGTCCCACATGGCAGACTGGTCACGAAAGTAAAAGCCCATGGGATCCAGGGCAAAGTGGCAAGTTGGATCCAAAATTGTCTCAGAGGCAGGAAGCAAAAGGTAATGGTTGATGGGTATTTTTGTGACTGAAAGGATGTTTCTAGTGGGGTTCCGCAGGGCTCAGTGCTAGGTCCCTTGCTTTTTGTGGTAGACATCAATGATCTAGACTTGAATGTCCTGGAGAGGCTGCACTCCAGGACATAGTCGGCGTATTTACTGAGGCGTACAAAAGCATGGGCCTTACGTTAAAAATCAGTCAGACAAAGGTCCTCCATCAGCCTGTCCTCGTCGCACAGCACTGCCCCCTAGTCATCAAGATCCACGGCGCGGCCCTGGACACCGTGGACCATTTCCCATATATCGGGATCCTCCTATCAACAAGAGCCGGCATTGACAATGAGATCCAAAACCACCTCCAGTGCAGCCTTCGGTCGCCTGAGGAAAAGTGTGATTGAAGACCATGCCCTCAAAACTGCCACCAAGCTCATGGTCTACAGGGCTGTAGTAGTACCCGTCCTCCTGTATGGTTCAGAAACATGGACCATGTACAGCAGACACCTCATGTCGCTGGAGAAATATCACCAATGATGTCTCCACAAGATCCTACAAATCCCCTGGGAGGACAGACGCACCAACGTTAGCACCTCGTCCAGGCCAACATTGAAGCACTGACCACACTTGATCAGCTCCGCTGGGCAGGCCATATAGTTCGCATGCCAGACACGAGACTCCCAAAGCAAGCGCTCGACTCGGAACTCCTTCACGGCAAACGAACCAAAGGTGGGCAGTGGAAACGTTACAAGGACACTCTCAAAGCCTCCCTGATAAAGTGCAATATCCCCCGTGACACCTGGGAGTCCCTGGCCAAAGACTGCCCTAAGTGGAGGAAGTGCACCGGGAGGGCGCTGAGCACCTTGAGTCTCGTCGCCGAGAGCATGCAGAAATCAAGCGCAGGCAGCGGAAAGAGCGTGCTGCAAACCAGTCCCACCCACCCCTTCCCTCAACGACTATTTGTCCCAACTATGACAGAGACTCTGGTTCTGTCTTGGACTGTTCAGCCACCTAAGAACTCATGTTAAGAGTAAAAGCAAGTCTTCCTCGATCCCGAGGGACTGCCTATGATGATGATGAGACTTCAATATAGGGAGTATGATTAAGAAGTTTGCAGATGATACAAAAATAGGCTGTGTGGTTGATAAGAAGAAAGCTGCGGACTGCAGGAAGATACCAATCAACCGGTCAGGTGGGCAGAACAGTGGCAAATGGAATTTGATCCAGAGAATTGTGAGGTAACGCATTTGGGGAGGGCTAACAAGGAAAGGCAATACACATTAAATGGTAGGACATTGAGAAGTGTGGAGGAACAAAGGGAACTGGGAGTGCATGTCCACAGATCCCTGAAGGTAGCAGGCCAGGTGGATAAGGTGGTTAAGAAGGCATACAGAATGCTTGTCTTTAAAAGCCGAGGCATAGAATATAAGAGCAGGTGGTTTATGCTTGAACTATATAAAACAGTGGTTCGGCCACAGCTGGAGTACTGCGTGCAGTTCTGGTCACCGCATTTCAGGAAGGACATAATTGCACTGGAGAAGGTACAGAGGAGATTTACGAGGATGTTGCCGGCAGTGGAGCTATGAGGACAGATTGGATAGGCTGGGTTTGTTTTCCTTGGAACAGAGAAGGCTGAGAGGAGACCTCATTGAGATGTATAAAATTATGAGGGGCCTAGATATAATGGATAGAAATGGCCTATTTCCCTTAGCAGAGGGGTCAACAACCTGAGGGCATAATTTAAAGTAATTGGTAGAAGGTTTAGAGGGGATTTGAGGTGAAATTTCTTCACGCAGAGGGTTGTGGGGGTCTGGAACTCACTGCCTGAAAGGGTGGTAGAGGCAGAAACTCTCTCCACATTTAAAAAGTAGTTGGATGTACACTTGGAGTGCTGTAACCTGCAGGGTTACGGACCTAGAGCTGGACAGTGGGATTAGGCTGGATAGCCTCTTGTTGGCCGGCATGGACACAATGGGTCAAAATGACCTCCTTCCCTGCTGTAAACTTCAATGATTCTTTGATTCATTTGGAAGTTAATTTTATTTGTTAATTTTATACCCAGGAATACAAGCAAAATCAGCCAATCACTGCCACTTTCAAGACTTTTGTTTATTAAAAATAACTCCATAAAAAATGAGCAGACACGTTTTGATCATTTGAGTACATGCTTCCCGTCCATTTGGGCTGATACAGATTTGTTGATCTCTCATGGATTACAACAGTAAAAAATGAAACTAATTATTTTTACCATTTTGGGATCGTAGTGAGTTAAATAGCCCATAAATCATTCACTTCAGTACTTTCCAGCCTTTGCAAAAAGTTATTTTTAATATATAAAAGTACGAAAGTGACAGTGATTAGATGATTTTACTTGTATAGCTGGGTGTAAAATATAGCCAACCTTCAACTGAACTCCAGTTTCTTGTTCATAGAATCACACAGCAGCATGCTATAGACAGAGCTAAGCGATCTCACAATCAACGGAGCAGATCAAAGCTCTGCAGACCTGCCACATCCATTTGTGAATGGTGGTGAACAATTAAACATCTGACGGGAGGAGAACGTTCCATGAACATTCCCATCCTCAATGATGACGGAGCCCAGTTTGTGAGTGCAAAAGACAAGGCTGAAGCGTTTGCAACCATCTTCAGCCAGAAGTGCCAAGTTGATGATCCATATCGGCCTCCTCTGAGCTCCCCACTATCACAGAAGTCAGTCTTCAGCTAATTCAATTCACTTCACATGATATCAAGAAACGGCTGAATGCACAGGATACAGCAAAGGCTATAGGCCTCGACAATATCCTGGCCGTCATGCTGAAGACTTGTACTCCAGAACTAGACACGCCTCTAGCCAAGCCGTTCCAGTACATCTACGACACTGCCTGTGCCAACTCTCTGAAAGAGCTACCAATTAGTTCCAATCACCTGCTCTTTCCCCATATCCCTCGTTTTATGGAGTCATATCAATTCACTGCATGAATAAAATTCTCCTCATCACTCCAATGTTTCTTTTGCCAATTATCTTAAATCTGTCTCCTCTGTTTACCAACTCACCTACTAAAAGAAACAGTTTCTCCCGATTTATTCTATCAAACTCCTCATAATTTTGGATACCTCTATTCGATCACCCCTTAATCTTCTCTGCTCTAAGCACAACAATCATAGATTCTCTAGTCTCTTCACATAACGAAAGTCCCTCATCCCTAATTTAATTCGAGTCACTCTCCTCTGCACCCTTTCCAAGGCCTTGACATACTTCCGAAAGTGTGGTGGCCAGAATTCTAGCTGAGCCCTAACCAGTGATTTATAAAGTTATAGGTCGTGATGTTACAAACCCTGGCAGGTCCATGGCAGGTGATTTTATTGGCCGGTTCCGACCTAGCTGCTGTTTCCATCCCGGCCTCCAAAATGACTTTCCGATGATTGGGCTTGTTAAGCTTGTTTCCCGGCCAATTGAAGGAAGTGGGTCTGGTGAATTTATTTTATGACTCGGCATCAGCCAGTTTCCTTAAAGGGACCATGCCCACATTGATTTTGACAGTTGTTCTGTCAGTGTTCTGCTGCATTGAAGTGCTGCAAACACAGACAAGCCTTGCACAAAGGTGCATGGCTCCACCCAGGCTCTCCCATCACTCCCTCCAGATGCTTATGGAGGGAGTCACAGCACGCAGGGAGGTCCTCTTCTCTTCCCATGGGTGGAAGAGACCTCCGCAGGACACCAATGCAGCCTGGTTACACATTGTACAGGAGGGCACAAGCAAGGTTATCATCAGGAGGAGCTGGCTGCAGTGGCGCAGATCACAAAACGTTGCTGCAAAGCCACATTTAACCTCATCCTGTTGTGTCACTCATCACATCCACATCACTCTGCCTTCTCTACCTTACTCTTGCACATCCTTACTCACACTAATTTGTTTTGCACCTCCACCCATCTCTATCTACATTATCACATCCCCATCTCACTAGACAGCCCTGACACTCACTCTCATCTTAGTGCAATCATACCAACTAACAACACACAAGCGAAACCACTCAGGTGTTTTAGCCAATGTAAAGTTTCTGTTAATGTGTTGTCAAACATTGAAATCTTTATATTCAACACTTTGCATTCTTGGACAGATTTGTGTGCACTTTTGGAAGTGGCATAGTGAGTTGCAGTGAATGGTGAGACATAACGGTAACCCCCTCCCCCCCAAAATGGTGATGAGTGTGAAAGAATGGCTTGGGCATTGCAGGGATGCTTCATTGTGGTGCCAACCTGGTGTATCATGTGACAGCCAGGGAGTATAGCATCAAATGAAGTAAATCTAGCCATTGTGAGGCCATTCCTAGCCTCCCAGGCAGCAATGTGGTCGGTTGCTGATGCCCTGTGTCCTGTGCAGCATCAGGTGATTGCGGAGAAGGTTGGTGTTGTTGTTGTTGCTGCTGGTGATGCAGGTGTTGGGGCTCATCGTGGTGGCATTGTGAGGACCAATGTGAGTGAGTTTCAAGGGCACCCATACTTATGGACTAGATGGTGAAGTAGAGATGACAGCACAATTGTTCAAATGTTTGTGGGCATGGTCCCTTTAAGGAAACCGACTGATGACGGGTCATCAAATTACATCATCAGACCTGCTTCCTTTTAATTGGCCAGGAACCTCGCAGGGTAGAACAAGCCCCATCAATGGAAAATCACTTGGAGCAAGCCGGATGAAGATGGAAGTGGGCTTCCAGTTTGTATCCGAAGGCGCACGCCTTGCTCCTGGCTGGGTAGGAAAAATCACGGCTTGTGCCTCTATTTATCAAGCCATGGATCCCATATGCTGTTTTTTAAACAGACCTTTTGTTTTAAAAACTAAATATCTTTAGAACCACTGTTACTGAGATTGATTTTAAATTTCTATAAACTTATGATTTTGTAGTATTTGTTACAATACATGTATATAGGTTTATAATCAGTAGTTAACCATTACTATATCATGCTCTACAAATGGACACTTGAGCAGTTAAGTTAATTGAAACCGGAAAAACCTGATGCAGAAATGTGAATAAACATTGAGAAAATTAGCGCCATTGTTAGAACAATGCTAATAATGAATTTGCATTTTCCATTTATTGTGTAGTTCTTCAGATTTTGTTCTAATATATTGATATTTTCTAATTTGATTTAATACCTGTGCAAAACAAGTTACGGATGAAGTATTGTCTATCAAATGTTATAGTTTTCAGATCTGTTAACTATTGCAGCTTCATAATACAGCTATTTTGTGTTCCACGTTTGAAATTATTATAGTTCTTCCTGTTCACAGCTGTGCTTTAGTTATTTGTTTTTGATTAGATATGACCAGCAGATTTCACAATTTGGCTGTCATTTAATAAATAAGAACTTTAATATTCCATTCTCCTGATGTAAAGATACTGGGCTAGAACCGCCACTTTTGTGATTATCGCCCAAAATGGGCGTTATTTCCAGCGTGAGCGGTAAAAAAGGGTTTTCAGATCGCCGGCTTCTCGCCCATTCTCAAAACACCTAGTTTTCATTTTTGAAAATAAGTGTTACTGTGAGTGATATCAAATGGACGGTAGCGCTAAATTTTTTTGACCTCTTTTTTGCAGTAAAGTGTGGCTGTCCTTAGCAGCGGCATGGCAACGCGATTCTGGAGGTCAAGGGTCACCATGATATGCACAGAAGAGGGGATAGAGAGGGAGCTCAGAGGGACTGAAGGTGTGGCTGGGTGTGGTGTGGCTGCTTTGGGAGGAAGGAGGGAGACTTTAGAGCTTCACAGCAAATAGGCAAACAAAAAGAAGGTGTTAACAGCCACATATTTGACTGACTTTGCCCTATAATGGAGGGAGAGGAGGAGGCATCACAGTCCGCTGTGGAGACTGACGCTGGAGAGAGCAGTGAGGTGGGAGAGGAGCACATTGGAGGCCGCAAAAGAGCCAGGAGGTTCTCGGACGAGGCAAATGCCTCCCTCCTGCAGGAGGTCGAGTTACGCTGGAGAGATTTGACACTGGGAAGGTGTGGGAAGCCCACCCCAAAGGCCTACCAGAGGATATGGACCGAAATAGCAGAGGTGGTCTCGTCGGCAACCAACGAGGTGCGTGAGGGCAACTAATGTCGCAAACGATGGAACGACCTTGTGGGATCCGCAAGAGTAAGTATTACATTGATTTACATGTACTTATGTATTTATATAATTTGATTTGTAGCAGTCATGAGTGACTATCAGCAGATGTGAGGTCTTGCACTTTTACCGGGAATGTTTTACTCAAAGCTTGCGGTCACATAGAAACATAGAAACATAGAAAATAGGTGCAGGAGCAGGCCATTCAGCCCTTCTAGCCTGCACCGCCATTCAATGAGTTCATGGCTGAACATGAAACTTCAGTATCCCCTTCCTGCTTTCTCGCCATAACCCTTGATCCCCTGAGTAGTAAGGACTTCATCTAACTCCCTTTTGAATATATTTAGTGAATTGGCCTCAACTACTTTCTGTGGTAGAGAATTCCACAGGTTCACCACTCTCTGGGTGAAGAAGTTTCTCCTCATCTCGGTCCTAAATGGCTTACCCCTTATCCTCAGACTGTGACCCCTGGTTCTGGACTTCCCCAACATTGGGAACATTCTTCCTGCATCTAACCTGTCTAAACCCGTCAGAATTTTAAACGTTTCTATGAGGTCCCCTCTCATTCTTCTGAACTCCAGTGAATACAAGCCCAGTTGATCCAGTCTTTCTTGATAGGTCAGTCCCGCCATCCCGGGAATCAGTCTGGTGAATCTTCGCTGCACTCCCTCAATAGCAAGAATGTCCTTCCTCAAGTTAGGAGACCAAAACTGTACACAATACTCCAGGTGTGGCCTCACCAAGGCCCTGTACAACTGTGGCAACACCTCCCTGCCCCTGTATTCAAATCCCCTCGCTATGAAGGCCAACATGCCATTTGCTTTCTTAACCGCCTGCTGTACCTGCATGCTAAACTTCAATGACTGATGTACCATGACACCCAGGTCTCGTTGCACCTTCCCTTTTCCTAATCTGTCACCATTCAGATAATAGTCTGTCTCTCTGTTTTTACCACCAAAGTGGATAATCTCACATTTATCCACATTATACTTCATCTGCCATGCATTTGCCCACTCACCTAACCTATCCAAGTCACTCTGCAGCCTAATAGCATCCTCCTCGCAGCTCACACTGCCACCCAACTTAGTGTCATCCGCAAATTTGGAGATACTGCATTTAATCCCCTCGTCTAAATCATTAATGTACAATGTAAACAGCTGGGGCCCCAGCACAGAACCTTGCGGCACCCCACTAGTCACTGCCTGCCATTCTGAAAAGTACCTGTTTACTCCTACTCTTTGCTTCCTGTCTGACAACCAGTTCTCAATCCACGTCAGCACACTACCCCCAATCCCATGTGCTTTAACTTTGCACATTAATCTCTTGTGTGGGACCTTGTCGAAAGCCTTCTGAAAGTCCAAATATACCACATCAACTGGTTCTCCTTTGTCCACTTTACTGGAAACATCCTCAAAAAATTCCAGAAGATTTGTCAAGCATGATTTCCCTTTCACAAATCCATGCTGACTTGGACCCATCATGTCACCATTTTCCAGATGCACTGCTATGACATCCTTAATAATTGATTCCATCATTTTACCCACTACTGAGGTCAGACTGACCGTTCTATAATTCCCTGTTTTCTCTCTCCCTCCTTTTTTAAAAAGTGGGGTTACATTGGCTACCCTCCACTCCATAGGAACTGATCCAGAGTCAATGGAATGTTGGAAAATGACTGTCAATGCATCCGCTATTTCCAAGGCCACCTCCTTAAGTACTCTGGGATGCAGTCCATCAGGCCCTGGGGATTTATCGGCCTTCAATCCCATCAATTTCCCCAACACAATTTCCCGACTAATAAAGATTTCCCTCAGTTCCCCCTCCTTACTAGACCCTCTGACCCCTTTTATATCAGGAAGGTTGTTTGTATCCTCCTTAGTGAATACCGAACCAACGTACTTGTTCAATTGGTCAGCCATTTCTTTGTTCCCCGTTATGACTTCCCCTGATTCTGACTGCAGGGGACCTACATTTGTCTTTACTAACCTTTTTCTCTTTACATACCTATAGAAACTTTTGCAATCCACCTTAATGTTCCCTGCAAGCTTCTTCTTGTACTCCATTTTCCCTGCCCTAATCAAACCCTTTGTCCTCCTCTGCTGAGTTCTAAATTTCTCCCAGTCCCCAGGTTCGCTGCTATTTCTAGCCAATTTGTATGCCACTTCCTTGGCTTTAATACTATCCCTGATTTCCCTAGATAGCCACGGTTGAGCCACCTTCCCTTTTTCCTGGTGTATGTCTTTAACTAAAGAATGATAATAATCATAATAATCATGATTACATCTGTCGGTTATGTGTTGTATCAGTCTCTGTGACAGTACCTAGCAACGATATCACGCAACGATCTCATGCCATGTCCTCCTGTCACCTTTTACAGAAGAAGCTATCGACGATGAGGTCTGTGCAGTGGCAAACGGGTGGGGGGGGGCCACCAGTCCCCAGTGACATCACCGAGATAGAGGAGCGAGTGCTCACACTCGTGGTGAAGCACACCCGGACAGCCACGCAAGCATCTGCAGACCCTGAAGTGATGCTATGTGAGGAAAGCTTACACTATTGCATCATGTAAAGTTAATAGATGCCACACCAACTCATATCCGACCAATCATATATGATAGATGATTTCTAAAAGTGTCATAGAAATAATGCAGGCCTAATGAAAATCATTGCAATGCACAATGTATTGATGGTCATAAAATGCGATGTGTGCGATGATTTTGAGAGCGGTGGTGTTTTTGTCGTGCATATGCTGTGTGTAGCGCTGGACTCGCCTTGTCACCCTAGCACCCCCTTCTCCTCTAATAACCTCATTTGTGTCTTGCAGTTCATTCTGCAGCGCGGCCCCAGGCAAGACCACAGAGGCCAGAAGGTGGGGATGCGGGGCAGGAGTTGGCGGATGATCCTACTAGATCTGGTGCTGATGAGCTCTGATTGTCGCCCGTCAATCCGCTTGATCTGTTCTCGACGGATGAGAGTGCGGACTTCGAAGAACCTGCATTGCCACGCTCCAGAACGCATTCCACCCCAAGGCCATCTAGTGGTCCTCCGGTCATTCCAGCCTCCAATCTGGAGGTGCCAGCCCCAAGCACCTTTCCACAAGGCACCCCATTTGTCCCCAGGATGGCGCTGACCCCACGGAGGCCTTGTGGATACAGCAGGTCTGTTCCATGAGCGCGACATGACAGCGGAGAGATGGTACAGTTGTCGAGGAGGACGGTAGACATTGGTGACCAGCTCATCGAAGCATTGGGGGGCATATCCCGACACCTGGCCACCATGACCGAGTAGGTTCTGCGCATGGCGGAATTCTTGGATGTGATAGCCAGGAACACTGCTGCCACAGGCCTCCCAGTGGTCCCCGAGCGCAGCACTCCACCTCTAGGTTCCGCACCACCACTGTGAACGACAGATGAGAACAAGGACCAAGATCCTGCTTTTGCATCATGGAATGTTGCCTCCTGGGCAACCCCCCGCTCCCAGACCCGTGCAACGACCGCATCTGCCTTCATCCCCCCCCCCAATGAGGCAACGCCTGAGGAGCTCTTTGGCCAGGCGCCATGGAGCAAGGAGGGGAAGGGATAGAGGTGGGGGGGAAGAAGGAGAGGGGGAAGGAAAGTGAGGTGCATGTGCGCCTGGCTGTGTTATATCTCCATCTGGGTATATGCAATTTGTTGCAATGTATAGGGGTTGGGGCTCCTGCTTTGCCTTTGTATTCTGTATTGGTGGACATGTTGAGCATGTGATTTATGTCAGTGGTGGAAAAGTGGGGTGTGGGCGGGGGTTGGGTGTTATTGGCTGTATACCTATGATTTCAGACCAATGTTGGTATTAAACTTTTGTTATTGAACTTAACTTTGATGCGCATTGTCTCAGATAGCTGGACCATTACACACTGGTGATTCCTTACCATGAGAGGGTTAAATACAACTTAGCATCAATCAACGTAAACTTTAACTGGCACCGAGGTGATGGGCACCGTTGATGTCTGAGCTGCACACACACAGCAATGTGTCAGCGTTGTCACTCATGTCAGCGCTCTTTCAGTCAAATCTTTCCGATATAAGCTCCTCATGTAAGAATGGGATTTAACAAATGCCAGACACACCGCTGGCGTTCATGCCGGTTAGTTCCACTTTTTGTCGGCGGTTTTTTGAGTGAGCGATATTGTGGGCGATATGTGTGCGAGGTGGTGAAATTGAAGATGGACACTAGTTTGGGTAAATATTCTCCTTACGACAAAAAACAGTGGGCGGGCATTAATATTGAATCTAGGCATAATTCCGAGCGGAAAGTAACGCTGGGTGATATTATGGGCGTTGGTTTCACCCATTCTGTTGATTCCGTCCCAAAAAAGTTGGCGGGTGGTATTTTTTCTCGCCGTTATGCCCATTGGGAAAATAACGGTCGGCGATATGTCTCCTAAAAAAGCCCGTCAGTTTCCATTTTGTGCCAGAATGGGCGATATCTGGCCGTTATATGTCATTTCAGCGGTAAAATGGGTGTTAAGTGGGCATTAAGCATACAAAAAGAGTGGAGGTTCTAGCCCATTGACAGTTAAGGTTGGGTCAATGAACATGTCGCAGACAGTTGTACAGTATTAATAAATTAAATTCATGTCTGCTTGCTTACCATCAGACAGTACAGACCAAATATCTGTTGAAGGTGAACCTATACTTGTCTAAGGCATCATATCCCAGAAGAGCAGCCAACCAATTTGATGAAATGCAATTTTCAATTTTTTTTTTTGTTCAAATGATAATTTGTAGAAAAATACCACCACATGCAGAGCAGTTGAAAAACAATCTGTTTACTTATGACAAACATATCAGGTTGGAGTGAGCTCCTTCCACCTGCCACCAATCCATGCTGCCTCTTCTATTCTGAGGATTATGTGGTATTCTGGCCTTATTTGAATTGGAAGGTAATGAATGTGTGTGGATAGTTTAAAAGTAATAATACTACCCCATGCACTATACATGTAGTTCCTGCTTTGCATGTTTCCAAAATTTCCTGTGCTCAAAAGATCTTAAAATGATCAATTATGGGAGCGAGTTAATGGATCCGGTTGTAAAATCTAAATTATAGGGACGCTGGTCTCTGTGAGACCCCTGTGTTAGAAATAACCTCTTTACAGCTATCTCTGGTCACTTTAAATAATCAGGTTCGAGTACAGACCAATATGGTGGGTATATTGTGTTTAATCAGAGTTTAAGATGGAATATAACACATCAGTTATACAGCAAACATATACGACTGTGACAAGTAGCTGATACCAATCCGATCGAACAGACCGTTGAGACACGTGAGCAAGCCTCTGGAGCCTCATTCTCTCTTTTGCTTCCTCCGTCTGTGAGGACAAGCTCACGGGAGGTCACTTTTATTTGATTTTTAAGGGTGGGCCTGAAACGGGATATTGATAAGACCTTTTGACCTATAGAGGTTCCCCTGAAATCTCAATACCCAACAGGGCTTCGAGTTCTTTATCTCAACTCTCGAATCAAAAGCCCACCTTAAAGATGTTTCGTGATCTGTCCACATGTCTTTTCCTTACTAAAGTTGTTTCTTTGGAATTTGTCTTATCTCTCTTGTCCCTATCCTCTCGGGTATAATCAGTACAAAGCCTAGTCCCCTATCCTTTCAATTATGAGGCCTAAAGCAGAGCTTTCTCACTTCAAGCGGTCGTTACCTCCTTTACGATGTAGCAAACTGCTTTGTGTTTACACGAACTTAACCCAACTTCCTTCCATTATCTTCGCAAGCAGTTCTGTTAAGCCAACTTCATTTCTTACCTTAGCATTACACTTAAAATACATAAACAAGGTTCAAGTCTTCACTTAAATACAACAGATAATTGCTTAGCAACAGGGAGATTGTATATAGTGCATAATACGATACCCTCCATATGAAACCAAAACATTAGCACTCTAATCATCTTTCTAGTCTGAGGAGACTTGTCATCTTCAATTTGAACATCATCATCATAGGCAGTCCCTCGGAATCGAGGAAGACTTGCTTCCACTCCTGAAGTGAGTTCTTTGGTGGTTGAACAGTCCAATACGAGAGACACAGACTTTGTCACAGGTGGGACAGATAGTCATTGAGGGAAGGGGTGGGTGAAACTGGTTTGCCGCACGCTCTTTCCGCTGCCTGCGCTTGATTTCTGCATGCTCTTGGCGTTGAGACTCGAAATGCTCAGCGCCCTCCCGGATGCACTTCCTCCACTTAGGGCGGTCTTTGGCCAGGGACTCCCAGGTGTCAGTGGGGATGTTGCACTTTATCAGGGAGGCTTTGAGGGTGCCCTTGTAATGTTTCCACTGCTCACCTTTGGCTTGTTTGCCATGAAGGAGTTCCGAGTAGAGTGCTTGCTTTGGGAATTTCGTGTCTAGCATGCTAACTATGTGGCCTGCCCAACGGAGCTGATCGATTGTGGTCAGTGCATCAATGCTGGGGATGTTAGCCTGGACAAGAACGCTGATGTTGGTGCATCTGTCCTTCCAGGGGATTTGTAGGATCTTGCGAAGACATCGTTGGTGATATTTTTCCAGCGACTTGAGGTGGCTACTATACATGGTCCATGTCTCTAAGCCATACAGGAGGGCAAGAATTACTACAGCCCTGTAGACCATGAGCTTGGTGGCAATTTTGAGGGCCTGGTCTTCAAACATTCTTTTCCGCAGGCGGACAAAGGCTGCACTGGCGCACTGGAGATGGTGTTGGATCTCGACGTCGATGCCTGCTCTTGTTGATAGGAGGCTCCTGAGATATGGGAAATGGTCCATGGTATTCAGGGCCAAGCCATGGATCTTGATGACTGGGGGACACTGCTGTGCGGCGAGGACAGGCTGGTGGAGGATCATTGTCTTATGGATGTTTAGCATAAGCGCCATGCTTTTGTACGCCTCAGTAAATACGTCAACTATGTCCTGGCGTTCAGCCTCTGTATGTGCGCAGATGTATTTGAACATAACCATTTAAACACAGCATTCTTCGCGTCGCAGTTTTAATCGCATAACCATAAACATTTTTAGGCATCTTCAGTTTCTAACACCAGTTAATGGCTCAGTTTATTGTGCAGGAAAGATAACTTAATTTGAAGAATGAGGATCAGTACATCTAAAGATGTAGGAGTAGAATACCCATGGTGGAGTTCACTGATCTCCCACCATAAATTCAGCAGAAACCTTGGAAAAAGTGAGTAAATTGGAATTCCAGTCAGTAATGATTGCAGTGGCATTTTTAATGGGTCACCTTGCTTTCTTTTGTTAAAAAAGAAGTATGGTGGTGAAATAAATGGTGCAGTGGAGGTTTCACTTCTGGGACCTGGGTTCAAATCTAGCCCAAACTAATGAGATGTGCATTGAGCTGGGGCAGTCTCAATCATTTCCTACCATTTCATGTTTGAAATGGAAATCGATCCACTCGCATCTCTCAACTTGATCAGTATGAAAAAAAAACATAGGTTATGTAGTGCCTTTAATTTAGTAAAATATCCCCAGGCCCAAGGCAGCAGTGTTACAAGACAAAACAGATAAATTTGACATCGAGCCATATAAGAAGAAATTATGGCAGATGACCAAAAGAGGTAGGTTTTAAGGAGTGTCTTAAATGAGGAGAGAGAGAGGTAGAGAGGCGGAGAGGTTTAGGGAGGGAGTTCCATAGTTTAGGACCCAAACAGCTAAAGGCACGGCCACCAATGGTTGAGCAGTTTTAATGAGGGATGCTCAAGAGGGCAGAATTTGAGGAGCGCAGACATCTTGTGGGGTTGTGAGGCTGAAAGAGATTATAGGGAGGGGTTATGCCATGAATGGATTTGTAAACAAGGATGAGAATTTTGAAATTGAGGTGTTGTTTAACTGGGAGCCACTGTAGGTCAGCAAACACAGGGTGATGGGTGATCGTGACTTGGTGCGAGTTAGGATATGGGCTGCCGAGTTTTGGATGACCTCAAGTTTATGTAATGTAGAATGTGGGATGCCAACCAGGAGTGAGTTGGAGTAGTGAAGTCTAGAGATAACAAAAGCATGGATGAGGGTTTCAGCAGCAGAAGAGCTGAGGCAGGGGCGCAGGTGGAAAAAGGTGGTTTTAGTTATGCTGCAGATATGTGGCCGGAAATTCATTTCAGGGTCAAATATGTTATCTAGGTTGCGAACAGTCTGGTTCAGCCTCAGATAGATGTTAGGGAGAGGGATGGAGTCAGTGGTTAGGGAATGGAGTTTGTGGTGGGGACCAAAGACAATGGCTTTGGTCTTCCCAATATTTAATGGGAGAAAATTTCTGCTCATCCAATCTTGGATGTCGGACAAGCAGTCTGACAACGTATAAACTGTGAAGTGGTCGAGAGGTAGAGCTGGGTGTCGTCAGCGTACATGTGGAAACTGACTCTATGTTTTCGGATGATATCGCCAAGGGGCAGCATATAGATGTAAAATAGGAGGGAGTCAAGGATAGATCCTTGGGGGACACCAGAGGTAACGATGGGAGAGTGTGAAGAGAAGCCATTGCAGGAGATTTACGGGCTATGATTAGCTAGATAAGAATGGAACCAGGCAAGTGCAGTCCCACCCAGCTGGATGGTGGTGGAGAGGCGTTGGAGGAGGATGGAGTGGTCAACTGTGTCAAAGGCTGCCACCAGGTCCAGGAGGACAAGGAGGGATAGTTTACCTTTGTCACAGTCACAAAGGATGTCATTTGTGACTTTGATGAGAGCTGTTTCGATACTCTGGCAAGAGCGAAAACCAGATTGAAGGGATTCAAATATTGAATTCAGGGAAAAATGGTCACGGATTTTGGAGGCAACAACGCGTTCAAGTACTTTGGACAGGAAAGGGAGGCTGGAGATGGGGCGATAGCTAGCAAGCCGAGTGGGGTCAAAGGTTTTTTTGAGGAGAGAGGTGATGACTGCAGATTTGAAGGAGAGGGTGACAGTACCTGAGGAGAGAGAACCGTTAACAATGTCAGTAGATGGATCAAAATAAAGGTAGAAAGGGAGTGTCATAGGATAGGATAGCCTAATGAAATTGTACAGGGGTGGGTGAGCACTTCGTGCAAAACACCCCCTATCGGCTCTGCTAATTTTGAAAATGTGCACAGTATGTGGAAGAGAATTAAAATTGCAGAATGAAGACCAGTGTTTCTATAGTAAGCAGTCAATATATTTGACAGATTGAAAAAAGCTTTGCGAACAAAAGAATCTTAGTAGATCTTTACTCAGCAAGGATGTTTGCATTCTGTTGGATGTTCATAGAGAAGAAATTAGCATTGAGCACTACCCATGTTCATTTACCTATGCCATGTCCAGCTGTCAATGTCATTGAGCTCTTAGGGCAAGGATAAATCCTAAAACATTGTCATTACTATAAACTTCACTACAAAGTCTGCAGTTCATTCAAGTAATATGTGTCTATTACATTAAACCGAAGACAGAGCAGACCTCCCAGGTTGTACTGTTAAATATATGAACATAAGAACATAAGAATTAGGAACAGGAGCAGGCCATCTAGCCCCTCGAGCCTGCTCCGCCATTCAACAAGATCATGGCTGATCTGGCCGTGGACTCCGCTCCACTTACCCGCCCGCTCCCCGTAACCCTTAATTCCCTTATTGGTTAAAAATCTATCTATCTGTGACTTGAATACATTCAATGAGCTAGCCTCAACTGCTTTCTTGGGCAGAGAATTCCACAGATTCACAACCCTCTGGGAGAAGAAATTCCTTCTCAACTCGGTTTTAAATTGGCTCCCCCGTATTTTGAGGCTGTGCCCCCTAGTTCTAGTCTCCCCTACCAGTGGAAACAACCTCTCTGCCTCTATCTTGTCTATCCCTTTTCATTATTTTAAATGTTTCTATAAGATCATCCCTCATCCTTCTGAACTCCAACGAGTAAAGACCCAGTCTACTCAATCTATCATCATAAGGTAACCCCCTCATCTCCGGAATCAGCCTCGTGAATCGTCTCTGTACCCCCTCCAAAGCCAGTATATCCTTCCTTAAGTAAGGTGACCAAAACTGCACGCAGTACTCCAGGTGCGGCCTCACCAATACCCTATACAGTTGCAACAGGACCTCCCTGCTTTTGTACTCCATCCCTCTCACAATGAAGGCCAACATTCCATTCGCCTTCCTGATTACCTGCTGCACCTGCAAACTAACTTTTTAGGATTCATGCACAAGGACCCCCAGGTCCCTCTGCATCTCAGCATGTTGTAATTTCTCCCCATTCAAATAATATTCCCTTTTACTGTTTTTTTTTTCCCAAGGTGGATGACCTCACGCTTTCCGACATTGTATTCCATCTGCCAAACCTTAGCCCATTCGCTTAACCTATCCAAATCTCTTTGCAGCCTCTCTGTGTCCTCCAAACAACCCGCTTTCCCACTAATCTTAGTGTCATCTGCAAATTTTGTTACACTACACTCTGTCCCCTCTTCCAGGTCATCTATGTATGTTGTAAACAGTTGTGGTCCCAGCACCGATCCCTGTGGCACACCACTAACCACCGATTTCCAACCCAAAAAGGACCCATTTATCCCGACTCTCTGCTTTCTGTTCGCCATGCCAATTCTCTATGCATGCTAATACATTTCCTCTGACTCCGCGTACCTCTATCTTCTGCAGTAACCTTTTGTGTGGCACCTTATCGAATGCCTTTTGGAAATCTAAATACACCACATCCATCGGTACACCTCTATCCACCATGCTCGTTATATCCTCAAAGAATTAGTTAAACATGATTTCCCCTTCATGAATCCATGTTGCGTCTGCTTGACTGCACTTTTCCTATCTAGATGTCCCGCTATTTCCTCCTCAATGATAGTTTCAAGCATTTTCCCCACTACAGATGTTAAACTAACCGGCCTATAGTTACCTGCCTTTTATCTTCCCCCTTTTTTAAACAGAGGCGTTACATTAGCTGCTTTCCAATCCGCTGGTACCTCCCCAGAGTCCAGAGAATTTTGGTAGATTATAACGAATGCATCTGCTATAACTTCCGCCATCTCTTTTAATACCCTGGGATGCATTTCATCAGGACCAGGGGACTTGTCCACCTTGCGTCCCATTAGCCTGTCCAGCACTACCCCCCCTAGTGATAGTGATTGTCTCAAGGTCCTCCCTTCCCACATTCCTGTGACCAGCAATTTTTGGCATGGTTTTTGTGTCTTTCACTGTGAAGACCGAAGCAAAATAATTGTTTCAGGTCTCAGCCATTTCCACATTTCCCATTATTAAATCCCCCTTCTCATCTTCTAAGGGACCAACATTTACTTTAGTCACACTTTTCCGTTTTATATATCTGTAAAAGCTTTTACTATCTATTTTTATGTTTTGCGCAAGTTTACCTTCGTAATCTATCTTTCCTTTCTTTATTGCTTTTTTAGTCATTCTTTGCTGTTGTTTAAAATTTTCCCAATCTTCTAGTTTCCCACTAACCTTGGCCACCTTATACGCATTGGTCTTTAATTTGATACTCTCCTTTATTTCCTTGGTTATCCACGGCTGGTTATCCCTTCTCTTACCGTCCTTCTTTTTCACTGGAATATATTTTTGTTGCGCACTATGAAAGAGCTCCTTAAAAGTCCTCCACTGATCCTCAATTGTGCCACTGTTTAGTCTGTGTTTCCAGTCTACTTTAGCCCACTCTGCCCTCATCCCAGTGTAGTCCCCTTTGTTTAAGCATAGTACGCTCGTTTCTGACACAACTTCCTCACCCTCAATCTGTATTACAAATTCAACCATACTGTGATCACTCATTCCGAGAGGATCTTTTACTAGGAGATTGTTTCTTTTTCCTGTCTCATTACACAGGACCAGATCTAAGATAGCTTGCTCCCTTGTAGGTTCTGTAACATGCTGTTCTAAGAAACAATCCCGTATGCATTCTATGAATTCCTCCTCCAGGCTACCCCGTGCGATTTGATTTGACCAATCGATATGTAGGTTAAAATCCCCCATGACTACTGCCGTTCCTTTTTCACATTTGCATATGCAGCAAAAGATTTTTAAAAACATGTTACTTAGGAGTTCCCACAGATCTTTACTTGATGCTAAAATGGTATACTATATCAAATGAGATATGTTAGAGTATATTTTCTTTTATTATGATAAATTTTGTTTTAAGCAGGTTTCTTATTTTGCATGTCTGTGGAATATATTACTGCACAATTCATATAAAACATAAATGTCAGAAAATTAATGATTGAAAAAAATGTAATGCCTCACTCTTTCATATGTAGTCCAAATGCAGGTGCCTTGCCAAAGGCACATAACTCATTAATTTTGATGACCGTTAATGTTTGCAAATGTAATGAAGGCGAGTATTCATAAACTTAAAGGTTTTGATTTATACTAAGTATTAAATTGTATCATTAATTTAAGGGAAAATATATCCCTGGTTTTATGTAAAAGGTAAATTTGAATAAATTGCTCACAAACCATTCTCTACAAAGTATTCAAAAGTGCTGCTATATCATTAGATTATCTATTTTGTAGCATTTTTTACTGGGTATATATAATTAAGTTTCTTTCCATGGACTGTTCTGTGCTCTTCAGATTACTTTGTTCATAATGGTCACTGTAAAATGAAATTGGGGGGAAAAGTAACGTTTTCATTGCATTAAAAATGAGGCTTCTTGCGTTTCTTCATTTTGGATACTGTTTTTAAAAAAAAAAACAAGATATGCATTTCTCTCCTCCTCTTTCTTTTCCTCTTCACCTTATCTAATTGGAGGGCTGAGTATTAAAATAAGATGAATGTATTTTAGTGGCCCTAACGGATAAGGCCCAAGTTGATTGGGCACAAAACACCAAGCTTCAGCCTCCAAAAATCAGCCACCCTCTTCACCACTGCTGCTTGAGTGTGGAGCTTCTGAAGTTAAAAGCTTGTTGAACTTGGTGATCTGTATTACTCATCTTCCTACCAGAAGCAGTGTCGTTCCATAGAATTATAATGGTTTACCACACAAGAAAAGGTCATTTGGCTATTTCTTTTAAAAAATAACTGAATAGTTTTCAGATTTCAGCCATTCAGACAGACGGAGCGGTGGCTGAAGGAGCCCTAGGAGCCATTAGATTGGTGCGACAAGCTGAATTGGACCCGTAAACGGCAATCCGCAATCATTTATAAAAGGCATATTATAGGTGATAAAAGATTGAGTACAGTAGTGGAAGAAGGGTATCTAAGCTTGCCTACAACCAGCTGACCTCCTGGGCCCGGCCAGCAGCCTTTTAGGTGCCATTCCAGCCTCTTATTACCCTTGTTTTTGACCTTTTTTAAAAAAAAACTTTGGAGAGGGGAGAGTTCAAGAGAACTTTCATCGTGCTACTTGTCAGCAAGAGCTACACCGACAGAGGGAGAAGGAGTGAGAGAGGGAGCTACACACCGACCAAGGGAGAGAGAGAGAGAGAGGGATTTACACACCAACCGAGAGAAAGAGAGAGAGAGAGGGAACTACACACCAACCAAGGGAGAGAGAGAGAGAGAGAGGGATTTACACACCGACCGAGGGAGAGAGAGAGAGGGGGAACTACACACCGACCGAGGGAGAGAGAGAGAGAGAGGGAATTGCACACTGACCAACCGAGAGAGAGTGAACTACACACCGACCGAGGGAGAGAGAGAGGGAACTACATACCGACCGAGGCAGAGAGAGAGGGAGAGAGAGGGGGAACTACACACCAACCGAGGGGGAGAGAGAGAGAGAGAGGGATCTACACACCGACCGAGAGAGAGAGAGAGAGAGAGGGAACTACACACCGACAGAGAGAGAGAGAGAGGGAACTACACACCGACCGAGGCGGGGAGAGAGAGAGGGAGGGAACTACACACTGACTGGGGGGGGGGGAGGGAGAGTTTGCTAGTGCTGTTTGGGAGGAGTTAAACTAATATGGCAGGGGGATGGGAACCTATGCAGGGAGACCGAGGGAAACAAAATGGAGACAGAAGCAAAAGATAGAAAGGAGAAAAGTAAAAGTGGAGGGCAGAGAAACCCAAGGCAAAAAACAAAAACGGCCACTTGACAGCAAAATTCTAAAGAGTCAAAGTGTGTTAAAAAGACAAGCCTGAAGGCTCTGTGCATCAATGCAAGGAGTATTCGGAATAAGGTGGACGAATTAACTGTGCAGATAGCAGTTAATGGATAGGATGTGATTGGCATCACGGAGACATGGCTCCAGGATGATCAAGGCTGGGAACTCAACATCCAAGGGTATTCAGCATTTAGGAAAAGGGGTGGCGTTGCTAGTTAAAGAGGAAATGAATGCAATTGTAAGGAAGGACATTAGCTTGAATGATGTGGAATCGGTATGGGTGGAGCTACGGAATACCAAAGGGCAGAAAACGCTAGTGGGAGTTGTGTACACGCCACCAAATAGTAGTAGTGAGGTTGGGGACAGCATCAAACAAGAAATAAGGAATGTGTGCAGTAAAGGTACAGCAATAATCATGTTGGAATCAATCATTAAGGATGAAAAAGCAGCGCATTTGGAAAGCAGTGATAGGATTGGTCCAAGTCAGCATGGATTTATGAAAGGGAAATCATGCTTGACAAATCTTCTAGAATTTTTTGAGGATGTAACTAGTAGAGTGGACAAGGGAGAACCAGTGGATGTGGTGTATTTGGACTTTCAAAAGGCTTTTGACAAGGTCCCACACAAGAGATTGGTGTGCAAAATTAAAGCACATGGTATTGGGGATAATGTTACTGACGTGGATAGAGAACTGGTTGGCAGACAGGAAGCAGAGAGTCGGGATAAACGCGTCCTTTTCAGAATGGCAGGCAGTGACTAGTGGAGTGCCGCAGGGCTCGGTGCTGGGACCACAGCTCTTTACAATATATATTAATGATTTAGATGATTGAATTGAGTAATATCTCCAAGTTTGCAGATGACACTAAACTGGGTGGCGGTGTGAGCTGCGAGGAGGACGCTAAGAGGCTGCAGGGTGACTTGGGCAGGTGAGGCGAATGGGCAAATACATGGCAGATGTAGTATAATGTGGATAAATGTGAGGTTATCCACTTTGGGGGCAAAAACAAGAAGGCAGAATATTAGCTGAATGGTGGCAGATTAGGAAAGGGGGAGGTGCAACGAGACCTGGGTGTCATGGTTCATCAGTCATTGAAGTTGGCATGCAGATACAGCAGGCGATGAAGAAGGCAAATGGTATGTTGGCCTTCATAGCAAGGGGATTTGAGTATAGGAGCAGGGAGGTCTTACTGCAGTTATACAGGGCCTTAGTGAGGCCTCACCTGGAATATTGTGTTCAGTTTTGGTCTCCTAATCTGAGGAAGGAAGTTCTTGCTATTGAGGGAGCGCAGCGAAAGTTCACCAGACTGATTCCCGGAATGACTGACATATGAGGAGAGACTGGATCAACTGGGCCTTTATACACTGGAGCTTAGAAGGATGAGAGGCACTCTTTACTGTGTGAAGGAGATGACTGGGTATGGGGTAAAAGCCAAGAAAATGCCTTTGAGAAAGCTAGGAAGCTATTATGTTCCATCAAATTGCTTGTGTTGTACGATCCATGTAAGTGGTTGGTACTAGCATATAATGTGTCGTTGTACGGGGTCGGGTGTGTATTGCAACAAGTTAATGAATTTGAGAAATTGCAAACAGTTGCTTATGCATCCAGAAGTCTGTCTAAGGCTGAGAGGGCCTACAGTATGATCAAAAAAGAAGCGTTAGAGTGTGTTTACAGAGTAAAGAAAATGCATCAATATCTGTTCGGGCTCAAATTTGAATTGGAAACCGACCATAAGCCACTTATATCCCTCTTTTCTGAAAGTAAGGGGATAAATACGAATACATCGGCCCGCATCCAGAAATGGGCGCTCACATTGTCCACATATAACTACGCCATCTGCCACAGGCCAAGCACAGAAAACTGTGCTGATGCTCTCAGTAGGCTGCCATTGCCTACCACAGGGGTGGAGATGGCACAGCCCGCAGATTTAGTTATGGTAATGGAAGCATTCGAGAGTGAGCAATCACCTGTTACCGCCCGACAGATTAGAACCTGGACGAGCCAGGACCCCTTACAGTCCTTAGTAATAAGCCACGGGAGTTGGTCTAGTATCCCGTTAGAGATGCAGGAAGAAATAAAGCCGTACCAGCGGCGCAGAGATGAAATATCCATACAGGCAGACTGCCTCCTATGGGGTAATTGGGTAGTGGTGCCTAAAAAGGGCAGGGACACCTTCATTAGTGAGCTCCATAGCACCCACACAGGCATCGTAATGATGAAAGCAATAGCCAGATCCCACGTGTGGTGGCCCGGTATCAATGCAGACTTAGAGTTCTGCGTGCAGAAATGTAATACATGTTCCCAGTTAAGCAATGCACCCAGGGAGGCACCACGAAGTTTATGGTCTTAGTCCTCCAAACCGTGGTCTAGGATCGATGTCGACTATGCAGGCCCATTCTTGGGAAAAATGTTCTTAGTGGTTGTAGATGCGTACTCCAAATGAATTGAATGTGTGATAATGTCGGCAAGCATGTCCGCTGCCACCATTGAAAGCCTACGGGCCATGTTTGCCACGCACGGTCTGCCTGATGTCCTTGTAAGTGACAATGGGCCGTGCTTCACCAGTGCCGAGTTCGAGGAGTTCCTGACCCGCAATTCAATCAAACATGTCACATCTGCCCCGTTTAAACCAGCGTCCAACGGTCAGGCAGAACGAGCAGTTCAAACAATCAAACCGAGCTTGAAAATGGTAACTGAAGGCTCACTGCAGACTCGCTTATCCCGAGTCCTGCTTAGTTACCGCACAAGACTCCACTCGCTCACTGGGGTTCCTCCCACTGAACTGCTCATGAAAAGCACACTTAAGACAAGACTCTCCTTAGTTCACCTTGATCTACACAAACAGGTAGAGAGCAGGCGGCTTCAACAGAATACATATCATGATCACGCAAATGTGTCACGCGAAATTGAGATAAATGATCCTGTATTTTGTTGAACTATGGACAAGGTCCCAAGTGGCTTCCTGGCACTGTTTTGGCCAAAGAGGGGAGTAGGGTGTTTGTGGTCAAACTCTCAAATGGACTCACCTGCAGGAAAGACTTGGACCAAACCAAACTCAGATTTATGGACTATCCTGAACAACCCACAATAGACTCTACCTTTTTCGATCCTCCAACACATACACAAGTGGCAACCGACCCAGCGGTTGACCACGAAGCAGAACCCATCACCCGCAGCAGCCCGGCAGGACTCATCACCCCCAGCAGCCCAGCAAGGCCAGCTGTTCAACAGCTCAGCGAGGGCCCAACAAACGACTCACCAAAACCAGCATTTGCACTGAGACGATCAACCAGGGAAAGGAAGGCCCCAGATCGACTCACATTGTAAGTAGTTACACTATTGACTTTAGGGAGGAGTGTTGTTATGTATATAAACCTTTAACTACCATGTCTAACCATGAGAGGGCTTATTCTCTGGAGTCCCAAGGGTTCCCACAATCGCTCGTGAGCACCTGTATATAAGGAGGCATCACAGGCTGGAGAGGCACTCTGAGATCTGTAATAAAGGACTACGGTTCCACCTTATTTTCAGCTTGCAGTATCTAGTCTGACTCTTTATTCAAGACATAACAGACATCATGGTCCTGACAGAAACCTGGTTGAGGGGCGATTTATCCTTAAATGAAGCCTCACCGCCTGGCTATACCTTCCACCACTTGCCCGCTCAGACCACTGTGGTGACGGTGTGGCTCTCATCAGCAAATCACACCTTGGTCTGCCTCCCTACTCCTCCGGCACTTTCTCCTCCTTTGAGAATCTCGCCCTATTCCACCCCTCTCACTTCTCATTTAAAATTCTCATTCTTTATCACCTACCCAAGTACCATAAAAATGTTATTTCCCGATATTTCTTCACTACTTTCCTCCCTCTGCCTCTGTACCAAACGACTTCTCATCCTCGGTGATTTCAACCTCCATCTCAATTCATCATGCTCTCTCTCCTCTGAGTTCACCAGCGTTCCATCCTCCCTTAATCTCTCCCTCCATGTAAGCTCACAAACCCATATTCACAGCCATCCCCTTGACCTTGCCATTTCTCGTGGCCTCACTACTCCCATTGTGTCAGTCGCAGATAAGGCCATCTGTGACTACTTCCTCGTATCGTTCGCCACCCATATCCCCTTTCCACATCTCCAACTCTGCCTCCTTCTGTGCCCGCCCCTGGAAAACTCTCTCCTGACTGTCTTACAATTGCACTTATGAACTCCCAACTGTCCAGCCTTTGGCCCTCCATTCACCACGACATTTCTGCAGCGACTAATCTGCTCAATCACACCCTCACCTCCACCTTTGATTCCCTAGTCCCTGTTAAAACAATTATTCTCTCTTACTATGGCCATTCCCCCTGGTACAGCCCTGATCTTCGCTCCCTTAAATCCAAGGGAGTCATTCACCGCCAGATCTGGTTGGACCACATAAAACACTTTCGGGGCATCGGCTCATCGGCCAAAATCACTCACTATTCCAGAATCATTCTGGAATGCAAAGATAAACCCCAGCTTCTATTCTCTACTGCAAACCGTCTTTTTAAACCCTTCTCAGCAGTCTCCACCCTCACCTCCGACAATAAGTGTGCGGAGCTCATGGACTTCTGTGTCTGTTTGGTCGCCTCTGCCTCTTCCCTGCCTTCCTTGGCTCACCGGGCCAAACTTCCTGTAAGGATCCCCACCTGCCCCAGCCCTGACCTCACATCTTTCTCCAGCTTCGCTCTGTTATCCCCTCATGACCTTTCCGAGCTCATCCTGTCCATGAGACTCACTTTCTGCTCCCTTGATCCTATCCAACCAAACTGCTGACCACCCAACTTCCTTTTCTGGCTCCCATGTTAGCTGATGTTGTTAACGGTTTGCTCTCCTCAGGTACTGTCCCCCGCTCCCTCAAATCTGCTGTAATCACCCCTCTCCTGAAAAAAAACCCTCGACCCCTCTGCCCTTGCAAACTACCACCACGTCTCCAACCTCCCTTTCCTCCCCAAAGTGCTTGAACATGTTGTCACCTCCCAAATCCATGACCATCTTTCCCTCAATTCCATGTTTGAATCCCTCCAATCCAGATTCTGCACCTGCCACAATATCGAAACGGCTCTCATCAAAGTCATAAATGACATCCTTTGTGACTGTGACAATGACAAACTATCCCTCCTTGTCCTTCTTGACTTGTCTGCAGCCTTTGACACTGTTGACCACTCAATCCTTTTCCAACGCCTCTCCACTGTCGTCCAGCTGGGTGGGATTGCACTCACATGGTTCCATTCTTATCTATCTAATCGCAGCTAGAGATCACCTGCAACAGCTTCTCTTCCCATTCCCCCATCGTTACCCCTGGTGTCCCCCAAGGATCTATCCTTGGTCCTTATTTCTCATCTATCCTATTTCTCATCTACATGTTTTCCCTTGGTGACTTCATCTGAAAACACAGTGTCAGTTTCCACATGTACGCTGATGACGCCCAGCTCTACCTCATTACCACTTCTCTCGACCCCTCCGTGGTCTCTAAATTGTCAAACTGCTTGTCCAACATCCAGTTCTGGATGAGCAGAAATTTTCTCAAATTGGAAAAATGGGAAGACTGAAGCCATTGTTTTCGGTCTCCGCCACAAACTCCGTTCCCTAGCTACTGACTCCATCCCTCTCCCCAACTTCTGTCTGAGGCTGAAGCAGGCTGTTCGCAACCTTGGTGTCATATTTGACCCTGAAATGAGCTTTCGACCACATATCTGCGGCACAACTAAGACTGCTTATTTCCACCTCCGCAACATTGCCCATCTCCACCCTTGCCTCAGCTCATCCGCTGTTGAAGCCCTTATCCATGCCTTTGTTACCTCTAGACTTGACTGTTCCAATGCACTCCTGGCTGGCCTCCCACATTCTACCCTATGTTAACAAAGGTGCTCCAAAACTTGGCTGCCTGTGTCCTAACTTGCACCTAGTCCCGCTCACTCCTGTGCTTGTTGACGTATATTGGCTTCTGGTTAAGCAACGCCTCGATTTCAATGTTCTCATCCTTATTTTAAAATCCCTTTATGGCTTCGCCCCTCCCTATCTTTGTAATATTCTCCAGCCCCACAACCACTCCCCCCCCCCCCCCCCCCCCCCCCACACAAGATGGAGTATAATGTTGGAAAGTGTGAGGTTATGCACTTTGGCAGCAAAAATCGAGGAGCAAGTGATTATTTAAATGGAGAAAGATTGCAAAGTGCTGCAGTACAGCGGGATCTGGGGGTCCTGGTGCATGAAAAACAAAAGGTTAGTATGCAGGTACAGCAAGTAATCAGGAAGGCCAATGGAATCTTTTGCCTTTATTGTAAAGGGGTTGGAGTAAAAAAGCAGGGAAGTCTTGCTACAGTTATACAAGATATTGGTGAGGCCACACCTGGAATACTGCATACAGTTTTGGTTTCCATATTTAAGAAAAGATATACTTGCTTTGGAGGCAGTTCAGGGAAGGTTCACTAGGTTGATTCCAGAGATGAGGGGGTTGACTTATGAGGGAAGGTTGAGCCTCATTGAAATTCAGAAGAATGAGAGATGATCTTATTGAAACGTATAAGATTATGAGAGGGCTTGTCAAGATGGAAGCAAAGAGGATGTTTCCACTGATAGGGGAGACTAGAACTAGGGGCCATAGCCTTAGAATAATGGGCCGCACACTTAAAACTGAGATGAGGAGGAATTTCTTCTCTCAGAGGGTTGTAAATCTGTGGGATTTGCTGCCTCAGAGAGCTGTGGAAGCTGGGTTATTGAATACATTTAAGACAGAGATAGACAGTTTCTTAACCGATAAGGGGTTATGGGGAGCGGACCTGAGTCCATGATCGGATCAGCCATGGTCGTATTAAATGGCGGAGCAGGCTCAAGGGGCCGTATGGCATACTCCTGCTCCTATTTCTTATGTTCTTATTTATATGTATATGTGTACATATATATATATATATATATATATATCATTGTATCTTTCTCTGCTTCAAATATTTATCCACTTTTCCCTTAAAAGATGCAATGGTCTCAGCCTCAAACACTCTTAAATCTATCATTACCTTTTTGCTCTCCAATGAAATGATGATAATTTAAACTAAGGCATGATGAAAATTCAACTAATTTCCCAGTTAATCTTTGAGAGAATAGTGTTTAACTGTACTGTGTATAGGTTCAATTTCTTTTCGAGAAGCAACTTTTTAACATCAATTAGACCTATCCAAAAGACTTGCTAATAACTGTGGCAAAAAAATAAGCACATTACCTATGGGTTTAAATATTTTGGCACTTAAAACTCCAGAATATAATTTTTTGCCAAGTCTAGTATCGGAGTTCAATTCAAATAGAAGCATCTTATGGGTTCTGTTTGTATGGCCTAAACTTTCGTCTTCATTTTTCGGCGGGTTTTCGGCAATTTTTTCAGCGGTACAGGTGTTTTTGGGAGAGAAACCGCCCGGCGAAGGTTTCCCCCTTAGTTTTTGAAGGGTATCGCCCAAATCTCAAAACGCCCGCTGGGAGCAAACCGCTGACGTGCACCACCGAGAAAATCACCACCCCAAAAACCGGCTTTTTCGAGGCCTCACCGGGTCTGTGCGCACTTTGTATGGACCCGGCGAGGCCAGAATTTTCGGGCCATAATCTTTATTCTACTGCTTTCTGAAGTCAAGAAGGCTATCTGATATAACCAGTAAGCTGACATACAGCGACAAGGGTCTTTCTTTGATCCGTGGGCTTGTTATAAATTGCCTAGATATTGGTCAGGTAATTGCACACTGTGGGTTGTAGAGAGCAAAGACTTGCTTATCAATGGTCTGAGGCAGTGAATCGAAGAGAAATATCTAGAGAAATGTAACAGTGATATCGGAGAAGCGATTTATGATTTTATTTAGTTCTGCAAATATCGATTGTATTACCAGAATGTTTTTAATGAATTTAACTGTTAATCCCAATGCTCACCTTATCTAAGCTATATGTACAATGTGTATCCTCGCTAGTTGTCTGCACGAAGCACAACATCGAGTCACAGGTCGCACAGCATTTCAACAGCAATTATTTCTTACCCAGTCAGTCAATTCGTGAGGATTACTAGTGTTGATAAAATTTGTAGTAGCCTGTTGAACTTCCAGCAAATTTTCAATACCAAGAGACAAGTGTTATTCCTAGTTGGAAATCATTAAACCGTTTTTGAAAATAATATAAAAAAAATAACCTTACTAGCAGGAATTGAAGCTCAGCAAGCTGATAAACCCATTTTACAAGCCCCTATACCAATTTAACATTTGTGAAGAGTTTATTTTTTTAAATCTTATTCTGAACTATAATTATAACTTTGGAAAATCTATTCACTTATAAGTAGAACATTAATGTTGTTGTGAAAAACTGCTAATTTGAGCTTCTGGCATCGCACTGATCTGAATTCTTCTTCTTGGTGAAATGCACCAAGCGTCAGCTGTGGCTCAGTGGGTAGTGCACTCACTCGCCTCTGAGTTGGAAGATTGCTGGTTCACTCCAGGGACTTGAGTACAAAAATATAAGCTGATATTCCAGTACAGTGTTGAGAGAGCGCTGCACTGTCGGAGGTGCCGTCTTTCGGATGAGACGTTAAAACCGAGATCCCATCTGCTCTCTCAAGCGGACATAAAAGATCCCATGGCACAATTTCGAAGAAGCACATGGGAGTTATCCCCGGTGTCCTGGACAATATTTATCCCTTAATAAAAAAACAGATTATCTGGTCATTGTCACTTTGCTGTTTGTGGGAGCTTGCTTGTGCGCAAATTGGCTGCCACGTTTCCTGCATTACAACAGTGACTACACTCCAAAAGTACTTCTTTGGCCATAAAGCACTTTGAGACGTCCAGTGATCGCGAAAGGTGCTATATAAATCTAAGTCTTTCTTTTTTTTAAATAATATTCCTACTTCCTTCTACCATGAGCTTAACTCTGCAGGGTGTCCATATATCTGATATGGAAAGCTTGTTTATGCCAGATTTACCTATGGTGTATATATATTTTGAAAGATGGTGAGAGGTCGCTGCATCCTCCATCTCCTCCAAGTCCCCTGCGTCCCCAGTACTTGAGTCAGATGCCCGGAAGGTGAACTGCCACAGAATCACTTGTTCAGCGCGGTTATCTGCATCCATGCTGGGCCTGGTTAAGGAGGGCTGGGCAACTCTATCTCTGTTTGGGAGTGGTCTGAATTTGGGTGGGAGGAGTAGCTGTGCTCCCAGGAAGGAGCGGAGGTGTGGAGCTCTGCCTTTCTAACAGCCCCTCTTCTGGCAGCTCAGTGGGCATGAGCTGCATAACAAAGCCAGAGTGCTCTCCCACCATCACCTCCGGAAGCTGCTCTGCCTCACTTTCCCAGAACCTCTTCTTCCTCCGAGTCTGGCCCCTCCTCCACGGCAACCACCTTGCTATGTCCCTTGTAACCTGCAGGAAGAAAAACAGAGAGCTAAAATAGTTGCCCTTCCTGAGATGCGCCATGGGGTCAGTGGTCGGGTGGTGGTAAAGGGGGGATGCATTTTGCACAAAGGCTCAAAAACTTAACTAAGAGTAAAAAAACAAAGAAACCAGTTAAGAAATATTGAAAATACACAACTTTATAGTGTTGTATCCTTTCCACGATCTTCTAACTGCTGCCTGGCACTGCTGCTAGCCTGTTCTTAACATCAAGCGCACTGCATGCCAGCTCTGCAGACCTGACACTCCCAAAATGCATAGTTAAATGAATCCCTTCTACCACCGCTGCTTCTGGCTCACCAGCAAATGCATAAAGATGCAACCGCCGTATATTTCTGACATGACTGATTTCCCTCATTCGAGCACCCTCCAAAACTGAGAGTGCAGCTGAGAAAATTCCTGCCTCAATAGAGTCTACTGCCTGAGCACAGTGGGAGAGCAGTTCATGAAGCTATAACTGAAGGATAGCAGCAGAGTCACCAAGATCGGCAGAGACAGTCAAGCACTACCAGTGTCAGGGAAGATTTCAGCTGCCCTTGGTTTTTATGGCGCAGGGATTGGTCAGACACGTTGCAGGAATCAGCCCAGTTGTTTGTCTTAGGACTCCTGACACTTGCTTTTCTGCACAATGACAAACCCTAGGACACAACAAATGTAAACTAATTTTAGATATTTCAAAGCTTGTAGTGCACACGTTGAGTGTATTTTGCTGGTACAATACTTCATGATAGTCTCTCTGGATTGCTTGTGGATGTACTCTGGAATTATAGAATGTAGCACAGAAGCAGGTTATTTGGCCAGTGTCAATGCTTTTCTCCACATGAGAGCCTAGTTTAATCCCACTCCCCATACATTTAATGTTCGCCTTTTTAAAAGTGAATAATATAGTTGCTTGAAAAAATAATTTATGGATTCTGCTTCAACGGTGTGTGGCAGAGAATTACACAGTCCAACTGCCCTTTGTGCAAAAAGCTTTTGTAGCCTCTCTTGATTATCTTAATTTTCTGTTCTCTTTTATTGCCTCGCTGATCATCTTATCATAACTCATCATCTCTATCAGGTCACTCCTTAAGCTTCTCAGCTGAAGTGGGAAAACAATCCCTAAATTCTCCTCTCACTTTATAACTACAACCCCTCATCCCCGATAACACTCTGGTGAACCTGGGTTCCACCTTCTACTTTGCCTTTATATCCTTCCTATCATGGGAGTGCCCAAAACTATGCACAGTACTCCCACTGTGCCACATAAGGTCCTTTGATGATCGTTTACATGGGACAGTTTTCTCCACTTACAGAGTTCTGTCTCACTGCCATATCGTGGAAATATGATTGAACCAAGTGAACTGTTCCAGGAACTGCTGCCCAGTTATACCCCCACTCCATCTGAAGTGGAGGTAAGCTTCGAGAAGACACCATCCGTTTTTTCTCAATAAGTACGTATGCATGCTATTTCCATCAATAAGTAGTTGTAAATATAGGTTATGATTCCACCACCATCCAAGAGAGATGTTTTCATCGAAAAATTACGACACAGAAGGAGGTCATTCGGCCCAACGTGTCTGTGCCAGTCGAAAAAGAGCTACTCAGCCTAATCCCACCCTCCAGTACTAGGTCCATTGCCCTGTAGGTTACAGTTCTTCAAGTGCACATCCAAATACTTTTTAAATGTGGTGAGGGTCTGTGCCTCTATCACCCTTTCAGGCAATGAGCTCCAGACTCCCACTACCCTCTGGGGGAAGAAATGTTTCCTCATCTCCCCTCTAATCCTTCTACCAACTGCTTTAAATCTATGCCCCCTGGTTAATGACACCCTCTGCTAAGGGTCAGGTCTGAAGCAAAACAGGGAAGGTGGCTCAACCATGGCTAACGGGAAATTAGGGATAGTGTTAAATCCAAGGAAGAGGGCATATAAATTGGCCAGAAAAAGCAACAAACCTGAGGACTGGGAAAAATTTAGAATTCAGCAGAGAAGGACGAAGGGTTTGATTAGGAGGGGGAAAATAGAGTATGAGAGTAAACTTGCAGGGAACATAAAAACTGACTGCAATAGCTTCTATAGGTATGTGAAGAGAAAACAATTAGTGAAGACAAATGTAGGTCCCTTGCAGTCAGAATCAGGTGAATTTATAATGGGGAACAAAGAAATGGCAAACCAATTGAACAAATACTTTGGTTCTGTCTTCACTGAGGAAGACACAAATAACTTTCCGGAAATATTAGGGGACCGAGGATCGAGTGAGAAGGAGGAACTGAAGGAAATCTTTATTAGTCAGGAAATTGTGTTAGGGAAATTGATGGGATTGAAGGTCGATAAATCCCCAGGGCCTGATAGTCTGCATCCCAGAGTAATTAAGGAAGTGGCCCTGGAAATAGTGGATGCATTGGTGGTAATTTTCCAACATTCTATCGACTCTGGATCAGTTCCTATGGATTGGAGGGTAGCTAATGTAACCCCACTTTTTTAAAAAAGGAGGGAGAGAGAAAACAGTGAATTATAGACTGGTTAGCCTGACGTCGGTAATGGGGAAAATGTTGGAATCAATTATTAAAGATGTAATAGCAGCGCATTTGGAAAGCAGTGACAGGATCGGTCCAAGTTAGCATGGATTTATGAAAGGGAAATCATGCATTACAAATCTTCTAGAATTTTTTGAGGATGTAACTAGTAGAGTGGACAAGGGAGAACCAGTGGATGTGGTGTATTTGGACTTCAAAAGGTTTTTTGACAAGGTCCCACACAAGAGATTGGTGTGCAAAATTAAAGCACATGGTATTGGGTGTAATGTATTGACGTGGATAGAGAACTAGTTGGCAGACAGGAAGCAAAGCGTAGGAATAAACGGGTCCTTTTCAGAATGGCAGGCAGTGACTAGTGAGGTACTGCAAGGTTCAGTGCTGGGACCCCAACTATTTACAATATACATGAATGATTTGGACGAAGGAAATGAGAGTAACATCTACAAGTTTGCAGATGACACTAAGTTGGGGGGCAGTGTGAGCTGTGAGGAGGAAGCTAAGAGGCTGCAGGGTGACTTGGACAGGTTAGGGGAGTGGGCAAATGCATGGCAGATGCAGTATACTGTAGATAAATGTGAGGTTATCCACTTTGGTGGCAAAAACGGGGAGGCAGAATATTATCTGAATGGTGATAGATTAGGAAAAGGGGAGGTGCAACGAGACCTGGGTGTCATGGTACATCAGTCATTGAAATTTGGCATGCAGGTACAGCAGGTGGTGAATAAGGCAAATGGCATGTTGGCCTTCATAGCAAGAGGATTTGAATATAAGAGCAGGGAGGTATTACTGCAGTTGTACAGGGCCTTGGTGAGGCCACACCTTGAATATTGTGTACAGTTTTGTCCCCCTAATCTGAGGAAGGACATTCTTGCTATTGAGGGAGTGCAGCGAAGGTTCACCAGACTGATTCCCGGGATGGCAGGACTGACATATGAAGAAAGACTGGATCAACCAGGCTTATATTCACTGGAATTTAGAAGAATGAGAGGGAATCGCATAGACACATATAAAATTGTGACGGGATTGGACAGGTTAGATGCAGGAAGAATGTTTCCATTATTGGGGAAGTCCAGAACCAGGGGTCACAGTCTAAGAATAAAGGGTAAGCCATTTAGGACTGAGATGAGGAGAAACTTCTTCACTCAGAGAATTGTGAACCTGTGGAATTCTCTACCACAGAAATTTGTTGATGCCAGTTCATTAGGTGTATTCAAAAGGGAGTTAGATGTGGCCCATACGGCTAATTGGATCAAAAGGTATAGAGAGAAAGCAGGAATGGGGTACTGAAGTTGCATGATCAGCCATGATCTTATTGAATGGTGGTGCAGGCTCAAAGGGCCGAATGGCCTACTCCTGCACCTATTTTCTATGTTTCCTATCACAAGTATTAAGTTTTGAGACAACAGTGCTTTTCTTACAGGAGGTTTCCTGATGAATTAGCCATAACAGGTAATGTTATTTGTCCACGTCCTCAGTTTGCCCACTTGTATGCAGCTCTTTAAAATCTTGAGCATTTTCCCAGGCAATCTTGATCTAATGGTTCGGAATTTGCGGTGGGTACAAACAGTGAACGAACAGCGTCGCTGGCCCCAGACCCCACGGGCACTAAGACCGCCCCAAGTTAAAATCGAGGCCTAATAGTTACAGATCGCAGAATATATGATTAATATGATGCCTTTAATCTCTCAATGGCTTCCAGATTATCCTGCCAAATAATTCACCTATTCTTTCCTCATATGTTGCAAGTGTTCTTTGTGTTATGTGGTCCACCAACTGTTCCACATTGCATCTGACTATAATGTCCTAATTTTGTCTTTACGTCTAAGGGCAGTGAGCATTAGGAAAGGGTGATTTGGACGATGGAAATTCCTTCTTGCAGTACATTCTCCTTCTAATGACATCAAGTATTAAGCAATTTTTAAAACCTAGCCTTTTTCGCTCCTACATTACTTGCTGTATCTTTTAACATTTTTCTGTATCAGAACAGCATTTTCTGCACATGTATGATGAGCAATAGCTACGTTGCTTTGTGCCCATATATGTTCTGTGGTTAAAAACAGAGGGGCCGAAATTGGCCCTTTTTTGTGCCCCGTTAGCGCCACGATTTGGAGTTTGTGCCACATGCCACGATTTGCGCCCCGGGCCGGCACACACCCGGTGATGACATCATCTTCATGCGCGCCGATCCCTCACCGCCCCATGCTGACCCCTTGACATCCACCTGGGACTCCCCTGAAATGGGAGGCCGTGCGCACCCCAGGCTGCCATTATTTTTGTGGTCTGATTTTTCTGTCGGCCCTCGTCTCGACCAGGCCGCCATCATGCAGCCCGGCACTTCTCTTTGGGTGCCGGGCCGCTGGCCTGGTCGAGATTGTCCCTGGTGGCCCAGTGGTGGCCATCAAAGCACCATGCAGAGTCCGCAGCGGCCCTCCCCTTTAAATCAGGGGATGGACGTTGTGGTGCATCAGTGCCACGCGGAGTAGCTGCGTAGCGCTGACCTGTTCAGGAGCACCTGAGACAGCACTCTGCCTCGTTTGAGGGGCACAAAGGGCAATTCCACGCCGGGGGCGGGACTTCCGCTCCGGACGTTAACTGACCTGGCCCAGAAGGTTACCGCCCCCGGACAATTTTGACCCCAGATAATGCTGGAAAAACTCACCAGGTCAGGCAGCATATGTGGAGAGAAGTTGATGGCCTTTCGGCAGAACAGTGGTGGTGTGTTCTGCCGTGGTACTTTACATTAATATGCATGACTTGCCTTTGTGTTCTGCTTAGTCATTTAACTCCAAGTTCTCTTACCAAGTCCTTTGAGTGATTCTGAAAGTCTTCAGTCTTTCTATGACAAATTGTAAATGAATGATTCCATTTGCATAATTGAGGACTGTCATATCGCTCCAAAAATCCTATGATGATGATCCATCACAGCAGTCGCCAGTACATCGAGGGCCAGGCCTGGTCTGATTATTGGGTCTTTCTCACATTCCGTTGAGCTATTCTGTCTAAATTTTGATCATTGCCCATGTATATTGCTGGAGTTTTCACCATTCGTACTAGCTGAGTGCCTTATAGCTGTTTCAGAAGAATTAAAAGATTGTCTTTACAGGCATGCTTCTGATTGGCTTCCTCTTTTTTTTAACCACTAATTAAATAGTACTGAGAGGAGCTACACATTTTAAAACCCAACTTGCCCACTATTTCATTAGCACATCATAAATTATGAAGGAAAAAGAACAATTTTTAAAAATAGAGTAAAATTTAGTCTATAATGATATTGACTATTACAAGTGGTATAGATCCTGACTTTAATAGTAACATACTAGTTAATTTTGGTTCTAGTGTTTCTATGTAGAATTCCAATTATTAGTGCGATCTTGCTAGCAAATTACATTACTGCATCTTGGAATCTCAGTGTTAGATTTCTTTTTGTTATGCTGATAAGCAGTTTCATTTTCATTTTTTCTAGTGGTGAAGATGTTCCAGTTATATTGTAGCTCGTGGCAAAAATGCCACGTTTATGAGAAAGATAAATTTAAGCCCCAGGGTTCAGGAGAGAACAATTGGCATAGCACAGTGAATTGGAAGATAAAATATAGCAAGTTTTAATGGATGACAACAGAATCATAGAAATTTATGCACCAAAGGAGGCCATTTGGCCCATCGTGTCTGTGCTGGCCGAAAAAGAGCTATGCAGCTTAATCCCACTTTTGAGCTTTTGTGCATTTGAAGTGCCGTAGCCCTATAGGTTACGGCACTTGAAATGCACATTCAAGTACTCTTTAAATGCGATGAGGGTTTCTGCCTCTACCATCCTTTCAGGCAGTGAGTTCCAGATCCCCACCACCCTCTGGGTGAAAAAGCTTCTTCTCAACTCCCCTCTAATCCTTCTATCAATTACTTTAAATCTATTCCCCTTGGTTATGGACTTCTCTGCTAAGGGACATCGGTCCTTCCTATGCACTCTATCTAGGCCCCTTATAATTTTACACACCTCAATTAAGTCTCACCTCAGCCTCCTCTGTTCCAAAGAAAATAACCCCAGCCTATCCAATCTTTCTTCATAGCTAAAAATTCTTCAGTCCTAGCAACATCCTTATAAATTTCCTTTGTCCCATCTCTCTAGTGCAATCACATCTTTCCTGTAATGTGGTGACCAGAACTTTATGCAATACTCTAGCTATGGCCTAATTAGTGTTTTATACAGTTCAAACATAACCTCACTCCTCTTGTATTCTATGCGATGGCTAATGAAGGAAAGTATTCCGTATGCCTTCTTAACCATCTTATCTACCTGTCCTGCTATCTTCAGGGATCTGTGGACATACACTTCAAGGTCTCTCTGCTCCTCTCCCCTTCTCAGTGTCCTACCATTTATTGTGTATTCCCTGCCTTGTTAGCCTTCTCTAATTGCACGACCTCACACTTCTCAGGATTGAATTCCATTTGTCAGTTTTCTGCCCACCTGACTAGTCCATTGATATCTTCCTGCAATCTATAGCTTTCTTCCTCGCTATCAACCACACGGTAAATTTTTTTCATCTGCAAACTTCTTAATCATTCCCCCCATATTGAAGTCTAAATTATTGTTATAAACCACAAAAAACAAGGGACCTAGTACTGAGCCCTGTGGAGCCCCACTGGAAACAGCCTTCCAGTCACAAAAACGCCCATCGACCATTACCCTTTGCTTCCTGCCACTGAGCAAATTTTGGATCCAATTTGCCACTTTCCCTTGGATCCCATGGGCTTTTACTTTTCTGACCAATCTGCCATGTGGGACCTTGTCAAAAGCCTTGCTAAAATCCATGTGGACTACATCAAATGCGTTAACCGCATCAACACTCCTTGTTACCTCCTCAAAAACAAGTTAGTCAAATAAAACCTTCCTTTAACAAATCCATCCTGACTGTTTTGATTAATCCATGCCTTTCTAATTAATACTGTCCCTCAGAATTCGCGGGGCGAACCTGAAAGGGAAGGTGTGTTGCGCCTCGCGCCACCATCTTTTATTTCCCCCCCCCCTTACCAGTCTCCTTTCATGGGGTCCGGCCGCTATCGTGCAGCCCTGCTCCCCCTCTTGGTGCCGGGCTGCGGCCATGGCACCCCTTAGTGTTGGTGAGCCAGTAAAGGTCTTCAAAGGGCCTGTAGAGTTTGCAGCATCCCTGCCCTTTAACGGAAGGGGAGGAGCGTTAAAACACGTCAGTGCTATGCGGAGAGGCTGTGTAGCACTTCTAAACCCACCCGCATAGCCCCCCGTAAACCCGCCCCAAAAGCTAGTGGAGCGTGCGACATTGCATTCCATTTCCTGTGAGCGACGGTAACCGGACTTTCGCGGCTGGGCACAGGAAGTCCTGCCTTACCCCGGTTACCGCCCCCAAACGGGGCGTAACCGAATTTTGCCCCTGTTATTTCCCCTCTCTATGTTTACCTGATTTAATATTTCACATTCCTCCTTAACTACAATATCTGTTTTGGGAAGACAGATGCAAAGTATTGCTTAAGAACTATACCTATGTCTTCTGCCTCCACACACAGGTTACTTTTTTGGTCTCTAATATGCCCTACTCTTTTTTTAGTTAATCTGTTGCTCTTTATGTATTTATAAAACATCTTTGGTTTTCCTTGAATTTACTTGGCAATATTTTTTCATGTCCTCTTTTTGCTTTCCTTATTTCCTTTTTAATTTCAGCTCTGCACTTTCTATACTCTTCTCGGCCTTCTGTAGTATTCAGCTCTCAGTATCTGACATAAGCTTCCCTCTTTTGCCTTATGTATGCACCTTGACATCCTGGGGGCTCCAGATTTAGGAGTCTTATCCTTTTTCTTTGTGGATTTCATCTGCAATGGTAAATCTTTGAGGCTTCCCAGCAATTCTATTATGTTTCGATCAGTGTTGTCCAATATAAATTAGTGATGAGCCACAGGTGTGGCTACGGCAACAACATTTTAGCCAAATGCTCTAATTTTAGTTATCATCATCATCATCGGCAGTCCCTCGAAGTGAGGATGACTTGCTTCCACGCCAAAAAGGGATGAGTTCACAGGTGTTTCAATGAAGGACCTAATATTCCAGATCCCGAACTACATCGTGAAGGGTGGAAGATGCCTGTGCTTGGATATTTTTAACTTGTGGTGGCCGTTGCACACCAGCCACCACACGGACTTGACAGAGCTAGGTCTTGGTCCAGTGGCAAGGATTACCCAAGACTAACTGGAGACCAGCTCTGCTGCACAGACCGATCGTGCACACATATCGCAGTGTGGGCTGGCCCGTGCTGCCCCTGGGCCCTCACCTCTTCTGGGCCCCAGATTCACGCCTCTCCTGGGCCCCGGTCACTTCCCTCTATGGACTCTTACCGCTCCTTCGCCCCTCCTGCTGTGCCTGCCCGCACTGCAATCAGCGGCCTGGCTTTGTAGCCGTCGCCCTCCTGCAGCAGCGCGCGCTGCTCCCTGCAGTGGTATGCCACCGCACACTCCTCCCTCCAATGGGCCCGGCCTGCTGATTCTAATTTTAGTAGAAGGCACCTAACATGCACTCTGAATGATTCCACACTTAGAGGAAAATCTCTTTTGCTGTTTGACTTTAGCTTTGGATATGTTAGACTTTTGGCGTGTAAAATTGGGTTACGCCTCATTTGGGTCGGAACGGGACTTCCTGTGTCCAACGTGGAAGACCCGCCCCGGCCGCGAAATTCGGGTTACCGCCCTTCACAGGAAGTGGAGTGCAATGTCGCACGCTCCACTTCCTATTGGGGTTGTGTCCAGGGCGCTACGTGGGCAGGATTGGCAGCAGTACATGGGTCTTCTCCACGTAATGTTGATGTGTTTCAACGCCCTTCCCCTTTCGTTAATGGCCGCGAACTCTGCGGGATCTTTGATGGCCACCCAGGCGGCGTGGTGCCGTGGCCACAGCCCGGCAACCCAAACGGAGTGCCGGGCTACATGATGGCGGCGTGGGCCACGCGACATCAGGTGGACCGGTGAGTTGGCCTGAAGAAAAAAATGGCGGCGCATAGCGCACATCCCCTTTACCTTCCGCCTGGGGTGCAGAGGTCGGCCCAGGGTGCTACTAGCAATGCACGGCGCCACCATGTTCGTGCCTCTGCTAACTCCTGCGCAATCCCGCGGAAGCCGCTAGTCCCCCCCACCCCAGGCGAAAATAGTTTTGCGCTCCATTAGTGCCCCCCAGAGGCGCTAACAGGAGGTGCAGAACAAGCCAATTTCGGACTCAATGGTATCCATAAAGCAGGCCTTTAATTATTTTCAGGGTTTTTAAATGCATTTTGCTAGTTGTTTCTTTCCTGTTTTGTATTTATTTAATTATATTAATTACTGAGTTCGATTTTATGAACGAATGCTCTCAATACACAATGGGTATGCTTTAAAATTTGGGGACAGAGATCAGAGTGCCCTGCATATTACTTTGTCCATTAACTCCTGGTTACATGCTCGCACTGGTAGTAGAAATGATGAAATCTATTCATGTTTTTATTTTATAATCTATTTTTTCTGGGACAGAGGAGAGATGCATATCTTTTAGAATTCATTGGCCCGGTCCAGGGCCTTTGACGGCGTACTTATGCCGTCATAAGTGCCCCTTCGGTTCCGGGTTTTCGTGCATGCGGAAACCCGGAACTTGCGATCTGTCAGGTTTCAGCTTGACAGATCATCCTCATGTGCCGGAAACGGACATTCACTGACGGAGAGTTGGGCTATTTGCTCAACTACTGCCCAGCGAATGCCCACAAAACCATTATGCCTGGTAAAAGCAAGTGCAGGGCTTTCTTTTACCAGCGTAAGGGCGGAAATCATTTTTAAATCATTTAAACATTTAAATATCTTTAAAATTAGTTTAGGTTATTTTTGGCCCCATGAAAATGGTCAAATTTGTTTATCAAAAAAATTTATTTTTGATTTTAAAGATTTAATTAAATAGTATTTTTTATTCATTTTAAACATGTGGTGAAATATGTTCATGGGGTTTCTGTACATAAATGGAATCATCATAAGCATAATCTGCATCCCCCTTTCTGATTGGTTGGGCCAGCCCACGTGATCCCAGGGATGCTTGCGAACCGCCTGTGCCCCTGGGATACGTGGCCCTTTACGCAGGTGTGTGCCTGCAGGCTCAGGATCGCAAGAGTCCAAAGATACAGAGGCACCAAGTACTTTTCTTGCGGATCAGAAGCATTCGCCCACAGGAAGCCTCCGACCGGAATTTCAGGTCCATGGTCATTTTTGTTTCTTACAGATGGCTTCTTTACTGCCAGTAATTTTATTTTTCTCTCCCTCCTAAATCTATTAAGTACTCTTCTGCTGCCAAGAGCGAGGATAAGAGATCCTTGCTCCTGGCTGTCAATCAATGCTGCTTGGTTATTGGCCACAAGAAGGCATCTGAAAGTAGGGGAGCTGCCTGGCCTGCTCTGAGCAATTGCTCTGACTAAGCCGAAATTGGGAACTTGTTGCTTGTCTGGAATTTTCCTGTCCCTTAAACATTATTTTGGAATATTCCATTGTTGATGAGTCAGTCAAAATTGAAGGACTGGGTGGCATAGGTTTTCCTTCTGGGACGTGAGTTTAAAGTTAGCCGGATAGCTTAGATCAAGTTCTTGATCAATTAGATGATCAAAATTCAGTAGCTGAAGGGTTTAAGCATTTTAAAGACTAATGCAAGGCTAGCTCTCCACTGCATGTTTCCTACGCAGTGCATATTCTGGGAGTGATTGTGGTGTGATTGGATGCAGAGTTGAAAGACATTCCATTTCATAGCACTGTTGTTCTTCTTACTGATGAGCACCAATACATCTGCACACAAAAAATAATTTCCTGTCAAAGTAAAAGCAATTTATAACCATGTCAACGAAAGCAGTCTGCTTTCTCATAAGATATAAAGAATGCACATAACATCGCTGTCAACCACTAGTGCTTGAAATTTACAAATTTATGCCGAAACAGTTATATAATGCAAAGTAGACCTCTGGTTCCTAGGCAACCATGTGCTTTAAAAACAATCTTAACAACTATCAAAAAGCACTCCGTTAGGCAAAATGAACATAACTCCAGTACAGTTTGTAAATGCAAGACTGTTTTGCCCACATGTTATTTAGTCTTTTACATCAAGAGGAAACTTTTTTTACTTCTGGGATTTGGGTTCAGATTTAGGCAGACATACAGCATCATTGATTTCTCCAATACTGTGGCTTAAATTCAGTAATCATGGGCTTCAAGCTCTTTACAAGTAAATACCTATGACATGTATAAAATATTAGGGGGGTGAAATTCAAGATGGGCAAGGGGGTAAAAAGGACAGTAGCAGATCACCGACCCAGGCATCCAATCCCTCCCCGTGCCTGGTCTCAGCAGGTGTCCTCCAGGCTTCCTGATGACTTCCCGGTCAGAATAGGTGGGAAGTCAGCCAGTGGGATTTAAAAGAGTCCCCGAAGTTAAAATATCCTGGATCTCACACTGTTACTCAGCCACACACTGGCCCAGAGATTTTTGTTGGAGCTGATGGGTGTCAAGTGTTTCCCAACAATTGGTAGACTGTGGGTGACCCTGACTTTGTTACCTGGTTATTTGTGTGAGATTAACCTTCTTGCTCTCTGTCAGGATCAACATGTGCATATATTCGCCACCCATGAAACTACTATGCAGTGCACTGTAGATAGTGACTATAGAGGAAGAGCAAATTGCCAGTCGGGGGGACACACTATGTGCCGAAGGTACAGTTATTTAGTATCTAGTGTATCTCCATGGTCACCTTCAGCATCATATGTGACTTATTATGGGTCTGCTTTTGCCTTTTAATGCTTCCTGTCCTGAGTGTATATCTGCATTCTGCTGTATGTTCTGCACACCAAAGGCTGCCAGATGAAGGAGGTTTACTACTCTGCACACACAACTTGAAAGCCCCACATCAGTCCCAGGATGGCTTGACTTGTTGTCACTTCTCCTGGTAAAGATGTGAAACTGGGCAAACAGACAGGGTCTCCGAACTCTGGCTGCGAACAAGACTTACCAATTGTGACATCCTGGGTCCTGTAAACCTCAAAATCATAGGCAGTCCCTCGGAGTCGAGGAAGACTTGCTTCCACTCTAAAAGTGCGGTCTCAGGTGACTGTATAGTCCAATGCGGGAATTACAGAGCCCAAGTTTCGGGTGGAGTTACTCCTAGTTTTATGGAGCAACTAGTTTAGGATGGAGTATGTTAGAAATTGCAATTCTCGGATATTAGTTTGCTCCAGTTCTAGTGAGTTAGTTTAGGTTGGCTTTAGGTAAGGTACTTTTTTTTCAAAAGGGGGTGTGTCCAGCTACTCAGGCCTGTTTTGCAAGTTTCGGCAGTGAAAACTTACTACAAACTAACTTAGGATGGAGTAAGTGTCCACTTTTGTAAGTTCTGAAAAACCTTACCTAGAGTTAAGTTTAGTGCAGGCACAGCCAGAGACGGCAGGTGGGAAGCATTAAACACAAAGGACACATCAACATCACAACAGCGGGGGGTAAGGGAAGTTAAGAGGATTTTCCATAAACACCTCCACAACAACATTAAAGAAGCAAAGTACATGTAAAGCACTGAGCACTAAACAAAGCAGTACATTTGAAGCACCAAGCACTAAACGAAGCACAAAAAGTAATAAGCAATTAGTTAATAAAAAATAGAAGGAACTCTATACCTAAAGCACCAAGACGAAAGTAATAAGTAATCAATCAATAAAAAAATAGAAGTCCTACCTTTATGTTAAGGGAAGGTGTCTCTGTCGGTGTCTCTCTCTGTAGTGTCTCTCCTTCTCTCTCTATCTGACAGTGAGGGATGCGGGTGGGGTGGTGTGTGTCTGTATGTGTGGGAGTGGTGGGGTGTGTGTGTGTGGGGGGGGGGCGGTGGGAGGGTGTGTGTGTGTGTGGGAGGATGGGAGGGGTTATGTGTGTGTGGGGGTGTGTGTGTGGGGGGATGGGAGGGGGTGTGTGTGTGGTGGGGTGGGAGGGGGGTGTGTGTGTAGGGGGAGTGGGGTGTGTGTGTGTCGGGGGTTGTGTGTGTGTGTGGGGGGTTGTGTGTGTGGGGGAGAGGCTGGAAGGAGGCACCCCTGCTCTCTCCTCCGGCCCTTCGATCAATGAGTGCCCCCCAACCCACGCACCCTCCTCCGGCCCTTCGATCATTGAGTGCCCCCCAACCCACGCTCCTCCATCCCTTGCCACGCTCCCGCCTCCATCCCTGTTGCCACGCTCCCCCCTCCACCTGTTGCCATGCTCCCCCCCCTCCTCCTGGTACCCACGCTCCCACCCACCCCCCCCCCCCTCAGTGCCCACGCTCCCACCCCCCCCCCCCCCGCCTCGGTACCCACGCTCCCACCTGCCACCCCGGTACCCACGCTCTTCCTCCCTCCTCCCGGTACCCACGCTCCCACACCCCTCCCCCCCACTCCTCCCGGTACCCACGCTCCCCCGAGCCATTGCGCAGGCACTCATGCTCCAGCGGGCCTGCGCAACGCTGCCAGCTCTGAGAAGAAGGCATGATCCCTAGTCCCGCCCCCCTGCAGGCAGTCTCCTCCCCAGGGCGACTACACTGTGCCACGCCACTCCACGCCATGGTCCAGGAGGACCGGAGAATTGATGAGAATTGAGAATATTCCGGCGCACCTTCGAACCCAGGCAGGTCACGTAAGTCTCAGAGGTGCGCCGTTTTCACCAGATGCCGAAACTTGGGCCCACAGTCTCTGTCATAGGTGGGCCAGACAGTGGTTGAAGGAAAGAGTGGGTGGGGAGTCTGGTTTGCCGCACGCTCCTTCCGCTGTCTGCGCTTGGTTTCTACTTGTTCTTGGCGTTAGGACTCGAGGTGCTCAGTGCCCTCCCGGATACTCTTCCTCCACTTTGGGCAGTCATGGACCAAAGATTTCCAGGAGTCGGTGGGGATGTTGCACTTTGTTAGGGAGGCTTTGAGGGTGTCCTTGAAGCGTTTCCTCTGCCCGCCTGGGGCTTGTTTGCCATGCCGAAGCCATACCCTGTAAACCAGTGCACTGAGCACACCGCCTGGGCCTGCTTTCTCTCCCAGAGGCTCTCGGGATATTCTTGCACTCCAACACGCAATCCATGAAGGCAGCTGTGTGCGCAGGTACTATGCTTGAAGATGTTACATTTGCCCGTAGAAATCACAGATACAATGTGCACTATGTCAGCATGCATCTGGGTGAGCCACTCAGTCCCAGCCAGTTGGTCTGTATTGGTAGGCATCTAGGTTATGCAATATCACATTGCAGTTAGCGCTCAGACTTGCAATCAAAGTGTGTTCCATGAAGCCGAGTGACCTTTCAGCACCTATGACATGTTCCAGCATCTTCCATTCCAAGGGATCTTCACAAAGATCTTCATCTCGATGTGATACAGGAGTAGCAGCAGGAGGCGTGGATCTCCACAAAGAGTCCGCTGCCCTCTTAGAAGAATGTCCTGGCCCCACTTCCTAACCTTATACTGCGCTGCATCACCAGATCAAGTGGTGCTCTTGCTGTGAAGGTGAGGGGTATGGGAAGTGCCTCTGAAAATGCTGCCGTTGTGGTGCAGGGATCCTGGCGTGAGCTCACCCTGCTCACAGCTTTCACTTTAACACAGCCTGACTTCCAACATGTAGGGCTTGGCTCACTTCTTTCCTGACCCCATGGGGTTAACCCTAACCCTAACCCTAACTTCTTCCTCCCCTTCCAGGGCTATCCAAAAGAGCTGCGAATAAAGCTTGATACTGCTTGTCCTCCCATTGAAACTAGCTTCATGTAAAGCTTAACAGGAAAGGACATTTTACCCTGTCCATGATGTGAAAGTTTGTTGGGAAACCTTGGATAAAATAACGGATGCCCCGTTGTTTCATTTTCTCCTGAGTAAAAGCTCCATTGTCTGGCTTTAGTACATGTTTTTCAAATGGCTAAAGTTTCTGGCATTTTTTAAAGCAGACCCAGTTTTTTTTAATAAAAGCACAACACAAAAGTAACATTTTCCTACGGAAAAATTATCAAAAATCCTGAAACATAATTTATTCTGTTCTCCTGCTCCTCTTGTCTGTTTTAGCTGTTTTTACAATAACTAGGGATGATGTTAGGGCATTTAATATGTACCCAACTGATCCCTGTTGTTTCATGCGTCCACGATGAAAGACCAGGGGAGTACTCCGTGGAGGGCTTAAACTACATCCGGGTTGTGCTGGCGACCACTAATTAATTCCCTTATTAATAGCATCATTGGCAACAACTCTAGTTGTGGAGGCATTAGCCCCAGATGGCTTGTATTGGCCTATTCTGTTTGGAAAGGGATGTAGCAGTATTTCATTTGGAAATATGTATTTAAATATTCATTTCAACATAACGCTTTTCACATTTTGACAGTTCAAACTGAACTAACCTAGCTCTTTGCTTTTGGGTAGATAGTTTTCAGCGATAACACTGGTAGATATTTTGACAGGATCTATTTGAAATGACACAGTGCAATTTCAGAATACATTATAGATGTATTGTTTGGTTGGTTCACCCACTGTTCTATATTAACATGCCTGCTGAGATCTCCATCCCTGTATTGCTGCACTAAATAATATTTAATAAACTGAATTTACAATGAGTGAAAAGACAACCTAATTTATCCATTCAGCAAAGTGTATGAGATACGGAAGATATACAGTGATTAGTTAACTAACTATTGAAAACATGGTTTAATCTGTCAATAGAGTTGGCTTTAGTCACCCATGAAACTCATTGTGACAGAGCCATGGTGCACCTTCAGAACCCCACCTGCCCAAAATCGAAAAAGGAAAGACTACCCATACTTCATTTCAAAGTCATAGCTGTCAATCACTCATCATTGCTTAATGGTCTGACTATGTTGTATTTTCTGAGTTGAATTGCTAGGAAAATGTGAGTGTCTTATGACAATTCTTCAATAATTCCATTTGTTCTTGTTGCTTCTTCTAATATTTGGATTTTTTTCACATTTAGTGGTAACTATTCTTTCTTTTTGTGTGACCCCCGTTCTTTTAAATGGCGCTTATGGTTGGTGTGGACATTACTTTCTCCGAGTGTTATTTAGGTGGCGTGGATAACACTCAAATGAAATAGCAACCACATTTACTTAAAACAGCCCAGAAAATATTAGAAGTGAGATATATGGTCATCTAGAGTGAAACAGATTGAAAACTCATGTCTTCATTTTTGACAACAAGATGTATCAAAGATCACTTAAACTTTTTTATTTTGGTTTTTCAAAATGAAAATATTTAAGTATAACAAACACACAAGGTACATAAGAACATGCAAAACAAATCCAAATATTAGAACAAGCAACAAGAACAAATGGAATTATTGAAGAACTTACAGTATAGTTGGATGAAGTCAGCATTGAGGGAGTTGATGCTAGGCACAACAGACCAGGGCCAGCATAATCCAGAAACTAGTGAATACCCCAGAGAGAGTAAATACACACAGAGTTATATATCAGGTAGAAGAATCATCATCATCATAGGCAGTACCTCGGAGTCGAGGATGACTTGCTTCCACTCTAAAGTGAGTTCTCAGGTAACTGAGGAGTCCAATGCGGGATCTGCAGTCTCTTTCACAGGTGGGGTAGACAGTGGTTGGAGGAAAGGGTGGCTGGGGAGCCTGGGTTGACGCAAGCTCCTTCCAGTGTCTACGCTTGATTTCTGCTTGTTCTCGGCAATGGGACTTGAGATGGTCAGCGCCCTCTCACATGCTGTTCCTCCATTTTGGGCGGTCATGGGCCAGGGATTCCCAGGAGTCGGTGGGGATTTGTACTTTATCAAGGAGGCTTTGGTGTCCTTGAAGCGTTTCCTCTACCCACCTGGGGCTCGCTTGCTGTGTTGAAGCTCCGCATAGAGCGCTTGCTTTGGGAGTCTCGTGTCACGTATGCAGACGATGTGGCCCACCCAATGGAGCGTGGTCAATGCTTCGATGCTGAAGATGTTGACCTGAGTGAGGACACTAACGTTGGTGCGTCTTTGCAGGATCTTGCGGAGGCAGCGCTGGTGGTACTTCGCCAGTGTTTTGAGGTGTCTGCTGCATATAGTCCTTGTCCCTGAGCCATCGAAGAGGGCGGGTATCACTACTGCCCTGTAGACCATAAGCTTGGTGTCAGATTTGAGGTCCTGGTCTTCAAACACTCTCTTCCTCAGGCTACGCTGGCAAACTGAAGGAGGTGTTGGACCTCATCATCAATGTCTGCTCTTGCTGACAGTAGGCTCTCGAGGTAAGGAAAATGGTCCATGTTGTCCAAGGCCTCGTGTGGCCTAAACATCTGTAAGACAAAGGTCCTCTACCAACTTTATCCTGCCACACAGCAGGTAAAAGAATAAAAGGTTGCTCACGGAGGAGGAGTTAGCCAGGGTAGGATGAGGGAATACCCCATTTAAAAGTAATACAGAAACCCCGAGGCCATAAAATGGACCTAACCCTATGGAACAGCAACAGCAACAACTTGCATATATAATGTACAAAATGTTCCAAGATTCTTTACAAAAAATAGCACAAGGAATGGAGGCACTGCTTCAGGAAAGAGTTCAGGAGCGATTGAAGGCTTAGAAAAGAGATATACTTTGAGCTGATTTTAAAAAGGCGAGAAAGGTGGAGGGGTTTCAGAGAGCAGAGTCAAGGTGGATGAAAGTACTATCACCAAGAATAGGATGGCGTGAGTGTGGAAGGCACAGAAGGTCAGGGTGGGAAGACTGAAGGCTGTGGCAGGGAGACTAATTCCGATGGAGTTTACAAAGGTGAGTGGAGTAAGGCCATGGAGGGATTTGAAGATGAAGATAAGGATTTTAAATCTAATGTATCGGGGGAGTGAGAACCAGTGTAGATCCAGTGAAGGGATAACACAAAAAACAAATGAAAATCATGGAGTGAACATTTCTGCCAGAATCCCGCTGACAGGAGCGAAGAACAGGTTACCTCCCTGAAGGAACTTGCTCTAAAATAACCTTAAAAGAACATATTATTTTCTCAGACTGAATTATTTTCAAAAGCAGGGGGAAGTGGTAACTTGGTGTCTAGAATGAATAAAGTAGTGACATGCAACAAAACAATGAAAATGAATGAAATGGTCCAAGTGAGAGTCTAACCTCGTAACTGGAGGTCTTACCACATAATCCCAATGTGTTGAACTGTGAAATAATATTGGTGAAAGAAACACCAAAATCACAGCCCAATAATGTTGGACATGTGGACAAATTCAATGAATGTATGAGGAAGCACACCCCTCCCCAATCCTGCCAGCATAGCTCAGATATCTCAAGGCTATAACGTTGCAAATGGCTGATTTGCAGTAAGTAAGATGTACTAAGATTGCTTTTTTAATTGAAAATCAGAGAGCACTCCTCATAATGACTGAGCTTTGCCAGCTTTGGTTAACAGCCAAAGAGATACAAAGGAGACAGCAGGAAGATTAAATACATTAATCAGGCCTACAAATCGAAGCAGGCTCCACCAGTCTTCTACTGTCATTCAGGTGGGAGACAGGCGGAACCCCTCTGGAAATGGTAGAAAAACAATTTCAAGGTTAACCTTGTAAGGGGTAGAACCTCCAACGGTCCCTTACAAGGCAAATGGTATTCAGCATGTGGGTGGGGAGGCGGCATGCAGGGAGGGCCTCAACGACAGGAGTTCCTGCTGTCCTAGCTCAATCTGGGCCTCTGGAGGATGGACACTGAGCGAGTTGAAGCATACCGGCCTCTACACAGGTGAAAGTGGCCAGCAGGAGAAAATCAACATTGGATCCCTTACACATGGGACGGAGGAGGTCGTGGCCAAGATTAAGGGGAGGGGACCAGGGCAAAGTATTCTCCCCCTCCCCTCCGTGTCCCTCCACCCCCCACTGTTCCCCTTCCTAGTGGCAGGCAGGTGCCAGATTTTACAGTTGCACAGGGCTGTGTCCAAGGAATAATGGAGCCATTGTTAAAAAAAAAAATTAGAATATATTATGTTCTTGGAAAATAGCTATTTATATAATGTTTCTGTGGTAACTTACCCTTAAAAGTCAATTATTTTTCAAAATGCATTCAGAAATTTTAAATTGAACATTTTGAAGTTGTATCATCTGAAAAAAAAGTTGTGATTATTAAGGTGCACTTATTTTTAAACTGAAATAAAAGCATTGTTTTTAAACAAAACATACGTTTGTGGATTAGACTAAAAGAAAATTCTTGTGGTAAAGTAAATGGATGATGCCCATTAAAAAAACAAATTCCTTGCTGGAAGCTCCAAAAATCCTGAGGCAACCACCTAAGATTTAATCTGGACCTCCGATTGGTAACTGTGCTACAAAACTGTTATGTTTAAAAGCTAATTGTTGGAGATACAAATTGCTTCAAAATATGGAAATGTTTTGGAATATAATTACACGGGCTGTACTTGTATGGAGATGCTGGGATATGTTTTCTTTTTTTCTTATTTCATAATTCATTGGGGCCGAAATTCAGTCCCGCCGGAAAGCTGGCGCTCCTACCTTTTTTTAAGAGTTTTTACCGCCGTTTCGGAAGAGGTCCCCTCTTTCGCGAAATTCACCAATTTGTCTTTTTTTTAAATCGGCCAGGAAGTCGGTCATAAAGGGAGCGGAAGTGTGGCGGTAAGTGCTGGTGCGGAGCGGAAATAGATGGATTCTCTGCTGCTGTCATTCAGCCTGCGCGCCTGCGTCAGCACGTATCTCGCCTTCATTAAAGGGGAGAGAATCGGCCATCAGTCGCAATCAGACACGGGACCACCAGGCAGGGTTTTGGCCAGGCCAGCAACCTGGCACCCACGAGGAATGGAAGTCCTCCGGCAAAAAAAAAAATGGCGGCTGTGGCATTGGACCCTTGCCTTTAATGGCTGCCGCACAGCCAGGGCAGAGAGAGAGAGAGAATACAAAGCTGTCGGGCACACCGCAAGGTGGCAATAAGATTTTGCTGGCTAAATTTTGCGGGGTGTGGGTGGTCCCAGCAGTGCGCGCAATGACGATGCACGCACAGCCAGTCGGCAGCGACGGGGTGGAAGTGGCGACCGCCAGAAAAATCCCCAAGCTGAATTTAGCTTGTGGTGGCCATTTGACCAGAAATCGGCGTCTCCACCACATGGCCGCTGCAAACAGGCGGTAACGGGTCTTATTGGGGAGCTGAATTTCGGCCCCATTGTCTTTTGTTTCTTAATTGTTTCTTCAATGATTTTCTCTCTTCTAAAAGTGCTGACTATCTCCTGTGGTGGCTATCGCAACCATACACAATGCTGCTCTCAGCCAACATTCATACACCGACCTACACTCTCCAGCAGGGTGACTAGATAGTACAGAAATGGAATGAATCTTGTTTTCTTTCCCTCTCCTGAGCCCAGGGTAATTAAGGCCAATACCAATACTACTGTGAGCAACTGACTAAGCACAAATCAGGCATTTAATTTGGAATCTGCCTAATCTGTATGACTTCAGTTCCATACTGGGCAATAAATTCACTAACTAAGCGATTGAGCAGCTTGCTTTATTTTCTTGAAGGAATTCAGCACTTTAGCGACTTTGTTGAAAGTGGCTGGATAATTTGATTAACTGAAACCCAGAAAAAATTGCTATAAAGTGACTTTGCTTAGAATTTGCATAGAGAAATGATGATGTGGTCAAGTAATCTCATAAGGAGAACTTCTTAGCTGGAACATTTGTGATAAAGTCTACATTTAAAATGACTGGATGTAAAATGGCGGGCACAGCACCCATGGTTTTCCAATATGAGCTGTCAGCAGACAAGGCTCCCCACTGGCAGTATTAACTCAGAAAATTGCCTCTTGAATGTCTCATTTTTTAAAAAAATCATATTTAACTGGTGAATAATTTTATTTTAACAAAAGAATGTTGTGACGAAATCTATACTGCAATACATTAGGGAACTTAGTAAAACAATACAATCAAAGCATAAATGACTACCTTAATGTATTTATATAAAGTGCATTGCCCAAAATAATATAAACAAAGTGGTCAATATGAAGTATTTGGATCAAAATGTTTTATGATAATGATGTAAATGTACGTTAAGGATACATATAACAAATGCTAATTAAATTCAAGGTAATGTATTCAGGATGTTCTTTTTAAAAGATTATTTAAAAACATTGAAATTATCTCTTCATAGGCTTTATCTAAATGATAGATTTCCATTTATTTGTATTCCCTGATTTTATAAGCAAGTTGAATTTTACTAGTTTTATCAAGAAACTAAAGGAATTATTGCACCAGACATTGTAGCCAGAGATTCTTGCAAAGTCTTGACATTAGAACTTTGCTGTAGAAATGCTATCATAAGTTTTGTGTTTTGGGGGTAGAGAGGATGGTTACTGATTATTGAAGAAAATAATTGAAGTTGCAAGTATTGTTACAACTTCCTTCTCAGGAAAATGAACTGTCACTTAAACTTACCAAAGCACTTCTTAAGAAATTCAGAACCTAAGGACTACTCTATTAACTAGCAATTTCCCCCCAAATTGTATGCTTGTGTAAGTGTATAGAAGAAAGCTAGTACTGTATTTAAATATGAATCCTTCAAATGTACAAAAATGTAACTTTCATATTCCCCTATTTCATTTAAGATAGGATCTAAATAAAATTCTGCTACCCTGACTGATAGAACAATTGCTATTTATAAATATAACTGCTGAATATTTTCAGTGTTTAAGTAAAAGAAATTGGCCTTGTAATATATGTTGCAATATATAGGCTGTAATATATATTTAATTTAATAAACTGTAGTTTTTCTGCTATCACCCCTCATGCCCTCACCAAGCTCAGCAGGTCCATGAGCCCCAGTTCCAAGCCCTATTCCCACTAAACTGCTGATTACCCAACTTCTCTTCCGAGTCTCCATGCTGGCTGATACTGTAAACAGCTCCCTCTCCTCAGGTACTGTCTCCCTCACTTCCAACTCTGCCATCATCACCCCCCTCCTCAAAAAACCCATCATTGACCCCTCTGTCCTTGCAAACTACCAGCCCATCTCCAAGCTCCCTTTCCTCTCCAAAGTCCTTGAATGTGTTGTTGCCTCCCAAATGCATTCCCATCTTTACCTCAATTCTATGTTTGAACCTCTCCAAACAGGCTTCCACCCCATCCCAACACTGAAACGGCCCTAATCAAAGTCACAAATGACATCCTATGTGAGTGACCATGGTGTACTATCCCTCCTCAATCTTCTCATTCTGACTGCAGCCTTTGACATGGTTTACTGTACCATCCTCCTCCAATGCCTCTCTTCCATTGTCCAGCTGGGTGGTACTGCCCTCACCTATTCTGTTGTAGTTAGAGAATCTCCTGCAATGGGTTCTCTTCTCATACTCACACTGTTACCTCTGGAGTTTCCCAATGATCTATCCTTGGCCTTTGACTATTTCTCATTTACATGCTGATCCTCAGCGATATTATCTGAAGACATGATGTTAGGTTCCAGTTCTGGGGCAGGAGGAACCTGTACAAGCCGGACGGGTTGTACCTGTATAGGATTGTGACCAGTATCCTCATGGGGAGGATAACTGGTGCTGTGGGGGGTTGAGGGGGAAACACCAGGATGCAGCAGCAGAGAGAAGAAACAAGGTGGACTAAAAATGAGGGTCAAACAGCAACCGAATAAAGAATAGTGTAGAAAGAACAGGAAGTAAAAGAAGAAGAAAAAGCATAAACAGCAACCGAATAAAGAATAGTGTAGAAAGAACAGGAAGTAAAAGAAGAAGAAAAAGCAGCAGACTAACATGGTGTTAGAATGCATGTGTGTTAATATGAGGAGTGTCACAAACAAGGTCGAGGTGCCACATGGGGGTTATGATATAGTGGCTATAATGGAGAACTGGTTAAACATGGGTAGGAATGGAAACTAAACATTCCTGGCTACAACGTGTTTCAGAGGGATAGGGAAGGGAAAAAGAAAGGGGGATGGGGTTGGCAGTATTGATCAAGGATAATATTACAGTTCTGCAGAGGGATTATATACTTGAGGGATCAAGGATTGAATCTATTTGGTTAGAGTTAAAGTACAGAAAAGGAGCTGTTACATTGCTGGGTGTTTACTATAAGCAGCAAAATCGTGAGAAGGAGATAGAGGAGCAAATTTGTGGCAAAATTTCAGAGAAATGGAAAAATAATAGAGTAGGAATAGGAGACGTCAATTACCCTAACGTAGATGAGGGAAAAACAGAGTAAAGGGCAAGGAGGTGAAGAATTCCTAACTTTCTTAATCAATATGTTTCTAGCCCAATGAGGAATGAAGCAGGAACTAGCTCTGGGAATGAAGTAGGGCAAGTGGAATGTGTTTCAGTGGGAGAACATCTGGGTGATAGTGATCATAATATAATTAGGTTTAAAAACATGAGAAATAGGAGCTGGAGTAGGCTATTCGGCCCTTCGAGCTTGCTCTGCCATTCAATATCAACTTTTACCTCAACTCCAGCTTCGCACACTATCCGCATATCCCTTGATTCTCTTAGTATCCAAAAATCTATTGATCTCTGTCTTGAATATACTCAACGACTGAGCCTCCACAGCCCTCTGGGGTGGAGAATTCCAAAGATCCACAACCCTTTGAGTGAAGACATTTTTCCTCATTTCAGTCCTAAATGGCCAACCCCTTATTCTGGGGATGTGACCCCTAGTTCTATACTCCCCGCATCTACCCTGTGAAGCTCTGTAAGAATGTTGTATATTTCACTGAGATCACCTCTAATTCTTCTAAAATCTAGGGACTATAGGCCTAGTCTCCTCAATTTCTTCTCATAGGACAATCCCCCCATCCCAGGAATCAGTCTGGTGAACCTTTGTTGCACTCCCTCCAAGGCATGTATATCCTTCTTTAGGTAAGGAGCCCAGGTGCGGTCTCACCAGGGCCCTATATAATTGCAGTAATACTTCTTTACTATTATACGCCAATCCTTTTGTAATAAAGGCCAACACACCATTTGCTTTCCTAATTGCTTTCTGTACCTGCATGTTAACTTTCATTGATTTGTGTACAATGACACTCAACTCCTTCTAAATACCAACATTTCCCAATCTCTCACCATTTAAAAAATATTCTGCTTGTCTATTTTCCCTACCAAAGTTAATTACTTCACATTTCCCCACGTTATATTCCATCTGTCATGTTCTTGCCCAGTCACTTAACCTGTCTATTTCCCTTTGCAGCCTCTTTCCATCCTCCTCACAACTTACTTTCCCACCTAACTTTGTATCAGCGGCAAACGTGGATACATTACACTCAGTCCCCTCTTCTAAGTCATTGATATAGATTGTAAATCGCTGAGGCCCATGTACTGATCCTTGTGGTACCCCTACTTAAAGTAGTTATAGAAAGGGATAGAGAAAAAAAATCAAAGGTGAATATACCCAGCTGGAAGAAAGACAATTTCAGTGATTTGAGGTGGACTGGAAACATCGATTGGCCAGAAATCATTTGGGTACAAATCAAGCATATTCCCATAAGGGGGAAAGATGGGGCATCCAAAGCTCGAGCTCCCTGGATGACAAAGGAACTAGAGGGTCAAATAAAACAGAAAAAGGAGGTTTATGCCAAATGTCAGGTACAGAATATAATCGAAAACCAGACAGAATACAGAAAGTGCAGGGAGAAATTGAAAAAGGAAATAAAAAGGGCAAAGAGCAAGTATGAGAAAAGATTAGCAGGTAACATAAATGAAACCAAATTATAAACACGTAAAAAGTAAGAAGATCATTAACGGAAAGGTAGGGCCGATTAGCGACAAAAATGGAAATCTTCTTGTGGATACAGAGGGCATGACTGAGTTACTGAATGAATGCTTTGCATCTGGCTTAACACAAGAAGAGGATGAAGTTAATGTTGGAGTAGAGGACGGGGGAGTTGAGATATTGGATAGGATAAAATAGATAGAAAGGAGGTTCTAAATAGGTTGGCATCACTCAAAGTTAACAAATCACCCGGTCCAGATGGGATGCATTCTAGGTTGCCGAGGGAAGCCAGGGTAGAGATAACAAAAGCTCTAACCACAATCTTTCAACCTTCATTGGATATTGGAGGATTGAAAATGTTACACCTCTATTCAAAAAAGGGGAGAGGAATAAACCTGGTAACTACAGGCCACTCAGTCTAAAGTGAGTGGTGGGAAAACTACTAGTGATCATTGACAAGGCAAAATTAATTATCACTTGGAGAAACATGGATCTGTTTAAGGCAAATTCTATCTGATTAATGTGAATGAATTCTTTTACAAATTAACAGAGGGTTGATGAATGTAATGCAGTAGATGTTGCATACTTGGACTTTCAAAAGACATTTGATAAAGTACATAATAACTGACTATTTGGACAATAGAAACACATAGGATTAAAGGGATGGTGGTAACTTGGCTATGTAATTGGCTAAGGAATAGGAGGTAGAGAATAGTGGTGAACTATGTTTTTCTGACTGGAGAGAAGTATGCACTGGGGTCCCCCAGGGATCAGTATTAGGATCATTGTTTTTCTTGTTAAATATAAATGACTTGGACTTGGATATAGGGAGTACAATTTTGAAGTTTGCAGATGATACAAAACTTGACAATGTAGTAAATCATGAACATGATAGTAGCAGACTTCAAGAGGACATACACAGACTGGTGAAATGGGCAGACACATGGCAGAGGCAATTTTTTGCGGATTAGTGTGAAGTGATTCACGTTGGGAGAAACAACATGGAGAGGCAGTATATTCTAAATGGTACTATTTTGAGGGGGATGCAAGAACAAATCTTTGAAGGTAGTAGGGTACGTTGAGAAGGCGGTTACGAAAGTGTGTGGGATACTTGGTTTTGTAAATAGGGTCATTGAATACAAAAAACAGGAAATCATGCTAAACCTTTACAAATATATGGTTAGGCCTCAGCTGGAGTATTGTGTACAATTCTGAGCAGCACACTTTAGGAAGAATGTCAAGGATCTGGAGAGGGTACAGAGGAGGTATAACAGGGATGAGGGAGTTAAGTTATCGAAAGAGATTGGAGAAGCTAGGATTCTTCTCCTTAGAGTAGAGAAGGTTAAGAGGAGACCGAATAAAGATATTCAAAATTGTGAGGGGTTTTGATAGAGCACGCAGTGAGAAATTATTTCCTCTGTAATCAAAGGTCATAGATTTAAAATAATTGGCAAAAGAACTAGAGGGAAATGAGAAGAAATGTCTTCACACAGATGGTTAAGATCTGGAATGCACAACCTGAAAGCAGGGTGAAATCAGATTTCAAAGGAACCTTTAAAAAAACAATTAGATATGTACTTGAAGAAGACTAATTTGTCGGGTATAGGGAAAAAGCTGGGGTCTGGGACTAAATTGGACACCTCTTTGAAAGACACGACAGGCTGAATGGTCTCCTTCTGTGCTGTAAGATTCTATGGGGTAGAAATTCAGGCCCGCTGGAAACCTGGCACACCTACTGTTTTTAAAGTGTTCTTTCTGCCGTGCTGGATGTGGGGCCTCTTTCGCGAAATTTAGCTCTTTGTCATTTTTTTTCAGGTGGACTGGAAGTCGGTCATAATGGGGGCGGTAAGCAGAAGATCGACAACGAGAGGGGTGAAAGTGGAGGCGGGACAGAGTCACCGCCGCTGTCAATCATCAGCGGAGCGGTGATGACGTCATGACGCATGTGCATCACCACGGCTCTCCCCTTCACTTAAAGGGGAGAGCCTTCGCCATTTTAAAACTTCGGTCCACTGGGTCACCAGGGAGTGTTTCGGCCGGGCCAGCGGCCTGGCACCCAAGAGAGGGTGCCAGGCTGCCTGTTGGCGGCCCGGCCGAACCCGGGGGCATAATTGTCGGCTCGACCTGGCAGTCGGCCGACAAAAAAGACGTGGCAGCCACGGAAGTGCGCCCTCCCCTTTAATAACTGACGCGCAGCCATGTCGCACACACAGAAAACAAGGTGCACCAACAGAAAAAGCTGCCGGGAGCAGCGCGTGGCAGACCAAAGATTTTTCAGGCTGAATTTAGCTGGAGGTGTGGGAGATCGGCGGTGCGCACTTTGATTAAGCACTTGGGACCAGTCAGCAGCAGCAGGGCGGAAGTGGGGAATGCCAGAAAATGCATCAAGGTGAATTTCGCTAGCGGCGGCCATTCGACCACAAATCGGCGGCCACTGGTCTCCGCCGCTTGGCCGCCGCTTTCTGATGGTAAGAGGCCTTTTCGGGAGGTTGAATTTCAGCCCCTATAATTCTATTCAATGATTCTAGGTTCCACATATACATTAACGACATGCAGCTCATGCACCACCTCGCTCAACCCATCCACTGCCCCTGTGTTGTCATATTTCTTGGCCGACATCAAGTACTAGATGAGTCGTAATTTCCTCAAATGAATCATTGGGAAGAACAAAGCCATTGTCTGCAGCCCCTGCCACAAACTTTGTTCACTCCACACTGATTCCAATCCCCTCCCTGGCCACTGTCTCTGGCTGAACCGGACTGTTCACTACCTCTGTGTCCTATTTGACCCTGAGCTGCGCTTCCAACCCCATATCCTCTCCGTCTCAAAGCTTAATTCTATCTCGATAATATTGCCCGTCTCCACCGCTACCTCAGCCCATCTGCTGCTGAAACCATCATCCATGCTTCTGTTGCTAGCAGACTACAGAATTGACTATTCCAATGATTTCCTGGCTGGCCTCCAATCTTCCACGCTACATAACTTAAACTCATCCAAATCTCTGCTGCCCATATCTTAACATGCACCATGCTCAAATTCTTCCATGGCCTTGCCCTTCCTTATTTCTGTAAACTCCTCCAGCCCTTCAACCATCTAAGAACTCTGCATTCCTGCAACTCTGACCTCTTGTACATTCCCCACTCCCTTTGCCCCAACATGGGCAGCCATGCCTTCAACCCTCTCGGCCGTAAGTTTTGGAATTTCCTCCCTAAACCTCACTACCTCTTCTCCTTTTAGATGCTCCTTAAAACCTACCTCTGACCAAATTTTTGTCAACCGTCCTAATAGCTTCTCCTTTGCCTCAGTGTCAATTTTTATCTGATTATGCTAGAATGAAGTACCTTGAGACATTTTACTACATTACAGGCGCAATATAAATGCAAGTGGTTGCTGTGCTGGTTGCAAAGTACTTAAAAGAACTAATAGATCGTAACGCAGAGCATTTCTGAGCCTCAAGTAACAACACAACTCAGGAGCTGCAAAGCAACTTTACTGACGGCTCAAGGCTGAGGTCCAACAAAAAACCCGACACCTAAAGAACAGGTGGTGGATGGAGAAAGCACAGGAGTTACAACAACTGGCCGACAGCCACGATATGCGAGGATTCTTCATTGCAGTCAAGGCCACCTATGGTCCAAACTCCCAAGGCCCCACCCCACTCCTGGCCAAGAACGGGGAAACACTCATCAAGGACACCGAGGTTAGAAGGAGCATTTTCAAGATCTCCTCAATCGAGACTCTGCCTTTGACTCGCCTGTTCTCAACTCCATCCCGCAGCATGCGACCCGCCACCACCTCAGTTTTGAAACCCCAACGCTGCACGAGGTAGGTCAAGAATAACAAGGCTACATGTGCGGATGGAATTCCTGCTGAGGCGCTGAAGTATGGCGGAGAGGCGATGTTGGCGCGGATACATGACCTCATCTCTCTCATCTGGAGGGAGGAGAGCATGCCGGGAGATCTCAGAGATGCAGTGATCGTGACCATCTTTAAAAAGGGGGACAAGTCCGACTGCGGAAACGACAGGAGAATCTCCCTGCTATCAGCCACTGGGAAGGTTGTCGCTCGAGTTCTTCTCAACTGTCTTCTCCCTGTGGCCGAGGAGCTCCCCCCGAAATTACAGTACGGATTTCGTCCCCTGTGGGGCACAACGGGCATGATCTTTGCAGCGTGACAGCGGCAGGAAAAATGCAGGGAGCAGCGCCAGCCCTTATACATGGCCTTTTTCGATCTTACAAAGGCCTTTGACAATGTCAAGTGTGAGGGCTTATGGAGCGTCCTCCTCCATTTTGGATGCCCCCAAAAGTTTGTCAACATCCTTCGCCTGCTCCACGACTCCATGCAGGCCGTGATCATTACCAGCGGTTCCATTACAGACACAATCCACATCCGGACCGGGGTCAAACAGGGCTGCATCATCGCTCCAACCCTCTTCTCAATCTTCCTCGCTGCCATGCTCCACTTCCCAGTCAACAAGCTCTCCGCTGGACTGGAACTAAACTACAGAACCAGTGGGAAGCTGTTTAACCTATGCTGCCTCCAGGCCAGGTCCAAGATCACTCCAACCTCTGCCATTGAGCTACAGTACGCGGACGACGACATTCTGAGGCTGAACTCTAGGATATAGTCGATGTATTCACCGAGGCATATGAAAGCATGGGCTTTACGCTTAACAAAGGTCCTCCACCAGCCTGTCCTCGCCGCACAGCACTGCCCCCCAGCCATCAAGATTCACGCGCGGCCCTTGACAACATGGACCACTTCTCAAAGCTCGGGAGCCTCTTATCAACAAAGGCAGACATTGATGCAGAGATTCAACATCGCCTCCAGTGCGCCATTGCAGCCTTTGGCTGCCTGAGGAAAAGAGTGTTCGAAGACCAGGCCCTCAAATCTACCACCAAGCTCATGGTCTACAGGGCTATAATAATACCCGCACTCCTGTATGGATCAGAGGCATGGACCTACAGAAGAGCCCTCAAGTCGCTGGAGATATATCACCAACGATGTCTCCGCAAGATCCTGCAAATCCCCTGGGAGGACAGGTGCACCAACATCAGTGTCCTCGACCAGGCCAACATCCCCAGCATTGAAGCACTGACCACACTCGATCAGCTTCATTGGGCAGGCCATATAGTTCGCATGCCAGACGCAAGACTTCCTCAGCAATTGCTCTATGCGGAGCTCCTTCACTGCAAAGGAACCAAAGGTGGGCAGCGGAAATGCTACAAGGACACCCTCAAAGCCTCCCTGGTAAAGTGCAACATCATCACTGACACCTGGGAGTCCCTGGCCAAAGACCGCCCTAGGTGGAGAAAGTGCATCCGGGAGGGTGTTGAGCTCTTCGAATCTCAACGCCGAGAGCGTGAAGAGGTCAGGCGCAGGCAGCGGAAGGAGCATGTGGTAAATCAGTGCCACCCCCCCAGCTTCCCCTGACGAATGTCTGTCCAACCTGTGACCGGGTCTGTGGCTCCCGTATTGGACTGTTCAGCCATCAAAGAACTCACTTCAGGAGTGGAAGCAAGTCTTCCTCGATTCCGAGGGACTGCCGATGATGATGATGAAAAGATTTCCACATTTTGGTCACATAAACAGTTATGTTCAGATTAGCTCTTACAAGAGATTTAATTGTGGTTTGGCAGTTGTCACATTACCAATACAGTGGACTGAAGTGAACAGTCAAACTCCACTTTCTTTCCTCCCCACCCCCCCCACCGCCTCCAAATTAGTATCATCAGTGAACCTGACTAATTTGTATTATATTTCAGAATCCAAGTTGTTTATGCAGATTAGAAACAGTATGATCCGCAGCAGTAGAGCTCTTAGTGCCGCTCATTGGGGTTCTCCACGCAATCATTTATCCAACATTTGAGTTGTACATATGGTTGATTTAATATCTGGCATATTTTTTGATACAGCAAGATTGTGCTCAACAGAAGTCTGTATGACTGATTAATCATGTAAAAAACTGCTGGTACTGCTGAATGAAGGCAACACTGTGACATTTTTAAAGTAAGAATAGCAGTACTGCACTAGAGACATTCCAAGGACAGACAGAGGAGAGGCTTCCCGTTGCTAAAGGAAGGGAACAGGACAGGAGAAAGGACTGAGAAGTAGAGGCACAGATTTAGAGTAATAAGGGAGATGGGCCAACAGCAGTGAGACTGATTGATGAAGAGTGAAAGCTTAAAGATTATGTCGTAGTAGCCATTACAGAAACCTGGCTACAGAGTGCGAGCTGAATATAAATACATGGAAATGAGGAAATAAGGAGGAGCAGCAATATTGATAAAAGACACTATTACAACGGGTGAAAGTAAGGCTGAGCAAGCAGGATGGAACTAGAATTTGCAGTCAGTGGCAAAGCGACAGTGCTCGCCACTGACCTCGAAGAAAGCTGCCCATAAAGATCTAGCAATCTCAATTTCAGCTCCCCTGGTCTTTGTTAGAATCTGGGGCCAAATCAAATGAGTCTCCAATATCCAGCAACAGTGATGTCATCAAGCTGACTAAGCAACCAATCACATTGAAGAATTCTCACAGACAGCAAAACTGGAAGTAAAATGCACAGATTATAATTTACTTTTAATAAATTTTACAGGGAGCAAAATAAAGATTGGAATATACACGTAGGATTAAGATAGAAGCTGAAATAACAAACTTTAAAAAATATAGATTATATTAAAAGCTTGTAATTCTTAATCATATTAATGGATAAATCTGACATTCCACAAATATAAAAATAGTCTTTCAGAGCTAGAATGGTTGTTCAGTAGTCAGTATGCCATGTAAAAACCCAGTTACACTTCCTTCAATAAGGTTTAACATAAGACCATAAGAATTGGGAGCAGAAGTAGGCCATCTGGCCCCGCGAGCCTGAACCGCCATTCAATAAGATCCCAACCTGTTCCCTATATCCCTTGATTCTCTTAGAGTCCAAAAATCTATCTCAGCCTTGAATATACTCAATGACTGAGCATCCACAGCCCTTTGGGGTACAGACGTCCAAAGATTCACAACCCTCATCTCAGTCTTAAATAGCCAGCCCCTTATCCTGAGACTACGACCCCTAGTTCTAGACTCTCCAGCCAGGGGAAACAATTTCTCAGCATGTATCCTGTTAATCCTCCTCAGAATCTGATGTCTCAATGAGATCACTTCCCATTCTTTAAAACTCCAGAAAGTATAGGCCCAATCTACTCAATCACTCCTTATAGGACAAGCCTCTCATCCCAGGAATCAGTCTAGTGAACCTTCGTTACACCGCCTCGAAGGAAAGTATATCCTTCCTCAAATAAAGAGACCAAAACTGTACACAGTACTCCAGATGTGGTTTCATCAAGGCCCTGTACAATTGTAGTAAGACTTCCTTACTCTTGTATTCCAACCCTCTTGCAGTAAAAGCCAACATGCCATGTGCCTTCCTTATTGCTTGCTGCGTTTTAGCTTTTTTTTAGCAGCGATATTCCATCGTAAAAGGGAAAATTTTTGACAGTTCATTGAATTGAATCACTGATTTTAATTGATTGCCGCTCTGGGGAGTTCCACAGCGCAGCCTGTGGTTGAGCAGAGAATGACTGGCCACAACTTCAGGATTCCCACGTTTATCTGCGCATGCGCTGATTCCAGAAGTTGCTGTCAGTTTCAGAGGGGCAATGATGGTGAACACTGACAGTTTTGCCGTCATTTCCATCGCAAAATCCGGGTCATTATGACAAGGGAACAGGCCAACTGGATTTTGTGATGAGTAACGAGCCTGAACTAGTTAACAATCTGACGGTCAGGGAACATCTTACAAACAGTGACCATAATATGATTGAATTTGATGTTAACTTTGAGGGTGAAGGGAGATTCACTAACTAAGGACGGTTCCTTCGATTTCTGGCGCAGCCTCAAAAATGCAAAATAAAATTTTGATGTTTTATTAGATTTCTGCCTTTTCTAAGATAAACAACACTATAAAAAATAGTAAGGGCCCGAAATTGGTGGACATACCGCCTGCGGACTGCCAACATACCGCCCAAAATTGCCAAATTGATGACTTACTACCGACATACCACGGACCCTGCAGACCGCCCTGGAAAAGGTGGTTTTAAGTTAATCTTCAGTCGACGGTATGCATCTTCACCTGTGAAAATGTTTTTATCTGTCACTCTCCCAGTCTCTCACACTCCCCAGTCTCTTCCCCCCCCCCCCACACCGATCTCCGCCCCCCCCCCCCCAAGTAGCGATCTCTCCCCAAGAAGCATTCTCCCCTCCCCCAAATAACGATCTCACCCCAAGAAGCATTCTCCCCTCCCCCAAATGCCGATCTCAGCCCAAGAAGCCAACCCCCCCCCACCCCCCCCCACATACCTGCACAGCAATCTCAGGCCGGCAGTCTCTGTTGATTCTGGTCTGTGTCTCTCGGGGGGCTGAGCTTCGCAGCAGCATGCACGTGCACAGAACTCGGGACCCGAAGATTCCAGAGTGAAAAGGACTTGCCACTCGGGCACTGCCGGCTGTACTCCGCTCCGCCCGCCGTACTCTGCTCGGCATACCGTCGAGAAAAAGCTGATGAAAATCATGCACACTCTGCCCCAGCGATACCCGGTGGTATGAAAAGACATACCGCCGGCATACAGCCGAGAAATGGGCGGACAACCAATTTCGGCCCCTAAGCATAAAATCTATGTTAAAATACTATCACAGCATTGTTACATTATGGCATTAACGTGCACATATATGTCCTGGTGAGCCAACATGAGGCTTATAAAATCATATTTACTCCTTTTCTTGTATCTACTTTTTCTAATGCTCTATCTAGATTGTTTCCTGGAATGAGAGGGCTGTCTTATGATGAGAGGTTGCGTAGAATGAGCCTATCCTCTCTGGAGTTTAGAAGAATGAGAGGTGATCTCATTGAAACATACAAAATTCTGAAGGTGATTGACAGGATAGATGCTGAGAGGTTGTTTCCCCCGTGGCTGGAATGTCTACAACGAGGGGGCACAGTCTCACGATAAGCTATTTAAGACCGAGGTGAGGAGAAATTTCTTCACTCAGAGGGATGTGAATCTTTGAAATTCTGTGCCCCAGAGAGCTGTGGATGCTGAGTCTGAATATATTCAAGGCTGAGATAGATAGATTCTTGGAGTCATGGAGAATCATGAGATATGGAGATTGGGCGGGAAAGTGGAGTTGAGGTCGATGATCAGCCATGGTCTTATTGAATGGCGGAGCAGGCTTGAGGGGCCGTAGGGCCTACTCCTGCTCCTAGTTCTTATGTTCTTATCTCATTCCAGTGACTGTGCTTACATTATGTAAGCGCCTCTGCCTTTAGGAGATTGCTGAAATATTCTTCATGTGAGGAGCACTAAACAAAAAGCAAAAGACAAAAAGAAAAATTGAGACAAAACAGAAAGAGCAAAAAAAAGGAATGGAAAAGGAAGCTGCACTCTGCTGGAGTTAGGAAATGTGCACCAGAAAATCACATGCACAGGTGGTAGGAAAGTGACTGTAAATACTCAGTTAGTGGTTCACAACCTCACTAAGAACAGTCATTTATTGTAAATCACACTGTAGATATAGGGCTAATAACACAAAAAACATGTTTATCTTTATCATTGACGACTGGTCAAATTTCAAAATTCTCAACCAACAGATTAAAATATGCTTACAGGGAAAATTCATGCTGACTTTCAGCTGGAGATTTAAAACAATTGTTGGATTTGTCATTATAGTTCACCATTGCCCTCTGGACAACTTTAAAGGGATGGAATTGTAAGTTTAATATTAATGGTTGTCTGATGCAAGCTGATCTTTCATTGTAACACTGAATACGGCAAAGGCTGTGAGACCCGACAATATCCCAGCTGTCGTGCTGAAGACTTGTGTTCCAGAACTAGCTGCGCCTCTAGCACAGCTGTTCCAGTACAGCTACAACACTGATATTTATCCGGCAATGTGGAAAACTGCCCAGGTATGTCCTATCCACAAAAAGCAGGACAAATCCAATCCGGCCAATTACCGCCCCATCAGTCTACTCTCAAACATCAGCAAACTGATGGAGAGTGTCATCAACAGTGCTATTAAGCGGCACTTACTCACCAATAACCTGCTCCCCGATGCCCAGTTTGGGTTCCACCACTCGGCTCCAGATCTCATTACAGCCTTGGTCCAAACATAGACCAACTGGCTGAATTCCAGAGTTGAGGTGAGAGTGACTGCCCTTGACAGCTACAAGATGCACAGCAGCAACTCACCACGGCTTCTTCAGCAGCACCTCCCAAACCCGCAACCTCTACCACCTAGAAGGACCAGGGCAGCAAGTGCATGGGAACATCATCACCTCTACGTTCCCGTCCAAGTCACACACCATCCAGACTTGGAAGTATATCGCCATTCCTTCATCATCGCTAGGCCCAAATCCTGGAATTCTCTCCCTAACAGCACTGTGGGAGAACCTTCACCATACAGACTGCTGTGGTTCAAGAAGGTGGCTCACCATCACCTTCTCAAGGGCAATTAGGGATGGGCAATAAATGCTGGCTTTGCCAGCGACGCCCACAATCCATAAACTAATTTAAAAAAAAAACGAAAGAATTGTAAGTAGAATTGAAGGATTTTTTGCATTGTAATGGCTGGATGAATTGCTGCAATTGTCTCCTAGTTCACTACTTTTACAAAGCGATAACTCCAATTTGTACTAAATGTATTCCCAAACATGAAAAATGCTTTCTAAAACACAGTCATGACACATGGATTTGTTTCCATGTAGGAGCTGCATAGATTGCATGGAAGGTATAACATTTATTACATCTCCCTAAATCCAGATATATTCCTGTGGTCAGCCAAACAATGCTCAGCAGTGTTGTGATCATTGATATAGAACAATAACATGGAGCAAAGAAAACAAGTGAGTTAACAAATTGAAACATTTTCATTTTCATTTGGCTGGATTTCATAGTTCCTCGTATGACTTGGCCATTGTTGATGTGAAGTGATCACTTGCACTATCAGTCCTTACCTCAACAACATTTCGATGTCTGTCTTCTGGTAAATCAAATTGTTGAACCACTGAAACTAAACATTTTTGAATGAACGTGACTTTCTTTGAAATTATGCCTTTGAGATTTTCTCAGGGGGTGGTACTTTGAATTAGTCAGGTGAGCTTGGCTACATTTTCCCCAACTTTCAGCCCAAACCCGACCCTACCTAAAATGGCCACTATATGGCCCCAAGTTTCCACACGCGGCGAAAAAGGCGCACCTCAGAGCTGGGCGCCTGTTTTTCGCACCGAAAACGGCGCCGGAAAAAAAGTGCGGTATTTGTCTGCTTGGCGCGGCGCACAGAGGGCAGAGCCTACCACTCGCGCCGATTTTGTAAGTAGGAGGGGGCGGGTACAATTGAAATGAGGCTTCTTGGTGCCGGCAACCCTGCGCGTGCGCGTTGGAGCGTTCGCGCACGCGCAGTCTGAAGTAAACATTGGCACGCGGCCATTTTTAAAAGTACTGCAGAAAAAGTGAAGATTTGTTTCTTGGACCCCTGCAAAGGCTTGTATTTTAATTTTCTTGATATTTCTGTGTGTGAGGGAGTGCTTTTAGCAGCACTGCTGAATAAATCACCTGCTGAAATCAGTGAGTTCAGCTTTTCACTGCTAACCTTGCAGAACCGGTGCCTGCAAATTAAGGACTGTGTGTTTGGAGAAATAAAAGTGCCAATTCAACTTTGCAATGGATCAACTTCCACCAAGAACAAAGAATTTCTTGCATGAGGAAGCAAACCATTGCATAATATGAGGTGCACCCATTCTTCAAATTTAAATATAAAGGTGTCGATGTGGCTGCCTCTCCCTGTCCAAATGGCCTCAGTCAGTCCCCCTCACAGCTCGAAGGCTGCTGCTGTTCTTTCTTCGGCTCCCGGCCAGCCACTGACGCCGCTGCAATCCCATGGCCGAATGGCCTCAAGTCCGTCCGGGTGCTGCATCTTCGCGGGGAATGAAGGTCTGCCTCAAGCACCGCAGCTCAGCTCGAAGGCTGCTTGCTGCCTGCCGCTGCCGTCGAGACGAGACACTGACGCCACACCCCTGCCTCAAGCACTGCAGCTCAGCTTGAAGGCTGCTTGCTGCCGCTGCCGTCGACACACTGATGCCACACCGCTGCCTGAAAGGCCTGCCTGAAGCACTTTCACACAGGTAGGAACATGGTTTATTTAATCTTTTCTTTGCATATAAATTTTTATTCAGGTTGGATTTATTTGTATAATATTTGTATAGGTATAACTAAGGATTGATTGTAGAATTTAATGACTTCCCTTCCCCCCCTCCCCCCCCCCCCCCCCCACCTTGTTCCGACGCCTAATTTGTAACCTGTGCCTGATTTTTTAAAGTGTAGACAAGGTTTTTTTCAAGCGTACAAAAATCTTCACTTACTCCATTCTAAGTTAGTTTGGAGTACGTTTTCACTGTGGAAACTTTCAAATCAGGCGTCAGTGGCCGGACACGCCCCCTTTTGAAAAAAAAATTCTGTTCAAAAGTGAAACTGTTCTACCTGACTAGAACTGCAGAAAACTAAATGTGGAGAATTCCGATTTCTAAGATACTCCGTTCTACACCAGTTGCTCCTAAAAATCAGGACCAAATCATGTGGAAACTTGGGGCCTATAAGTGGAAGATTGAGCAGCACAGTGGTATCCCTGAGGCAGATACTGTAATGAAGAAGCAGTTTTGTTTGTTGGAGGTAAAGGTTTGTATTATTTTACTTGCATATTGATTTTTGCTGTTTGCTCTGGAGGTTCTCTTTGCATTGTTTGTGCCATATTCCATCAGTTCTGTTTTGGACTGGAGACATGGATTTTCTAGCAGGAGGCAGTCTATCTTTATGTTTTGAAGAGGATGAGCATATAACTTCAGCAGGTTTTCTGCAGTCAGAGCGAGAAGGCAGATATAAAGAGATCTATAGAACTGCAAGAAATGTGGTAAATCAAATTATCGGCACTCAAGTCTGATTGCTCTGGGTGGAAGTTAAACAGAATGGCAGATTTTGAGAGGACTATTCCAGTGCAATTGTTTGGCAACAAATTTTAGTCAATAGGCTTCACCACCCCATTTTACTCCGATTAGTACCCCAAGCTTTCCAAAAAAACAGCGGTTGTTCTAAGCAAAATTCAGGCCAATTTTAAACTGGAAAGTTCGAACAGATCTCATTTGTATTCCATGCAGTCACTGTGGCATTGCTAGAGGCAGTGTGTGCTTTTTCTTTAAGACAGAATTTGACTGTATTATCTTGGTGGTATTAGTGTAAATGGTGCACACGCCACAGCTGGTTAGGCATGAGAGATGGGCTTGTGTCTGTTAACTCATCCACAGTCCCTGCAGTAAACTGCCTCAGGGAGTCAAGGAAACCAGGGAAATTTATAGTTTTGTGCAGTCTGATATTATAACCGAAAAGAGCATCGTAATTGAAATAGTTGTCTAAATCTTGTTATTTGGCTCCTGTTGTAAAGAGTTTTTATTAGTTTCTGAATTAAATGTCTGATTGTTGTTGCACACTTTAATATTAAATTGGAATTTTAATTGTGACAGTTTTAAAGACGAGATTGAAGAGCTTTACCTCCTTTTATAAAATCACTTAACAATAAACATTAGGAAGTTGATTTTAACTTTTGCATGGCTGACCAGTCGATCTCGTTGGCACATTGGGCTTTCCGACAGCAAAGCAGCCAGAGCCATTTTGAGGTCTGGGCGTCATTTAAATGGCACCAACGAGCTGCCTGCCCTAACTGAGCATCACTCCCGCTCCTCTTGGCCCCACAAAAATCATTTAACATTTACCTTTTCAGGACATGTTCGGCAGCATCGCCGGTGAAACGGCTCAGTGATTGCCAATTCTGTTCTGAAATGGCATTTGGGCTCCCATGTAAGTCATGGGTTGCTGATTTGTGTATTAAAAGAGGCCTACCACCTGAAACAGATAGGAGCTTTGGTCGTCGAGTGGTACACCCCTGTAAAAATAGCAGCGGGCATTTCATTGGAATTAATGGGGCAAGTGATTTAACAACCCCATTTTTACGCTATTACAGCTACATTAAAACTGATTTTCGCAAGTTAAATTTGACCCCAAAGAGACATAGTGGAAGACTTTCAACTATTGGCTGCCTCTTTCTGAAAACATATTCAGGTAAGTCACAACACTCTTGATACACTGCTTGCCCATAATTGCTTTGGCCGTTTCTACTAATTGGGACATGATGTGGACGGATGGTGGCCCATTTCCAGTACATGCTCGCTCCCTGCTGTTGTATGCCAGCTTGTCCTGCAAGTGTGTTAGTGGGTGGCCTAAGAAAGGTTGTGAAGATGTGTGAGTTGAATTGTATGGATGATGTGTGAAAGATGCCACCGGTTTAGGGAAGTGAGGGTAGTCATTACAGCAGCAGATGCAGAGTGTGCTAGTAGCAGCAGAAGGAGGTTCCGTGAAGTGTGCTGCAGTGATTGGAGAAAAGGAATTCTGGGTAGGGAAGCCTAATGAGTGCTGGGGCTACATGTGGTGCAGGGCTGAGCAGGGAGTAAGATATGTGAATAGGAGTCTTACCTCCGCAACTCTGGCCAGATCATTGAATTTTTCTGACATTGCAGCCTGGTCCTGCGGGCTATGCTTCTCCCAGTCACCTGCTCTGCCACCTCTGACAGCTGCTGTAGGCTATTTGCTTTGGCACTCTTTGCAGGGTGTGTGCACAATTGATGCATGTGCCTCATTTGATTAAGTTTGGTGAGCTGCCAAAGCTACTTGTGCTGTTTATTGGCAACTCGCCTCTCATAATTAAATGAGGGACATGCATCAATTGTTTATGTGCCTTGCACTGACATCAACAGGTGTGCGTGTCGGCCGATAATCCATTTTTCGCCCGTTTTTGGGGCAGGTTAAATTTCTCCCCAAGTATTTCTTAAGACCAATCTCAGAAGGGCATTTTTTTACTTTGTTAGTGTGACATTTCTATCCTAGATTTCCTTGTGAGTCTGCCTGTTTAGTGCTGCATTTTGAGCAATTTTGTGATGCACAATTAAGCCCATTTAAAAATTGGGTTAAAACTCCCCAAAATTCTGGGGAGAACCTGAAAGCTGCAAAAGAGGAGCATATTTCCCATTAGTCAGGATTGCATATAAACTTCAATGAAATGTTTTATTCTCTACATCTCCTCTCTTTGCTGCTGGAGCTCCATAAGCAATGCGTCATAATTTAACTGGACAGATGACTTGCCAAAGGCACAGTGTAACCAATTACAGGAGGTGCACTATAGCAGTCAGGATGACTCCTCGCAGTTGTACTTTGTTTTGAATTCACCATTTTTTTCATAGGGGTGTTTTGTTTATATTGGTCAGAGGCTTCTGACCGCAAAAAAAATTATGAAAATACCTGGTGGCCCCGCAGGAACGAACACTTCTACTCCAAGGCCCAGTGCAGAGGCCCATGCATCCCAGGGGCATAAGTGCATCCTGGGATCGCGTGGGCTAGACCACCAATTGAAATGGTATTTTCTCATTGATAGTAATGGGAGCTCCGTTTGTACGGAGCTTCAATTACTATGAATGGGAATACTCCCAAAAGCAAAGAAAACACAGTACATAAATTTAAAAAACACCTCACTTATTTAAAATTAATAGAAATTGAATTAAATTAAATATTTTAAAAAAGAAATTTGGGGGGAATTAAAAAAATTTATGTTTTAATAGTGTTAAAAATTCAGTTACCTTAATGACAAGGTTTTATTATAAAAATGAGTCCTAACATTTATTTTTTCTATCTTTTAAAACTCTTGCACTGATAAAAGCAGGGACGCTTTGGGCGCATGCGCACATCATACGCACCCGGAAAGGCTGTAATTCACGGCTCGTTAAATCTCTATGATGGATGGGAATGGGAAACATTTTCATTTCCTTTCCTAGGTTAAACTAAAACATGCATTTATATAGCATCTTTAAAAAAATTAATGTCATGGTGCTTCACAATGGAAATAGGTAGGAAAATAGCCATGGAGGGAGCGATTAGGATAGGAAAACAAAAATTTGGTCCAGAAAGCTGGGCGTTCAGTAGGTTGTGAGAGGAGGAGAAGGTGGGGAGGCAGAGAGTTTTAGGAAGGGAGTTCCAAAGATTAGGGCCCAAACACCTGAATGCCTGTCATGTCTTATGTTGATATGAACCCCACAAGATTGGCTATGTATTATTGTGAAAGTATTTAATTCATATTATTATTCTGAAGTACTGGAAATGTTATAATACCCCTTTTGGTACTGGCGATCAATATCCATTAGCATCAACAGAACCTTTTATTTACCCAAAACCATTTTATGTGTAATTACAATAATAAATCATAAATCCAGGAGGGAATTCTTGTAGAATTTGGTGTGGTAGGAAATTTAACTAGCTTGTTGCCTTCTATTTATTTTCTGTGTTGTATATAATGAAAGGAAAAAGTGGAAAAGATGAGTAAAATTTGTTCTTACTCCTTATCATTTCTCTACACTCTTCTAACACACCTAGAATTTGTTTTTCTTTCCCTCTCATACAATCTCTCTCCTTTGATTTTTCATACTTGGGCACTCACAAATAGACAGACTGTCAGGCAGTTCATAGGTGATACAAAGAATAAGACCCAGAAATTGGTAAGACTGCAGATAAAAGGGCAGTGATTTGCAGGGCCATTGATAGACAGGTCATTGTGGTCTGCACAAAGTGGACTTAGAGTGGTTTATTGGGGAATTTGGAAAGAGCGAGAATTTCTGGTAAGTATTGCGTAAGTAGAAGCTGTTAAAAGTGAAATTTAGTTTAACGTTTTGATTTAAACTTGGAACTTTAAAACTGTAGTTAACAGAAGTTGCCTGCCAGTGGCAGTTAACTGTCACTCAACTGTAAGTGTTAGTCTTGAATAGGTTTTAATCACAGGGGATATGGAAACTGAGACAACACCTGTAAATTGGGTGTAGCTCTTAAGAGGCCGAAATTGGTGGACTTACCATCTGCTGCTGATGAGTTTTCTGGGCAGTCTCCCCACTGAGCGAGTTTAGTGGAGGCCTTGTGCCGGCGGGGAGGGAAGACCACTGGGGACCACCCGCTGATGTCTGCTGGAGTGCAACGCGCGTAAGAGTCCTCCTGCCCGCCGAGCTGCCAGTTTGTTCCGGGCGGGAGTCCATTGCAGCAGGGGACAGGACCGCCACGTGGAGGCAGGTCTAACCTCAATGGTAAGTAAGAAGACCTGCGAAAAAAGGATAGTCCACTTCTTTCCTTTATTTTTTTTTGCAGCAATTCAGGTGGATGAGGTCCCCTGAAGGATTTCTAGTGCTTTTTTAAATTTTTTGAATTTTTTAATTTCATCAGTTCCCCCGTCCCTGGGCCCGACTCAATCCTCAGTGGTACTTTTCCGAGGATTGCATTTGCCGCCGAGAATGGGAGCTCCCGCCCGCTGCCACCCAGATTCAGGGCGTAAGTCCCTTTTTTGCCGCCGGGCAGTCTTTCCGGGACATTTTCATGAAACTTTCGCCCAAAGTACCGTCAGGATCTCAGCGGTCCTTTGGGCGGTACTTGGACGGAACATAGTTTTCACCAAGTTCGGGACCTAAAGGTATAACTATCAACAGTTTTTCAGAGCACAGAACTGTCTGCACAGAGTGGACTTAAAGAGTGGTTTATTTGGGAATTTGGAAAGAGTGGGAATTCAGAGAAGAGGGGGAAGGAGTTGCAGCTTTTTGCCCACACTATTTGTGTTACAGGTAGATATTTAATTTCATTACTCATTACTTAATCCAGATCAATTAAACATCAAGGAACTAAACTGTAAACTAAGTTACTTAAATACAAATGTAATTACATTTACTTAAATAGGTCATATGGGGATGGCAGTGCAGGTGGTGTGCTGCAACTGCAGCATGTGGGAGTTTGTGGAGAATATTGTGATCCCGGACCACCACGTTTGCAGTAAGTGCCTGCATCTTGAGGAACTTCAACTCAAGAGTTGTTGAGCTGGAGTTTGAGACGCAGACATTGTGGGGCATCAGAAAAGGGGAGAGTTACCTGGACACTTTGATACAGGAGGCAGTCACACCCCTTAGGTTAGGTCATGGTACAGGTCTGGTTAGTGGTCAGGGACAGGAGGGTGTGACTACAACTCAGGCAGGTAAGGGGACCCCAGGTGCAGCACTGGAGGAGCCTCAGCTTTTGCCCTTATCCAACAGGTATGAGGTTTTTGCTGCCTGTGTGGATGAGAGGAAAGCCTGCAGGATGGATGAGCAGGCTGACCATGGCACCATGGTGCAGGAGGCCATTCAAGTGCAGGGTGAGAAAGGGAATGTAGTTGTGGTCGGGGACAGTATAGTCAGAGGAATAGATACTGTTCTCTGCAGCTGCAACCGGGAGTTTCGAAGGTTGTGTTGCCCACCTGGTGCCAGAGGCTGGAAAAGAACTTGGAGTGGGAAGGGGAGGAACCAGTTATCGTGGTCCACATAGGAACCAACAACATAGATAGAACTAGGAATGAGGTTCTGCTGAAAGAGTTTGAGGAGTTGGGGTCTAAATTAAAAAGCAGAAACTTAAAGATAATAATCTCTGGATTGTTACCTGAGCCACGCAACAATTGGTATAGTGATAAGCAGATTAGAAAGTTAAATGCATGGCTCAAAGAGTGGTGTGGGAGGCAGGGGTTTTGCTTCATGGGGCACTGGCACCAGTACTGGGGAAAGAGGGAGCTGTTCCGTTGGGATGGGCTCCACTTGAACCCGGCTGGAACCAGTGTCCTGGCAAATTGAATAACTAGGGCAGTAGACAGGGCTTTAAACTAATGAAAAGGGTTTTGGAGGATTCAGGAAAGAGTAAATTTAAAAGCAGCAAGAGAAATGTCAAGGTTCTAGAGCGGAGCAGAGTTTGGGGTAAAAATAAGCAGAGTGGTTCATGAAGGGACAGAGTAACAAAGGTAATAGCGCATCACTGACTAAGGTGACATCATGGAAAAATAGAAAAAAGTCAACCCTAAAGGCACTATGTCTGAATGCGCAAAGCATTCGCAACAAAATAGATGAATTAATAGCTCAGATAGAAATTAATAGCTTCGATCTATTAACCATTACGGAGACATGGTTGCAAAGTGACCACGATTGGGAACTAAATATTCCAGGACACTTAACTTTTAGAAGAGCTAGGCAAAATGGAAAAGGAGGAGGTGCCGCCCTGATAATAAAGGATGGGCTAAAGACAGTAGTGAGAAAGGATCTTAGCTCAGAAAATCAAGAAGTGAAATCAGTTTGGGTGGAGCTAAGAAACAGCAAGGGGCAGAAAACATTACTAGTAGTTGCTTATAGGCCCCCAAGCAGTAGTAGTAATTAGGGCACAGTATAAATCAGGAAATTAGAGACGCATGTAACAAAGGTAATACAATAATCATGGGAGACTTTAATCTACATATAGACTGGGCAAACCAAATTTGCAGTAATGTGGAGGATGAATTCATGGAATGTATACAAGATAGTTTTCTAGATCAGTGAGTTGAGGAACCAACTAGAGAACAGACTATTATGGATCTAGTATTGTGCAATGAGAATGGATTAATTAATAAACTTATAGTAAAGGGCCCTTAGGGAAGAGTGACCATAATATAGTAGAATTTTATATTAAGTTTGAAAATGATTTAGTTAAATCTGAAACTAGGATCTTTAATCTAAACAAAGGAAACTACATAGGTATGAGGGGAGAGTTGGCTAAGGTAGATTGAGAAACTACATGAAAAGGGATGCGTGTAGACAAGCAATGGCTAGCATATAAAGAATTAATACACAATTTACAATAAATATACATTCCTTTAAGGCACAAAATCCCCACAGGAAAAGTGGTCCAGCCATGGCTAACAAGAGAAGTTAAAGATACTATTAGATCAAAAGAAGAAGCTTATAATGTTACCAAAAAGTGCAGTAAGCCTGAGGATTGGGAGGATTTTAGAATTCAGCAATGGAGGAACAAGAAATTGATAAAGAAAGGGAAAATAGAAATGAGAGTAAACTAGCGAGAGACATAAAAGCTTCTTTGGTATGCAAAAAGGAAAAGATTAGCAAAAGTAACTGTGGGTCCTCTACAGGCTGAGACGGGAGAAATTAAAATAGGGAATAAGGAAATGGCAGAGAAATTAAACAAATTCTTTGTGTCTGTCTTCACGGAAGAAAACATGAAAAACCTCATGGAAATAGTGGAGTACCAATGGTCTAGCGAGAATGAGGAACTGAAAGAAATTAGTATTAGTAAAAAAATAATACAGGAGAAATTATAATGGGACTGAAAGCTGATAAATCCCCTGGACCTGACAGCCTATCTCCTCGGGTTTTGAAATAAGTGGTTATAGAGATAGCGGATGCATTGGTTGTCATCTTCCAAAATTCCATAGATTCTAGAACGGTTCCCACGGATTGGAAGATAGAAAATATAATCTGCTATTTAAGAAAGGAGGGAGAGAGAAAATGGGGAACTACAGACCAGTTAGCCTGACATCAGTAGTAGGGAAAATGCTAGAATATATTATTAAGGACATGGTAACAGGGCATTTAGAAAATAATAATAGGATTGGGCAGAGTCAGCATGGATTTATGAAAGTGAAATCATGTTTGACAAATCTGTTAGAGTTTTTGAGGTTATAACTAGCAGAATAGATAAGGAGGGACCAGTGGGTGTGGTGTATTTGGATTTTCAGAAGGCATTCAATAAGGTGTCACACAAGAAGTTATTAAAAAATTAGGGTTCATGGGATTGGAGGTAATATACTAGGATTGGTTAACGGTCAGAAAACAGAGAGTAGGAATAAACGGGTAATGTTTGAGTTGGCAGACTGTAACTAGAGGGGTGCCGCAAGGATCGGTGCTTGGGCCCCAGCTATTCACAATCTATATCAATGACTTGGATGAGGGACCAAATGTAATATATCCAAGTTTGCTGATGATACAAAGTTAGATGGGAATGTAAGTTGTGAGGAGGAGGCAAAAAGGCTTCAAGGGGATATAGACAGGCTAAGTGAGTGGGCAAGAACATGGCAAATGGAATATAATGTGGAGAAATATGAAGTTATCCACTTTAGTAGGAAAAATAGAAAAGCAGAGTATTTTTTTAAATAGTGAGATATTGGAAAATGTTGGTGTTCAGAGGGGCCTGAGTGTCCTTGTTCACGAATCCTTGAAAGTTAACATGCAGGTACAGCAAGAAATTAAGAAAGCAAATGGTATGTTGGCCTTCTTTACAAGAGGATTTGAGTACAAGAGTAAAGACGTCTTACTGCAATTATATAGGGCCCTAGTGAGATCACACCTGGAGTATTGTGTACAGTTTCGGTCTCCTAACTTGAGGAAGGACATTCTTGCTATTGAGGGAGTGCAGCGAAGGTTCACCAGACTGATTCCCAGGATGGCGGGACTAACATATCAAGAAAGACTGGATCAACTGGGCTTTTATTCACTGGAGTTCAGAAGAATGAGAGGAGATCTCATAGAAACGTTTAAAATTCTGACGGGTTTAGACAGGTTAGATGCAGGAAGAATGTTCCCAATGTTGGGGAAGTCCAGAATCAGGGGTCACAGTCTAAGGATAAGGGGTAAGCCATTTAGGACCGAGATGAGGAGAAACTTCTTCACCCAGAGAGTGGTGAACCTGTGGAATTCTCTGCCACAGGAAGTTGTTGAGACCAATTCACTAAATATATTCAAAAAGGAGTTAGATGTATTCCTTACTACTAGGGGGATCAAGGGGTATGGCGAGAAAGCAGGAATGGGGTACTGAAGTTGCATGTTCAGCCATGAACTCATTGAATGGTGGTGCAGGCTCGAAGGGCCGAATGGCCTACTCCTGCACCTATTTTCTATGTTTCTATGTGCAGGAACGTGGAGGTGAGCTAGAAGATCAGACAAGATCTTATTGAATGGCGGAGCAGGCTCGTGGGACGGAATGGTCTACACCTGCTCCTAATTCTTATGTTCTTATGTTGATGCACTTAGGCCGGATTGGCAGCAGTGGAGCGTGTCACTGGGATACTGCAGCAGCAGGAATTTTGAAAATGGCAGCCATTACACGAAAAATCGGCGGCCATTGCTCTCCACAGCATGGCTGCCGATTTTCGGTGGCAACAGGCCTTTAAGGGAAGGAGCAATTTCAACCCGGCATGTCTAACAATGGCCTGTCTAACAATGGTCTGTCTAACAATTGCCTGCCTCATCATCATCGTCATCATAGGCAGTCCCTCGAAATCGAGGAAGACTTGCTTCAACTCTAAATGTCTAAAAGACAGACCATTTTAGACAGACCATTTTAGACAGACCATTTTAGACAGACCATTTTAGACAGACCATTTTAGACAGACCATTTTAGACAGACCATTTTAGACAGACCATTTTAGACAGACCATTTTAGACAGACCATTTTAGACAGACCATTTTAGACAGACCATTTTAGACAGGCCATCGTTAGACAGGCCATCGTTAGACAGGCCATCGTTAGACAGGCCATCGTTAGACAGGCCATCGTTAGACAGGCCATCGTTAGACAGACCATCGTTGCACAGACCATCGTTAGACCATCGTTAGACAGACCATTGTTAGACAGGCCACTGTTCGACGGGCCATCGTTAGACAGACCATTGTTAGACAGACCATCGTTGCACAGACCATCGTTAGACCATCGTTAGACAGACCATTGTTAGACAGGCCACTGTTCGACGGGCCATCGTTAGACAGACCATTGTTAGACAGACCATCGTTAGACAGGCCACTGTTCGACGGGCCACTGTTCGACGGGCCATCGTTAGACAGGCCACTGTTCGACGGGTCACTGTTCGACGGGCCATCGTTAGACGGGCCACTGTTCGACGGGCCACTGTTCGACAGGCCACTGTTCGACGGGCCACCGTTCGACGGGCCACTGTTCGACGGGCCATCGTTAGACAGGCCACTGTTCGACGGGCCATCGTTAGACGGGCCACTGTTCGACGGGTCACTGTTCGACGGGCCATCGTTAGACAGGCCACTGTTCGACGGGTCACTGTTCGACGGGCCATCGTTAGATGGGCCACTGTTCGACGGGTCACTGTTCGACGGGCCACTGTTCGACGGGCCACTGTTCGACGGGCCACTGTTCGACGGGCCACTGTTCGACGGGCCACTGTTCGACGGGCCACTGTTCGACGGGCCACTGTTCGACGGGCCATCGTTAGACGGGCCACTGTTCGACGGGTCACTGTTCGACGGGCCATCGTTAGACAGGCCACTGTTCGACGGGTCACTGTTCGACGGGCCATCGTTAGATGGGCCACTGTTCGACGGGCCACTGTTCGACGGGCCACTGTTCGACGGGCCACTGTTCGACGGGCCACTGTTCGACGGGCCACTGTTCGACGGGCCACTGTTCGACGGGCCACTGTTCGACGGGCCACTGTTCGACGGGCCATCGTTAGACGGGCCACTGTTCGACGGGTCACTGTTCGACGGGCCATCGTTAGACGGGCCACTGTTCGACGGGCCACTGTTCGACGGGCCACTGTTCGACGGGCCACTGTTCGACGGGCCACTGTTCGACGGGCCACCGTTCGACGGGCCACCGTTCGACGGGCCACCGTTCGACGGGCCATCGTTCGACGGGCCATCGTTCGACGGGCCATCGTTCGACGGGCCACTGTTCGACGGGCCACTGTTCGACGGGCCACTGTTCGACGGGCCATCGTTAGACGGGCCACTGTTCGACGGGCCATCGTTAGACGGGCCACTGTTCGACGGGCCACTGTTCGACGGGCCACTGTTCGACGGGCCACTGTTCGACGGGCCATCGTTCGACGGGCCATCGTTAGACGGGCCATCGTTAGACGGGCCATCGTTAGACGGGCCACTGTTCGACGGGCCACTGTTCGACGGGCCACTGTTCGACGGGCCATCGTTAGACGGGCCACTGTTCGACGGGCCATCGTTAGACGGGCCACTGTTCGACGGGCCACTGTTCGACGGGCCATCGTTAGACGGGCCACTGTTCGACGGGCCATCGTTAGACGGGCCACTGTTCGACGGGCCACTGTTCGACGGGCCATCGTTAGACAGGCCACTGTTCGACGGGCCACTGTTCGACGGGCCACTGTTCGACGGGCCATCGTTAGACAGGCCACTGTTCGACGGGCCACTGTTCGACGGGCCACTGTTCGACGGGCCACTGTTCGACGGGCCACTGTTCGACGGGCCACTGTTCGACTGGCCACTGTTCGACGGGCCACTGTTCGACGGGCCATCGTTAGACGGGCCACTGTTCGACGGGCCACTGTTCGACGGGCCACTGTTCGACGGGCCACTGTTCGACGGGCCACTGTTCGACGGGCCACTGTTCGACGGGCCACTGTTCGACGGGCCACTGTTCGACGGGCCACTGTTCGACGGGCCACTGTTCGACGGGCCACTGTTCGACGGGCCACTGTTCGACGGGCCACTGTTCGACGGGCCACTGTTCGACGGGCCACTGTTCGACGGGCCACTGTTCGACGGGCCACTGTTCGACGGGCCACTGTTCGACGGGCCACTGTTCGACGGGCCACTGTTCGACGGGCCACTGTTCGACGGGCCACTGTTCGACGGGCCACTGTTCGACGGGCCACTGTTCGACGGGCCACTGTTCGACGGGCCATCGTTAGACGGGCCACTGTTCGACGGGCCACTGTTCGACGGGCCACTGTTCGACGGGCCACTGTTCGACGGGCCACTGTTCGACGGGCCACTGTTCGACGGGCCACTGTTCGACGGGCCACTGTTCGACGGGCCACTGTTCGACGGGCCACTGTTCGACGGGCCACTGTTCGACGGGCCACTGTTCGACGGGCCACTGTTCGACGGGCCACTGTTCGACGGGCCACTGTTCGACGGGCCATCGTTAGACGGGCCACTGTTCGACGGGTCACTGTTCGACGGGCCATCGTTAGACAGGCCACTGTTCGACGGGTCACTGTTCGACGGGCCATCGTTAGATGGGCCACTGTTCGACGGGTCACTGTTCGACGGGCCACTGTTCGACGGGCCACTGTTCGACGGGCCACTGTTCGACGGGCCACTGTTCGACGGGCCACTGTTCGACGGGCCACTGTTCGACGGGCCACTGTTCGACGGGCCACTGTTCGACGGGCCACTGTTCGACGGGCCACTGTTCGACGGGCCACTGTTCGACGGGCCACTGTTCGACGGGCCACTGTTCGACGGGCCATCGTTAGACGGGCCACTGTTCGACGGGTCACTGTTCGACGGGCCATCGTTAGACGGGCCACTGTTCGACGGGCCACTGTTCGACGGGCCACTGTTCGATGGGCCACTGTTCGACGGGCCACCGTTCGACGGGCCACCGTTCGACGGGCCATCGTTCGACGGGCCATCGTTCGACGGGCCATCGTTCGACGGGCCACTGTTCGACGGGCCACTGTTCGACGGGCCACTGTTCGACGGGCCACTGTTCGACGGGCCACTGTTCGACGGGCCATCGTTAGACGGGCCACTGTTCGACGGGCCATCGTTAGACGGGCCACTGTTCGACGGGCCACTGTTCGACGGGCCACTGTTCGACGGGCCACTGTTCGACGGGCCACTGTTCGACGGGCCATCGTTCGACGGGCCACTGTTCGACGGGCCATCGTTAGACGGGCCATCGTTAGACGGGCCACTGTTCGACGGGCCACTGTTCGACGGGCCACTGTTCGACGGGCCATCGTTAGACGGGCCATCGTTAGACGGGCCACTGTTCGACGGGCCATCGTTCGACGGGCCACTGTTCGACGGGCCACTGTTCGACGGGCCACTGTTCGACGGGCCACCGTTCGACGGGCCACCGTTCGACGGGCCACCGTTCGACGGGCCACCGTTCGACGGGCCACCGTTCGACGGGCCACCGTTCGACGGGCCACCGTTCGACGGGCCACCGTTCGACGGGCCACCGTTCGACGGGCCACCGTTCGACGGGCCACCGTTCGACGGGCCACCGTTCGACGGGCCACTGTTCGACGGGCCACTGTTCGACGGGCCACCGTTCGACGGGCCACCGTTAGACGGGCCACCGTTAGACGGGCCACCGTTCGACGGGCCACCGTTCGACGGGCCACCGTTCGACGGGCCACCGTTCGACGGGCCACCGTTCGACGGGCCACCGTTCGACGGGCCACCGTTCGACGGGCCACCGTTCGACGGGCCACCGTTCGACGGGCCACCGTTCGACGGGCCACCGTTCGACGGGCCACCGTTCGACGGGCCACCGTTCGACGGGCCACTGTTCGACGGGCCACTGTTCGACGGGCCACTGTTCGACGGGCCACTGTTCGACGCGGGCCACTGTTCGACGGGCCACTGTTCGACGGGCCACTGTTCGACGGGCCACTGTTCGACGCGGGCCACTGTTCGACGGGCCATCGTTAGACGACCATTGTTACACAGACCATCGTTAGACAGGCACTGTTCGATGGGCCACTGTTCGATGGGCCACTGTTCGATGGGCCATCGTTAGACAGGCACTGTTCGATGGGCCACTGTTCGACGGGCCATCGTTAGACAGGCACTGTTCGATGGGCCACTGTTCGATGGGCCATCGTTAGACAGGCACTGTTCGATGGGCCACTGTTCGACGGGCCATCGTTAGACAGGCCATCGTTAGACGGGCCATCGTTAGACGGGCCATCGTTAGACAGGCCATCATTAAACAGGCCAACGTTAGACGCGCCATCATTGGACGGTCCTTTGCTAGATAGGCCATTGTTGGACGGGCCATCGTTGGACGGACCTTTGCTAGATAGGCCATCGTTGGACGGGTCATCGTTAGACGGGTCATCGTTAGACAGGCCATGGTTAGACGGGCCATGGTTAGACGGGCCTTTGCTAGTCAGGCCATTATTCGACAGGCCATTGTTGGACGGACCATCATTAGATGTACTCCTTACTACTAGGGGGATCAAGGGGTATGGCGATCAAGGGAATTGTTCGACAGGGAATTGTTAGACAAAGGAGAAAACTACCTTCGAAAGGGCAGCTATGATAAAAAAGTAAACTAGCACAGAAAATAAATCTCTGCACCAAAGCTAAATTATTTATATTCATTTTGTAACATGCAGTCAAATTAAGAAAAAAGGAATTATACATCGTGGTCACTAAAAACAAAATGGCAGGTGACTTCTCTTCACAGCATATTTTGGACATATAATGCCCTTGGCCTATTTTCAATCAGGCCTCAGACTGATGTCGTCGGAAGCACATTTGGATCACGCCGTCCATTTCCTGCCAGAAACCAGTGCAAGTTGAATTTCCCCCCTAACTTTTCACCTTGTGAATGTTGGAAGTTTATTGTTGGGGAAGCAACATTTTGATAAGCTGTTTGCTCATTTCTTAGGACTTGGAGCTACTTATTCTGCAGATCAGCAGTGATGGGAGCGGATTCTGTGAATCATTTCTGTATCCACCAATTTTTGCTTTACACCCATCTGATTTGCTGCATCAACTTTTTTTTACCTACTTCTTGTGCTCACTAAAAGTAGAACTTCTTGGCTTCAACATTGGCAGATTAGCTACACACCATTTAATTACCCCAAAGTTGTACAATCTTCTAGTTGTATAAACTTTCATAGGTATTTAAAACCATTAAAAATCCATGATTTTTCATATGCTCAATTGATTACAGTAGTCATTATATTTAAGCTTCAAAAGAAAATATAAAAAATAGCATCTGCAGTATAACTGGTTTTATGATTGTTTTGAGAGTCCAGAGCAATATTTGAATGATTGATTTGGCTATTAATCTTATCTATGCGGAAATCATTCATAGCCCAGGATGACCATCATTCAACTTTCCAGAATGGAGAATATAGCCTAAAACTAAATAGCACAAAATTATGATTTCTGGGTAGGGTTGAGATCTGTAAGTCCATGATAGTGCTGCATAACAAAGCTGGAATTGCCATTGATTGCACTGGCAATTCATTTTAGTTCTTGTCTTAGCTTTGTGAAAGTGAAAGAAATAAAAAAAGAAAGACTTGCATTTATATAGCGCCTAACCATTCATGACCACCAGATGGCTCAAAGCACTTTACAGCCAATGAAGTACTTTTGAAGTGTAGTCACTGTTGTAATGGTGGGAAACGCAGAAGCCAATTTGTGCACAGCAAGCTCCCACAAACAGCAATGTGCTAATGACCAGGTAATCTGTTTTTGTTATGTTGATTGAAGGATAAATATTGGCCAGGACACGGGGGAATACTCCCCTGCACTTCTTCAAAATAGTGGCATGGGATCTCTTACATCCAACTGAGAGAGCAGACGGGGCCTCAGTTTAATGTCTCATTCAAAAGACGAGGTACAAAGATTAAATTAAATACTTGGTTAACTTGACTGCTTATACTTATGAATAAAAGGATTCTTCAAATAACACCAGATTAGTCATACCTGTTTGATTTGAATGTCTGTGAAGTAGCTAGGGATATATTTTACATGTTAAAGACACTATATAAATACAGGGGGAAGGCTTTGGCTCAGTTGCGCTTTCTTTCCAGTGCAATTTGCCTGAACTCGGCCAAACCAGTACAAATGATCACAGAATTTTAAGCACAAATCACGCTCAGCGCAAATAGAATTTCCACGATCTTTTGTGCTAGTTTTAAAACATATCGTGCTAGAAGCTGGCCCCGCTCTCCAAATTGGCCATGCCCCCAGGTTGATTTCATTACCATTAGGAGTTTCCGCTAATTGCGTCCGTTTGTAGGACTTCTTTGCCACTCATCACATCCCCATCACTCTGCTTTCCCTTCCTCCTCCTGCACATCCTTACTCACAACAACTTAACTTGGACCTCCACCCATCCCTCTCTATCTACATTATCATATCACCATCTCACTGGCCACCCCTCACACTCACCCTCATCTAGTGCAAGCATACCAACTAACAACACACAAGGGTAGGAACTTGGGTGTTTTATGCAATGTTCATGTAAAGTTTCTATTAATGTGGTGTCAAACATTGAAACTTTTATTTCCAACACTTTGCCTTCTTGGACAGATTTGTGTGCACCTTTGGAAGTGGTTTAGTGAGTTGCAGTGAATAACAGTACACCCTGCAATGGTGATGAGTGTGAAAGGAATGCCTTGGGCATTGTAGGGAGCCGTTATGGTGTTGGTGTGGGCTGGTGCCAACCGGGCACATCATGTGGAAGCCAGGGTGTCAAGTGAAGTAAATCTGGTCATGGTGAGGCCATCCCTGGCATCCCGGGGAGCAAAGTGTTCTGTGCAGCATCAGGTGATTGCGGAGAAGGTTGATGTTGTTGTTGGTGCTGCTGGTGTGCCTGGTGCTGCTGGTGTTGGGGTTGATCGTGGTGGAATTCTGAGGACCAAGGTGCAAGAGCATAACGGGCACCCATGCTGATAGAATAGATGGCAGGTAAAGTAGAGATGACATAATTGATCTTTCAATGGTGAGAGAGGTCATGAGATCAGACTGGATGGAGACTTGTGTAAAGACTTGTAGCATGGTGAATCTGTTGTGGAAATGCAATGTGGAAGAGCTTGTGATTGAGGGAAGATATCTCTGTAAGGTGGGAGCTTTTACTTTACATTTGAAGCTATCAACTCTACACCTGATTCAATGGCCATTGAACCCCCATCTCAGCTTGACAGACGTGGTCCATGACCAGTGTGGACCCTGTGGGTGAACTGTCACAACTTACTTGAATTGGGTCCGCCGCAGTGAACCCACCGCTGCGTGTCGGGTCGGCTCAGCATTGACAAACCTGACATCGGGAAAAGGCGCATGATGGTGGGTTCACAGCGGGGTCCCGACCTGCTGGGAAAAATAAACTCTTTCCCACCCGACCCACCAACAATCGTGCCCGCTGACTCCCCAAAAAATCCTTCCCTCTGATTAAAAAAAAATGCTTATTTTTTGTGATTAGACCCATTTTCAGCCGAATTAATAAAGCTGAACCAGGTTACCACTCTTAAATATATAAAATAATAATTTTAATGCATTTCTTTTTTAAATTACATTTCAAAACATTGCTTGATTGTGCTGATTCATGAAATATTATGGAATCGTCTATATGCAAATGAATTTGAATGGAAATTTGAGAGAAAAACAAAACACTTCACAAAACTGATGCAATTTTGAGCACAATTTTCCCTACGGATTGTGCCCAAAGCAGAAACTCTTGGCCAAGTTGTTGCAATATAATGAAATTGGTCTTGGACGGTGGTAGCATTGTACTGTCTCAGTTCTGCATCTCCCAGCTCCTCCGCCTGTGCTCCAACCAAATCTGCTACCCAAATAGCCATAATTTTTGCGATTTAATTATAAATAATCTTATAAGATCGAATTATATCAAATAAGAAGTAAATGTAATTATACCTCACCCGCTAGCCTAGCTACACAGGAAGACTGCACTTTTCTGTGTGCAACACGACAGGATATCGAGTACAGGTTGAACCTCCCTTATCCAGAACCTGGCCTGTTCTGGATAAGGGATTTTCCGGACAAGGGGTGGTCACGTTAAATTGGATGGTACAGGTGCTGAGCAAGGAGATATCGTGGCTGGCTGGCTTGAGGCTGGGAGTGTGGCAGAGAGATCATGGTGGAGGGGGGGTGGGGCGGTGGTGGATCGCGGGGTCAAACCAACGATTGTGGGAGTCGGCAGCGAGAAAGGACTTCAATTTGTTCATGTCGGAGTTCCGCACATGCACCAACCAGTGGCCAGGAATGGTTCTGGACGAGGGGTTCTTCTGGATAAGGGAGTTCTGGATAAGGGAGGTTCAACCTGCAGTATATAGTGTGTAGACACGAACCTCCTGTCTAACTTCCTGTTGCCAACTATTTTGCTCATTACTTTATATTAACATTTAACATTGAAATTACCTGTGCAAACATTTAGAATGGAAATCCTAAATATAAACATATTTATCGATTTTATCCATATTTTACAAACACACAAATGAACTGGAGTGTTTAAGGTAAAAATAACTTTAATAGTTTAAATGGTTTGTTCTTCATAGGCATACCTTTCACAGGATGTCTGCACCTTTGCGGCTTGCCACTGTAAATACTACAAGAGCAATAGCAGAGCTATCGCTAAAAAATAATTGAGGTGTTGTGGTTATATGCTCCCAGACTTCCTGGGAGAAGAATAATGCGTCCAAGTCATTCAAGGGCCTGGTTCAAACTTTTCTCCAGGAAGGGACAATCTGGAGAAGATCGTCTCTCTGGACACCCGGGTATAATTCAGTTTGTAGAACTTTGTGTCAAATTTGTTTGTGTGCTGCATCCAGTTTGATCTGTTACCACATTAGCCATATGAATATTTTTCCTTGTATAAGGTTCCTAGTTGCCTGAGATATTCAGTAGGTCTTCCAGCTTTGGCAGATCATGCAAAAGAGGAGCAATTTTGTCTTCACTGCTTGGGTGATAAACTGGCAGGGTGCATTGGCCGCCCGTTGTAGAAACTGCCCAATTTTCATTTCCATTGATTTCAAAATATGATGCTTGGTGGCAGTCAATGAGAACATCGTCAAATTAATGTTACATGGTTGTCTCTATATATCTCACTTTAATTATCTTGGTTTAATTGACTTCTAAAATATCTATAAGAGGTGCATAATCTGCTGAAAACTGAGAGAACAATATTCTAGCCTCTTCTGGCCCTCGATCCAGATTTGGCCTGGCGGGGAAGCCACCACTGCACCTTGCTCATGTTTCAGGTTGAAATTACAGATCAGGCCTCAATGTCGTCACTGAGTCCGACCTATATATTTAAAGAGGACCCCGCCGGCTTGGGACGGGTGTCCTTGACTCCTTTTTAATTTAAAATTGCAGTCGGTCAGATCGGGGCGGGAAAGGAGTGCGTAACTCCCCTGCTCCATTTTAACGGGCCACAGAGTCTAAAAGCACTGTTTTTGTAATAATGTTCCTCAGATAATCATGTCTTCATTGAATTGCTTAACAAGTAGAAGAAGCCTGCCCTCTGGTGCTGAAGCTATGGAGTAAATTTTATTACATGGGCATTACCAATAACCTTGGACAAATTAGAGTCGTTGTCAGATACTGGCCTTAGAAGGCATTTACTACCCTCTCTCTGTCCTTTAGGTGAAGGTGAGGTCAGTATTCTACAAGTTGATCAATACTTAAATATACTTGAAATGGGGTCGTGAAATAATGCTGTTCTGTCGACAAGTAGTCACAAAGTCTCAATACTTTCTAAGATATTGTCAAAATTCCATGTTTCTCAAGATTTCAAGATTCTTATCTGGGCTAGGGTGTATTTCAATGTGATTGGATATTCAGAGCACAACATTACCCCCCTAGAATGAAGGTCTAGCAGTTTTCAAACCTCAAAACGTGTCATTGAAACACCCTCACGCTAATGTTAATTCTTACAGATAGAGCTTGTAGTGCTGGGGGCAGACTTCATGCAATTTTTTGATAGATGAACAGATGGCACCCACATTTAGGAATTGTATGAGTTGAAATTAAATGCTATTGTACTAAATGATTTTGACCTAATCTGATATCAGGTTCTATATTACGGTGTTTCAGAAAAACAGTATGCCACGTATATATTCTAATGGCGATGCACGTAGAACTCTACAATTTTATTTTGATTGTACTGAATAACAGAGAGTCTGGTAACTTTCTTGTGATTCAAAGATAATGGGTTAGAAAACGGTATGCATTGTGCCCGGTTATCAATTTAGCAGTGGGACGGCCTGCGTCCAATCCTCGCAGGTGTTGGTCTCACTGCTAAATTCACGTGGGCCATTTTAAGGCGTCCCAAGCAATTTTATTGTTAGACATGTGATCTAATTTTTTTAAAGGGAAAACCTTAAGAGTATTAAAACAATCTTATTGAGTACAAATAACAAATTATAAAACTGATGTCTAGTGAGGGAAGGGAAGAAAAAGACTTGACATATTATAGATAACTATAAGTAAACTGTAGTGCTGTCACCACAATGTTGTATTTAATTTAGTATTCACTAGGTTCCTGATGTACAGCAGTAACTGCCAACATTTATACCAGTCAATTTTCAATGTTAGAATATTGCTTAAGTTCTTATGTATATGGTGTCTACATTTTGGAATGATTTTCTAAAATAATTTGTCAAAGTAATGAATAAATAGTTGAACAAAATAGTGAGAAATTGTTGCATTATTTTATCACATTTTGTGTAAGATCAGCCAAATCCTAATTATCTAACCACCCTCATGTTTTATTCTGTTCCACATCATACGAACATACAAACAATAACGGACAGGAAAAGAACTTCTGATCCATCCAGCTTGTCCCACACAATTTTAATACCTTGTTCAGCCTGTTCCAGTGTCCATTATTCTATGGGAAAACAACTACCATCTGGCATCTAACCTAGATCTGGCCTTTTTAATAAACATAAGAACATAAGAATTAGGAACAGGAGTAGGCCATCTAGCCCCTCGAGCCTGCTCCGCCATTCAACAAGATCATGGCTGATCTGGCCATGGACTCAGCTCCACTTACCCGCCCGCTCCCCGTAACCCTTAATTCCCTTATTGGTTAAAAATCTATCTATCTGATTTGAATACATTCAATGAGCTAGCCTCAACTGCTTCCTTGGGCAGAGAATTCCACAGATTCACAACCCTCTGGGAGAAGAAATTCCTTCTCAATTCGGTTTTAAATTGGCTCCCCCGTATTTTGAAGCTGTGCCCCCTAGTTCTAGTTTCCCTGACCAGTGGAAACAACCTCTCTGCCTCTATCTTGTCTATCCCTTTCATTATTTTAAATGTTTCTATAAGATCACCCCTCATCCTTCTGAACTCCAACGAGTAAAGACCCAGTCTGCTCAATCTATCATCATAAGGTAATCCCCTCATCTCCGGAATCAGCTTAGTGAATTGTCTCTGTACCCCCTCCAAAGCTAGTATATCCTTCCTTAAGTAAGGTGAACAAAACTGCACGCAGTAATCCAGGTGCGGCCTCACTAATACCCTGTACAGTTGCAGCAGGACCTCCCTGCTTTTGTACTCCATCCCTCTCGCAATGAAGGCCAACATTCCATTCGCCTTCCTGATTACCTGCTGCACCTGCAAACTAACTTTTTGGGATTCATGCAAAGGACCCCCAGGTCCCTCTGCACCGCAGCATATTGTAATTTCTTCCCATTCAAATAATATTCCCTTTTACTGTTTTTTTTTCCAAGGTGGATGACCTCACATTTTCCGACATTGTATTCCATCTGCCAAACCTTAGCCCATTCGCTTAACCTATCTAAATCCCTTTGCAGCCTCTCTGTGTCCTCTACACAACCCGCTTTCCCACTAATCCCACTAACTTCAAATTGTCACCCCTGGTCCTCGCTAACCTATTTCATTAGAACAAACTGTCAACTTCAACATAATCTATTCCCTTCAATATTTTGTAATCCTTGATCAGATCATCCTCAAGTCGAAAAAATCAAAATACGGCAGATGCTGGAAATCTGAAATAAAAGCAGAAAATGCTGGAAATACTCAGCAGGTCAGGTAGCAACTATGGAGAGAGAAACAGAGTTACCGGCCGGGATTTTACCAGTGCTGAGAGGACGGGATCAGGGGCGGGTCAGCTGTGAAATTTGAAATGATTGACAACGAGTCGGGACCCCGCTTCAATCAGCCACCACACTAGTCTCCCAGGTGTCGGGCCGGTCAACGCTGAACAGATCCGACGCCAAGCGGTGGCGGTGGCAATTTAGATTATTACGAGCTTGTTAACAGGCACTTAAAAACTATTTTAAGCTCGGCTTTAGATTTTAAGGGTTTGCCAACGGTTTCCGCATTGCTCCTGAATCACATCAGGTAAGGAGGTCGGGTGTTGTCTCAGCATGGGATGATTTCTTAACTTGACATCTGCAACTGCTCTGTAAACGCTCCCAATGCATAAGTGTTCACTTTCCAAGGTTAGAAGCTGTTGCTTACTGCATTTGGAAGACAGATTGAGCTTTATTCAGCTTGCAAGTATTTGGAGCAAACTCCCTGTCTAGTGTCACCTCATTGGAACAACCTCTCACCATTGGTAGATCATTTCTGCAATCTCAACCTCACCTGCCATCTATTCAATCAGCATCGGTACCCTTGAAAAAAATCTCACCTTGGTCCCCAGAATCCTACCATGATCAGCCCATGACCAGGCATACCAGCAGCACCGGGCATACCAGCAGCACCAACCTTCTCTGCAATCAATTGATGCTACACAGGACATCAGCACTCAACGGGATGCCAGGGATGTCCTCACCATGGCCAGATTTACTTTACTTGATGCTGTACACCCGGGCTGTCACATGATGTGCCAGGTTGGCACCACCCCACACCAGCACCATAAAACATCCCTACAATGCCCAAGCCATCCCTTTCACACTCGCCACCATTGCGGGGGTAACTCTTACCATTCACTGCAACTCACTCTTCGTCTTCTTAGGCAGTCCCCCGGAGTCGAGGATGACTTGCTTCCACACCAATATTATGGGTTCTATGCACTCTGCCACAGGTGGGGCAGATGGTGGTTGAAGGGACAGGAGGGTGGAGTGCTTGGTTTGTCATATGCTCCTTCTGCTGTTTGTACTTGGCTTCCGCGTGCTTCTGACGAAGAGACTCAAAGTGTTCAGTGCAACTCATTAAGCCACTTCCAAAGAGGCACACAGATCTGTCCAAGAATGTATAGTGTTCAAAATTAAGATTTCAATGTTTGACAACAGATGAACAGAAACTTTACATGACCATTGGCTAAAACACCCAAATGCCTACCTTTGTGTGTTGTTAGTTGGTATGCTTGCATTAGGATGAGGGTTAGTGTGAGGGGGATGTGATAATGAAGATCGAGAGGAATCGGTGTAGATGCAAGGTAAGTTGGTGTGAGCAAGGAAGTGTAGGAGTAGGGTAGGAAAGGCAGAGTGATAGGAATGTGATGAGTGGCACAGCAGGATGAGGTTGGGTGGGGCTTTGCAGTAATGTTTCGTGATCTACTAAGATAATTGAAAGGTTTGCGCCACTGCAGCCAGGTCCTCCTGACGACATCCTTGCTTGTGCCCTTCTGTGTGATGTGCAACCAGGCTACTGGAGGTCTCTTCCACCTATCAGAAGGGAAGAGAATTTCCCTGCGTGATGTAGCTCCTCCACAAACATATGGAGGGAGTCATGGGAGAGCCTGGTGCAGCCCTGCACCTTTGTGTTTGCAGAAGCTCAGTGCTGCAGAACACTGACAGCATAACTATCAAAATCAATGTGTGCATGGTCCCTTTAAGGAAACCAGCTGATAACACATCATCAGATGATGCCATCAGACCCGTTTCCTTTTAATTGGCTGGGATTCTCACTGGGCGGGAGTCGGCAGCGGGCTGGGACCTCGCAACAGACCCCGGCTGCAGCAAACCCGCCTCGGGAGGCGAAATCGCGGCCAATGGTTCAGGTTGATGACCTTTCATCAGAAAAAGAAAAGGTTCATCCATAAGTCTACGCTTCTCTAAAGTGTAGGGTTCCATTTCTTTCAGCATATCTTGATAAATAAAATGCTTTAAGCTGGGAATTAGTTTAGTGGTCCTTCTCTGCACCCTCTCCAGGAGACCAAAACTGGACATAGTATTTCGAGTGTGACGTGACCAAGCTCCAGTACAAGATTCAAAATATTAGGCCTTGTCTTATATTCGGTTGTCCTATGTATGAAGCCCAACACCCTATTGGCGCTTGCTATTGTTTCACAGCATTGCTCATGAACCTTTAGAGATCTATGCACTAAAACATCCAGATTCCATTCTTTCTCCACATTCTTTAATGCTTTTCCCTGAAGTGTGGATGTAAGATGAGCATTTGCCCTGCCCACATGCATAACACTGCACTTTTCCAAATTAAACATCATTTGTCAGTCATGAGCCCAATCAAGATCCGTCTTAAGCAGTAAAGCATCATCTACAGTCCTAACACTCGCACAAATCTTGGCATCATCTGCAAATGTGCAGATTGTGACTCCAACATCTATATCCAGATCATTAATAAAAATAGTAAACAGCAACGCTCCCAACAATGATCCCTGTGGGACATCACTGATGTCTGGTCTCCAAACAGATTCAAATCCATCTATACCTACTTCCTGCCTATGTCCTACCAGCCAGTTATCAATCCAGCTCAATATATTGTCACCAATACCAGGGGCTTCAATCTTGTCGAGGAGCTTCTTGTGCAGGACCTTATCAAAAAGCTTTTAGGATGGCTCAGTCGACACTGTCTACTGGGTTTACCTCAACCACCATCTTGGTGACTTCTTCAAAAAAAGTCAAATTTGTAAGACATTGATCTTTTTATGAAGCCATGTTGGTTGTCCCTGATATGTCCCACTCTATCCAAGTAATCATATATTCATCATCATCGTAGGCAGTTCCTCCAGGTCGAGGATGACTTGCTTCCACACTAAAAATGAGTACTCAGGTGACTGATGAACTCATTTTAAATGGTGGAAGATGCTTGTGCGTGAATTCTTTTACCGTGGGGTGGCCGTTGCACACCAGCTACCACACGGGCTTGATGGACCAAGGCTTTGTCGGAAGCGGCGTGGAGCGTAGGTCGGAAGCGGCGAGGAGCGGAGGTCGGAATCATATATTGCACTCCTAATGATTCCCTCAAGCATCTTACCCATTACTGATGTCTAACTAATGGGCTATATTTACCCAGGTCCGTCTTGCCACCTTTTTTCAAGATGGGGACATTAGCCTCCTTCCAGTCTATAGGAATCATTCCAGAGAGCAGTGAGGTATTAAAAATAAAGGCTAGGGGCTTTCACAGCATGTGTCCCATCTCCCTGAGGACCCTCGGGTGGATGTCATCCGGCCCGTCTGCTCTATTTATTTCAGGTTGTTAATTCGTTCTAAAATAATAAGTTCATCTAAGTTACCTATTTTAATATTATTAGTTTTATTAACATCATCATAATTCTAACAGTTGAAAATCATCTTCAAGGGTGAAGACCAATGCAAAGTACTTATTTTCTATTTTTGCCAAACCCAGCGAGTCCTTGTAACTTGTCCTTGAACACCCTTCAGTGGCCCAATACAGACTTTGACAGTTCTCTGACTCTTCGCATAACTGAAAAAGCTTTTCCCATTACTTCCACAATTGTCTCCAATCCTCTTTTCCGTTATCCTTTGATCTAATATAGCCATTGTTTTCTTTAGCTGTTCCTTGTACTTAACTCTGTTTAGTTGAGTATTAGATGCCTTTAATTTATAGAAACATTGTTGTTTACATCTTATATGTATTTGTACATGACCAGACCGCTACCATGGCTTTTTCTTACCACACTCCCTTCTTTTGACTTTAGATACATATTTGCCTTCCACATTTTTATCTTGTTCTTAAAACCTTTCCATTTGTATTCTACATCGGTCTCACCAGATAGGATTAGCCAATTCAACTGTTCCAAATCGTCAGCCATTTTAGCAAAATATTCTCTTCTGAAATCTGGTACCCTGTTGTAGATTCTCAATACCTTTAGTTCTATCAGCCAATTGAAACACTATAATGTTGTGGTGACTGTTGTTATGAAAATGATGATTATGAAATTGTTGATATTTTTTCCTCATCCCCAACACTAGAGTCACCTACCATAAACAAGCCTACAGCTGCTATAAAATGAAGCAAGACTTTTTGTGCAAATTAATCTGGGTTATCATGCCCACGCAAAACAATTGAGGCATTTATTGTCTCTGGATGTACAACTTTTCTACAAGTCACTTCTGAAGGCAATATCATCCACGCTAGATACTTCAGTAACAGACTAAGCTTACAAACAGGTTTATTCACAAATAGTCATTTATAGAAACAAGTAGGCCGTGATTGACTACATCGGCGGATCCGTGGTGGGCGACGTCCCTACCTTGCTACTGGCTCTAGCCCGCTATCCAAAATGATTTTTCCCTGATTAGACTTGTTATGCCCGCCCAGCGCGTTTCCCGGCCAAGTGAAGAAAGCAGGTCTGATCGCTTCATTTGATGACACGTCATCAGCTGGTTTCCTTAAAGGGACAAATTTATTTTGGCAGCTGTGCTGTCAGTGTTCTACAGCATTGAGGTGCTGCAAACACTGCCTTGATATCAAGGGTGGTCACTCTCACCTCACCTCTGGATTTCAGCTCTTTTGTCCATATTTGGACCAAGGCTGTAATGAGGTCTGGAGCTGTGTGGTCCTGTCAGAACCCAAACTTTGCATCGGTGAACAGGTTAATGGTGAGTAAGTACTATTTAATAGCACTGTCCACGACACCTTCTATTACTTTGCTGATGATTGAGAGTAGGCTGATGAGCCAGTAATTGGCTAGATTGGATTTGTCTTTGCGAACAGGATATACCTGGGCAGGTTTCCACATTCCACATTGTTGGACAGATGCCTGTATGGTACCTGTACTGGAACAGATTGGCCAGAGGCGCAGCTAGTTCTGGAACACAAGTCTTCAACACTGCAGCCAGGATATTGTCAGGGCCCATAGCCTTTGCTGTATCCAGTGCACTCTGCCGTTGTTTGATATTACATGGAGTGAATCGAATTGGCTGAAGACTGGCTTCTGTGATGGTGAAGATCTCAGGAGGAGTCCGAGATGAATCATTTACTCAGCACTTCTGGCTGAAGATGGTTGGAAACACTTCAACTTTGTCTTTTGTTCTCATGTGCTTGGCTTTGCCATCATTGAGGATGGGGATGTTCATGTAGCCTCCTCTTACCGTTAGTTGTTTAATTGCCCACCACCATTCATGACTGGATGTGGCAGGACTGCAGAGCTTTGATCTGATCCGTTGATTGTGAGATCGCTTAGCTCTCTCTACAGCATGCTGCTTCTGCCGTTTAGCATGTATGTTGTCTTGTGTTGTAGCTTCCCCAGGTTAGCACCTCATTTTTAGGTACACCTGGTGCTGTTCTTGGCATGTTCTTCTACGCTCCTCATTTAACCAGAGACAGTCCCCTGGCTTGATGGTAATGATAGCGTGAACAATATGCCGGGCCATGAGGTTATAGATTGTGGAGGAATATAACTCTGCTGCTGATGATGGCCCACAGCGCCTCATGGATGCCCAGTTTTGAGCTGCGAGATCTGTTCTGAATCTATCCCATTTAGCACGGTGGGAATGTCACACAACACAATGGAGGGTGTCTTCAGTGTGAAGACGGGACTTCATCTTCACAATGACTGTGCGGCGATCACTGCTACCAATGCTGTCATGGACAGATGACTCTGCGACAGGTAGATTGGTGAGGAGGGGGTCACATATGTTTTTCCTCGTGTTGGTTCTCTCACCACCTGCTGCATGCCCAGTCTGGCAGCTATGTCCTTCAGGACTCGGCCAGCTAGGTCAGTAGTGGTGCTACCAAGCCATTCTTAGTGATGGACATTGAAGTCCCCCACCCAGAGTATATTCTGCCCTTGCCCTTGCTACTCTCAGTGCTTCTTCCAAGTGGTGTTCAACATGGAGGAGTACTGATTCATCAGCTGAGGGAAGGCAGTCGGTAGTAATCAGCAGGAGGTTTCCTTGCCCATATTTGACCTGATGCCTTGAGACTTCATGGGGTCTGGAGCCAATGTTGAGGACTCCCAGGGCCACTCCCTGCCAACTATATACCACTGTGCCGCTACTCCTGGTGAGTCTGTCCTGCTGGTGGGAAAGGACAAACCCAGGGATGGTGATGGAGGAGTCTAGGAAATTGGCTGAAAGGTATGATTCTATGGTTATAACTATGTCAGGCTGTTGCAACAGCACTCCCAATTTTGGCACCAGTCCCCAGATGTTAGTGGGAGGACTTTGTAGGGTCGACTGGGCTGGATGTGTCGAAGTCTGATGACTTGGTCGATGCCAGGTAGTCCGTCCGGTTTCATTATTGTTTTTGTAGTGTTTTGATAAAACTGAGTGGCTAGCTCGGCCATTTCAGAATGATCTGATGTATTTGCTTTGATCAAAATAGTCACTGAGTTCACGTAAAATTATTGTACTGATCTGTAGTAATTTTTGCCTCATATGATCAGACAGTAATTCACCGACAAATAAAAATGTTATTAAATATAAAATTCACGTGATTAAATTAGTCCAGGAATATTGAAAATGTATCCAGATAGTCTGTTTTGCTGCAGATAAACTGTTCCTATATTTTGCAATGCTTTGTAAATATTGGGGTACATTTTCATCTTCACTACATGGATGATAATCTGGCTCGCCCATTATAGAAGCCACCTGATTTTTATTCAAGTTATTTGAATGGAATTAAAACCGATGGGTTCCACAACAATCCTGCACCAGACAACTGGCTATGCAGTGATGAGAATGACCCCATTGTATTTAAATTGTATTATTAAGTATTTTCATATTAGACATGAGTATGGTACAAAGCTATACTCGGGTCACACTTCAATGTAATAAGAGTTTTTCATGATTTTGTTAAACTGTCAGGAAGGAATGACTGCAGGGAGCACGTTCTAATACTGGACCATTATCTTGATGTCTATATTTTGTTTTGATATTCAAGTATTTTTGTTTGTCAGTCAGTTGATTTAAATGCATTAAAGGATTCGAGATTCAAGGAGTTAACTGTGCCAGATGTAAAAGGGCTGTTTGCCCAAAAGCTGCAATGAATTAAAAACTAGCACAACTCCAGGATCAAAGTTAATTGTTTGTCTGGTCATGAAAATCTTTAGGATGTGACCTGGTTAGTGATCCCAGGCCTGCTGGTGCCCTCTACAACTGGCTGTCAGAGTATCACCTAGTTTGCATGGGGCAGGCAAGTCTAAGTGATATCCGTCTTTGCCTCATGCAGCCGGAGAAATCTGGTGTCTGCCTGCCACTGGGAGAGGATTGTTGCCAATACCCCTCCCCTCCAGATCCACCCAACTGATAAAGAAAATGAAAACAAAATGGTTCCTTTTCTTCAGGGGTCCAGACCGCTTCCCTATACTAGGTCCCTTCGGTGGGGCCCACTTTTGCCTATCCGGAGCCTGGCACACCATCTCACTTAGTTTACGGGCCCCCCAGTCCCACTCCAGGCCACCAGTCCCACTCAGGGCCCCCAGTCCCACTCCGGACTCCCACTCCAGTCCCCCAGTCCCACTCCAGTCCCCCAATCCCACTCAGGGCCCCCACTCCAGTGCCCCAGTCCCACTCAGGGCCCCCAGTCCCACTCCGGGCCCCCACTCCAGTCCCCCAGTCCCACTCCAGTCCCCCAGTCCCACTCGAGTCCCCCAATCCCACTCCGGGCCCCCACTCCAGTCCCACAGTCCCACTCCAGTCCCCCAGTCCCACTCAGGGCCCCCAGTCCCACTCAGGGCCCCCACTCCGGGGCCCCAGTCCCACTCCGGGCCCCAGTCCAACTCCGGGCCCCAGTCCAACTCCGGGCCCCCAGTCCCACTCCGGACCCCCATTCCGAGCCCCCAGTCCCACTCCGAGCACCCAGTCCCACTCCGAGCACCCAGTCCCACTCCGGGCCTCCACTCCGAGTCCCCAGAGCCACTCCGATCCCCCATTCCCACTCCGAGCCCCCATTCCCACTCCGAGCCCCCAGTCCCACTCCGGGCCCCCACTCCGAGCCCCCAGTCCCACTCCGGGTCTCCAGTCCCACTCCGGGCCCCAGTCCCACTCTGGGTCCCAACTGAGCTGAGTAAAATGGGAAATCCTAACAAATGATGTCCCCATCCCCAGTTTCGCCCCGGGACTACCACTGACATAATTTGCCTTGTAAGAGGTGAGTGAAAGTTCTTGCCCAGAAAATCTTGGAAATGGCAGCGATCTGGCACAATGAGGTTCTTGCTATTCTCTGGTCCATTTTGCTAGTCTCCTATCGGACTTATGATGAGACTCTGATGGAATCTCCAAGGAAATTCAGCACCACTATGTCTGGAAACTTTCCTCCTTTCTAGTTTTATTTATTTAATCAGTGTGCTCTGAAGCTACAATAAACCAAGAAATAATTCAATAAAACTCATGTGATGGCGACACTTGCATTTCTTGTTATGTTGCACAAGGGAGTACACTGTAACTGATCAGAAATGACTTTCTATGCGTATGTAATCTTTGTACTCAAAAAAGAATCTCTTTCAAAAACTATCTAAATATAATATAGTACTTTAGAAAATATAAAGATGTACTTCACCAGAGGACTTTTTCTATTGTATCTTAAAATGTTTATAATCTTCCATGACTGTGCATTAGCCTTTGAAATTAATTTTGCTTATAATTACTTGGCAAGTATCAAAAGTACAACTATAAGCTAGTGCCAGCTAACTGGAACATAGAAACAAAGAAAATAGGTGCAGGAGTAGGCCATTCGGCCCTTCAAGCCTGCACCACCATTCAATATGGTCATGGCTGATCATGCAACTTTAGTACCCCATTCCTGCTTTCTCTCCATATCCCTTAATCCCTTTCGCCATAAGGGCCACATCTAACTCCTTTTTGAATATATCTAATGAACTGGCAACAACAACTTTTTGTGGTAGAGAATTCCACAGGTTCACAATTCTCTGAGTGAAGACATTTCTCCTCATCTCGGTCCTAAATGGCTTACCCCTTATCCTTAGACTGTGACCCCTGGTTCTGGACTTCCCCAACATCGGGAACATTCTTCCTGCATCTAACCTGTCCAATCCCGTCAGAATTTTATATGTTTCTATGAGATCCCCTCTCATTCTTCTAAATTCCAGTGAATATAAACCTAGTCGATCCAGTCTTCCTTCATTTGTCCCGGGAATCAGTCCGGTGAACCTTCGCTGCACTCCCTCAAAGCAAGAATGTCCTTCCTCAAATTAGGAGACCAAAACTGTACACAATATTCAAGGTGTGGTCTCACCAAGACCCTGTATATCTGTAGTAAGACCTCCCTGCTCCTATACTCAAATCCTCTCGCTATGAAGGCCAACATGCCATTTGTCTTCTTCACCGCCTGCTGTACCTGCATGCCAACTTTCAATGACTGATGTACCATGACACCCAGGTCTCGTTGCTCCTCCCCTTTTCCTAATCTGTCACCATTCAGATAATATTCTGCCTTCCTGTTTTTGCCACCAAAGTGGATAACCTCACATTTATCCACATTATACTGCATCTGCCATGTATTTGCCCACTCACCTAACCTGTCCAAGTCACCCTGCAGCCTCTTAGCATCCTCTTCACAGCTCACACTGCCACCCAGTTTAGTGTCATCTGCAAACTTGGAGATATTACATCCAATTCCTTCGTCCAAATCATTAATGTATATTGTAAATAGCTGGAGTCCCAGCACTGAACCTTGCGGTACCCCACTAGTCACTGCCTGCCATTCTGAAAAGGACCCGTTTATTCCTATTCTTTGCTTCCTGTCTGCCAACCAGTTCTCTATCCACGTCAATACATTACCCACAATACCATGTGCTTTAATTTTGCACACTAATCTCTTGAACACTACCTCAGGAATGGGGTACTAAAGTTGCAGTGTCAGAGTTGAAAATGAGTCCAGAGGCCAATGGGAACTGGAACAATACTTTTATGATCAGAATTACAGATTGCGATTTTTCATACCAAGTCAGCAGCAAGGCAGGTGACAAGTGTGGGCTGGAATCTCGATCCTTTCTTCATACACCTCAGTTCAAGTGATTTTACATGGCTGGGCCTTGTTAAGCCTGCCCTGCGAGGTTCCCGGCCAGTTAAAATGAAGCGGGTCTGATGATGTAATCTGATGACGCATCATCAGCCGGTTTCCTTAAAGGGACCATGCCCACATAGATTTTGACAGTTGTGCTGCCAGTGTTCTACAGCATTGAGCTGCTACAAACACTGACGATCACTGCTCAGAGCTGCACGGCTGCACCCAGGCTCTCCCATGACTCCCTCCAGATGCTTATGGAGGGAGTCACGTCATGCAGAGAGTTTCTCTTCCCTTCCAATGGGCAGAAGAGACCTCCCCAGGACACCAACGCAACCTGGCTGCACATTACACAGGAGGGCACAAGCAGTGATGTCATCAGGAAGATCAGGCTGCAGTGATGCAAACCTTTCAATTATCTCATTAGATCAGGAAAGGTGAGTATAAAGCCGCACTCAACTGCATCCTGCTGTGCCTCTCATCACATCCCCATCACTCTGCCTTCCTTACACTACTCCTGCACATCCTTACTCACACCAACTTACCTTGCACCTCCACCACCCCTCTCAGTCTACATCATCACATCCCCATCTCAGTAGCCACCCCTCACATTCACCCCTCATCCTTGTCCAATCATGCCAACTAACAACACACAAGGTTAGGCATTTGGGTGTTATTGTCAATGCTGATGTAAACTTTCTAATAATGTGTTGTCAAACATTGAAATCCTTATTTTCAACACTTTGCCTTCTTGGACAAATCTGCTTGCACCTTTGGAAGTGGTTTAGTGAGTTGCAGTGAATGGTGAGGCATAAGGGTACCCCCAATGGTGATGAGTGTGAAAGGAATGGCTTGAGCATTGTAGGCATGCTTTATCGTGTTGTTGTGGGCTGGTACCAATCTGGCACATCTTATGGCAACCAGGGTGTACAGCATCAAGTGAAGTAAATCTGGCCATGGTGAGGCCATCCCTGGCATCCGGGCAATGTGGCCAGATGCTGATGCATTGTGTCCTGTGATTGCGGAGAATGTTGGTGTTGTTGTTGGTGAATCTGGTGTGCCTGGTGCTACTGGTGTTGGGGCTGATCGTGGTGGGATTCTGAGGACCAAGGTAAGATAATTTCAAGGGCACCGTGCTGCTGGAATAGTTGGCAGTCGACATTGAGATGACAGAACCGATCTGTCAATGGTGAGAGAGTTTGCTCCAAGGAGATGACACTGGATAAAGAGTTCATTGCAAACACTTCAAACTTCCATAAAGCTGAAAAATGTACTCCAAATCCTGAAGGCTCCAGCTTCAAAGATTGGAAATATGATGGACTGAGACACTTTCTGACTTCTCAGACACTGTATTGTGTCTTACCGTTTCTCACCACTGGGTGATGCCCTTTCGGATTCGGAACAGAGTGAAGAAGCCAGCCAGCATGGAGACAGCCATCCATTTTGCTGAGAAACTTTAACTTATTGTTAGTTAGGAATTAGACCTCTGTTAATGTGACTTCTCCAGAACCACAGTTAGGTAAGTAATTTCTCTTTATTGTTGCTTTATCCGACTGTTCTGGGATTATTATATTGTTCCTGATGGTGTATAGCATGAAATCTAGTGATGGTCCATTTTTGGTACACTACAGTTCATCGCGCACAGATTAAAGCATTTGGATTCTGAAGCCCTGATCTTTAGCCATATTTCTTGATGTTGTTGTTGACGCTAGCTGGCGAAATTAGAGTTATCGCTTGCCTCAAGCTACATTCTTACAGCAGCCAGTACAGTGAATTAACTTTGGCGAGCTGACTTAAGAATTACCCCTGAGTAATTTCCCAGTGGTCACTACACAGAATGGTCATCATGTCAGGTGTCCCTGATACCACGTTGATTCCTCTTTACGGTGAAACTCAACACCCAGACCTTGATGAGATCTCTCCCTGTACTACAGACCCTTCGAGTCAACCACACAGAGGGAGACATCCCACTTTGAAAGCTCTCAACAATGATGTAGAAGTAGGAAAAAGAAAACTACATCAATACTGGGGGAAAACTGAACAAATTCTCAAAGTACAAGTTGCCCCGGATGACGAAACCACCCTTCAAATAGATTTAACTGAAGCTCGCTCTGCACTCCAGACGTACACCGAGCTATGGTCTGTGCTCAAGGACCTCTACACCCAAAACAAAATGGGAACATTCAAGGAAGATGCCCAACAAACTAAATCTACCTTTCTAGAAAACTGTAACCTCACGAACAGCACCATCACTCATACAACGGAGCGGGTCCACACCTTGGCCCTAGAAACACGCTTAAACATCAACAGACGGTCAGGACACTCGGCAAGGAGATAAAGATCACCGACCTCAGTTGGGAGTGCCCGGGTCAAAGTTCTGGCCAATGCAGCCGCGAACGCAGCCTATGAGGAGGCCATAGCGAAACAAACAGCTGAGTTGAAACTTCAACAGGCAGCTGTAGAAGCGACAAGGGCAAAAGCGGAAGCCGAATAACTAGCAAAACGAGCTACGGCCAAGGCAGACCTCCAGATACTTCGTGCTAGACAAACTGCCGCCGTAGAGAGAGCAAAGTTAGATGTGATACTGCAAGCCGAGCAAGATAAACAGACGGCATTGCCCCGAACCTCACCAGAACAGACCTCAAATGACCATGCCTCGCAGTTCCGAGACTTCGCTGACAGTCTAATGTCTGTTTTGGAGACCTTGAAATCTTCGCTGCTTTAGATCTCCCAGGTCTAGCTTCCCCATACGAGCTTTCCACCTGTGGTGGAGACAAAATCACGGCAGAAGGGAGACGAGCAAGTGGTCTGATTGTAGAAGCAACAAATGGAAAAACAGAACAGCTGCCTACCATCATCGAGAATGCCCATATCCCTCGAGGCGGAAGCGAGATCCCACATCCCGATTTCTGCGAGAGGTTTCCCCACCTCAGGTCAGTGGTGAAAAGGATACCCGAGCCGAGAGATCATTCTCCTCATTCTCCTCATTGGAAGAAATTTCCCCGAACCCTTCAAGATCAGGGAATCTCGCAACGGGCCGAGAGGAGCACCGTGGGCACAACATACCGACAGAGGCTGGACAGTCTCCGGACAGGTTTGCATGAGCGGTGCAAATGAGAAAGTCCATGCCTCCGTCAACCGTACCATCCTTCAGCCATAACCAGACAATCCAGAGGCCAGCAATAATTACAGTTACGTGAAAGAACTTCTCTCCACACCTTGCCGAATCGAAACGATGAGCAAATTATACAAAAGAACAAAAGAAACCCCCAAAGATAACCTGAAAGCCACGTCCATCCAAAACCAAGACTTCGGCCAGGTATTGACAGAAGGTGCTCACACCAACTCGGAAGGAAACATGAAGTTCCCTCTACTCCTCAAGAACAACCAGATGACCCTTCTTAACAATGACCGGCAGGCATTCACTCCTGCCACGCTCTAGACTCTGAAAACTCAGCCCCTCCAGGCACCACCTGGCAATTTTGTGCCGGAGGATCTGTATGGACGACGACAATGACGATGGGCCCAATATCTCGCAGATCAATTCTGGATTTGATGGCGGAAGGATTACCTTCAGAACCTGCTGCCTCGACAGAAGTGGAATGAGACAAAGCCGGACGTCTCTGTCGGAGATGTAGTTTTCCTCCGGCAGAAAGAAGTTCCCCGGAATGACTGGCCACTTGCACATGTCACTAAGTCCTATCCCAGCGATGGTGGAAGAGTACACAAAGTAGATGTCATGGTCTGCAGCGATGGCACACGTCACAGCTACCTGAGACTGATATCGGAACTCGTACTCGTATAGAAGGCACCCGCCCCAAAGCCGTTCCTACGAACTAGTGAGAGCTAAACTCCAACTATAATAGTTTGGCTAATTAGAAAAATCCAATGCTTGTTATTTTTAGATAGGGCATGTGATGGACCGAGACACTTTCTGACATCTCAGAGACACTGTATTGTGTCTTACCGTTTCCCGCCACTGGGTGGTGCCCTTTCAGATTCGGAACAGAGTGAAGAAGCCAGCCAGTATGGAAAGAGTCATTCATTTTGCTGAGAAGCTTTAACTTATTGTTAGTTAGAAATTAGACCTCTGTTAGTATGACCCTTCCAGAACCACAGTTCAGTGAGTAATTTATCTTTATTGCTGCTTTATCCGATTGTTCTGGGATTATTATATTGTTCCTCTTGGTGTACAGCATGAAATCTAGTGATGTTCCATATTTTGCATAATACAGTTCAGCGCACACAGATTAAAGCATTTGGATTCTGAAGCCCTGATCTTTAGCCATATTTTTTGATGTTGCTGTTGATGCTAGCTGGCAAAATTAGAGTTATCGCTTGCCTCAAGCTCCATTCTTGCAGCAGCCAGTACAGAAATTGAAAAGCTGTGAAACGGTAGCTTTTATACCACATCTTCAGCTGTCAACTAGTCAAATCAATCCAGAGTTGTTGATAACCCGACCTCCTTAATGTAATCCTGAATCAACGGGAACCTCATAAAAAAACTTGGTAAAATGGTTAGGACCTGGTAAAATGCTGCTTAAATAGCTTTAAGCAGCTTCTTAACTATCTCAATTGCCTGATACACCGCTTAGTGCCGGGTCTGCAAACCGCAGGCAGAGCCAGCTCTAGAGAAATTCACAAGGAGGCAGGTTCAGAGTGGACTTCCGCCGTGCTGTCAATCACAGCCTCCAAACTCACACTCGCAGCACCGGGAAGATTGTGGCCATAATGTGGGTTATTGACTGCTGAAATCGGAGGGAAAGTCAGTCTCTTGCCTTAATTACTGTAAATAGTTATAGTCAGTGTTCATGTTGATATTGACGATAAATGATGCTACGCACTCTGACAATTCAAATTGTGATTGGAAATGGGACGATAACTTGGTCCCTTTTCCAATTATCAAAAGACTTTAGTCATGACAGCAGGTTAGATACATTATAACTTCTATTACCCTTTGATTTTGATTTTAAAAGATTAAATTAGAATGTTAGATTTTAATAATTGGTGTGCCATATAGTCTTATGACATCTGTAAAAACACACTCTACAAGATGGCACCAACTGCCATCATGTGACTTTCCCACATGACCCTTTTATTGTATTTACATTGGTTGTCCACTAGGTGGAGCAGTAGCCCACTAGGGGGAACTATGTTATACTTCTCCCTCCTTTTTGAAGAAGTAATCACAACAAAATAATCATTATACATAACTTGCAAGATTATACACAACAAAAGATATGGACTTATTTTGCCATATTTACAAAACAAACTTAACCACTGGTTTTCTATTTCGAAGAGGATACCTTCGCTCTCGAACAGAACTTTCCAAACATGTAGAATTTAGACTCATTCTAGGTTGAGCCTGAGGAGAGTTTTTCTCCAAGGGCAACCCTTGATCTACATTTTGACTCTCTACAATTCAGACTGTTTGTCTGCCTGACTTGGACTCAGACTTAAATTCTGATTTTCTCGTCAACTTGTTTCTAGTACATCTTATGTATGATTTGCTACTGGTACTCGTAACAAGACTAACTGACTCATCAGAAATAATCGAATCATTCCAACTTTCAACTCCTCCCACATATGTAGATCAGTGTGAACAAACCTAACCTTTCCATGGTCAAACAGCTTGACTAAATATGTGCGAGGGCCACATATCTTCACTACTCTTCCTGATAACCACTTTAACCATTTATGGTCATGGTTCGTCACTCTAACCTTCTGATTCAATTTCACACAACTCTTTTACTCTACCTCTATCATGATACTCTTTCTGTCATCATTGTTTCTCTTCTACTGACTGTGCCAGGTTTGGCTTTAACAACGAGAACCTGGTTCATGGCTGTCATTTGAGAAACAACTCTGCTGGTGTTCTACCAGTAGTTGCATGAGGAGTATTCCTATAAGTAATCAGAAAATTTGCTACTTTGTGGTCCGACGACAATTGCCGTTTCCTTGGATTCCAATCCAACATTTGCTTGATGAGAGCACGTTTTACAATTTGTACTGTGCGCTCTGCTGCACCATTTGAAGCAGGGTGATATGATAGAATTTTAATATGTTTCACACCATTTCTGCTCCTGAACTGTGAAAATTCTTCTGAACAACATTGCAGTCCATTATCAGACACAATTTCTTCTGGGGGAACATATGAAGAAAACAATCTTCGCAAATTGTCTAGTGTTTTACTTGTTGTTATTTTCCGCATCGGAAACACCTCTTCCCACTTCAAATGACTATCAATCACAATTAACAATTGTTGTCCTTCTAGCTCAGCAAAATCAATATGTAACCTTTGCCACACCCTGAGAGGTCATTTCCATGGCTGTAATGGTACTGATGGTGGTTTCTTGCTTATGATTGACATGTCATACACTGACTGGCGATGAACTCTATATCTTTATCTGCGTGCAAAACTCTTGGTCAAGCACATTCCCAAGTGCGGGTCATGAAGATCTCCTGAACTTGTTTGGAATAACTACTCTTGCACCTCACATAATACGATCTTTATCCACTGATAATTTATTCCTATGATTGAAGTATGGATGAATATCTTTCTCTGATACCTGGTTTGACCAGCCATTTGCTATGTCATCTGACACCTTTGGCATAACTGGGTCATGCTTGGTTGCTCTACCAATCTCTTCAGCTGTGTCTGGCAGCTCATCAATGTATGAAAAATAGACCACTTCTTCCCTATTGGGTGTAACTTGTGATGGGGTTGGCAACCTGGACATAGCGTCAGCTTTACTGTGATCAGCTGATCATCTGTATTCAATATTATATGTATACCGCTGACAAAATCAAAGCCCATCTCTGCATTCAGGTTGCAGCTAATGTTGGAACTGGGGACTTTGGATGGAGGATTTCTGTCAGGAGTTTATGGTCAGTAACAATGGTAAACTTACGACCATATAAGTATTTCTGGAACTTCGTGACCCCAAAAAATCAATGCCAAAGCTTCTCTTCGATCTGCGCATAATGACGCTCACTGGCACTGAGAGTGCGTGAAGCAAAAGCAATTGGTCTCTCCTCCCCAGTAACTAGTACATGAAAGATCACTGCCCCAACTCCATACAGAGAGGTGTCACATGATAGCTTGATCGATATCCTTAAATATGTCATAGTGAACTAACATGGTGCTCTCTACCAACTGGCTTTTACACTCCTTGAATGCTGCGCCGCATTCTTCTGACCATTTCCAATAGACCTGTTTTTTCAATAGCTCATTCAGTGGATGTAACACTCTCATCAAATTTAGTAGGAACTTCCCATAATAGTTCAAAAGACCAAAAAATGATTGAAGTTCAGTGACATTCTTGGGAGTGGCTGCATTTCTGATTGCATCCAGCTTTCCCTTGGTTGGCTGTAAACCATCTTTGTCCACTCTGTGCCTGAAGTACTCCACGGAGTTTTGAAATAACTCACACTTGTGAGCAGTCACTCATACTCTGTGCTTCTCTAGCCGTTTGAGCACTTCATTCAGTACGTTATTATAGATTTGCCTGTTTGGTGCTGGAATTAGTATATCATCTAAATAACATACTACCCATTCAAGGCCTTTCAAAATCTGGTTCATCACCTCTTGGGGGCAGAAGACACTCCAAATGGTAGCCTATTAAACTGATGTAGCCTAGATGAGTATTTGTAGTCAAGCATGACTTGGATTCCTCATCTTGCTCAAGTTGTAAGTCTGCACTTGTCAAATCTAACTTCGAGAAGATCTGGCCACCTGTCAGCGTTGTGAACAAATCTTCTACATTTGGCAATGTATTGGGTAGATTACCCTCTAGAACTTGGTTTACGGTTACTTTATAATCACCACACAACCTAATCTTAGCAGCTAACTTAGGTACAACAATGGGTGCAGCCCAATTACATTGATCCACCTTAGAGATAATGTTCTCAGTCTCTAGTCTTTTGAGTTCTTGCTCAACTTTCTCCTTGAGCACGTATGGTACAGGACGTTGCTTGTAGTAAATTGGTCTTGCGTTCTTCTGCACTCTGACATTCGCCTTGAAGTCTTGGATCGGACTGCCTGTTTCACAGAACACCTTTGGATACTGTTTGATGACGTCATCTTTGATGCAAATGTCATTGCTACATGAACAATCTCATTTCAATTCGGCCTCAATGATTCCAACCAATTTCTACATAATCAAGGTAGGTTTGTCTCCTGACATTACTATGAGAGACAAGCTCTGAAACTGATCCTTGTACTTCACCAGTACAGTGATACATCCTAACTCAGAAATTTGCTCTCCTGAGTAGCCTCACAGCTCTATCTTCGATTTCTCCAGTGGAAAATCATTCAATTTGTCGAGATATAACGATTCCGGTACTACGCTCATGGATGCACCATTGTCGATTTAAATGGGTATTCTGGTTCCTGCAACGTCTTCTTGGATGACGATACTTCGCGAATCGCTATTGGTTACCTTCGTGCTCCTGATGACGTGTACCTCCAGAACCTCCTCATCCTGTTGCTTTTCTTCAATGCTTTGTAGTGTCTCGTGATTTCTACTTCTAGCATTGAACATCGGTTTATTTTTCAGTCGGCATGCCTTCGCAAGATGCCCAGTTTTCTTGCAGTAGCAATAGTCTGCCTTTATGTATGGACAGCTTTGAGCAATGTGTTATCCTAGGCACCGATAGTATGACTTCAATGTACTTTTACCGTGGCCAGTTGCTGAGATCTTGGGGCCTAACTGCCTTTTACTTTTAACCTGCAGGTGATTCACCTCGGTTGTCTGATGACTGGAAATGGTGCGAAATTCTCGGGAGTATTAGTCGGGAGTATATCCATCCACATAGCTGTCTGACAAGTTAAACCAAAAGACAAGTTAGGGGTTGTCAACAACTTTCTTCTGATTGCTTCATCCCACAAACAAAGCGGTCACGCAATGTTCAGTCCTGAAAGTTTCCAAAATGACAGTGAATGGATAACTTTTTTAAAGTTACAATGTACTCACTGATACCGTCATTAGTTAATTGATTTCGTATTCCAAAACGATAACTTTCAGCAATTTCCAGGGACTCAGGACTGCAATGCTGTTCTTTCCGTCAGTAGTGTGTCCTTTGGCTTGACGGGAACAAACGTATTTTTCAGGGTTTCATGCACCTCGGGGCCTGCTTCAGTCAAGAAAATAGCCCATTTCTTTTATTTCTAACATCATCAGGGACTTCGACGATACTATTCGCGGTGAAAAAATGTCAAGCCGCTCCACATAACGCTCCGAATGTGTCTTGTTCATGATGGAACTAACCCAAGCGCCCTATTATTCCCATAGGCGTGGCTATCTGGACTCTTAAGTCGGCCAAGTGTGTTTGTAATTTACCTTGGATTTTTAGCTGTTCTGCAAAATAAAGAACCTCTCAAAGTCTCTGTTGGTTGGCATGATTATCCACCAACAAATATTTCAGCTAGGGAATCCAATTATCCTATCGTCATTCACCAATGTGATATATTCTTTCGACATCACTAACAAACACACTCGACAAGATGGCTGCAACTGTCATCATGTGACTTTTCCACATGACCCTTTTATTATATTTACATCGGTAGTTGCATTACATCGGCTGTCCACTAGGTGGAGCAGTAGTCCACTAGGGGGAGCTGTATTACAGGTGAATCATTCCAAATACTTTCAGTTACATATATGCTAATCAAAATGTATAACTACTGTATCTGTTCTATGATCTTTTACAGCTTTCTTGTGACCATTAGTTTATGCTTGTTGTATTTTTCATCTCTTCACCTTCTCCCCTTAGAGAATGGTGTGAAGTGGTAGAAGGATTTGTTGGCTGATTAACAGTCTTGACAGGCTACATGTAAATACTCATTCCATGGCCATAACTCTATACCAGCCGGTTGAGTGGTTAGTCCTGTACGGTGGGAGCACTTTATGGGCTCCCACCATCCATATAATGAGTGGCGAGGGCCACCCACACTCACCAGATGCGAGCATCCCACTGAATGAGAACCCAGGATTCAGAGCCGGAGCTCTGGTCTAAACTCGTTGGGACTGTCTGGTGCGGGGTTCGAACCTGTCAAAAGTAATCCAATCATCCAAAGAGGAAAGTATTCATCCTCTATCTAAATATGAGTCACCTCCCCAACATCAATAATGATCCCGCACACAGGCATGGTTACAACCACACCTTTAATTTTCCCTTCAAGGTATGAAATCAAATTTCCCTATTCACGCAACTTCTCCTATTCACGTCACAAATGTACTTGTTTCCTCTTGCATTATTATGTCCCTAAATTAACTAGAGTGGGTTCATGTGAACTTGAACTTCAAAAGATTCAAGAGAAGAGGAAGAGTGGAATTTAATTGATAGAGGAGACTAATGTTGCAAGAACAGGAACTGCTGTTTAAGCAGTTTCCTTTCCTTCCCACTTTACATCTGCCACAAACTGTGGCTTTCTCATGTCAAAGTCGCTTCTTCAGCAAAAAGCAGGATCAATAGATGTGATGCGATGACTCAGAGAGGCGGGGCTGTGGAGAGGATCTGTAATTGAATTAAGGTTTGAACAATGTACTGGGATGGATGTACCAGTAACACACAAGTATTTAGTTTAGCCTTAAAACCAGTGTTTAATTTTATATCTTGTGCAGTACAATACCCACAATGTATATGATTCTACAATCCTATTAACTCAATAAATAGCACTTAAATGTGTTATTCTTTCAAATCCCATAGAAAGGTTACATATTGTGTCAGCAGAGGATAAATCTGTTCAGAACATTAAATAACATGGAACATGAAAAAGCCATTTGGCCTATATGTACATCATCATATATCATCAGAATTTGTGAGAAATACTAAATTAGAAGGCATGTGAGAAAGAATGTGTAAGACTGAAGCATATAGACAGGTTAGAGGTGTGGGAAGGTATGTTGAAAATGTATAAATAAATAAATGTGTAGCTTATATTGGGAAAAAGATTAGAGAATGTAAATATACTGTAAATGGTAAAATTTTCAATGGAGTGGCAAAAGAGAGAGTTAAGTTACCAGATACACAGATCGTTTAAAGCAAGATTGTCTAATGACGTAGTTAGGACCCCAATTACAATTTTAAGGGACACGTCAGTAAATGCAACGCGCCCCAGAAAATTAGCTGGGGTCAACGGCTTGCCCTCCCACTCCCACTGAAGATGCATCAGGATTCCAGAAAAGTAGGAAGTTCTGACCTGTAAATTTAAAGTTTAGTAGGATGAAACTTGATGAATAATTCATAGGTGTAATTCTTGTCATTAGTGAAACAGTTGACGTGAAATGATGAAAAGGGTGATTTGAATAAATAGGTTGGTAAGTTCCCTCTTCTTCAGCAAGAGTTTCAATAGCCGAGGACCAAAGTCTCATTTTAAATTATTTTATTTAAATTTTTTGATGTTGGTGTTTCTTAAATTTGACACTGTCAAAATTGTTAGGAGCTGCATCCAGTTCGCTTGTGTGTGATCTCTAAATGATTTTATGGGAACAGGCAGCCAGGCAAACTGGATCATTTCTAAATAGTCTACCTATTTTTAAAAAGAATTAAGTTGTCCCATGAAATGAGTTTTGGGCTTTAGATAATGGTTTAAATGTATTGAGGTCTTAAGGCAATATTTTATTGCTAAATGTTGAATCCTGAGCTAATGAGAGGGGCGTATCAAGGATCAAGGAAATTGAGAGAACACTTTACTCATCCTATATCTGACTTATTAATGTTTAAGATAGAAGGACAGAGGAGAAAAAACACTTACCATTGCTGATGCCCGCAATTTTAATGAGTCCAAAAATGCACATTTAAAATAAAAACCTGTCGAACAATATTGAAACAGTTAATGATTAGGTGAATTTCGCTGATGGCAGCTATTGGACCACAAATCAGCAGCCACTCGACTCCGCTACCTTTTTGGGGAGGCTGAATTTCGGCCCCAAGACATCTTACTACAATTATATAGGGCCCTGGTGAGATTACACTTGGCGTATTGTGTACAGTTTTAGTCTCCTTGCCTAAGGAAGGATGTACTTGCCATTGACGGAGTGCAACGAAGGTTCACCAGGCTGATTCCTGGCATGGGAGGTATTATGTATTCAACTGTTATTGTAATCCATGTTTAACTGACTTAAGTTGTACACCGTGGGAACACTGACCATAAAAGGGGTCCGGATATAAAAGGGGTCGGAGGGTCTAGTAAGGAGGAGGAACTGAGGGAAATCCTTATTAGTCGGGAAACTGTGTTGGGGAAATTGATGGGATTGAAGGCCGATAAATCTCCAGGGCCTGATGGACTGCATCCCAGTGTACTTAAGGAGGTGGCCTTGGAAACAGTGGATGCATTGACAGTCATTTTCCAACATTCCATTGACTCTGGATCAGTTCCTATGGAGTGGAAGGTAGCCAATGTAACCCCACTTTTTAAAAAAGGAGGGAGAGAGAAAACAGGGAATTATAGACCGGTCAGCCTGACATCGGTAGTGGGTAAAATGATGGAATCAATTATTAAGGATGTCATAGCAGTGCATTTGGAAAGAGGTAATATGATAGGTCCAAGTCAGCATGGATTTGTGAAAGGGAAATCATGCTTGACAAATCTTCTGGAATTTTTTGAGGATGTTTCCAGTAGAGTGGACAAGGGAGAACCAGTTGATGTGGTGTATTTGGACTTTCAGAAGGCTTTCGACAAGGTCCCACACAAGAGATTAATGTGCAAAGTTAAAGCACATGGGATTGGGGGTAGTGTGCTGACATGGATTGAGAACTGGTTGTCAGACAGGAAGCAAAGAGTAGGAGTAAATGGCGACTTTTCAGAATGGCAGGCAGTGACTAGTGGGGTACCGCAAGGTTCTGTGCTGGGGCCCCAGCTGTTTACACTGTACATTAATGATTTAGACGAGGGGATTAAATGTAGTATCTCCAAATTTGCGGGTGACACTAAGTTGGGTGGCAGTGTGAGCTGCGAAGAGGCTGCAGAGCGACTTGGATAGGTTAGGTGAGTGGGCAAATGCATGGCAGATGAAGTATAATCTGGATAAATGTGAGGTTATCCACTTTGGTGGTAAAAACAGAGAGACAGACTATTATCTGAATGGTGACAGATTAGGAAAAGGGGAGGTGCAAAGAGACCTGGGTGTCATGGTACATCAGTCATTGAAGGTTGGCATGCAGGTACAGCAAGCGGTTAAGAAAGCAAATGGCATGTTGGCCTTCATAGCGAGGGGATTTGAGTACAGGGGCAGGGAGGTGTTGCTACAATTGTACAGGGCCTTGGTGAGGCCACACCTGGAGTATTGTGTACAGTTTTGGTCTCCTAACCTGAGGAAGGACATTCTTGCTATTGAGGGAGTGCAGTGAAGGTTCACCAGACTGATTCCCGGGATGGCGGGACTGACCTATCAAGAAAGACTGGATCAACTGGGCTTGTATTCACTGGAGTTCAGAAGAATGAGAGGGGACCTCATAGAAACATTTAAAATTCTGACGGGGTTAGACAGGTTAGATGCAGGAAGAATGTTCCCAATGTTGGGGAAGTCCAGAACCAGGGGACACAGTCTGAGGATAAGGGGGAAGCCATTTAGGACCGAGATGAGGAGGAATTTCTTCACCCAGAGAGTGGTGAACCTGTGGAATTCTCTACCACAGAAAGTTGTTGAGGCCAATTCACTAAATATATTCAAAAAGGAGTTAGATGAAGTCCTTATTACTAGGGGAATCAAGGGGTATGGTGAGAAAGCAGGAATGGGGTACTGAAGTTGCATGTTCAGCCATGAACTCATTGAATGGTGGTGCAGGCTAGAAGGGCCGAATGGCCTGCTCCTGCACCTATTTTCTATGTTTCTATGTTTCTATAACTTGTGGGAGACACTCCTAACCTGGACTTTCAGGTATAAAAGGGGAAGCTCCACCCATCTTTTCCACTTCAGTGCTGGCGAATAAAGGTTACTGGTCACAGAGTGACCTTCTCTCTAGTATGGGCCTCGTGTGCATTTGTACTGTATAGTAAGAACATATTATTGGCGACGAGAAACTGGGATTTAAACCATGCGAGCATGGCCACTAGCAACTCAGACGAGAGGTACTGTGTTGGAGATGATTGGGACGATTTTATTGAGAGACTACAGCAAAGTTTCGTCACTAAGGAATGGCTGGGACAGGATTCGGCCGACAAACGCAGGGCTCATCTCCTGACGGTTTGTGGATCCAGAACGTACTCCCTGGTGAAGGACCTCCTAGCGCCAGAGAAGCCGGCGCACAAGACGTTTGAAGAGCTCAGTAAGCTGATCGGGGAACACTTTAAACCGGTAAGCAGCATGCACATGGCGAGACACCGGTTTTACACGCACAGGCGGCGAGAAGAGCAAAGCGTTCCAGACTTCGTGGCAGACCTCCAGCGACTGGCGAGCCTATGTAAGTTCCCAGATGCATGCAGAGTGGAGATGCTACGAGACTTTTTTATTGAGGGCATCGGGCACGCTGGGGTTTTCAGGAAACTGATTGAGACCAAAGACTTGACCCTGGAAACAGCGGCATTGATGGCCCAGACATTTATCTCAGGGGAGGAAGAGACCAGAATGATGTTTGACAAAAATCTTGGTTTAAATGCAGCAAATGGACAGGGATTCAACATTATTAACGCGGCACACAGTTCTCCAGGCAGACAGGGGCAATCGGTCATGCCCGAGCATGTAGTTGAACCCAAAGGGGGAATTCAACAGAGACAATGGCTAGCTGAACGGCGATTCATGCCATCGCAAGGGACAATGCGGCCAGTAATGGGGCCATCAACACCTGTCAATGGTGCATTTAAGGACAGTTACAGAGACAGTCAGAGACGATCGACTGGCAATGGACCTTTTGTTTCCAACAACGGCTCATGTTGGAGGTGTGGAGGCAAAAACACAACCAGAGCTTGCAGGTATCAGCAATATACCTGCAGAAATGCAACGTCAGCGGTCACTTGGCACGTATGTGCAGGAAGCCTGCAGCCAGATTGATATATGAGGAAGACGGGCCCGATGTAAGCCCTACGAGGCCAAATGGATACTGGGGGAAATCGCTGGAAGCTGAAGTTCAGCGAGTTCATGTGGAGCACATATAAAGTTCATACACCAGGACGCCACTCATAATGATGAAAGTGCTCCTCAATGGCATCCCAGTATCAATGGAGCCAGACACAGGGGCCAGCCAGATCCTGATGAGTATCAAACAATTCGACAAGTTGTGGGCGGCCAAGGCCAGGAGGCCAAAATTATTGCCGATTGACGCACAGCTATGGACATATACAAAGCTTCAGAGAACAGGTTGCCACTCTGGATTGTTCCGGGGGACGGTCCCGCACTGATGGGGAGGAGTTGGCTTGCTGTCATGAACTGGAAATGGGGCGATGTCAATGCAATTTCTTCTGTGGAGCGAATATCATGCTCACAGTTCCTGGACAAATTTGATTCACTATTTCAACCTGGCATTGGCACTTTCATGGGGACCAAGGTAGTGATTCACAAAACCTGCACGCCAGGCCAGTACACCATAAGGCCAGAGCGGTGCCGTACGTGATGCGGGAAAAGATAGAAGGCGAATTGGACCGCTTGCTAAGGGAAGGCATCATCTCGCCAGTTGAATTCAGTGACTGGGTGAGCCCGATCGTGCCGGTGCTCAAGGCAGATGGGTCGGTCAGGATATGTGATGGTTACAAGGCCACCATCAATCGGGTGCCACTCCAAGATCAGTACCCGCTACCGAGAGCGGAGGACCTCTTTGCGACGCTATCCGGTGGTAAACTTTTTTCAAAATTGGACCTGACCTCAGCTTACATGACCCAGGAACTGGCGAGTGAGTCGAAGAAGCTGACCACCATCACGACACACAAGGGGTTGTTTGAGTACAACAGTTGTCCGTTCGGGATTCGCTCGGCCGCCACGATCTTTCAACGAAACATGGAAAATCTCCTCAAGTCGATTCCAAGGACGGTGGTTTTTCAAGACGACATCCTCATCACGGGTTGCGATACTGAAGAACCCCTCCACAACCTGGAGGAGGTGCTACGCAGACTGGACCGGGTAGGGCTGTGACTGAAAAAGGCAAAGTGCGTCTTCCTAGCTCCAGAGGTAGAATTCCTGGGGATGAGGGTAGCAGCAGATGGGATCAGACCTACTGCGTCTAAAACGGAAGCGATCCAGAGAGCACCCAGACCCCATAACACGACGGAGCTGCGTTCATTCCTGGGGCTCCTGAATTTTTTGGTAACTTTCTTCCCAAATTGAGCACGCTGTTAGAGCCGCTACACGTGCTCCTACGCAAAGGCCGCGAATGAGTCTGAGGGGACAGCCAGGAAAGGGCTTTTGATAGAGCATGCAATTTGTTATGCTCCAACAATCTGTTAACGCTATATGACCCATGTAAGAAACTTGTTTTAACGTACGATGCGTCGTCCTATGGGGTCGGGTGTGTGTTGCAGCATGTTAATGCCAAGGGTCAGTTACAGCCGGTAGCTTATGTCTCCAGAAATCTGTCCCAGGCAGAAAGGGGCTAGGGAATGGTAGAAAAGGAAGCGCTTACATGTGTATATGCAGTTAAAAAAATGCACCTGTACCTGTTTGGCAGGAAATTTGAGCTGGTGACAGATCACAAACCCCTAACGTCCCTTTTGGCCAACAACAAGACCATAAAGGCAAATGCGTCGGCCTGCATACAGAGGTGGGCACTCACGTTAGCCGCCTATGACTATACAATTTGGCACAGACCGGGCACTGAAAACTGCGCCGATGCACTCAACAGGCTCTCACTAGTCACCGCCGAGGGGGCAACCAAGCATGCTGCTGAGATGGTCATGGCTGTTGAAGCTTTCGAAAGCGAAGGCTCACCCGTGACAGCCCGTCAGATCAAAGTCTGGACAAATAGAGACCCGCTACTGTCTTTAGTCAAGAAATGTGTCCTAAATGGGGACTGGGCAGCCACGTACGGGGCATGCCCTGAGGAATTTAAACCATTTCACAGGCACAAGGATGAACTCTCGATTCAGGCCGATTGCCTACTATGGGGAAACCGAGTAGTCATGCCCCAGATGGGCAGAGAGGTATTCACCTGAGAACTCCACAATGAGCACCCGGGCATTGTCATGATGAAGGCAATTGTCAGGTCACACGTTTGGTGGCCAGCGATAGATGCAGACCTGGAACTTTGTGTTCGCAGGTGCAACACGTGTGCCCAGCTGGGCAATGCGCCCAGGGAAGCCCCCCTTAGCCCCTGGTCCTGGCCCGCCAAGCCATGTTCACGCATCCATGTGGACAACGCAGGTCCTTTCATGGGAAAAATGTTTTTGGTTGTAGTAGACGCCTACTCCAAATGGATCGGGTGTGACATTCTCAATTCAAGCACATCCTCTGCCATGGTAGAAAGTCTACGGGCAGTGTTCGCCGCCCATGGTCTACTGCACTTCTTGGTCAGCGACAATGGCCCGTGCTTTACAAGCATTGAATTCCAGGACTTCATGGCAGGAAATGGTATCAACCATGTTAGAACGGCACCGTTCAAGCCGGCCTCAAACGGCCAGGCGGAACGAGCAGTGCAGATAATCAAACAGGGGATGCTCAGAATCCAAGGGGGTTCCCTACAAAGCCGCTTATCACACCTCCTGTTGGCCAACAGATCCCGACCACACTCGCTCACAGGGGTTCCACCCGCAAAGCTGCGAATGAAAAGGACGCTCAAAACCAGGTTATCCCTTATATACCCAACCATGAAAGAAATTGTTGAGAGCAGGCGCCGGTCACAATGTGATTACCATGACGGGAATGTGATTACCATGACGGGAATGCGAGGGCACGATGTATTGATGTCAATGACCCTGTCTTTGTCCTCAACTATGCTGCAGGACCCAAATGGCTCGCAGGCACTGTGGTTGCCAAAGAGAGAAATATGATCCTGGTAGTTAAACTTACCAATGGACAAATCTGCCGCAAACACGTGGATAAAACAAAAAGGAGGTTCAGCAACCCCATAGAAGAAGCAGAGGAAGAACACGATGTAGAGTTCACACCACCACAGGTGACCGAACACCAGAACCAAGTGGAGGAGAGCCCAGTCACTGTGGACAGTCCGGACAGGCCTGAGGCACCGCAAACAGCAGACACTCAGGCCAGCGCCCAACAACCGGAGCCCCAACTCAGGCGCTCTACAAGGGAGCATAAACCACCAGAGAGACTTAATCTGTGATCCCAATAAGGCTTTGGGGGGGGAAGGTGATGTCATGTATTTAACTGTCATTGTAATCCATGTATAAACTGACCTAAGTTGTACACCGTGAGAACACTGACCACTCGGTGGTGAACTTGTGGGAGACACTCCTAACTTGGACTTTCAGGTATAAAAGGGGAAGCTCCACCCATCTTCTCTACTTCAGTGCTGGCAAATAAAGGTTACCAGTCACAGAGTGACCTTCTCTCTAGTATGGGCCTCGTGTGCATTTGTACTGTATAGTAAGGACATATTAGGAGGATTGTCCTTTGAGGAGAGATTGAGAAGACTAGGTCTATCTTCTCTAAAATTAAGAAGAATTAGAGATGATCTCACTGAAACATGCAAAATTCTTACAGGGCTTAACAGGGTAGATGTAGGGAGGATATTTCCTCTGGCTGAGGATTCTAGTACCAGGGGTCACAGTCACAATAAGGGGTCAGCCATTTAGGACTGAGATGAGCAGAATCTTCTTCACCCAGCGGGTGGTGAATCTTTGGAATTCTCTACTCCAGAGGGTTGTGGAGGCTCAGTTTTTGAGTATATTAAAGACAGAGATCGATAGATTTTTGGATATTAAGGGAATCAAGGGATAGTGCAGTAAAGTGGAGTTGAGGTAGAAGATCAGCCATGAACTCATTGAATGGCGGAGCAGACTCGAAGGGCGGAATGGCCTATTCGTGCTCCTAATTCTTATATGTGTTAGTAATGTTTGTGTGGGTGGGCTAAAATAAGAACACACATACATTTTTAAAAATCAGTATCGTCAACCCATGGCAAATTTTCTTTATAAACATACTCCTTTTATGATTTATTAATAGTGCAATTTAATTTACATCTTTACTACAACTGATTACCTCTGCAAAGAATTCGAGTTCATTAGTTTACTCAGAACAGAAAGCAATATTTGACAGCTTTATCGTTCTGCTTTGTTGAACTAATACATGGATGCATGGAACCTAGTAATAATGTACACTTATATCAGTACGATATGGAGAATCAAAGAGAATTAGAGGGTCTGATACACAAATCTTTAAAAGTGAGAGGATAAGTTGAAACAGCTGTAAAAAGACAGCATGCCGGGATGCTCATGTTTACACAAAAAGAAAAAAGGTCATGTTTAACCTATACTAGTCATTGATTGAGCCACACTTAGAAACTGAGGAGTTGAAAATCGGTACCGCCGTTTTTGAGGCGGTGTTACCGCCTGAGTGCTGATTTTACCGCCAGGCATTCGGTGCAGGCGCCAACTGCCAAATTCAGTTTTTAAGCCCAAAGATGAGAGAGCAGCGCTAAAAGGTGGCGTTGCACACTCATCCTCGGACAGGAGCTCAGGAGGCCGACTGAAGTTAGCATCGGAAGGCTGCCACCATGCTAGCTGGGAAACGGGAAGAAAAGAGAAGAAAGAAAAACATCTCAAACTGCTCCGAACCGCGCACACAAACTTCCCCACGGTTACAACTAATGAAAAAATGAAGAAATAAATAAAGAAAAAAACTTGCCTTGCTCTCTGGCCGATTCCGCCCGAGTTCCTTTGTTTAACCATCACTTTTTTCAGGCTGCACAGCCGCTTGCCAGTACGGCAGCCGTACAAACAAAATATCGCAATAGAGGTGCCAAGGAGGCATTGCACACGTACAATGGGTTGATGAGGGCAGTGCGTTTGATGTAGTGTATATGGATTTTAGCAAAGCTTTTGATAGGTCCCATATGACAGACTGATCACGAAAATAAAAGTCCATGGGATCCAGAGCAAAGTGGCAAGTTGGATCCAAAATTGGCTCAGAGGCAGGAAGCAAAGGGTAATGGTTGATGGATGTTTTTGTGACTGGAAGGCTGTTTCCAGTGGGGTTCCACAGGGCTCAGTGCTAGGTCCCTTGCTTTTTGTGGTATATATCAATGATCTAAACTTGGTAATATAGGGGGTATGATTAAGAAGTTTGCAGATGACACTAAAATAGTCTGTGGCTGATAATGAAGAAGAAAGCTGCAAATTGCAGGAAGATATCGATGTTTTGGTCAGGTGGGCAGAACAGTGGCAAATGGAATTCAGTTCGGATAAGTGTGAGGTAATGCATTTGGGGAGGTCTAACCAAGGCAAGGCAATACATATTAAATAGTAGGACATTGAGAAGTGTGGAGGAACAAAGGGACCTTGGAATGCAGGTCCTCAGATCCCTAAAAGTAGCAGATAAGGTAGTTAAGAAGGCATATGGAATACTTTATTAATCGAGGCATGGAATACAAGAGCAGGGGGGGCTATGCTTGAACTGTATAGAACATTGGTTAGGCTGCAGCTGGAGTACTGTGTGCAGTTCTGGTCACCATATTACAGGAAAGCTGTGATTGCACTGGAAAGGGTCTAGAGGAAATTGACAAGAATGTTGCCTGGACTGGAAAATTTTGGCTATGAGGAAAGATTGAAGATGCTGGGTCTGTTTTCTTTGGAACAGAGGAGGCTGAGGGGAGATCTTATCGAGGTGTATAAAATTATGAGGGGCCTGGATAGAGTGGATAGGAAGGACCTGTTTCCCTTGGCAGAGGGGTCAACAACCAAGGGACATAGATTTAAAGTAATTGGAGGGAAGTTTAGGGGAGATATGAGGAGAAATTTCTTAATCCAGAGTTTAGTGAGTGTCTGGAACTCACTGCCTGAAAGGGTGATAGAGGCAGAAACCCTCACCACATTTAAAAGATAATTGGATGTGCACTTAAAGTGCCGTAACCTTCAGGGCTACGGACCAGGAGCTGGAAAGTGAGCTTAGGCTGGATAGCTCTTGGCCAGCTGGCGCGAACACAATGGGCCGAAATGGCCTCCTTCCATGCTGTAAATTTATATGGTTCTATGTTAAATTGATCGGGAGTTAGTGGAAGCGCAAATCAAGTAGCATCATTGCCCCGCTGGTAGTGCCTCCACTGATGATGTCATTGGCGTGCGTGGCAGCCCCTTTTCGCCCACGGTGGCCCGTTTCCGCCCCGTGGCGGTGATTGCCCAGTGCCCTGTCAAACTGCTGTGAGCGATGTCGTAGATCGCGAATTGGGCCACACAATGATCGCGGGGCGAAAGTTAAAGGTGAGGTGTGCTGCACACCGCCATTTTTTTTTCTCATTGACTCACTGGTCGGGTCTTTGTCCATCGGTGCTGGGCTGCTGCCACGGCACCCTGCAGCCCTGGCGGCCCAGTGGAGGCCTATTAAAAGACCAGAGAGGCCGCGTGGCGCTCCGCGATTTGCCCTGATAACCATCAGTGTTCTCGCTCGGGCCAACATCCCCAGCATCGAAGCATTGACCACGCTCAATCAGCTCTGATGGACAGGCCACATCGTCCACATGCCCGACACTGGACTCCCAAAACAAGTGCCCTACTGAGAGCTCCAACACAGCAAGAGAGCCCCAGGTGGGAAGAGGAAACGCTTCAAGGACACCCTCAAAGCATCCTTGAAAAAGTGCAACATTCCCACCGACACCTGGGAATCCCTGGCCCAAGACCACCCAAAGTGGGGGAGAAGCATTCGGGAAGGCGCCGAACACCTCAAGTCTCTTCGCTGGGAGCAAGCGGAAGCCAAGTGTTGACAGCGGAAGGAGCGCCCGACAACCCAAGCACCCCACCCATTCCTTCAACCACCGTCTGCCCCACCTGTGACAGAGACTGTAGGTCCCGCATTGGTCTCATCAGTCACCTGAGAATAGTGTGCCACCTGAGAAAAACATATTAGTGTGGAAGTAAGTCATCCTCGATTCCGGGGGACTGCCTAAGAAGAAGAAGAAGCCCAGGTAGTGCCCCCGATTCTGGCCCGAAAGGAGGTGGAGCGTGTGACATGGCGTTTCACTTCCTGTGCGAGGCGGTAACCCCAATTTCACTTCCGGGGCAGGACCACTGTGCCGGGTGCAGAATGTCTGGTTTCGGAGAGGTTACCGCCCCAACCGGGGCGCTAGCCAATTTCACCCCCAATAGCTTTTGAAAGGTAAATGGTTAAATATTTGAACAACAGCATTTTTGAAGAATATGGGCAATGGGACTATAGGATAGCTCTTTCAGAGAGTCGGCACTAGTACAATGGGCCAAATGGGTGCATTCTATGCTGTTAAATTCTTGATAATTAAAGTATATGGATGTCGTTGTAGTAAATGTGAAATATTAACAATGTTTTTCTTTACTTGACCCATGTAGATTTTCAAATATGCCAGTACTGCTGCTGATCGATCATTCTGTCATTACTGACAGCATGAATTGTAGGTACAGTTTGCAGAAAAAAATCTTTATTTGATATTGTTGAACTCATACTGTAACCTGCCCAGTCATGTACTTCCAGTAGTGTCATTCTCATTTTGCATTATACTTGCAAGGATTTTAGCGGACCTCATTAATTCTGTATTGCATTATTGATTTTCCTGAGATGAGCAGCAATATAGTTTTGAATTTAGTAGTTTGAAAAAGTAGGATGCTATTGGCACAAAAAGAAATACTTCAATTTTTGATTGCTTCAATTAGGATAAGTGAAACATGCAAGGAGGACAATTAATATGATTGAAATGTGAGAATTGTCACCTTACAAAATGCCTTATTGCAGTATTCCAATCTCATGGAGACCAGCAAAACAGTTCACATTTCAGAGTTTGCTTATAGAAATTTCAGCTTCTGTACTGACTTCCGAGGAGCAATTTTAACCCTGCCCACCCAGCAGAAATCATGCATGTAGGCAGTTAAAATTGGCGGGGAAACTTGACCACCGACGACTGCTGTGTTCCTGCTGTCTGCTATTTGAAACCTACTCTTTTGAGCTGGCGGCAGATACAACCTCCTTAAACCAGCGGGGTCCTTCTTTAAATATGCATTTCGGAGTTCGATTACATCATCAGACGGTGGGTGCTATTTTAACTGGCGGCCTGAGCGGGGAAGCTATCGTGGATTTCCTGCCAGGTGAAGCTACCAGGAAGTGGAGCTTGGTCCAGAAGAGACCTAAAGGGGTAAGGGGTGCATTATCCCTGCTCAACCTCTCTCAGCCTTTTATACGGTTGAATACACCACCTTCCTCCAATGCTTCTCCTCTACTGTCCAGCTCAGTGGGATTGACCTCACTTGGTTTCTCTCATCTATCCAATCGTAGCCAGAACATCTCTAACAATGACATATTCTCCTGCTCCTGCATCGTTACTTCTGGAGTCCCTCAAGGATATATCTAACGTCCTTTCTCTTCCTCATCGACATGCTGCCCTCGATGACATCGCCCATACACATGGGGAGGAATTGTAGCTCCTACAGGTGGGTAGGTTCGGGGTGGATGGGAAGGTTTTAAACCATGCTGCTGGCTTTCCCATCTGAAAATCCTCCCCCCACCCTGTTTTGGTTCGATAATAATAGACCCAGGTTCGGGATCTGGATGAATGTTAAATAAGAGACAAAACAAATGAAGTAAAGAATAAAATACCGTTTACTGAGAGAAAAGAAACATAATAATACAGTTTACGAAGAAAAGAGAAGTATGATAAGATGCAACAAAGCTCACGGCCTTCTGCCCGTCGGGAACTCCGCAACGACGGCTGGTCAGGAGCCTTGGGGGTCCCGGCACCGCTCGCAAATCACAGTTCAAGGTGAAGTTCAAAGAGCTACTGTACAGTCCGTTCCTTTATACAATTGAACAAACATACTATTGAACAAACATGGGTGCATGTGGCTTATGGCCAACTCCTAATCTGTAAGGCCCCAGCTGCTCGTCCACAAAGCATGAGACCTCGAGGCGCCGACCATTCCATAAACAAGCTGGTGTGCGCCTCAAGGTCGGTCTCTCTCTCTCTCTCTCTCTGCATCAACAACAATCCACGAGGCATGAAGCAGAAACACACTGTAAATGTCGAAATATCATAATTAACCCTATGTGATTAACCCTATACAATACACACCCCACTCTGCCTGGCTCTGAGTAAATATCAGTTGCCACATGTATGCTGATGGAACCACCTTTCTGAACTTTGCCTTTGTGCTATCAGACTACTTGTCCAACATCCAGTCTTGGATGAGCTGCAATTTCCTCCAGCTAAACAATGAGAAGAAAAGCCATCATCTTCGACCCTCACCCAGTCTCACTATCCTCACTGATCTACATTAGCTCTCAGTCTGCCAATGTCTGAGGCTTAAAATGTTTAACCTTCATGTTTAAATCCCATCATGGCCTCACCCCTTCAGATCTCTCAAGCTCCATTAATCCCTGCAACCCCTCTAAACTCTTTGGCTGACATTTTCCCAGTCCCAAGCGTTTGGGGTCGGGTCAGCAGTAAAAATCCCCAAAATTGCCAGCGTGTCTGGAACCCACCATCATCCTGCCGACTTCCGCATTTAACTCGGATGCATTTCCCAGCGTGCCAGGGACCCAATTGGGAGAGGCAGGAGATCTCCTGACCCACCACTGATCCTGCTCACTGACTCCCCGCAAACTTCCCTCCTTTGTATCAATCTTCATGGAAGAAGGCTCAAAAACATTCCAGAAATAGCAGGGAACCAAAAGTCTAGTGAGAATGAGGTACTTAAAGAGATTAGCATTAGTAAAGAAACAGTACTGGAGAAAGCCGATAAATCCCCTGGACCTCTTTTAAAACCTCTTTTAAAATCCTAGGGTTTTAAAAGAGGTGGCTACAGAGATAAGTGGTGCAGTGGTGTTGATTTTCCTTAATTTCCTAGATTCTAGAAAAGTCACCATGGATAGGAAGGTAGCAAACGTAACCCCACTATTCAAGATAGGAGGGAGATCGAAAACGGGGAAATATAGGCCAGTTAGCCTGACATCAGGAAAATGCTAGAATCTATTATAGTAGGGACGTGGTAACAGGGCACTTAGAAAATCATGTGTTTAGGCAGAGGCACGGATTTATGAAAGGGAAATCGTGCTTGACATATCTGTTAAAGTTTGTTAAGGTTGTAACTAGCAGGGTAGATAAGGGGGAACCAGTGGATGTGATGTATTTGGATTTTAGGCATTCGATAAGGTGTCACACAAGAGGTTATTACACAAAATTAAGGCTCAGGGGATTGGGTGTAATATATTAGCATGGATTGAGGATTGGTTAACAGACAGAAAACAGAGAGTAGGAATAAACAAGTAATTTTTGGGTTGGCAGGCTGTAACTAGTGGGGTACCGCAAGGATTAGTGTTTGGGCCTTAGCTATTTACAATCTATATCAATGATTTGGATGAGGGGACCCAGTGTAATGTATCCCAGTTTGTTGATGAAACAAATCTAGGTAGGAATGTAAGTTGTGAGGAGGCTGCAAAACGATATAGACAGGTTAAGTGAGCAGAGTGGGCAAGTAAAGTCAGCATGGATTTATGAAGGGGGAGTCATGTTTGACAAATTTGCTGGAATTCTTTGAGGATGTAACGAACAGGGTGGATAAAGGGGAACCAGTGAATGTGGTATATTTGGACTTCCAGAAGGCATTTGACAAGGTGCCACATAAAAGGTTACGGCACAAGATAAAAGTTCACGGGGTTGGGGGTAATATATTAGCATGGATAGAAGATTGGCTGACAAACAGAAAACAGAGAGTCGGGATAAATGGTTAATTCTCTGGTTGGCAATCAGTAACTGGTGGGGTGCCGCAGGGATCAGTGTTGGGACCCCAACTATTTACAATCTATATTAACGACTTGGAAGAGGGGACTGAGTGTAACGTAGTCAAGTTTGCTGATGATACAAAGATGGGAGGAAGGGTAATGTGTGAGGAGGACATAAAGAGGCTGCAGGAGGAAATAGACAGGCTAAGTGAGTGGGCAAGAATTTGGCAGATGAAGTATAATGTTGGAAAATGTGAGGTCATGCACTTTGGCAGAAAAAATCAAAGCGCAAGTTATTATTTAAATGGAGAAAGATTGCAAAGTGCTGCAGTACAGCAGGACCTGGGGGTACTTGTGCATGAAACACAAAAGTTTAGTATGCAGGTACAGCAAGTGATCAGGAAGGCCAATGGAATCTTGGCCTTTATTGCAAAGAGGATGGAGTATAAAAGTAGGGAAGTCTTGTCACAGCTGTACAGGATATTGATGAAGCCATACCTGGAATACTGCGTGTAGTTTTGGTTTCCATATTTATGAAAGGATATACTTGCTGTGGAGGCAGTTCAGAGAAGGTTCACTAGGTTGATCCTGGGGCTGCGTGGGTTGACTTATGAGGCAAGGTTGAGTAGGTTGGGCCTCTACTCATTGGAATTTAGAAAAATGAGAGGTGATCTTATAGAAACGTATAAGATTATGAGGGGGCTGAACAAGGTGGGTGCAGAGAGGATATTTCCACTGGTGGGCCGCCCATTTAGAACTGAGATGAGGAGAAATTTCTTCTCTCAGAAGGTTGTAAATCTGTGGAATTTGCTGTCTCCGAGAGCTGAGGAAGCTGGGACATTGAATAAATTTAAGACAGAAATAGACAGTTTCTTAAACGATAAGGGAATAAGGGGTTATGGGGAGCGGGCAGGAAAGTGGAACTGATTCCATGATCAGATTAGCCATGATCTTATTGAATGGCGGAGCAGGTTCGAGGGGCCTTATGGCCTACTCCTGCTCCTATTTTTTATGTTCTTATGTTATATAACATGGTAGATGGAATATAATGTGAAGAAATGTGAAGTTATCCACTTTGGTTGGAAAAACAGAAAAGCAGAATATTTTTTAAATGGTGAGGGATTGCGAAATGTTGGTATTTAGAGGGACCCAGATGTCCTTGTAACTGAAAGTTAACATTCAGGTCCAGCAAGCAATTAGGAAAGCAAATGGTATGTTAGCCATTATTGTAAGGGTGTTGTAGTTTTAGAGTAAAGAATTCTTGCTGCAATTCTATAGGGCTTTGGTAAGACCACACCGGGAGTACTGTGTACAGTTTTGGTTTCCTTACCTAAGGAACGATATACGTGCCTTAAAGGGAGTGCAATGAAGATTCACTAGACTGATTCCTGGGATGGGAGGATTGTCCTATAAAGAGAGAATGAGTAGTCCATGCCTATATTCCCTGGAGTTTAGAAGAATGAGAGGTGATGTCATTGAAACGTATAATATTCTTAAGGGGCTTGACAGGGTAGATGCTGGGAGGATTTTTCCCCTGGCTTGGGAGTCTACAACTGAGGGTCACAGTCTCAGTATAAGGGGTTAGCCATTTAGGATTGAGATGAGAAGAAATGTTTTCACTTGAAGGGTTTTGAATCTTTGGAATTCTCTACCTCAGAGGGCTGTGGATGCTCAATCGTTGAGTGTATTCAAGACAGAGATCGATAGATTTTTGGATACTAAGGAACCAGGGGATAATGTGGGAAGGTGGAGTTGAGGTAGAAGATCAGCCATGATCTTACAAAGACAGGAATGTGAAAAACATTTAGTAACTGATTAAATATACCATGTGATTAATACATCAGTTCACTTTGTAGTAAAAACTAATCAACTGCAAGGGGTCTACATTAAGGCATTGCAATCAGAGGCAATATTCACTGTTAGTACAATTAAATTCTGTTAAATTTGGACTTTGACAAACAATATTTTCTCTGAACTAAAATTGCCCTCAGCAAATGATTCTCTTTTAATGATCTCTGATTGATCTTTAAATTGATTGGTATGATTTGGGATAGTTGTTTTTAACTGATAGATCTGTTTATTACACTGAAGTTTGGAAATCAAAATGTAATTTAAAAGCTGCTATTTTGCTTATTAGCTAAAACTCTGGGTCTATGTTCATTGATAAGGCAATAGTCGAATTTTAAAATTATTCTATACTGGAAGATGTAAGAGAAAGATTAAAGCAGGGCAGTAGCATTTTGAATTCATTCAACAAAAGCTGTTATTTGTTTTGTTTATTGTATGGATACAGGTAGTCATTTTACAATTTGCAACGGTTTGTTTTGAATTACTAATGGACAGACAATCTGAATCCTAGATTGTGCATTATTATTTGATGATTTGTGCAATAAACAATAGACTGAAAAAATTCAAGAACCAGAAGACGTACACTTGATTTGAAAGAAAATCACATAAGAAAAATAATTTTTATTTACCAGAAATGTAGCATCTGCAATTAAAGGAAAACGAGAGTGTGAATCAAACATGCTTTGCTCAAGGGGGCCTTTCACCCATCCGACAGGGTGAGAGAAAGCGCTATTATGCTAATAGCTTAGTCAGAGGAATCTGTTACCATAGCAAAGACTTGGAACTCTCTTCGGCAGCAGGGCCATGTGATCATGCCTTAGTCTTTATGAAATAAATTCAAAGATTCAAACTTCACGTAGAATCATCTGTACAAAAATAACTTATTTGAAACTTTCCAAGCACAGGGCTGTTGTAAATATTCCAGCAGATTTACATTCCATTGATATTTTGGATTTTCAGAATAGGACTATTGGTTGACAAACAGTAATTGTGGTTGATAAATTAGGCATCCACAGCTCGATTGCTGGAGACACTCTGAGAGGTGGGTGGTTCATTTACTTTGGAAACCATTTTAGTGACAATTGCAAAATATCACCTGCAAGGTGTAATGCTATTTATGGTTTTATCATCGAACAACATGTGAACTGTCTTCCACAAACTAAAACTACAACCTTTTAAGTATTGTGAACATTTAAGTCTTGTCTCTGGACATATTTGCCACTGTTCAGACAGTGAACTTCAAAATGTCAAAAGAATTAAAGAAAAGAGAAAGAAAGGCAGTGGTTTAATGCTGTTGTTTCTGAACTGCGACTGAAAGCTTGCCATTTGCCTATTGGCAAAGCAGCAATTAACCACTAACTGACCACAGAGTTTGCAGCAAGTCGTCTTTGCAACAGTACCTCAATTTTAAATTACCGAAATCCAATCTAAAAAATCTATAAAACTCTTTTCTAGTTACATAAGAACATAAGACTCAAGAGCAGGAGTAGGCCAAATGGCCCCTTGAACCTGCTACGCCATTTAATATGATCACGGCTAATCTCCGACATCAACCCCACTTTCCCACACAATTTCCATATCTCATGCTTCCCCTCGAGTCCAAAAATCTATCTATCTCAGCCTTGAATATACTCAATGACCAAACATCTACAGCTCTTTAGGGTGCAGAATTTCAAAGATTCACAACACAGTAAAGAAATTCTTCCTCATTTCAGTCTTAAATGGCTGATTCCTTATCCTGAGACTATTTCCCCTAGTTTAGAACTAGGGTAAACAATCTCTCAGCATCTATCCTGTCAATCCCCCTCAGAATCTTAGATGTTTTATCTTCCAAACTCCAGAGAGTATAGACCCAATCTACTCAAACTCTCCTCATAGGTCAATCCTCTCATCCTAGGAATCAATCTACTTGTGGGGTAAATTAGTAAGTTTCTTAGTAAATTAAAACAAATATCACATTTAAAAGCTTTCAAAATATACCTTTTAGTATCCTTGCACCCAAAAGAACCAGCTTAATTTTTAAAGCCTCCTTGAAGGCCTGCAAATGAGCGCAATTAGTGGAAACTCCCAATGGTGATTAATTCATCCTGTGGGCGTGGACAGTTTTGTGGGGGGGCGGGGCCTGCTTCTAGCGTAATGTTTTTAAAAGGGACTAACTATTTGTACTGCACTTTTTTGATAGACAGGTGACAAGCCCCACCCCCTGTCAAGTCCCACCCCCTCCCATCCGAATCATTCCATCCATGTGGTGCGAGCAGCAGGACATGAGGCTCCGACTCTCTCCCATCCCCCCGGCCGGCCTGTACCCGATGGTGGCGGGAGGGAAAGAGAGAGGTGGACAGACATTGGGAGAGAGAATGAGACAGAGGGAGAGAGCAGTAGGGAGGCAGGGAGAGAAAAAGAGAGAGACGTTGTCGAGACAACTTTTTCTGATCTCTCTTTGTATCTCAGTTTCTCTCACAGACAGTGTAGAGGGAGCTTTACTAGCGAGATGGAGGCGGGCCTGGGCCCGAGGGTGAGAGAGAGGCTGGGGGGAGAGAGAGAAGTGGGACCCTGAACTGGAAGTGGGACTCTGCATCTGACTGAGCCTCCCGCTGAGCCCCAAGCTTCCCGTGAGCCGCGAATCCCGAGGCGGCGGCAGTGGGGGAGGAAAAGAGAGGGGGGAGGGGAGGGGGGGAGGGGAGGAGAGAGAGAGAGGGGAGGGGGGGGAGAGAGAGAGCGAGATTGTGGGGGGGGGTGGGCAGGGGAGAGAGCGAGGGGGGAGAGAGAGAGATTGGGGAGAGAGAGTGGGGTGGGGGGGGAGAGAGAGGCTGGGGGAGAGAGAGAGCCTGGTGGGGGGAGAGGAGAGAGAGCAACATGGGAGGGGGAGGCAGTTCGGAGGGCAGAGTGGGAACTCGGGGAAGACGGATCACATTCTTTCAACCCCCTACAAGGGACATCGTTGGAGTGGATGATATCCAGAAGTCACGACACTTGTCACTATTCACTTTGTTATGTCTTGAATAAAGCAATGCGACTGAGTACTGTAGATGTGAGTAAGTGTGACCTTAGACTCTTTATTCTAACTCCAGAGTATTGGTACAGCATGGGGGGTCTGCTTATATACAGTGCTGGGATCCCTTGAGACTCCAACAGATACGCCCTCTGATGGCGGTAGAATGCTGGTTACATAGGGTTGCATACATAACATCACTCCCTCCCAAAGTCAATAGTACACTTATTTACAGGGTGAGACGATCTGGAGCTTTCTGCTCCCTAGTCGATCGTCTCGGTACAAACACAGGTGTAGGTGAGTTGGTTGGGCCTTCGCTGGGCTGCTGCGCAGCTGGCCTTGCTGGGCTGCTGGGGATGATGAGTTCAGCTTCGTAGTCAACCCTGATGTCGGTTGGCACTTGTGTGTGTATCGGAGGGTTGAAGTTGGTGGTGTCGCCTTCGGGTTGCTCGTGACAGTCTGTGAATCGCAGTTTGGTTTGGTCCAAATACTTTCTGCAAGTTAGTCCATTTGTGAGTTTGACCTGAAATACCCTACTCCTTTCTTTGGCTATGACAGTGCCAGCAAGCCATTTGGGACCATGTCCATAGTTGAGTACAAATACAGGGTCATTGACTTCAATATCGCGTGCCAAATTTGCGCGATCACGGTACATGCTTTGTAGATGCCACCTGCCCGTGACATGATCATGGAGATCAGGGTGGACTAGAGAGAGCCTTGTTTTGAGTGCCCTTTTCATGAGCAGCTCGGCTGGGGAACCTCTGTGAGCGAATGGGGTCTGGTGCGGTAGCGGACACTACTTTCACAGGACATTGATTTACGGATATTTCACCAGAGGCCGAGCTGTTAAAATCTCCTGTTTTGACTTCCGACACGCGTTTCAAGCTTTGCTTGATGGTTTGGGCTGCCCGTTCTGTCTGGCCATTGGATGCGAGCTTGAACGGGGCAGATGTGACGTGCTTGATCCCATTGCGGGTCATGAATTCCTTGAATTCAGCGCTGGTGAAGCACGGCCCGTTGTCGCTGACAAGGACATCAGGCAGGCCGTGCGTGGCAAACATGGCTCATAGGTTTTCGATGGTGGCAGTGAACATGCTTACAGACATTATTACACACTCAATCCATTTTGAATAAACATCCACAACAACCAAGAACATTTTGCCTAGAAACAGGCCAACGAAGTCAACGTGGATCCTAGACCACAGTTTGGAGGGCCATGACCACAAATTTAACAGTGCCTCCCTGGGTGCATTGCTCAGTTGAGAGCAAGTGTTGCATTGGCGCACGCAAGACTCCAAATCTGAGTCAATGCCAGGCCATCACACATGGGATCTGGCTATAGCTTTCCTCATTATTATGCCTGGGTGGGAACTGTGTAGATCGCGTATGAGCGTTTCCCCGCCTTGGGCAAAACCACGCACTTACCCCACAAAAGACAGTCGACCTGTATGGACGTTTCGTCTTTACGCCGCTGGAACGGCTTGATCTCTTCATGAATTTCCACTGGGAGTCTGGACCAGCTCCCATGGAAGACACAGTTTTTTACACGGGATCCTGGCTCGTTCAGGTCCTGATCTGGCGAGCCGGAACGGGTGACTTTTCGTTTTCAAATGCATCCATCACCAAGAGCAAGTCTGCAGGCTGTGCCATTTCCACCCCGGTGGTGGGCAATGGTAGCTGACTGAGGGCATCAGAGCAGTTCTCTGTGCCTGGCCTGTGGCAAATTACATAGTTATATGCAGACAGTGTGAGCACCCATCTTTGGATGCGAGCAGAGGCATTGGTATTTATACCTTTGCTCTCTAAGAATAGCGATATGAGCGGCTTATGGTCAGTTTCTAACTCGAACTTAAGCCCAAACAGATATCGATGCATTTTTTTTTACCCTGTAAACACATGCCAGAGCTTCTTTTTCAATCATGCTGTTGGTCCTTTCGGCCTTGGACAAGTTCCTGGACGCATAAGCGACCGGTTGCAATGTTCCCGATTCGTTTGCTTGTAACACACACCCGACCCCGTACGAAGACACATCGCAAGCTAGCACGAAACATTTACAAGGATCATACAGGACAAGCAGTTTATTGGAACATAACAGATTTCGGGCTTTCTCAAAAGCTGCCTCTTGTGATTTCCCCCATACCCAGTCATCTCCCTTGTGTAGCAACACATGTAGAGGTTCTAGCAAGGTGCATAACCCGGGTAGGAAATTACCGAAATAATTGAGGAGTCCCAGGAACGACCGTAGCTCCGTCACGTTCTGTGGTCTCAGCACGTTCTTGATGGCCTCCGTTTTGGCGTCAGTGAGTCTACTGCCGTCGGCCGTGATTCTTCTCCCGAAGAACTTGACCTCTGGTGCCAGGAAAACATACTTCGAGCTTTTCACCCTGAGTCCCACACGATCTAGCCGACTTAGAACCTCTCCCAGGTTCTGCAAGTGTTCGATGGTGTCAACGATGGAAACTTGCTCAGAACCTAGGCACATGAGGCGTCGTCGACGGACAAAAGCGCTCGGATGTCGTCCTGGAAAACCACAGTGCGCGGAACCGACTTTAGCAGACTCTCCATGTTCCTTTGAAAAATAGCCGCGGTCGATCGAATCACAAACGGGCATCTATTGTAGATGAATAGACCTTTGTGCATGTTGATGCAGGCGAGGCCTTTCGAAGATTCCACCAGCTTTTGCGTCATGTAGGCCGAGGTCAGATCGAACTTGGCGAACGTCTTTCCTCCTGCCAGCGTCGCAAATAGGTCGTCTGCCTTGGGTAGTGGGTACTGGTCCTGCAGCAAAAAACGGTTAATCATTACTTTATGGTCCCCACAAATTCTGACTGTGCCATCGCCCTTAAGAACCGGAACAATCGGACTGGCCCACTCATTGAACTCCACCGGTGCGATGATGCCCTCTCGTTGCAGCCTGTCCAGCTCAATCTCCACTTTCTCTCGCATCGTATATGGCACCGCCCGCGCCTTGTGATGGATGGGTCATGTACCGGGAACCAAGTGAATCTGCACCTTTGCCCCCGAGAAACTTCTGATGCCTGGCTCAAACAACGATGGAAATTTGCTCAGAACCTGGGCACATGAGGTGTCGTCGACGGACGAAAGCGCTCGGATGTCGTCCCAGCGGATTTTTCCCAGCCAGCTTCTGCCAAACAGTGTGGGCCCATCTCCTGGTACAATCCATAATAGTAGTTTGTGCACTGCTCCATCATTGGAGACTTTTACTGTTGCACTGTCAATTATAGGGATCAGCTCTTTAGTGTAAGTTCTCAGCTTGGTATGAATAGGGCTCAGCTTGGGCCTGTGTGCCTTGTTGCTCCATAGTCTGTCGAAGGCCTTTTTGCTTATGATGGACTGACTCGCACCCGTGTCCAATTCCATGGATACTGGAATTCCGTTCAGTTCAACTTTTAATATGATCGGTGGACATCGGGGTGAAGGTGTGTACCCCATACACTTCTGCCTCCTCGGTTTGAGTCTCTAGTTCAGTTTGATCCGCCATGGATCGGTCTTCCTCTGCAACGTGGTGGTTTGCAGGGTTTGCAGCTCGTCTGCACATTCACTGGAGGTGTCCCATTGTTCCACCGCCTTTGCATGCATAGTGTTTGAAGCGGTATTGATGGGCTCGATGATCATCTCCGCAGCGCCAACAAGGTGTTAACTGCCTCGCATTCACACTTGATGGTGGACTCTGAGTCATCTGAGGTCGTGCAGCTGCAGTCGTGTATTTTCTGCCATATGCATTCCTGCCTGAAAACTATGTTACTTTGTGTACAGTACTTGCTGAAACATCTTTATGCTGCGAAATTTGTTTGGTGTTATCGCTGGTGGACATAACTGCGTGGGCTATCGTTATGGCTGTGCTCAAGTTCGGTGTTTCAACAGTCAATAGTTTGCGAATGATAACCTCATGGCTAATGCCAAGCACAAAAAAGTCTCTTAGCATTTGCTCCAGGAATCCATCGAATTCGCAATGTCCTGCAAGCCGCCTTAGTTCGGCGACATAGCTCGCTTCTTCCTGGTCTTCAGACCGTTGACATGTGTAAAATCGATACCTTGACATCAGAATGCTCTCCTTCGGATTTAGGTGCTCCCGGACGAGCGTACACAGTTCTTCATACGATTTGGTTGTTGGTTTTACCGGAGCAAGAAGATTCTTCATGAGGCCATAGGTTGTTGCTCTGCAGATGGTGAGGAGGATCGCCCTTCGTTTGGCAGCATTCACACTCTTCTAGCTCGTTGACCATGAAGTATTGGTCGAGTCGCTTCACGAAGGCCTTCCAATCGTCCCCTTGTGAGAATTTCTCCAGGATACCAACAGTTCTCTGCATTCTCTGCATGGTTCATTATCTTGTCGCCAATTGTTATGGCTTGAATAAAGCAATGTGACTGAGTACTGTAGACGTGAGTAACTGTGAACTTAGTCTCTTTATTTTAACTCCAGAGTGTTGGTACAGCATGGGAGGCCTGCTTATATAAAGTACTCCCAAGGGATGCTGGGATCCCTTGGGACTCCAACAGATACACCCTCTGCTGGTGGTAGAATGCTGGTTACATAGTGTTGCATACATAAAACACTTCATACCCAATAAATCTGTTAATGACCCGTACACAATGCCCCATCTATGGTGGTTGGGGTGGAGGAAGGATGCACTTCGGCTGGAGGATGGATGTACTTTGAGTGGGATACAGGATTTTGGCTGGCCCTTGCTGTCTTCTGGGGAGCTCTGTCCTCTGTCACTTCAGGAAGTCAAAGTTGATCGAGTTACAATTCGCAAAGACAGTGAGACCTTGGAATGGGCGGATCCAGTGACACATTCCTGTGAAACTTCAGAGTTTGGCTTATCCTCTAAGGGGACCAATCAGAAATAAGGAGTGGAGCCTGTTGGCTATTTTTGCAGTACAAATAAGGGCTAGCACAAAAGATCGCAGAAACTCGAGTTGTGCTGAACACAAATTGCGCTTAAAATTCCGCAATCTTTTGCACCGGTTATGCTGATTTTGGAAGAATTGCGCTGAAAATACCAGTACAATCGAGCAGAAGCTCTAGGCTACAATATTTAGATAACAATTGTAGTTACAGTATCTAAATGAATGACTATATTCTGGATTTATCAAATGAAAGAGATTTTGTCTGTCGGTTATCATAAGCATTTATTGTCATTCAGTACAGTACCTGGTACTTGTAGAGCAAATGCCTCAGAAGAAAAGGATCAGTATTTACTGTAGTCGAACCAATTCTGAAATTGCAGTCCATTGATTCCCGAACTTGCAAATAACCTCAGAATGCTGAGACAGTTGAATTGGATCCAGTAGAATTGTAGCACATAACTATGCTGAAGAAATTAGATTTGGTTAAACCCTAAAGTTATAATGAGGATGGACATCTTCTCCAGAAACATCCCAATAAATAGTACCACAGTTTCAGGGTTTGAGGTGCAGTAACTTGCGTGTTAATTTGATTAAATTGACCACCCAGATTTGGCACAAGTTGCAATGTTGGTATTTCGAAAGCAAATAAAAATATTACTAAGATGCTGGGAGATATTCTGACTGTGTGCCAAAAATATGCCAGAGGACTCCATTGGAACAAATTTGAACATAGATTTGTATGTCTTTCAATGGAGCAACAATAGTTCTTCAATTAATCAACTAATAACATTCTACAACTCTGTGTTAATCGGTCACTATTGTGACTGTTGATTAATGAGAATCAGCATGGCTTTAGTTGACCCTTTGTTTGAGGCTTTTTATTTCTTAATTGCAGTGAACATAAATTTTCAAAATTGAGAAATCAATACATGATGTAAATCACAGGATTGTTGGATCAACACAATATACACTGTTTACTCTATCAAAATGGCTATTGATTGCAAGTAATTGAATTAGAGTATTTTTGAAACAAGAGAGGAATAAAAATACTTTTGCCGCAGGAAAACATTAAAACTTACCATGCTGAGAAATCACTTAAATGGTTTCTATTTGCAATCTTGTTGAATTCTCCAGAATGTTTTTGTCTCACAGTTGTTAGACTGTTTTGGCATAATTTTGATCCTTCCAATGTACATGAAAATATGGCTGAAAATTGAAGGCCTTGGCCTGGAGTTTCCACTAGGTTGCGCTGAGCACAATTTGCCCCAAATTGCCTAAATCAACGCAAAAGATTGAGGAAGTTCAAGCGCAAATTAAATCCAGTGCAACTTGAGTTTCTGTGATCTTTTGTGCTAGTTTTAAAAGCATTGCCCGGGAAGCCGGCCCCGGCCACAAAACTGGCCTCCCTCTCAGATCAAATTAATCATTATGGCGAGTTTTCGTTAATCGCACTTCTTTGCGGAGAGGCTCTGAAAATTCAGCTTTTTTTTTTTAGGTGCAAGAGCACTAATCATCATCATCATCATAAGCGATCCCACGAACGAGGATGACTTGTTTCCACATGAGTTCACAGATGTTTCAATGAAGGACCCGATATTCCAATCCTGAACTCCAGTTGAAAGGGTGGAAGATGCCTGTGCGTGGATTTTTTTTAACGTGTGGTGACCGTTGCATATCAGCCACCACACGGGCTTGGCAGAGCTCAGTCTTTATCCAGTGGCAAGGGTTAAGCAGGGTGACTGGAGACCTGCTCTGCTGCACGGACCGAGTGTGCACACATATCGCAATGTGGGCTGGCCTGTGCTGCCCCTGGGCCCTCCGCTCTTCTGGGCCCCGTACCCTCATTTGCTGCACCTCCACCACAAACATTCGCCGCACCTCCGCCACGATCTCTCAAAGCTTCTCCACCACAAAACACTTGCTGCACCTCTGCCACGATCTCCCACCACACCTCCGCACCAAACATACACCGAACCTCCGCCACGATCACCCACCATATCTCAGCCCTCAATGCTCTTCCGCCTCAATCACTTGCCGCACCTCCACTATGACCTTCCCGCTCCTCTGCTGTACATGGACCCCACCAATCTTCCTGACCTTGCTACAAACAGCGATCTGGGTCTTGTCGCCCAGTCGCCCACCTCGAAGCCGTTGCATACCTGGAAGTTGTAGTGGTATGATGCACCAGTTCTTCTACTTCCCGACCTGCGGGCCCTGGAGCACTAATAGGCACCCTTTAAGAGCTTTTAAATATATTTTTTAATGTTGCACACAGGTGGTGGACTAGATACTCTCATTAAAAATGCTTCTTTTTTACCAGTACAGGCACAATGGGCCAAATGGCTGCCTCCTGTGCTGTAAGTTTCTATGAACCCATTTTCACTTGTATTAATAAAACAGCACCAGGTTTCCACTCTTAAATATATCAAGGAAATGTTTTTTTTTAAATTATACTCTAAAATGCTGCCCAATTGTGCTGGTTCATGAAAGATTTTACTTTGGGTTATATGCAAATGAGTTTGAGTGGAAACATGAGCGAGTGCAAAAAATTAACTTTGTAAAACTGGTGTCATTTGTGTCTGGATCGCCGATTGTGCCAATGAAAAAAACAGCAGGATAGTTAAGATGAATACGTGGCTTGAGGAATGGTGCAAGAGGGAGGGATTCAAATTCCTGGGACATTGGAACCAGCTCTGGCGGCCGTGGAACCAGTACAAAACGGACGGTCTGCACCTAGGCAGGACCGGAACCGATGTCCTAGGGGGAGTGTTTGCTAGTGCTGTTGGGGACAGGTTAAACTAATATGGCAGGGGAATGGGAATTTATGCAGGGAGATAGAAGGAAGTAAAATGGGGGCAGAAGCAAAAGATAGAAAGGAGAAAAGTAAAAGTGGAGGGCAGAGAAATCCAAGGCAAAAATCAAAAAGGGCCACATTACAGCATAATTCTAAAGGGACAAAGAGTGTTAAAAAGAGGGTTAAAAAGACAAGCCTGAAGGCACTGTGACTCAATGCAAGGAGTATTCGTAATAAGGTGGACAAATTAACTGCGCAGGCAACTATTAACGAATATGATATAATTGGGATTACGGAGACATGACTCCACGGTGACCAAGGCTGGGAACTCAACATCCAGGGGTGTTCAACATTCAGGAAGGAAAAGGAGGTGGGGTAGCGTTGCTGGTTAAAGAGGAAATTAAAGCAATAGTAAGGAAGGACATTAGCTTGGATGATGTGGAATCTGTATTGGTAGAACTGAGGAATACCAAAGGGCAGAAAACGCTAGTGGGAGTTGTGTACAGACCACCAAACAGGAGTAGTGAGGTTGCGGATGGCATCAAACGAGAAATTAGGGATGCGTGCAGTAAAGGTACAGCAATTATCATGGGCGACTTTAATCTACATATAGATTGGGCTAACCAAACGGCTAACAATACGGTGGAGGAGGATTTCCTGGAGTGTATTAGGGATGGTTTTGTAGACCAATATGTCGAGGAACCAATTAGAGAGCTGGTCATCCAAGGCTGGATGTTGTGCAATGAGAGAGGACTAATTAGCAATCTTGTTGTGCGAGGCCCCTTGGGGAAGAGTGAACATAATATGGTAGAATTCTTTATTAAGATGGAGAGTGACACAGTTAATTCAGAGACTAGAGTCCTGAACTTAAGGTAACTTCGATGGTATGAGACGTGAATTGGCTAGGATAGACTGACAAATGATACTTGAAGGGTTGATGGTGGATAGGCAATGGCAGACATTTAAAGATCACATGGATGAACTTCAACAATTGTACATCCCTGTCTGGAGTAAAAATAAAACGGGGAAAGTGGCTCAACCATGGCTAACAAGAGAAATTAGGAATAGTGTTAAATCCAAGGAAGAGGCATATAAATTGGCTAGAAAAAGCAGCAACCCTGAGGACTGGGAGACATTTAGAATTCAGCAGAGGAGGACAAAGGGTTTAATTAGGAGGGGGAAAATAGATTATGAGAGGAAGCTTGCCGGGAACATAAAAACTGACTGCAAATGCTTCTATAGATATGTGAAGAGAAAAAGGTTAGTGAAGACAAATGTAGGTCCCTTGCAGTCAGAATCAGGTGAATTTATAATGGGGAACAAAGAACTGAAGGGAATCCTTATTAGTCAGGAAATTGTGTTAGGGAAATTGATGGGATTGAAGGCCGATAAATCCCCAGGGCCTGATAAGCTGCATCCCAGAGTACTTAAGGAAGTGGCCCTAGAAATAGTAGATGCATTGGTGGTCATTTTCCAAAATTCCATGGACTCTGGATCAGTACCTATGGATTGGAAGGTAGCTAATGTAACCCGACTTTTTAAAAAAGGAGGGAGCGAGAAAATAGGGAATTATAGGCCGGTTAGCCTGACATCGGTGGTGGGGAAAATGTTGGAATCAATTATTAAAGATGAAATAGCAGAGCATTTTGAAAGCAGTGACGGGATCAGTCCAAGTCAGCATGGATTTATGAAAGGGAAATCATGCTTGACAAATCTTCTAGAATGTTTTGAGGATGTAACTAGTAGAGTGGACAAGGGAGAACCAGTAGATGTGGTGTACTTGGACTTTCAAAAGGCTTTTGACAAGGTCCCACACAAGAGATTAGTGTGCAACATTAAAGCACATGGTATTGGGGGTAATGTATTGATGTGGATAGAGAACTGGTTGGCAGACAGGAAGCAGAGAGTCGGAATAAATGGGTCCTTTTCAGAATGGCAGGCAGTGACTAGTGGAGTACCACAAGGTTCAGTGCTGGGACCCCAGCTATTTACAATATACATTAATGATTCAGATGAAGGAATTGAATGTAACATCTCCAAGTTTGCAGATGACACTAAGGTGGGTTGCGGTGTGAGCTGTGAGGAGGATGCTAAGAGGTTGCAGGGTGACTTGGACAGGTTAGGTGAGTGGGCAAATGCATGGCAGATGCAGTATGATGTAGATAAATATGAGGTTCACCAGACTGATTCCCGGGATGGCAAGACCGACATCTGAGGAGAGACTGGATTGACTGGGCTTGTATTCACTGGAGTTTAGAAGAATGAGAGGGGATCTCATAGATACATACAAAATTCTGACGGGATTGGACAGGTTAGAGACAGGAAGAATGTTCGCGATGCTGAGGAAGTCCAGAAGCAGGGGTCACAGTCGAAGGATAAGGGGTAAGCCATTTAAGACCGAGATGAGGAGAAACTTCTTCACTCAGCGAGTTGTTAACCTGTGGAATTCTCTACCGCAGAAAGTTGTTGAGACCAGTTTGTTAGATATATTCAAAAGGGAGTTAGATATGACCCTTACGGCTAAAGGGATCAACGGGTACGGAGAGAAAGCAGGAAAGCGGTATTGAGGGAATGATCAGTCATGATCTTATTGAATGGTGGTGCAGGCTCGAATGGCCGAATGACCTACTCCTGCACCTATTTTCTATGTTTCTATGAACTCTCGACCCTTTTGTGAATTGATATTATTAATGCCCCAAAACCAATATTAACAAACTACTGTGAGAAAAGTAGTCTTTTTTTTTTGCTGTGCAGTAACTGGTCGTTTCTGAATTAAACTTTTGTGAAGCAAGTAGTTTATGTGCTACTACCCCACTCTGCCTTTGTTAATTGACATCATGTAATGTTCACCAATTTACAGTATATATACACTGAGGGCCAATTCTTGGATTAATTTGATCTCTGCTCTTAACTGTAGAGCTGAGCGATCCGCCTCAGTTGCTTCATTAATTATATATAAAAGCTACATTACCCCAAGGTTACCCTGATTGTCTCTGGATCCCTATGGTTCAAAAATGCCATTCCAATTAATTGCATATTGCACCTTTCATTTAAAAATCAGCAGAATTAAATCTATTATTAAATGAGAGCTGCAATGCATCAATATATTACAATCATAATCGTTTCAGCTTCCTGTTTTGTGAAACATTTTATTATTATTTAATATATTTTTCCTTATATTTTTGCTACTATTTTTCTCGTAGGTTTTTCACAGTTTTCTTCTGCAAACAAACCTCTTCCTTCATAGTCTGTATCAATCCATGACTGGTCTTCGTATGTGCCTAAAGAGGATGTATTCAGACCTGTCTTTGAGGCCCTTGACCATTTCCAATGTTCCTCTCCCCCACACGGCATTACTTAATGACAGCCCAGCAGAAAAGTTTGCATTTGGGATATATAATGACTCAAGAGTCTTGTTACTGTAAACTGCCTCAGGTGTAAACCTGATCTATCCTTATTCGCGCCTAAAATACACACGTGACATAGTACCCGCGCTTATATACCAGTGACCACGCACACGTGCGTACATCCCGATGACCTCCGACAGTGGCGCCTTCTGTTGTCTGGCGACCCTGAGCATCAATACATAACAACATCCCCTTTCAAGATCTTAATATCAGTCTCTTTACAAATTAAGATTGTCTGGGACTTTCCGCTCACGAGTTGATCGTCTCACATCAACTTTAGTTCTGAGTCAGTTGTGATTAAAGCCTGAATAACTGATCTGATGACAACATCAGAGACTGAAGGTCCAGGTTCAGTAATGACAGCAGAGTCCTCTGATGAATGAACATCGATTGGTTGGTCACTGACTGCATCTTCCTCAAACGGTTCCAGTTCATCCGTGTGCCGCAGTTTTACCTGATCAACATGTTTCCTGCATGTTTGCCCATTCTTGAGCACATTAAACACTCTGTTACCCTCCTTGGCCGTAACAGTACCAGCGATCCACTTTGGACCTTGACCATTGTTCAGTACATAAACCGGATTGTTGATCGAGATGTCACGTGACACAGCAACACGATCATGATACCGTTGCTGACTTTGACATCTGTTTTCAACACGATCATTCAAATCAGGATGAACAAGAGAAAGCTTGGTCTTGAGACTTCTCTTCATCAGTAGTTCAGCAGGGGAAACCCCAGTAAGAGTATGAGGTCTTATCCTGTAACTGAGTAATATACATGACAAACGAGCCTGCAGTGAACCCTCAGTTACACGTTTCATACTTTGATTGATTGTTTGAACAGCACGCTCTGCTTGACCATTAGAAGCAGGTTTGAATGGAGCTGACCTCACATGTTTAATACCATTGAGTTTCATGAACTCCTGAAACTCAAGACTTGTGAAGCAAGATCCGTTGTCGCTCACAACAATGTCAGGTAAGCCATGAGTAGCAAACATGACACGAAGGCTCTCAATAGTAGCTGTAGAAGTACTGGATGACATAATAATACACTCTATCCACTTTGAATATGCATTCACAACAAAAAACATCTTTCCCAGGAAAGGGCCCGCAAAATCGATGTGGATCCTCGACCATGGTTTAGATGGGCACGACCAAAGACTCAGCGGAGATTCCGCTGGTACTTAGCTGCATGCCAAGTATTACACTGGTACACACATGATTCCAGGCCACCATACAGAGACCTAGCAATGGCTTTCATCATGACAATACCGAGATGAGTGCTATATAGTTCACATACAAATTTTTCTCTACCTTTCTTAGGCATGATGACACGATTACCCCACAGTAAACAATCTGACTGAATGGACAGCTCATCTTTGCGACGGTTGTAAGGTTTGGTCTCATCACACATCTCCATAGGTATTGCAGACCAATCGCCACTGAGGACACAACATAGAAACATAGAAAATAGGTGCAGGAGTAGGCCATTCGGCCCTTCGAGCCTGCACCATCATTCAATATGATCATTGCTAATCATGCAACTTCAGTACCCCATTCCTGCTTTCTCTCCATAACCCTTGATTCCTTTAGCCGTAAAGGCCACACCTAACTCCCTTTTGAATATATCTAATGAACTAGCCTCAACAACTTTCTGTGGTAGAGAATTCCACAGGTTCACAATTCTCTGAGTGAAGAAGTTTCTCCTCATCTCGGTCCTAAATGGCTTTTCCCCTTATCCTTAGACAACATTTCACAACCGATAAAATAGGGTCATGGCTGGTCAGATCCTAACTTGTTGAGCAGTGACAGGAGTTCTTTCACTCTCAAAAGCATCCATTACTAACAGTAGATCTGCAGGTTTCTATGAGGGTTCTTCATATCAGATGTAGGCAAAGGCAGACGACTCAGTGCATCGGCACAATTCTCTGTACCAGGTCTATGACGAATAGCATAACCATAGGCAGATAATATCAATGCCCACCTCTGGATTTGGGATGATGCATTGGTATTAATACCTTTGTTTTCCGAAAACAATGAAATGAGTGGCTTGTCATCCGTTTCGAATTCAAAACGAAAACCAGACAGGTACTGATGCATCTTTTTTACCCTATACACACAGGCCAAAGCTTCTTTTTCTATCATGCTGTAAGCTCTTTCCGATTTTGACAAACTTCTCAAATCAGATGCAACAGGTTGTAGCTTACCCGACTCATTTGCTTGATGGAGTACACAGCCAACCCCTTTTGCTGAAGCATCACAGGCCAATAGAAGATGCTTACACAGATCATAATGAACAAGCAACTTGTTTGAACAGAGCAGATTCTTCGCTTTCTCAAAGGTTCTATCTTGAGACACACCCCAGACCCAGTTGTCGCCTTTTCTGAGTAGCATGTGCAGTGGCTCTAATAAAGTGCTCAATCTGGGTAAGAAATTACCAAAGTAGTTGAGAAGCCCAAGGAATGAACGCAGCTCCGTCACATTCTGAGGCCTGGGCGCATTTTTAATGGCCTTGGTTTTTGAATCAGTAGGCCTGATGCCATCAGCAGCAATCTTCCTCCCCAGGAATTCAACTTCAGGTGCCATGAAGACACACTTCGAACATTTCAGCCTGAGTCCCACTTTGTCCAAACGATGTAGGACTTCCTCAAGATTGTTCAGATGTTTAGCAGTGTCACGACCTGTGACCAGAATGTCATCTTGAAACACGACAGTTCTAGGAACGGACTTCAGTAGACTCTCCATATTCCTCTGAAATATGGCTGCTGCTGAACTAATTCCAAAAGGATACCTGTTGAAGACAAACAGTCCTTTATGGGTGTTGATGCAGGTGAGTTTCTTCGAAGTGCCGACAAGCTCCTGTGTCATATAGGCCGACGTCAGATCTAGCTTAGTGAACGACTTTCCACCAGCTAGCATGGCGAACAGGTCATCAGCTTTCGGTAACGGATACTGATCCTGTTTGGAAAATCGCTTAATCGTAACCTAGTAGTCTCCACAAATCTTGACAGTGCCATCACTCTTCAACACAGGAACAATAAGATTGGCCCACTTGTTAAACTCGACTTGTGATATGACCCCTTCACGTTGGAGTCTGTCAAGCTCAATTTCAACCTTCGCCCTCATCATGTAAGGAACAGACCGAGCTTTATGATAGACAGGCCTTGCATCAGAATCCAGATGAATCTGCACCTTGGCTCTAGTAAAATTACTAATGCCCTGTTCAAACAAAGAAGAAAACTTCTTCAACACTTGAGCACAGGAAGTGTCATCCACTGTGTTCAACGCTTTGACATCATTCCAGTTCAGCTTGATTTTCTCGAGCCAATTCCTGCCGAGCAGCATTGGACCATTACCTGGGACGATCTATAATGGTAGATCATGAACCACACCATCATATGACACCTTGACTACTGCACTGCCAATCACTGGTATGAGTTTCTTAGTGTAAGTATGCAACTTGGCAATGAGTGGACTCAACTTAGGCTTCACAGCCTCAGTGTCTCACAGCTTGTCAAATTCCTTTGGCTCATTATCGACTGACTCGCACCCGTGTCCAACTCCATTGATACAGGCACGTCATTCAGCTTCACATTAACAAGTATCGGCTGGCTCTTTGCCAAGAACGAATACAGACCATACACTTCCTCCTCGGGTTGTGTATCCGTTCCACGACTGGACTGGTCATCATCAACAATGTGATGAGCAGCAGCATGCTTGCTCAGTTGTGAGCACATTCTCTGAAGATGTCCCACTTTCGAACAGCCATTACAGGAGTATTATTTAAACCGACACTGATGAGGCTGATGATTGCCCCCACAATGCCAACAAGGTGAAATCAGATACGTACCAGTTGGCGGAGTCTGAGCAGCTACAGGTTTCACATAAGCAGTCGAGTAGGCCCTGCCATAGGCAGCTCAGTCAGAAGACGACACAATCTTGTTTACAGTACCTGCCGTGGAGCTCCGACTCTTCGATGATATCTGCCTCAAATTTTCATCAGTCGTCATGCATGCCTGGGCAGTCGCGATGGCCTTTCTCAAGTCCAATTTCTCTTCGGCCAATAACTTCTGAAGAATCACATCATGGTTGATGCCTATCACGAAGGAATCTCGCAACATGTCTTCCAACATGTTCCCAAACTTATACGGCTCAGCAAAACATCGCAGGTCGGCGAAAAATCCCGACACATCCTGGTCCTCAGCACAAACATGCGTATAGAAGCGATTGCATGAGATGATGATCCCCTCTTTTGGCTTAAGATGGTCACACACCAAAACACACAAATCCTCGTACTCTTTGTCCATTGGACGTAAAGGCTAGAGAAGGTTCTTCCTGAGGCCATAAATTTTCTGACCACAAACGGTGAGAAAAACTGCTCTCCACAATCTCTCGCCGCTGCTTCGCCCTGACCTCTCCACTCCTGCTGTACTTGCCCACTCTCGAATCACCGACCTGGACCTTGATGATATCCCTCTTCGCTGCTGTCGCCCTCCTGCACCAGCTCGCGCTGTACCTTGCACTGCTGCTCCCCACTCCTTTTATGGCCCCGACCTGCCGCTGATGGTCTCTTGCAGGTCAACACCTTGTAGTTATATAGCACCTTTAAAATAGTAAAATGTCCCAAGGCGCTTCACTGGAGTATTATAAGACAAAAAATGTAACACCGAGCCACATAAGGAGAAATTAGGGCAGATGGTCAAAGAGGTAGGTTTTAAGGAGCATCTTAAAGGAGGAAAGCAAGGCAGAGAGGCAGAGAGGTTTGGGCAGGGAATTCCAGAGCTTAGGGCCGAGGCAACAGAAGGCATGGCCGCCAATGGTTGAGCAATTATAATCAGGAATGCTCAAGAGGGCAGAATGTACCACTCTGAATTCTTGGTAGTGACACTTGTCTGCTCTTATACTCTTAATAATGAAGTTAAGATGGGAAAAGGTGCAGGACATTTGGATAACCCAGATGTCATCTCCCTCCAAAACAGATACACCGCTTTGGGTACTGTTGGGGGAGATGACTCATCAGGGGAAGGTAGCAGCAGCCAAGTTCATGGCACCATGGATGGCTCTGCTGCACAGGAAGGCAGGAAAAAGAGTGGGAGAGCTATAGTGATAGGGGATTCTATTGTAAGGGGAATAGATAGGTGTTTCTGCGGCCACAAACGAGACTCCAGGATGGTATGTTGCCTCCCTGGTGCAAGGGTCAAGGATGTCTCAGAGTGGCTGCAGCGCATTCTGGAGGGGGAGGGGAAATAGCCAGCTGTCATGGTGCATATAGGTACCAACGATATCGGTAAAAGATGGGATGCGGTCCTACAAGCTGAATTTAGGGAGGTCGGAGTTAAATTAAAAAGTAGGACCTCAAAGGTAATAATCTCAGGATTGCTACTAGTGCCACGTGCTAGTCAGAGTAGGAATTGCAGCATAGTTCAGATGAATACGTGGCCTGAGGAATGGTGCAAGGAGGAGGGATTCAAATTCCTGGGACATTGGAACCGGTTCTGGGGGAGGTGGGACCAGTACAAACCGGATGGTCTGCACGTGGGCAGGACCAGAACCTATGTCCGAGGCAGAGTGTTTGCTAGTGCTGTTGGGGAGGAGTTAAACTAATATGGCAGGGGGATGAGAACCTATGCAGGGAGGCAGAGGGAAGTAAAAAGGGGGCAAAAGCAAAAGATAGGAAGGAGAAAAGCAAGAGTGAAGGGCAGAGAAATCAAGGGCAAAAAATCAACAACGGCCATAATATACATAATGCTAAAAGAACAAAGAGTGTTAAAAAAAAACAAGCCTGAAGGCTTGCGTCTCAATGCGAGGAGCAGTCGTAATAAGGTGGACGAATTAACTGCGCAGATAGCTCTTAACGGATATGATGTAATTGCGATTATGGAGACATGGCTCCAGGGTAACGAAGGCTGGGAACTCAACATCCAGGGGTATTCAATATTCAGGAAGGATAGACAGGAAGGAAAAGGAGGTGGGGTAGCGTTAATGGTTAACGAGGAGGTTAACACAATAATAAGGAAGGACATTAGCTTGGATGATGCGGAATCTATGTGGGTAGAGCTGCGAAACACCAAAGGGCAGAAAATGCTAGTGGGAGTTGTGTACAGACCACCAAACAGTAGTAGGGAGGTTACGAATGGCATCAAACAGGAAATTAGGATCGTGTGCAATAAGGGTACAGCAGTTATCATGGGTGACTTTAACCTATATATTGATTGGGCTAACTAAACTGGTAGCAATACTGTGGAAGAGGATTTCCTGGAGTGTTTAAGGGATGGTTTTCTAGACCAATATGTCAAGGAACCAACTGGATAGCAGGCCATTCTAGACTGTGTAATAAGAGAGGATTAATTAGCAATCTGGTCGTGCGTGGCCCCTTGGGAAAGAGTGACCATAATATGGTAGAATTCTTCATTTAGATGGAGAGCGACACAGTTAATTCAGAGACTCGGGTCCTGAACTTAAAGAAAGGAAACTTCGATGGTATGAGACGTGATTTGGCTAGGATAGACTGGCGAATGATACTTAAAGGGTTGACGGTGGATAGGCAATGGCAGACATTTAAAGATCACAAGGATGAATTACAACTATTGTACTTCCCTTTCTGGCTTAAAAATAAAACAGGAAAGGTGGCTTATCCGTGGATAACAAGGGAAATTAGGGATAGTGTTAAATCCAAGGAAGAGGCATATAAATTGACCAGAAAAAGCAGCAAACCCGAGAACTGGGAGAAATTTAGAATTCAGTAGAAGAGGACTAAGGGTTTAATTAGGAGGGGTAAAATAGAGAATGAGAGTAAGCTTGCAGGGAACATAAAAACTGACTGCAAAAGCTTTTATAGATATGCGAAGAGAAAAAGATTAGTGAAGACTAATGTAGGTCCCTTGCAGTCAGAATCATGTGAATTCATAATGGGGAACAAGGAAATGGCAGACCAATTGAACAAATACTTTGGTTCTGTCTTCACGAAGGAAGACACGAATAACCTCCCGAAAATACTGGAGGACAGAGGGTCAAACGGGAAGGAGGAACTGAGGGAAATCCTTATCAGTCAGGTGTTTGGGAAACTGATGGGACTGAAGGCTGATAGGGCCGAATAGTCTGCATCCCAGAGTACTTAAGGAAGTGGCCCTAGAAATAGTAGATTTGGTCATTTTCCAAAATTTCATGGACTCTGGATCAGTACCTATGGATTGGAGGGTAACTAATGTAACCCCACTTTTTAAAAAAGGAGGGAGAAAGAAAACGGAATTATAGACTAGTTAGCCTGACATCGGTGATGGGGAAAATGCTGGAATCAATTATTAAAGATGTAATAGCAGCGCATTTGGAAAGCAGTGACAGGATTGGTCCAAGTCAGCATGGATTTATGAAAAGGAAATCATGCTTGACAAATCTTCTAGAGTTTTTTGAGGATGTAACTAGTAGAGTGGTTAAGGGAGAACCAGTGGATGTGGTGTCTTTGGAGTTTCAAAAGGCTTTTGACAAGGTCCCACACAAGAGACTAGTGTACAAAATTAAAGCACATGGTATTGGAGGTAATGTATTGATGTGGATAGAGAACTGGTTGGCAGACAGAAAGCAAAGTGTGGGAATAAACGGGTCCTTTTCAGAATGGCAGTCAGTGACTTGTGGGCCGCCGCAAGGTTCAGTGCTGGGACCCCAGCTATTTAGAATATACATTAATGATTTAGACGAAGGAAATGAATGTAATATCTCCAAGTTTGCAGATGACACTAAGCTGGGTGGCAGTATGAGCTGTGAGGAGGATACTAAGAGGCTGCAGGTTGACTTGGACTGGTGAGGTAAATGGGCAAATGCATGGCAGATGCAGTATAATGTGGATAAATGTGAGGTTATCCACTTTGATGGCAAAAACAGGAAGGCAGATTATTATCTGAATGGTGACAGATTAGTAAAAGGAGATGCAATGAGACCTCGGTGTCATGGTACATCAGTCACTGAAGGTAGGCATGCAGGTACAGCAGGCTGTAAAGAAAGCAAATAGCATGCTGGCCTTCATAGCAAGAGGATTTGAGTATAGGAGCAGGGAGGTCTTACTGCAGTTGTACATGGCCTTGGTGAGACTACACCTTGAGTATTGTGTGCAGTTTTGGTCTCCTAATCTGAGGAAGGACGTGCTTGCTATTGAGGGAGTGCAGCGAAGGTTTATCAGACTGATTCCTGGGATGACAGGACTGACATATGAAGAAAGATTGAATCGTCTGGGCCTGTATTCACTGGAATTTAGAAGAATGAGAGGGGATCGCATAGAAACATATAAAATTATGACGGTACTGGACAGGTTAGTTATAGGAAGAATGTTCCCGATGTTGGGGAAGTCCAGAACCAGGGGTCACAGTCTAAGGATAAGGGGTGGGCCATTTAGGACCGAGATGAGGAGAAACCTTTTCACCCAGAGAGTGGTGAACCTGTGGAATTCTCTACCACAGAAAATTGTTGAGTCTAGTTCATTGGATATATTCAGGAGGGAGTTAGATGTGGACCTTATGGCTAAGGGGATCGGGGGGACGGAGAGAAGGCAGGAGTGGGGTGCTGAAGTTGCATGATCAGCCATGATCATATTGAATGGCTGTGCAGGCTCGAAGGGCCGAATGGCCTGCTCCTGCTCCTATTTTCTATGTTTCTATGTCGCCAAAAAGGTGCCAAGGAGATTTGTGGTCTTACATTTGCATGAATTGGCAGTTCAGCCTAATTTTTCTGTGCTGTAGGTTTTCTGTTTAATCAACAACAATTTTGTTTCCGAACCCTTCCAGTTGCAAGTGGCCTAAATATTAAAAGTGACAGAATAGAATCTTCAGTCTGTTCAGATAAAGTGGTTTAGGTCTCACTGATCTTTCTTGAGAATTCATCTCTTTCCTGATCCATATAAATCCCTCTCTAAAGGTTGCCTAATTCAATGGATCACTGGGCCTTCAACCCTTGGCTGAAGAACTAGGGACTGAGTAAGAACTTGGGGATTCTGTAAAAGCAGCCTTTATTGACAGTAGATGGATGTATTACCCTTTCCGTTATTTGTTTTTTCTGTGTGTCTTTTTCCGTCTCTTGATAGTTCTCAAGTAGGGCTGTACGAAATATTCCTTCAATATTTTTGGAGTCTATGCCCATAATATTAGGGGTCAAATTCCAAACTTGTGGGATTCTTGCAGATCAGTTTCCATCTATTTATCTATCTATCTATCTGTCTGTCTGTCTGTCTGTCTGTCTGTCTGTCTCTCCATCTCTCTATCTATCTATCACTCCATCTCTCTATCACCCATCACCTGATTTTATCAAATTGTCAACATTTCAACATGCTTGACAAAACATTTAATATAAATGCTGTATACATTTTTGTTTATGGCCAAACCATTTATTTAACCAGTTGTCCTTTTTATATTTTAATCTATTTATAGTTTGCAAAACATATTTAGAAATCTTTAGAGAAGCATACTTTTCTAAAACAAAATGGAAAGGGAGATAAATGATAAGACTTATAGGTGCCGAAATCACCCCTATTTTATAGCCCAGTAGCGCCTCCGGGGACACTAATGGGGCGCAATGTGTTTTCCCCCGGGGGAGGGGGGTCACCTCCACGGAAATTTCCCAGAGGTTTGGGGGGTGCTGTGCCGGTAGCTCAGCACACCGCGATTAGCACCCCGGGCCGGCACACAATCGGCGATGATGTCATCGCTGTGCGCACCGACCCCTCACCTCCCTGCACTAACCCCTTTACGAGGGAAATTACCCGGTGGGCCACGGAGCTGGCGGACACCCGCCAGCAGGCGCCCCTTATAGGGGAGGCCCTTATTGCCCCGAGCCGCCATTTTATTTTGTCGGCTGACTCTTGCGTAGGCCTGACAGTGGCCGTCCTCACATCGACTGGACTGCAGTCATGCAGCCCGGCATTCCGTTTTGGGTGCCGGGCTCCTGGCCCGGTCGATCACGTCCCCGGTGGCCCAGTGGCTGGCCGCTAAAGGGCCTGCAGAGTGCGCAGCGGCCCTCCCCTTTAATTGAAGGGGAGGGGCGCTATAGCGCGTCATCACTACGGGGAGCATCCGCATAGAGATGGCCTGCTCAGCGCAGCACTGGACCCCGGGAACGACCCTCCAAGGATGCGGAGCGCCGGAGACAGCGCTCCGCTTCCTATGAGGAGCACACGGTCCAGATCTATGTCGGGGGCGGGGCCTCTGGGCCGGCTGATTAAAGTCCCGGCCCTGGAGGAATATCACCCCCAATCGGGGAGAGGGGCAATATCGCCCCCGTAATCTCAATTATTACTCGACTCAATTTGATCGGAAAATCCACTGTACAAGTCTCACTGACAAAGTGGTGCTGTTGAAATCTCCAGTCAATTTTGAAATATAGCAATAAAAGGGATTGAATTTTAAATTCACTTTTCCAAGTTACTAAAACTTTGCCCACTCTCTTGAGATAAATCCTAGAAACCTAATTCAAAACTGATCTCTTTTATTATATCCGTTTTCCCAAGTGTTCCACTTGCTGCTAAAACAGTCCTCGGCTAAAGGCTTTAGCACTACTGGCATTTAAAGTAACAAGGTTTTTTTGTACTTTAAACACAGTAACAAAAGAAGATGAATGCAGTCATTTTGGGACAATTATGCTGATGTTTCTGATTAAGCTGTATACTTAAAAGAGCCCAACAGGAAACATTAAAGACCATAGGGCTGGATTTGCGGTTTTGATGATTTCGGGGCGGTAAAGTTTATGCCTGGGAACAGTTTGCACCTCATTAAGTAAGGGCAGCTGGGCCCTGCGTCAGGGGGCTCAACACTAAGGGAGGCGTTGCACACCTCTCTTAGGGCGATAGCATGGGAAACTCCCGAGCTAAAGAGCCAGGTCAGGAGCGCTCCGAGAGATGCCTGGGGGGGGAAAAAAACGTTTTAAAAAAAGCCACAAAAACTTGCCCAAAACATTGCCCATGCCACCACAACACAAATCGCAAAAAAATTGTAAAGACAAAACATTCACAATTACCCTAGGAGTCCATTACTTAGCTCTTTGCTTTCAGTATCGTTGGACTGCCTGATTTCCCAGACGTTCACTGCGCTGCGCGCTTTGGGGCTTACGGGTCGGGCAAGAGTCAAAGCTCGTGCGTTGTTGCAACCAGAGGCATCGCACACCAGCGCAGCTCTTCCGGATGATGTTGCTGTGCACCGCCGCAAAACTGGACCCGAGGATCACTGCGGAGCATCTCACCGCTGCCGTTGCTGCCACTCCCCGGTGAAGAACAGAGTGGAGAGGAGCCGAAAATCTGTTATTTTAACTGCAACAGGCAAAGCTGGCCAGCTGGCAACGTGGGTGCAAATGCTGCTGTAGGAGCCCATGGAGAAGCGTAGCCTCCTAATCCTTCTCTCCTTAGAAGAGGGGAACTAAGTGATTTAGGGCCGATAGATCCTATGAGCAGCGTAAGGACTCCTGCAAGCAGCAGTCCTCATGTGTGGTCTTCTCAAAGACACAACTGCAGCTCCCTGAGGTTCTCTGACCCACTACAGCTCATTGCTTCTCTTACTCTGACCACAGAGGAGTGGCCAGGGTGACTTCCACCTTGAGCCTAATGATCTTAAAAGTTGAGAAACACCATAAAAGTGAAAATCTGTGAATTCCAGTGGAAAGATTGTGACAACATCTAGCCAGGTGAGTTTCAAAAAGATTCCAGTGATCGGAATCCTTGCAGGTGAATGCCCCATTAAATAGTGCTTCGAATTGCCCTTTGAAGTGGGTAGGCCCATTACTTGAGAAATTTAGAATTCAACAAAGGGTTTAATTAGGAGGGGGAAAATAAGAGTATGAGAGGAAGCTTGCCGGGAACATTAAAAACTGACTGCAAAAACTTCTATAGATATGAGAAGAGAAAAAGATTAGGTCCCTTGCAGTCAGATTCAGGTGAATTTATAATGGGGAACAAAGAAATGGCAGACCAGTTGAACAAATACTTTGGTTCTGTCTTCCCGAAGGAAGACACAAATAACCTTCCGAAGTACTAGGGGACCGAGGGTCTAGTGAGAAGGAGGAACTGAAGGATATCCTTATTAGGTGGGAAATTGTGTTGGGGAAATTGATGGGATTGAAGGCCGATAAATTCCCGGGGCCTGATAGTCTGTATCACAGAGTACTTAAGGAAGCGGCCCTAGAAATAGTGGATGCACTGGTGATCATTTTCCAACAGTCTATCGACTCTGGATCAGTTCCTATCGATTGGAGGGTAGCTAATGTAACACCACGTTTTAAAAAAGGAGGGAGAGAGAAAGTGGGTAGTTATAGACCGGTTACCCTATCATCAGTAGTGGGGAAAATGTTGGAATCAATTATTAAAGATGAAATAACAGCACATTTGGAAAGTAGAGACAGGATCGGTCCAAGTCAACATGGATTTATGAAGGGGAAATCATGCTTGACAAATCTTCTGGAATTTTTTGAGGATGTAACTAGTAGAGTGGACAAGGAAGGACCAGTGGATGTGGTGTATTTGAACTTTCAAAAGGCTTTTGACAATGTCCCATACAAGAGATTGGTGTACAAAATTAAAGCACGTGGTATTGGGGGTAATGTACTAACGTGGATAGAGAACTGGTTGGCAGACAGGAAGCAGAGAGTTGGGATAAACGAGTCCTTTTCAGAATGGCAGGCAGTGACTAGTGGGGTGCCGCAGGGCTCAGTGCTGGGACCCCAGCTATTTACAATATACATTAATGATTTGGATGAAGGAATTGAGTGTAACATCTCCAAGTTTGCAGATGACACTAAACTGGGTGGCGGTGTGAGCTGTGAGGAAGATGCTAAGAGGCTGCAGGGTGACTTGGACAGGTTAGGTGAGTGGGAAAATGCATGGCAGATGCAATATAATATGGATAAATGTGAGGTTATCCACTTTTGGGGCAAAAACACGAAGGCAGAATATTATCTGAATGGCGGCAGATTAGGAAAAGGGGAGGTGCAACGAGACTTGGGTGTCATGGTACATCAGTCATTGAAAGTTGGCATGCAGATAGAGCATGTGGTGAAGAAGGCAAATGGTATGTTGGCCTTCATAGCTAGGGGTTTTGAGTATAGGAGCAGGGAGGTCTTACTGCAGTTGTACAGGGTGAGTCCTCACCTGGAATATTGTGTTCAGTTTGGTCTCCTAATCTGAGGAAGGACGTTCTTGCTATTGAGAGAGTGCAGCGAAGGTTCACCAGACTCATTCCCGGGATGGCTGGACTGACATATGAGGAGAGACTGGATCGACTGAGCCTTTATTCACTGGAGTTTAGAAGAATGAGAGGGGATCTCATAGAAACATATAAAATTCTGATGGGACTGGACAGGTTAGATGCAGGAAGAATGTTCCCGATGTTGGGGAAGTCCAGAACCAGGGGACACAGTCTTAGGATAATGGTAAGCCATTTAGGACTGAGATGAGGAGAAACTTTTTCACTTAAAGAGTTGTTAACTTGTGGAATTCCCCACCGCAGAGAGTTGTTGATGCCAGTTCGTTGGATATATTCAAGAGGGAGTTAGATGTGGCCCTTACGGCTAAAGGGATCAAGGGGTATGGAGAGAAATCAGGAAAGTGGTACTGAGGTGAATGATCAGCCATGATCTTATTGAATGGCGGTGCAGGCTTGAAGGGCCGAACGGCCTACTCCTGCACCTATTTTCTATGTTTCTATGTTACTTCTGCTATTGCAAGTGACAATGGCATTAAATTCTACTGAGATCATGGAATCTCGATGTAAGTACTTTGATGAGGCTGCTGCCTGCTTCAGGCAGGTGCCTACCGCCCTTCTGAATGCCCCGAGCAAGATGGTAGTGGGAGGGATCGAAGCGGGAACGGGCGGTAAGCGCAGCAATGCAGCTTAGGGCTGCTGTCGCCCTATATCTGCCGGGTGGAGTGAGCTATAATCGGCCCTCCTGTATTGATAACTCGCAAAGGAGATGAGGATTGAATTTAGTGAAGGTTTGACTGACTTTTTTTTTTTAATTCGCTAAATATGTGAAAGATTCCTTGGGGCTGATTGCCATCTTCAAATCCCCTGGGAGGAGAGACGCACCAACATTAGCATCCTCGACTAGGCCAACATCCCCAGCTTTGAAGCACTGACCAAACTTGATCAGCTCCGCTGGGCATGCCACATTGTTCGCATGCCAGACATGAGACTCCCAAAGCAAGCGTGCTACTCGGAACTCCTTCACGGCAAACGAGCCAAAGATGGCCAGAGGAAAAGTTACAAGGACACCCTCAATGCCTCATTGATAAAGTGCAACATCCCCACTGACACCTGGGAGTCCCTGCCTAAGTGGAGGAATTGCATCCGGGAGGGCGCTGAGCACCTCGAGTCTCATTGCCCTGTGCATGCAGAAATCAAGCGCAGGCAGCAGAAAGAACGTGCGGCAAACCTATCCCCCACCCACCCTTTCCCTCAACGACTATCTGTCCCACCTGTGACAGGTACTGTGGTTCTCGTATTGGACTATACAGTCACCTAAGGACTCATTTTTAGAGTGGAAGCAAGTCTTCCTTGATTCCGAGGGACTGCCTATGATGATGATGACATCGAGCGGGCAGGGAGGTGGGCCAATCGATCCGACCTGATTGATATTGGTGGTCAGGCCTCATTAAAATAAAATGGGCTGGCAGCCAGCGCTAAATGACTACTGACAGCCAGCCTACCAATTTGCGGGATGGGGTGGGGGGGCTCCTCCGTGGAGCCAAGCCAGCAGAACCTCTATAAAAGGGGGCTAGCAATCCCAGGATGGGGGGGCTATAGAGGCACTGGAAGAAAGCATGATGATGTTTCCAGGGCCAGGTGGAGCATTTGGGGTCTAAACATGTCTTGGGACCTCGGTTTAAATATATTAATGACACTCCCGCCTGTTTTGGGCAGGAGCACTGGCCGCCTAACTTGAGGTCTGCTCCACAAATAGATCAATCGGGCTTCGGGCAGTAAGTTTAACAAAAATCTTTTAGTCCTACAACCGCCCTGTTCATGTTGATAAATGAAGCGGTAGTGAGAGGACAATCATCCCACACCTGTCTTTTTTTATTTCCTAACCTTTTTGTTGGTCTCAGACAATAAACACAATCTGAATGTTAATGCTGCAAAACTTGATGGTGGATATTTTTGCCTTGAACCAAGATTTGGTTTGATGCCAAAACCCAAGCAACTGCAAATGTTTAAAACATTTTTGACAAAAGCCAAGCTGTATATCACCTAACCACTGCTACTTAAATTAACTTGCTAACTGCCCTTTTGACCTCCATCAATACTAACATTACAACAGCAGTAATCAGTAGCTGTTGCTCCCCATGCTTCAGGCTTCTGAATTGGACAGACACGCATACCAAACTAAAATACAATTGCAAAATGACTTTGCCTCACAGCCATTATTGTTTTGACATCCTAATAAACTTATGATTCGTCCACTCAACCTATCAAACTGATTTGAAAAATGACACCATCGTATACCAGAAGACATTTTAACATTCATTGCTGTTTAATGCTGTGTGTAGTTATAACAACTTAACTAACTAAAAGAATCGGTTTAATAATAAATGCAGGTAATTTGTTACAATTAGATATACAGGTGCAGCATCGAGAATGTGGAGTTCCGGAATCCGAACTCTGGACCAATGTTCCGGAATGCGGACCCGATGTCCCTGCCGACTTCAGGGCCCCGCCGCTGCCTGACCCCGGGCCTCGCCTCACCGCCGCTGCCCTTACCTCGGGGCCTTCTAGCTGGTCCGCCTGAACACCTCCTTGGCGGGGCTCCGCCCGACAACCTCCTCGGCGGGGCCAGATGACCCCCCGCCCCCCTTTCTGACATTCCGAAATCTGGAAATACCTGAACCTGGGTTTGGGTATTTCCGGATTCGTGACGTCAGAAAGCAAATCAAAAGTCCGGAAAATCCCAGAATCCGCAACGGCTTCAGTTCCAAGAGTTTTGGATTTTAGGTGCTGCACCTGTATGTTTACCCAAAAGACGCAGCATAGGGATCACACCTTCACTTCAGTTATTTTTTTAAATCGTCACACTCGATAGATTGATTTTTAAATTGGTATGATCATTGCTTTACCAAGTGCCTATAATGTGACTGTTACATTAGTGTAACATGATATAGAATTTTACAAAGGCACTCCATTTAATTTAATCAGGTGAACGCAGGTAGGGGCATGGCTTTTGAATGTCACACCAGCTTCATTTATCAGTGGCTGGGATATAAAAAAACTGGAGCTAAATAATCATAAAAAAGATCCAATCACTGGACCATAAGGACAGTTTACTGGCTGTATGACTCCCAATGGGAATCCTCGACTGCCGAAGTGCTTATCGAGCGTGCAGTGTGCATGGTTTTCCAACTGCATGATTGGTGGGAAAATCATACACTGCACAAAATTGACAAATTATTGCTCATCTTCTCGATGAGACATTTAATCATTAATAACATTGTTTGGCTACTAATCACCAGGAAGTCAGATAAATATTAAATCATGGACAGCTAAACATATATAGGATTTGTTCAAAGTGCCACATTCTCTTAACTGGAGGACTGCAGTGACAATAAAGACCATTATTCATGATATAAAATAAACAAATGCTATTTCTGAAGCAATAGGATCACCACTGGACTGACCATGCCCAAAGCCATAGTGGCAATCATAGATTAGGCAGGATCTATCAAGAAAATGATGTCATTTCAATTTACTTCAAATGAAAAAAAAAGTTTAAATAAATAATAATTCAATTAAAAATGAATTATTAGTTTTCCTAATTTTTATACCTTTTCACCATCTGTGTTATAGAGGAATGCTAAAGTTCTATCTACAGTTATGCTGTAAAAATAGATTAAGAAGGTTCTTTTGTAGTTGAATAATTCCTATCTGGCTATGTTTTTTGCTGATCAAACTAATGCAAATGCTTGTGCAAATCAAATTTATAATACATTAAAAATCTTACTTCTGTGTTAACTTCATGTCTACAATTCTTCTTATCACATTTTTGTCAAGCTTTTGTTCAATCCTTTCCCATTATAAATTTTTATACCCATATTTATAATGGAAATTCCCTATGTAATGATGTCATTGTGTAATTAAACCTTCTGTTGGTGGCAGCACTGCACTGCCTCAGTTTTGCACCCCCAGCTTCACACCCTGCACTGCAAAGAAACTCCGATAGCTCCTATATAAAGACAAGTATTTTTTTTCTTTCTTTCACCAACCAACTCTACCTCTCTGTTTCCCAAATAACCATAAGGTTGGCTACTTAACTACAAATAATAATATAAGATCAAAGTCATCCATATAAAAAAAGACTGAGTATCACTTTAAAATTGAGACTGATTTACATTTGCATGCCCTAATCCAATTAGTCCTGGTTCGCTAATTTGCTTCAGCTGATGAGAATATACTGGGGGCTTGATTTTAAGTGCTGTCGCTGAGCGGAAAATGGGCTGCCATGGGTCGGGCTTCCATTTTATGCCCTGCCTGATTTTCTTTTCCTTTACTTCAATGGAAGGGAAAGTCAAGTGTGGTGTAAAATGGGGAGCCGACCCTTTCATAGAAATCGGAGAAACTTACAGCACGGAAGAAGGCCAGTACTGCCCATTGTGTCTGCGCCGGCCGACCAAGAGCTATCCAGCCTAATCCCACGTTCCAGCTCTTGGTCTGTAACCCTGTAGGTTACGGCACTTTAATTGCACATCCAATAATTTTAAAATGTGGTGAGAGTTTCTGTCTCTACCACCCTTTCAGGCAGTGAGTTCCAGACCCCCACCACCCTCTGGGTGAAGAAATTTCCCCTTATATCTCATCTAAACCTCCCCCCAATTACTTTAAATCTAAGCCCCCTGGTTGTTGACTTTACCAAGGGAAACAGGGCACTCCTATCCACTCTATTAAGGCCCCTCATAATTTTATACACCTGAATCAGGTCTCCCCTCAATCAAGTCCGTGGTCTTAACTCCCTGTCTGCAACTTAAGACGAGTATTTTTAGTATTGTGTAAGGTGAAGGGGAAGAAATTCAGAAGCGTCCCACTTGGGGCACAAACTCTTGAAAGCTAGAAAAATTAGCACAAGGCGCTAATGGTTCCAAGCTTTTTTTAAATTTGGTGTTAGCGCTCCACTTCCTTCCTGGAGCGCTAAAGGACACATGCAGCGCTTCCGCGATCCGAGGCTCCTTCCCTCCCTTAAAGGGAAGGGCCATCGCTGCAGACTCTGCATTGGGAGCAGTTAGCTGGTCCCCGACGGCAACCGCGATCAGGCCCGATCAGCCCCATGCACTCCAGCAGAGTGCCAGGCTGATCAATCACGACCGAGGAGAATTTAAAAAAATTGAACAAAAGCATTTTAGAAATGTTCTGACTTACCTTGGCAACATCCCCTTTAACTTCTGCCCCTGAAGCTCCTCCTGGGGAATTTAGCGGGAGTCGTTCATTTTGGCGTGCCCGGTCGGTGAGTCGTTAACGCCCCATTATCGGTATCTGGTGGCGATAACGGGAGGCACTAAGGAGACCAATTTCTAGGCCAAAGTCTCACGGTGGATATTTCAGCAGTAATAGCAAAGGACAATGCGGCAGAATGTTTCAAAATTGATGATCAGTAACGCTGTACCTTTTGTATTTTCACCCTAATTATATTTTGTATTTGACCTAGCACTGTCAAAACATGTAACTTTGCACTGTCTCCCTTGAGCGTATGATTCCCATTGAAGGTAATCATTCCTAACCTCCAGCTAGTAAAGATTTTGTGTCACTGAGCCATACTGACTATAAGGTGCCAGATTTAATTCCCAGTCTCTGCTGAGTTATCTGATCTCAGCCTGGGTGTCAATAGAGATGATGTGACAGGTCTTCGAACCCTTAGAATAGTCAGCGACAAATCAGCCAAGGATTCCAGTTCTGAAATGTGTGTATGTTTGCCCATTGATCGAGCCTGTCTGTGATACCACCCTGTGTCCCATGGTGAAAGGCTACTTTGGCATAGTACGGAGGGCACCTGCCACGCTTGGAACCATAGCTCAACAGGAGTCAACAGCCTAAGGATATCCAGAAGGAACAAAGTTGGTAAAATTGTACATTCCTGTCTGGCATAAAAATAAAAAAGGGAAGATGACTCAACCGTGGCTATCAAGGGAAATCAGGGATAGTATTAAAGCCAAGGAAGTGGCATACAAATTGGCCAGAAATAGCAGCGAACCTGGGGACTGGGAGAAATTTAGAACTCAGCAGAGGAGGACAAAGGGTTTGATTAGGGCAGGGAAAATGGAGTATGAGAAGAAGCTTGCAGGGAACATTAAGACGGATTGCAAAAGTTTCTATAGATATGTAAAGAGAAAAAGGTTAGTAAAGACAAACGTAGGTCCCCTGCAGTCAGAATCAGGGGAAGTCATAACGGGGAACAAAGAAATGGCGGACCAATTGAACAAGTACTTTGGTTCGGTATTCACGAAGGAGGACACGAACAACCTTCTGGTTATAAAAGGGGTCGGGGGGTCTAGTAAGGAGGAGGAACTGAGGGAAATCCTTATTAGCCGGGAAATTGTGTTGGGGAAATTGATGGGATTGAAGGCCGATAAATACCCAGGGCCTGATGGACTGCATCCCAGAGTACTTAAGGAGGTGGCCTTGGAAATAGTGGATGCGTTGACAGTCATTTTCCAACATTCCATTGACTCTGGATCAGTTCCTATGGAGTGGAGGGTAGCCAATGTAACCCCACTTTTTAAAAAAGGAGTGAGAGAGAAAACAGGGAATTATAGACCGGTCAGCCTGACATCGGTAGTGGGTAAAATGATGGAATCAATTATTAAGGATGTCATAGCAGTGCATTTGGAAAGAGGTGACATGATAGGTCCAAGTCAGCATGGATTTGTGAAAGGGAAATCATGCTTGACAAATCTTCTGGAATTTTTTGAGGATGTTTCCAGTAGAGTGGATAAGGGAGAACCAGTTGATGTGGTATATTTGGACTTTCAGAAGGCGTTCGACAAGGTCCCACACAAGAGATTGATGTGCAAAGTTAGAGCACATGGGATTGGGGGTAGTGTACTGACATGGATTGAGAACTGGTTGTCAGACAGGAAGCAAAGAGTAGGAGTAAATGGGTACTTTTCAGAATGGCAGGCAGTGACTAGTGGGGTACCGCAAGGTTCTGTGCTGGGGCCCCAGCTGTTTACACTGTACATTAATGATTTAGATGAGGGGATTAAATGTAGTATCTCCATATTTGCGGATGACACTAAGTTGGGTGGCAGTGTGAGCTGCGAGGAGGATGCTGTGAGGCTGCAGAGCGACTTGGATAGGTTAGGTGAGTGGGCAAATGCATGGCAGATGAAGTATAATGTGGATAAATGTGAGGTTATCCACTTTGGTGGTAAAAACAGAGAGACAGACTATTATCTGAATGGTGACAGATTAGGAAAAGGGGAGGTGCAAAGAGACCTGGGTGTCATGGTACATCAGTCATTGAAGGTTGGCATGCAGGTGCAGCAGGCGGTTAAGAAAGCAAATGGCATGTTGGCCTTCATAGCAAGGGGATTTGAGTACAGGGGCAGGGAGGTGTTGCTACAGTTGTACAGGGCATTGGTGAGGCCACACCTGGAGTATTGTGTACAGTTTTGGTCTCCTAACCTGAGGAAGGACATTCTTGCTATTGAGGGAGTGCAGCGAAGGTTCACCAGACTGATTCCCGGGATGGCGGGACTGACCTATCAAGAAAGACTGGATCAACTGGGCTTGTATTCACTGGAGTTCAGAAGAATGAGAGGGGACCTCATAGAAACATTTAAAATTCTGACGGGGTTAGACAAGTTAGATGCAGGAAGAATGTTCCCAATGTTGGGGAAGTCCAGAATCAGAGGTCACAGTCTAAGGATAAGGGGTAAGCCATTTAGGACCGAGAGGCGGAGGAACTTCTTCACCCAGAGAGTGGTGAACCTGTGGAATTCTCTACCACAGAAAGTTGTTGAGGCCAATTCACTAAATATATTCAAAAAGGAGTTAGATGAGGTCCTTACTAATAGGGGGATCAAGGGGTATGGCGAGAAAGCAGGAATGGGGTACTGAAGTTGAATGTTCAGCCATGAACTCATTGAATGGCGGTGCAGGCTAGAAGGGCCGAATGGCCTACTCCTGCACCTATTTTCTATGTTTCTATGTTTCTAAATATAATCCTGAGCACCAAAAAAAAGTTAAATGCTCATTTACCCCCTATATTATTTATCTTTGTTTTTTATACTTTCACTTTTTTTCCCCTTCAATCTGGCTGAAATCACACACACATGTGGGTTTGGGTTGGGTGGGATGTTAAAACTGAAACAATTTCAAAACTGAAATCATCATATCTCGAACCCGTCCACCTCCAGTTTTAACCTAGGCAGAAGGGGCGGTTGGTGACCAATCCATTCTCAGGAGGCGTGGCGGTCAGTGAAAGCGTTTAAGGAGGCTGCCTACCTCTATCATAACATGCCTCGGGAAACCCGACAGGTAAAAGGAGGCGAAAAGGGTTGGATCTATAAAGCAAGTGCATTCACAGCACTGCTTGTGGGCCAGGAGGAGCAGGAGTGTTTCCTCTCGGCCCAAGAAGATCACCTGTAAATCCTCCCAAAATCTGTCTGACACCTGCCACCCGGTCCCCCCCACCCCCAACCCCCATGATCACCTTTTCCCCCTGTCCTGCCTACGACCTCCAATGACCACCCTGTACCAGCGCGATCTCTCATCCCTGCGACCACCATCTCGGCCACATTCAACCCCCCCCGCCGCCGATCTCTCCTCCACCTATTGCTATATCTACCTGCTCTTCCACTGCGTATTTCTGCTGTAGGATTTCCCGCCCGGCAGACAGCTAGCCTATCAGTCAGTTTGGCTGTCGGGCAGGAAACTGAGAGAAAAAATTAAAAAGAGGTAACTGCAGGACGTTCAGGAAATATTATTCCAGGTTTCTCGTCCATAACATGGCCCCCCAACCCCCTGCCCCCTCGAAACACATGGCTCGGTAAATATTGGGGCCAATGTCTTGAATCTATCCCCTCTCATGGACATTTAGCGGGCGAAATTCGGTACCGCTGTTTTTGAGGCGGTGTCACCGCCTGAGTGCTGATTTTACCACCAGGCGTTAGGTGCAGGCTCCAACTGCCAAATTCACTTTTTACGCCCAAAGTTGAGAGAGCAGCGCTAAAAAGTGGCGTTGCACACTTATCCTCGTGCAGGAGCTCAGGAGGCCTACTGAATTTCACATCGGGAGGCTGACGCCGTGCTAGCTGGGAAACGGGAAGGAAAAAATCCTCAAACTTCTCCGACCCGCACACAAACTTCGCCACTGTTACAACTAATGAAAAAAATGAAGAAATAAATAAAGAAAAAAGCTTATCTCTGGTCCATTCTGCCTGAGTTACGCTGTTTACTCATAATTTTTTCCAGGCTGTAAGAACGCTTGCCGGGCAGGCCGATGTTCAAACTAAATATCGCGGCAGAGGCACCAAGGCTGGATGATGTCACCACATGGGTGGCGTTAGCCGGCGCAGCATTAGCTCTTGGCGCATCTGCCAAAGAGTCAACTGAATTTCTGCGCAGGCGTGGACACCGCTTACCATCGAAGGTAGGCTATTGCCACCTGTTAGCCGCCTCCCGCGGGCAGTAACGGATGGCGGTAGAAAGTGAATTTTGACACCTTAATGTTTCCCTCCGCATGACCTCCAGACTGCATACTCCTTCAGTATATCTATTATCCTGCAGTCTAAAGGAGGCCAAGTGAAACAGAAAAGAAGATGAATAGTCACAACTATGCTTTAATTTTTTGAATTCAGCTTTTCCATAGGACCTTGGCTTTCCTTTTTTAGTGCAGCCATTACATTTATTTTTGGAGAACAAGTGCTGACATAATTCTTGGTAAACCATCCTCAACTTTATGATTCAAATAATGTAAGGAGTAGGGATAATAATCTTAAGAATCTCTTCATAATAGTACATTTCAATTATATTGATGTTACTTTTAAGGGAATGTTTGCACAGGCACCGTTTTATTCCGTATCTATTCCAATAAAAACTCCCGGATTATAGGAGCAGTTTGGTTTGGATCACTGCTTTAACTTTAAGACAGTGGTGTGACTGGTTTGTTCTTGGATGAGTAGAAGCATTTTAAACAAAGGAAAAATTACAATTTAATTTAAAGGTATTATCCACTTACTGAATGGCTGTTAAAATTTTATTTAACAGTATTGCTTTCTTTGGAATTTGCTTGAAAATCAATGCCAATTCATAATATGCTCACAAATGGATTACCATTATTTTGTGAATACAATAACTTTGAAACAATTTAATGTCTATCATAACTGGATGCCTGCTGACATCTGCATTATTGTGACAATGTGCATAAATGCGAAACACAGAATCAGGAAGCATACCTAGTCAGTTTAGTAATGTGACATCCTCGTTCCCTTTACACAGTATGTCCATAAACATTTACACTCAAAAATGAATAAAATGAAATGTGGCCCATATGGCTGGTACAACATACTGAGAATATAACGAGGGCATTTATCAGTTCAGACACATGTGAACTCATTATTTTCACAGTAGAATTTATGCTAAATTCAGACAATGTTTACAGTTATAACCTTATACCTTCCATGCTGAAATTCTCCTGTATGCGCTAATATAAACTCAAGTTTACCACATATGCTGCTACTGGGATAACGTAGCATTTTCTATAATTATTGTGAGTTACTGCTTGCCTAATTCAGTAACACACAATGACCAAACTCCCTATTATGCAAACTGAAACAAGTCAATTTTCTGCATTAATCTGATGCAAAACACATATCGGAGAAGTAACATTTAAAGTCAGCTTTAACCTTGAATCTTGTTGCACCTATACTTTACCAGACACATTCCATGTATTTTCTGCTAAAAATGAACTTGTAGTAAATTCTGTAACGAGGGAGTTATTGTCATTTACTGCTATACAGTTAATGATGCATTTCATGAAGAAAAAAATGCGTCACATATTGTATTATATTAAAGACTTGGTTCAATTAGATTCTAATAACTTTTAGCACAGTTTGAAATTAAACAATATTAGGCACTTTAAAATAATTTTTGAATGCTTACATTTCTGTTATTTTCTGTATATTGTACTAAGGAAAATATTGCTGGAAGCATGTATTTAAGAGGCAAATGTTATAGTTACACCTTCTGATTTTCATATTGAAGCTGATAATTACCCCTTGAAGATCAATTCCAAAATTAGGATAACTCAATAAAACCGGTAAACATTATTATGGAAGGATAGTTCTAGTCACTACATGTAGCAATATTATCATTGCATTCAAAAAGAACATGTTTACCACATTGCTACACATAGCAACCAGAGCAATTCTTTCCACAGTATTATAGTTCAGGTGTGTTGCAATGCAGCTGCTTCTGTGGTTGTTTGCTGGAGGAAGCACTTCATCTTCTGCCAATACTGAGATGAAGTATCAATGTAGATTGCACCACTTGCCTGCATCTTTTAACGAAAGAGGATATGCTGAGATGCAGCTAATGATTCATGGCAACCACTTTTAGCGGTAGACTTTGTTATGAGAGCTGCAAGCATTTATTAGTTAATTAAAGTATCTTATTTGTTCCTTCCACAGTTATTTTGCTGATTAAACCTGATTTTTTTTCTTTTAATTCCTGACCTGAAAAAGCATATTTGTTTGGAGTTGGTATCATCCAAAGAAAAATCTGAAAATCAGAAGGTTTCGTTTTGGCACATGAATCTGATCATAGAAACATAGAAAATAGGTGTAGGAGTAGGCCATTCTGCACTTCGAGCCTGCACCGCCATTCAATACGATCACTGCTGATCATTCCCTCAGTACCCCTTCCCTGCTTTCTCTCCATACCCCTTGATCCCCTTAGCCATAAGGGCCATATCTAACTCCCTCCTGAATATATCCAATGAATGATCAAGAGTTTTAAGACAGTTCCAGGGAAGATTATTGACAAAAAATAAACAGTTTAACAGTATTTTATTGAACTTTTTATTTTGATTTTAGATTAGTTTTTGTCTGTTAAATAGTTCGAGAATTGAATTTTGTTACGACATAACTTTGGTGATGCAAATGAATACAGCAAACATCAGAAAAATCTGCAGGTAGGAACATTGAGATAGCTGTACAATTTGAAGGACACCATACTTGCCTTGCCTGCTTGGAGTCTGATTCAGGAAAATGCTGGCGCATTCCCACATTATTGGATGGAACTTTATGGAGAGTGGATTTCCCATATGTGCTTCAGCAAGCGAAGTTCCATGTCAGGAGTGCACATTTGGAAAATTGAGCCTTTAATGTCTAATCTTCTCCTCAGAATGCAGCGTAAGAAGAAAAACATTACTTAAGGGTTGTAGTCCTGAGTACTAATTGTACAGCTTTTTTTTGGCGGGGAGGGTGGGTGGGAGTTGTATTCCCTCACACACTTTTATCAGCTCTCTTAGAGTTCACATCAACTGAGTGCTACAAGTTCAATAGTAAAGGCCATCAGCATCCACATTAGCAGGAGCTCCACATTTAGAGAATTTGATAAGATAAAAGCCCACCTTTTGCTAACATCTATGATAGTAGCAAATATGAGCTCTATTTTTGGTGTTTTTCCTTTTCTTCACCAGAAAAGCAAGTTCCCCTGCTTCCAAACATAAACATAATGGTTAGAGGAACCCCATATGTTTACTTCAAAAAAAATGTGCCCACAGACCATTCACTCTGATAAACTGTAGACATTGGGCCCGAACTTGGTAAAAGCCAAGGCCCACCCAAGTGCCTCCCAAAGGACCGCCGAGAGACCGGGCGGTACGTTGCCAGGAAGATTCCTCTAAAAGATCTGCCAGTACCGCCCGGCAGCAAAATCCCAATTTACGCCCTAAATCTGGGCGGCAGTGGCAGAGCTCCCAATCTCGGCGGCAAATGCAATCCTTGCCAAAGTGCCACCAAGGATTGAGTCGGTACCAGGGAGGGGGGAGGGGGAACACATAAGAATAAAAATTAACACAAAAAAAAATTTGAAACACTTGGACACCTATAAGGGACCCCCATCCTCCTAAATCGCTGAAAAAGAAATGAATAAAAGAAGTTTACTAACCTTTTTTTGCAGGTCTTCATACTTACTGTTGGGGTTAGACCTACCTCCATGCAGCGGTCCTTCCCCTTGCTGCCGCCGTCTCCCGCCTGCACCTATATGGCAGCTCGGCGGGCGGGAGGTCACTTAGGCGACTTGCTCGCCAGCAGCAGTTCCCAGCGGTCCTCCCCTCCCGCCGGCAGCAGACCTCCACGAAAATGGCACTGAGGGGAGACCACCCAAAAAACTTGGTGGCATCCGGCGGCAGTGGGCGGTAAGGCCACCAAATTCGGCCCCAATATTCTTTGTAGACAAAATAGAATCTAAGCTGGGGCTGCTGTACCCCACATTTGTCAGTCTGATTGACTATAAGAACGTAAGAACATAAAAAATAGGAGCAGGAGTAGGCCATTTGGCTCCCCGAGCCTGCTCCGCCATTCAGTGAGATCATGGCTGATCTTCTACCTCAACTCCACCTTCCCACATTATCCCCATATCCTCTGGTTCCTTAGTATCCAAAAATCTATCGATCTCTGTCTTGAATATACTCAATGATTGAGCATCCACAGCCCTCTGAGGTAGAGAATTCCAAAGATTCAAAACCCTTCGAATGAAGACATTTCTTCTCATCTCAGTCCTAAATGCCCAACCCCTGATTCTGAGACTGTGACCCTTGGTTCTAGACTCCCCAGCCAGGGGAAACATCCTCCCTGCATCTACCCTGTCAAGCCCTGTTAGAATTTTGTATGTTTCAGTGAGATCGCCTCTCATTCTTCTAAACTATGAGGATATTTCTCTCCTTTCTGGGGCTTCCTGTGCTATGCACCATATGCAACTACAAGGGCAGACACGGCATCTACTTCCATCAGCAGTGCTCTGAAACCAGGCAGAGGTGACATGCAACCTTTGGAGGATTGTCCTTCGAATTTCTTCCTCCTTGTGCCTGGCTGCCAATCTACACCTCCCCACATCGACATACCTTAAATCAGGATCTCTGCACAGTATTCGCCAATACTTGCAAATTTGTAAGAGATTTATTGATTTTACTCTTGTTGTTTTAACATAAGAACATAAGATATAGGAGCAGGAGTCGGCCATTTGGCCTCTCAAGTCTGCTCCGTCATTCAATAAGATCATGGCTGATCTGATCATGCACTCAGCTCCACTTCCCTGCTTGCTCTCAATAACCCTTTACTCCCTTATCGCTCAAAAATCTGTCTATCTCCGCCTTAAATATATTCAATGACAGCTCTCTGGGGCAGAGAATTCCATAGATTTACAACCCTCTGAGAGAAGAAATTGCTCCTCAACTCAATTTTAAATCATTTCACAAGGATAGAAGAAAAAGACCAAGAGAGAAATTCTGTCGCTTCTATCCTGATGGACTGCCTGCATTAAAACAACATTGCAAAATGAATAAATATTTAACGAAAATATATAATGCTGCCAAAAATTCAGAAAACCCAGATGCCAACACTTTATGGCACAGAACTTTGATGCACCAGTCTGCTGTATCACCCAAAGTTTGAATTGAAATTTATCTGTAGCTTTCTTTATTCTGGTAGTATGGGTGAATAACAAAATCGTTCCAAGAGCTTGTACTTTGCTTCTGATACAGCAATTGATATGCAGATAATGTGCAATCTTCTACTGCTGAATGCTGATGAAAGAGTACAGAGAAACTCTATTTATAACTATAACTTACCATGCAAGCAAATCTGATAATCCAGTTAAAAAGAAATCGCAAATATACTATAATCAAAGTATCAATATTTCAATATTAAGCTGATCTTTCCATCCAAACCTATTTGAATTCTTGACTTATAATAGCCTGTCAATTACTCAGCCAGCAGCATTTGCCCTCACGGATACAGGGACCAAAGAATTTACACAATGCTCAACTATTTTAACAATTTATTTGGAGGTATTTTGGGGAAGTAGTCCCTGTTTTACTGCCAGCTCTGATCTATCTTCCTCAGGTCCCATTACCAGTACCCTATAGCTAGCTGTGAGGAGACGCAGGCATTTGATTCCGTCTTCCAATTTCTCTTCATTCTGAAGTCTCTGTTTAGCACATCCACACTTGATTGGGAATTCAGCAGAGCACAACTCCAGCCTGAGTCTCTCTCCATTGTACTGAGAAGAATCAATTTTGTTGTGGATTTAATGAAAATGGTTCTAATTTCTAGTTGTATTTAGTTGTCAATTGATGAAAATACGAGAGCATTTTGTAGTTTTGTAATGGAAGCTTGCCCAGGAACTTTATAATGGCCCGGAATTTTTGGTCGAGATGACAGCGAACTGGCAGCGTTCGCTTTTGAAACTGACCGCAACCTTGAGATTTGGTGCATGCTCAGGCGCATGCGGAAATCCTGAAGTTGCGGTCTGTCATGGGCAGCTCCGAAACTGGCTGCACTGTGCCTACTCCCCCACCCTGCCCCTCCGCTGCCCCCCCCCCCCACCACCACCTTCCCACAGAACTGACAATCTGTGCAATCACCCAGATCAGGAAAACTGATGAAAACTTTGGCTTTTCTACAGAAAGTGCGCTGTTAACTTCCTCACTAAACGTTAGACTCAAAGGGATTAGATGTAACTAGGGTTTTGAGACCATTAATACTGCTAAACAAACGTTGAGGGCCTGGAAAACTAATTTTAATTTTGTACAGTGTGATTGATAAAAATTACAATTTTTAAGAAGCTTGTTTGTCCATCATTATTTCAGGTTTGCCTTTTCCCCATGTGAGAGCCCCAGCCTTTGTTTTGCTCTCTCTAACATTTTAGTTAGAATTTTAAGAGCTTACTCACTTCCTTGTTCCCATTGTCTGTGGGAACTCTGCAGTTTGATTGGCTGCTCAGCCATCTTGCTGATGTCACAGTAGTTCACATAAGGGAATCCCCACCGTGCCCCGTTGATTTGAAATGAATGTTGGAAAACCTGAAGTTCTCGAAACAGGGATCGTGAGACCCTTGTGCAAAGTGCACTTCGGGGCCAGTAGCGGACACCTTCACTGACCGCAAATTCTGGGCCAATATCGCGACACTGAAAGAGAACGTTTTCCTTTTCGTGTTCTTCATTTTGATGAACGGCAAAGACTCATTTTACTTACTACTCTTAAGGGTGAATCTTGCTAGATCCAACTCTGTTGATAGGGCCTCTCACGTGGCAAGCAACGGCTGCAAGATCGCAGATACATTGCCTGTGATTTTGGAACCTTGTGTCTAAGGCCTCGGATATGGAGTCTCGTAAGATTTACCCCTTAAATTTTTTAATTATAAAGTACAGATTCCATAACATGGAAAACTGACTTTGATATGAACATTTAGAAGATTTATAAGCAATGTTTACATTTATCAAGTATGTTTGAACAGATTTGTATATAGTGGAATATGAACAACATAAACAACTCCCCAAAGATAGAACTGTTATGTAACTTCTGCAAGAGAGTCTTCAAGGAACTGTGGTAATCTTTATTGCAATGTGAGACCTCTTGGATTTAGTCAAACAAAATAAGTTAGTTATTTTAGTTCAAAGTTATTTTTGTTAAGCAAAGTTTCAGCAATGTAATTTTGGTAATTATAATCAAATGAATCCTGGGGGAAGCAAAATAACTGGAATAGACAAAGGAGCAGCCAGTGCATTAATTGTCAAAGCTAGCCGATTACACTGTAGAGATGCAGCACAGGATCCTCGGATGATTGAATAGAATCATACACACAAACAGCCTCTGTTTAGTAAATGAGCCAATAATTCCAACTCTAATGGCAAAATCTGTTGTCACCTTCAGTTCAGGAGCACAGCCTGAAGAATACAGTGAGTTCAAGTTCAGGAAATTATGTCACCATTTGGCAATTAAAATCATTAGTGGCTTGTTTACAACCACTTATCAATTGTTTTTCCCAGCTTTTTGGATTTGACAGGTCGTCCACCGGTTTCCCGCTGTGCCTAGACCTTGTCTGTGAAGCTGAGGCAGGAGGTCAGTTGTCATTGCATCAGCTGATGAGTTGACAGCTTCAAATGTCAAGTCAAAGCTCCCAGCTGATTGAGAAATGTTCCCTTAGCCACTAACTTCTCTAAACTACATTTCCACTACAGATTCAGGATGCTGCAAGTCTTTACATAAGTCTCCATCCAGTCTGACCTCATTACCTCGCCCACCATTGACAGATCGCTGCTGTCATCTCTACTTCACCTGCCATCTATTCCATCAGCATGGGTGCCCTTGAAACTCTCTCACCTTGGTCCTCAGAATCCCACCACGATCAGCCCCAATACCAGCATCACCAGGCACACCAGCAGCACCAACAACAACACCAACCTTGTTCGCGATCAACCTATACTGCACAGGACACAGAATATCAGCACCCAACCACATTGCTGCCCGGGACCCCAGGGATGGCCTCACTATGGTCAGATTTACTTCACTTGATGCTGTACACCCTGGCTGACTCATGATGCACCAGGTTGGCACCATTCCACAACCAACACCATAAAGCATCCTTACAATGCCCAAGGCATTCCTTTCACACTCATCACCATTATGTCTCACCATTCACTGCAACTCACTAAGCCACTTCAAAAGGTGCACACAAATCTGTCCAAGAACACCAAGTGTGAAAATAAAGGTTTCAATGTTTGACACCACATTAACAGAAACTTTACATGAACATTGCATAAAATATCCAAGTGCCTACCCTTGTGTGTTGTTAGTTGCATTAGGGTGAGTGTGAGGAGTGCCTAGTGAGATGGGGATGTGATAATGTAGATAGAACGAGAGGGATGGTAGAAGTGCAAGGTAAGTTGATGTGAATAAGGATGTGTAGGAGTAGGATATAGAAGGCAGAGTGATGGGGATGTGAAGAGAGGCACAGTAGGATGTAGTTGAGTGTTGCTTTGTACTAACATTTTGAGATCTACTGAGATCATTGATGGTTTGTGGCACTGCACCCAAGTCCTCTTGACCACATCCCTGCTTGTATCCTCCTATCCTCCTCTGCAATGTGCAAGCAGGCTGCATTAATCTCCTGGGGAGGCCTCTTCACCATAGGAAGGGAAGAGGACCTCCCTCTATGCTGTGACTCCCTCTATAAGTTTATGAAGGCAGTTATGGGAGAGCCTGGGTGCAGCTGTGCACCTCAGTGCAGTACTTGTCAGTGTTTGCAGCACTTCAACGCTGTAGAACATTGATGGCACAAATGTCAAAAGCAAGTTGGCCATGGTCCCTTTAAGGAAACTGGCTAATGACACGTCATCAAATGACTTCACCAAACCCATTTCATCTAATTGGCCGGGAAACGCGCTAGGCGGGCTTAACAAGCCCAATCTCGGGAAATTCATTTCAGAGGCCGGAATGGAGACAGCAGTGGGGTCAGGACCCGCCACTAACATTGCCTGCCATGGACCCATTGAGGTTTGTAAAATCCAGCCCACTGTGCAAAAATATGTTTCCTTATGTTGCCTCTAGTTCTTTTGCCAATCACCTTAAATCCATGTCCTCTGGTTACTGACCCTTCTACCACTGGAAATAGTTTCTCCTTATTTACTCTATCAAACCCTTCATGATTTTGAACAACTCTATAAAATCTCCTCTTTACATTCTCTGCTCTGAGAACAATCCCAGCTTCTGGAGTGTCTCCACATAACTGAAGTCCTTCATCCTGGTACCATTTTAGTAAATCTCTTCTGCACCCTCTCCAAGGCCTGGACATCCTTCCTAAAATGTGGTGCTCAGAATTGAATCAATTGAGACCTAACCAGTGTGTAGTAAAGGTTTAGCATAATGTCCTTGTTTTGTAGTCTATTCCTCTATTAATAAAGCCAAGGGTCCCATAAACTTGTCTACTAAACTTGTCCTGCCACCTTCAAAGATTTGTGTACCCCATTTAAAATTGTATCATTTAGTTCATATTGCCTCTCCTCATTCTTCCTACCAAAATCTATCACTTCACACTTTTCTGTATTAAATTTCATATGCCATATGTCTGCCTATTTTGCCAGTCTGTTTATGACCTTCTGAAGTCTGTTACTATCCTTCTCACTGTTTACTACATTTCCAAGTTTCGTATCATCTGCAAACTTTGAAATGATGCCATTATCCCCAAGTCCAGATCATTAATATATATCAAATAGAGTAGTGATCCTAATATCAACCCCTGGGGAACTGCGTACTTCTCTCCAGGCTGAAAAACAGCTATTCGATGATATCCCAAGTGAACATTAGAAAGCTTTATAACATGGTTTAACCAGGCCCCCAATTCAGTTCTACACTAAAGGCTGCTACATGAGTTTAAAGTACTGGGAGTTCAAAGGCAACGCCTGGAAGTGGAGAAGAAATTCACTGAAGGAAAGGAAGCAGCAGGTACTTTTATGGAGATTAATGTTCTGTGGGTGATGCAGACTGGGGGGAGGGACCAGTAGAGTGTGATGTAACAGCCAATACCTAAAAATCTATGTAGGCAGAATAGTGACAAATTAAATTCAGTACACATATATTGAAAATAATAAACTACATATGTACTCTGTGAATGGTGCTGAAATAACTAATGGTGAGTAAATCTTCTCAGATGCATTTAAATATGCACTTCCAGAGCTCTACTTATCCACTACTTAACACCTCCGTTAAAAACTCTCCAATACTAAACCACTTAATGCAAAATAACTGGGGCATTGCAGTCTACAGCTGATAATTTAAAGTACATTTTGTGCTTAAAATAAGTTGCATTATCCAATAATTTGATTTAAGCAATGCAGATGACACAGCAAAGCAGGGAATGATGCTAAAATGAATGACCAGAATATTTGAATTTAGTGGCTTTGAATTAAGAGTCGACAGTAGTTGTCTTATATAATTCAGTCTGAACTATAAAATCATATTCCTGTATTTAATCCCCTACAGCCAATATTATGTAGTCAGAAACACATTATGTTGTTGAATTTATATTACCCAAGTTGTATTTGTAGAGAATATTTATGTTGTATAGTATACTTCGACAAGTATATTGGCCCAGAATTTGCTGGGAAAATAATGGCGACTTCATGACACTCACCATTATTAGTGCATAAAAACCCAACAATTTGTGGTGAGGAAGGGATATGCTGTGAGAGCCAATCACCACAAATTGCTGAACAATTAGTGCCTCTCCACCATTAGCCTCGCAAAAACGGGATCTCGCCATCAACCTCCCCATGAGTGTCAAGAAATCGCTAGATTTGCACTGTATTAGGAATTAACCTTGATGCAGGAAGTTAGGCCTGATATTTCACAGCATAAAGACTCTGTTAATGGGGTGATTTATGGTTGTGAAATGCCACTCAACCTCAGGCTCAGAAAGGGAACAATTGTAACTGCAGAGTCTTAGTCCCACTGACAGTAAATCGTTCCTAGAGGGTTTTTTTTAAGTGTTTTAATTGGTTTTATCACCCCATTGAAGGGCAAAGGGAAGATAAAGATGGGCTGTGGGCAGTAAGAGTAAAAATTGTTAACAAAACTGATAAATTAGAGTGAAATCGTCGGCAAAAGAGAGGATAGCATTTGATGATGAGGGCGGAGCATCACTGATGTAGAGAAATAGTTAAATGGGAGACAGTACAGATCCCTGTGTAACTCTTGGGATAACAAAAATAGATAATCTATTAACTACAGCACAGTTGGGCCAATTTGAAAGGGAACAAGATAACTACCCATAAAGCTTTGGATGGAGATGCAAACTTGTTTAAAAGTACATGATGCACTCCGCATCGCATACTGAGTGCAGATTTAGTTGAGGAACCTTACAACAACAACAACTTACATTTATATAATATCTTTCGTGTTGTTAAATATCCCAAGGTTTTTCACAAGAGTGCTATCAAACAAAATTTCACACCAAGCCATATAAACAGATACTAGGACAGGTGACCAAAAGCTTGATCGGTGGGTTTTAAAGAAAGTGGCTTAAAGAAGGATAGAGAGGGCGAGAGCTGGAGAGGTGCAGGAAGAGAATTCCAGATCATAAGGCATAGGCAGTTGGAAGCAGCAGTACATTGTTATGTTCTGGTGTCAGAGTGCCCTGGTGTAATGTGCTCTTGAGGTTCACATTGCAGGCCTTTGCTTTCTCCGCCATTAGTGAAGAAAGCAAGATTAAAATTTGTAAGTAAATCAACACACTTGTACAGTGCAGTATTGCTTCTCAACGTGCAGAGTTGCAGAACTGCTGTATTCAGTATGAGAATAAAGTACCGTTAGTGTTACCTATTCTACCAATCAGGAGAAGATAGTGTGAAGACCAGCAGATCTTCATCTCTCTCCCAACTTTTCAAGAGGAGTGCCTACCCTTGTCCGCTGTCAATAAAGAAACAATGTCCTTTATTCAAAGTCTGCCTGTAAGGGTCTTGTGTGTGGATGGACCCTGCCCATTGGAGTCCTTAACTTTTGCACATTTGTGAGTTTGGCGTATATTCTCTTTTCATTGCAGCTTGTTAGTCTGCATTGTCAGAACATCACTGATACAGAGGTTGGCTGCATGGTTGGACAAGTGGTGAAGCAGGTAACAAGGACTATTAATGCACAGGGCATTTTCTTACTTTTTCAGGTGACTTGATTGACAAGGTTAACAAGAGATCCCTGGCCTTTTTGGTTGTACCCGCTCCCCTCCCCACTGTGCTCTAACAGGCCCACCTGCTGCTCATCCTGGTTGCCGAGGCTACTGCTGCTGCTCCTCTTCTTCCAGCTGCCCCTCCAACCAGATTGCATAAGCAATGCTGACTCCCATGACAAGCAAATTGTGCTTAGTCAAGGTATGTGAAACAAAAAAGTGAGAAGAAATTAATGTGACACTTTACGATGCCTTGGCAATCCAATACGCTCTGCAGCATGAGCATCTCCGGAATTCTTGTAGCAGCTCTGGTTGGCTAGTTTCTGAGGCCAATCCCAGGAGGTTTCACTGAGCAGATTGTCTGCTAGTTGGAACTTCCATCCCATCCAGATAAAATACCATCAAAATCCCAAAGACATCATGAGACATCAATTTGCATATATTTGTTAGCTGTTGCTGGAAGCAGGTGGTTTTCTGACAATTTGCAGTGCTGAAGTTATAATGGCAGGAGCATGATAGTAAGTCGATTTCCATGATTTTAACCACACAACCATCCCGTTTCCACCGGGGCCAAACTGTAATTGTATGTAGTTTTACATATATACGGTAACTTGCTTACTAATGTAGCATTAAACATGTGCTACAATTGGCTGGAATATTTGAGACCAGAACTTTAATATTTCACAAGGCGTATTTTTAAAGGCAGAAATGTTAAGCAGCATTTATTGTCGTATTTATTGTGACATAGACTGTAGCCGAGCATTATATTCTGAAGACTAAAGAAGATATTAAGTAGTGATCAATAAAGCAAATGTGTACTAGATGGACATAGCTCATGTATATTGATCAAATAATGATGAACGCCTTGCTTAAAATAATATAATTATAACCAAATTGTTAAGTGTAAATGTGATATATTTATTCAAACTTTGAGAAGGGTAATAATAAAATTATTATAACATGGTTAACATGTGGGTTACTTCAAGAAGGAGAAAAAGCTTGTACTAATAGGTTATCTGATGCATGGCAGTATGACTGTGGCAGAAACACATGTTCTAAGAATTATGCTGCTGTTGCATACAGGGTTGTATAGCACCGACAGCATACCTTAGGAGCCTATTGTCAGCAAGGGCAAACATCGACGACGAGATCCAACACCACCCCCAGTATACCAGCGCAGCCTTCGGTCGCCTGAGGAAGAGCGTGTTCGAAGACCAGGACCTCAAATCTGGCACCAAACTTATGGTCTACAGGGCTGTAGTGATACCCGCCCTCCTATATGGCTCACAGACATGGACCATATACAGTAGACACTTCAAAGCACTGGAGAAATACCACCAACGCTGCCTCTGCAAGACCTGCAAATCCACTGGGAGGATAGACGCACCAATGTCAGTGTTCTCAATCAAGCCAACATCCCTAGCATCGAAGCACCAACCACACTCGACCAGCCAACATCGTCCGCATGCCCAACACGAGACTCCCAAAGCAAGCGCTCTATTCGGAACTCCTACATGGTAAGCGAGCCCCAGGTGGGCAGAGGGAACATTTCAAGGACACCCTCAAAGCCTCCATGATAAAGTGCAACATCTCCACCAGCACCTGGGAGTCCCTGGCCCAAGACTGCCCTAAGTGAAGGATGTTATGTATGTAACCATTGTAACTGTGTAAGACTTGCCACCAGAGGACGCAACTGTTGGAGGCCCAAGGGTTACCTGCACACCTCGTGCAAGGGAGTATAAAAGGTTGTCTGCCATGCTGCTTAGGCACTCTGGAGTTGTATTAAAGAGACTAAGGTCACATCAGTTTTTGCTCACAGTACTTAGTCTTGTGGAGTTCTTCCATACTTAATAATTGGCGATGAGTAATAGAAACATAGAAACATAGAAACATAGAAACATAGAAACATAGACATAGAAAATAGGTGCAGGAGTAGGCCATTCGGCCCTTCTAGCCTGCACCGCCATTCAATGAGTTCATGGCTGAACATTCAACTTCAGTACCCCATTCCTGCTTTCTCGCCATACCCCTTGATCCCCCTAGCAGTAAGGACCTCATCTAACTCCTTTTTGAATATATTTAGTGAATTGGCCTCAACAACTTTCTGTGGTAGAGAATTCCACAGGTTCACCACTCTCTGGGTGAAGAAGTTCCTCCGCATCTCGGTCCTAAATGGCTTACCCCTTATCCTCAGACTGTGACCCCTGGTTCTGGACTTCCCCAACATTGGGAACATTCTTCCTGCATCTAACCTGTCTAACCCCGTCAGAATTTTATATGTTTCTATGAGGTCCCCTCTCATTCTTCTGAACTCCAGTGAATACAAGCCCAGTTGATCCAGTCTTTCTTGATAGGTCAGTCCCGCCATCCCGGGAATCAGTCTGGTGAACCTTCGCTGCACTCCCTCAATAGCAAGAATGTCCTTCCTCAGGTTAGGAGACCAAAACTGTACACAATACTCCAGGTGTGGCCTCACCAATGCCCTGTACAACTGTAGCAACACCTCCCTGCCCCTGTACTCAAATCCCCTTGCTATGAAGGCCAACATGCCATTTGCTTTCTTAACCGCCTGCTGCACCTGCATGCCAACCTTCAATGACTGATGTACCATGACACCCAGGTCTCTTTGCATCTCCCCTTTTCCTAATCTGTCACCATTCAGATAATAGTCTGTCTCTCTGTTTTTACCACCAAAGTGGATAACCTCACATTTATCCAAATTATACTTCATCTGCCATGCATTTGCCCACTCACCTAACCTATCCAAGTCGCTCTGCAGCCTCACAGCATCCTCCTCGCAGCTCACACTGCCACCCAACTTAGTGTCATCCGCAAATTTGGAGATACTACATTTAATCCCCTCATCTAAATCATTAATGTACAGTGTAAACAGTGTAAATAGATTATGAACTTTCACGCGGTCAAGGCTGCCATTGCTATTTTAGAGAGATTTGTAGAGGGTGATGATTGGGAAGCCTTCGTTGAGCGTCTCCAGTACTTCGCGGCCAACGAGCAGGATGAGGACGATAAAGCGATCAAGCACAGGGCGATTCTCCTCATCGTGTGTGGGTCCACAATATACGGCCTCATCAAGAATCTGCTAGCACTGGAGAAACCAACAGACAAGACATATACAGAGTTGTGTACGCTGGTTCGGAACACCTCAAGCCGAAGGAGAGCGTCTTAATGGCCAGGTATCACTTCTAAACGCACCACCGCTCCGAGGGCCAAGACGTGGCGAGTTATGTCACCAACCTGAGACGCCTTGTGGGAACTTGCTAATTTGCTAGACTTTTGGGGGAAATGCTGCGGGACTGTTTTGTGCTTGGCATCGCAAGCTGCTGTCCGCCGAATCCCTAGACCTGAGCAAGGCCATCACGATAGCCCAGGCTTTCATGTCCATGAACGATAATACCAGACAGATATCTTCTCAGCATCGAAGTTCATCGGCAAGTACTGTGTATAAAATAATGTCGCTAGCAGGCAGAACTGCATATGGCAGGGCCTAAACGCATGCAGCTGCAAGACCTAGGATGATTCAGAGTCCGCCATCGGGCATGAATGCAAATCCATTAGCACCATGTTGGTGCTGCGGGGGTAATCATCGAGCCCATTAATGTTGATTCAGGCACTACGTGTACAAAGCCTGCGAAACAATGGGGCACCTCCAGCGAATGTGCAAGAGTGCTGCGACTCACCACGTGGCAGAGTCGGCAGTGGATGATCGTTCCGGCGCGGATCATGCAGAACAAAAAGAGAGGCAACTCAACCCAAGGAAGATGTGTATGGGATACACACCTTCACCACCAAGAACCCTCCTGTCATGCTGAAAGTCAAATTGAACGGTATTCCGGTGTCAATGGAGTTGGACACAGGGACGAGTCAGTCAATTATGAGCCAGAAGGCTTTTGAGAAACTGGGGCAACAAGGCACAAAGGGTCAAACTGAGCCCAATTCAGACAAAGCTGCACACCTACACCAAAGAGCTCATACCAGTCATTGGCAGTGCGGCACTTAAGGTATCGTACAATGAAGCTGTGCATGATTTAGCACTGTGGATTGTACCAGGCTATTCGGCAGAAGGTGGTTGGGAAAGATTTGATGGAACTGGGACGACATCAAAGCACTATCTTCAGTGGATGATGCCTCGTGCGCCCAAGTGCTGCACAAGTTTCCGTCGCTATTTGAATCAGGCATCGGCAACTTCACAGGCGCCAAGGTGCAGATCCATCTAGTCCCCGATGCAAGGCCCGTTCATCACAAGGCTCGTACAATTCCAGGTATGATGAGGGAGAAAGTCAAGATCGAACTGGACAGACTTCAACGAGAAGAAATCATATCGCCAGTCAAGTTCAACGAGTGGGCCAGTCCGATTGTTCCGGTGTTGAAAAGCGATGGCATGGTCAGAATCTGCGGAGACTATAAGGTAATGATCAATAGAGTCTCGTTACAAGACCAGTACCCGCTACCCAAGGTGGATGACCTGTTCGCAACGTTAGCAGGGGGGAAGTTGTTCACCAAGTTGGACCTAACCTCCGCCTACATGACACAGGAGCTGGTTGAATCTTCGAAAAGACTGACGTGCATCAACACGCACAAAGGACTGTTTATATACCACAGGTGCCCTTTTGGCATTTGCTTGGCTGCTGCCATCTTCCAGAGGAGCATGGAGAGTCTGCTGAAATCGGTTCTGCACACCGTTGTGTTTCAAGACGACATCCTGATCACTGGTCGTGACACCACCGAACACCTGTATAACCTGGAAGAGATTCTAAGTCGACTAGACTGAGCGGGACTCAGGCTGAAATGATCCAAGTGTGTTTTCCTGGCGCCAGAGGTCGAATTTTTGGGGAGAAAGATTGCGGCAGACGGCATCAGACCCACGGACTCAAAGACAGAGGCCATCAAGAATGCACCCAGACCACAGAATGTGATGGAGCTGCGTTCATTCCTGAAACTCCTCAACTATTTTGGTAACTTTCTACCCGGGCTAAGCACTTTGCTGGAACTGTTGCACATATTGCTATGTAAGGGTGACGACTGGGGTTGGGATAAATCTTAAGAGACAGCCTTTGAGAAGGCCAGAAACCTACTTTGTTCTAATAAGTTATTTGTACTGTATGACGCGTGTAAACGATTAGTGCTAGCTTGTGATGCATCTTCGGACGGAGTTGGTTGTGTGTTACAGCAAACCAATGTATCGGGCAAACTTCAACCAGTTGCATACGTCTAGAAGTCTGTTTAAGGCTGAAAGAGCCTATGGTATGGTTGAGAACAAAGCGTTAGCATATGTATATGGGGTTAAGAAAATGCACCAATACCTATTTGGACTTCGATTTGAGCTTGAAACCGACCACAAACCGCTCATTTCGCTGTTTTCAGAAAGCAAAGGTATAAACACCAATGCTTCGTCCCGCATCCAAAGATGGGCACTAACATTGTCCGCCTATGACTATGTTATCTGCACAGACCAGGCACACAGAACTGTGCTGATGACCTCAGTCGGCTACCATTGCCCACTACCGGGGTGGAAATAGCGCAGCTCGCAGACTTGCTTCTGTTCATGGATGCTTTTGAGAGCGAGGGGTCACCCGTCACTGCTCACCAAATCAGGACCTGGACCAGCCAGGATCCTGTGCTATCATTTGTAAAAGGTTGCGTTCTCAATGGGAGCTGGTAGGCCGTTCTCGGGGAAATGCAAGATGAAATTAAGCCCTTTCACTGACGCAAAGATGAAATGTCCATCTAGTCAGATTGTGGGGTAATCGCGTGGTTTTGCCAAAAAAAAGGCAGGGAAACGTTTATACGCGACCTACACAATACCCACCCAGGCATAGTCATGATGAAGGCTATAGCCAGGTCGCATGTTTGGTGGCCCGGCATTGACTCGGACTTAGAGTCATGCGTACATCAGTGCAATACGTGCTCACGATTGAGCAATGCACCAAGGGGGAGGCTCCATTGAGTCTGTGGTCATGGCCCTCCAAACCATGGTCCAAGATCCATGTAGATTTTGCTGGCCCCTTTCTCAGAAAGATGTTTTTAGTTGTAGTGGACGCTTACTCTAAATGGATTGAATGCATAATTATTGTCATCCAGCACATCCACTGCCACTATTGAAAGCCTCCGGGCTATGTTCGGCAACCATGGCTTGCCCGACGTCTTCGTCAGTGACAATGGACCATGTTTCATCAGCTCGGAATTCAATGAGTTTATGACCCGCAATGGCATCAAGTATGTCAGGTCTGCCCCATTTAAGCCCGCATCCAATGGTCAAGCAGAACGGGCAGTCCAAATTATCAAGCAGAGCTTGAAACGGGTGATGGAAGGCTCCTTGCAAACCCGCTTATCTCGGGCTCTGCTCAGCTACCGGATGTGACCCCACTCGCTCACTAGGGTTCCCCCTGCAGAATTGTTAATGAAGAGAGCACTCAAAACCAGTCTCTTCCTAGTACACCTGGATCGAAATGATCATGTAGAAACCCGGCGTCACCGGCAAAACATGTACCACGATCGCGCAGCTGTATCGTGTGACATTGATGTTAACGACCCTGTGTTTGTCCTGAATTATGGTCATGGTCCTAAATGAGTCGCTGGCACTGTCTTGGCCAAGGAGGGGAATAGAGTGTTTATAGTCAAACTATTGAATGGACAAACGTGCAGAAAGCATTTGAATCAGACCAAACTGAGGTTCACCAAACAACCTGAAAAGGACATCACCATCATCGATCCACCAACACACACCCAGCCAGCAATCGACCTCGCTGTCAATCAAGAGGATGAACCCACCATTCCCAACAGTCCTGTCAGACCAGCCGCGCCGCAGTGCAGCAATGGTCCGACCAACTCACCCATGCCAGAGTTTGAACTCAGACGATCAACCAGGGAGCGTAGGACCCCGGATTATCTCAACTTGTAAATAATTTGCATCAAAGACTTTGGGGGGAATGATGTTATGTATGTAAATATTGTAACTGTGTAAGACTTGCCACCAGAGGGCGCAACTGTTGGAGGCCCGAGGGTCACCTGCACACCTCGTGCAAGAGCGTATAAAAGGCTGTCTGCCGTGCTGCTCAGGCATTCTGGAGTTGTATTAAAGAGACTAAGGTCACATCAGTTTTAGCTCACAGTACTCAGTCTTGTGGAGTGCTTCCATACTTAACAGAGGAAGAGCATCCGGGAGGGCGCTGAGCACTTCGAGTCTCGTCGTCGAGACCATGCAGAAAACAAGCGCAGGCAACGGAAGGAGCATGCGGCAAAGCAGACACCCCACCCACCCTTTGCTTCAACGACTGTCTGTCCCACCTGTGACAGAGACTGTTATTCCCATATTGGACTGTTCAGCCACCTGAGAACTCACTTTTCGAGTGGAAGCAAGTCTTCCTCGATTTCGAGGGACTGCCTATGATGATGATGATGATGTATAGCACATGCTGAGATGTCAGCACAGTCTAAACATAGTCATTTTGAGTGACGTTCTTAAAGCTTGGGTAGCCCCAATCCCAAAGTATAGATTTTGTGGAATGGTGTCAATGTTTTTATTTAACAATGATTGTGACTCTGTGGATTCAATTCATTTTTAAGCACAATGCAGTACTATAAAGTATAAATTCCTATCTTTTTTTCTAGAGAAGGATAATAAATTGGTAGCAAGGAGTTTAAGGTAATAAATCAGTCTTAAGGTTCCTTGCTGTTGTGTTTTACGACAAAACTAACCGCCCTTCCTGGTCTCATAGCCTCTTGACTGAATAATTGCTTTGTAACTCACTGCCAGCCATCTATTATATGGTCAGATTGCAATATACTTAGTTGCAGCTCTCAGTTCTGCAGCAGATTGAGCTGTGGCATGTTGTTTGCTGTACATTGAAATGGATTTTCAGGTTTTCAGTAAGTTGAAGATTAACATTTAATTTAATTCCATTTGAAGGGGGCTCCAGCATAATTGTTTCAATAATATGTCACTCTGGGCCGGATTTTGCTTTCAAATAACAGTGAGGCTAATGGCTCTCGATGTTATTTATGTGCAAATGATGCAACAATTTCAGGCGAGGGGCAGATACGCAGTTAAACGCGAATATCCAAAAATTGCTGTCCAAGTTGTGCCGCCCTGCCGTTAGCTTCGAGAAAATAGCATCTCGCAGTCTGCCTCACCATTGAAATGCAATGAATGAGGTGAAGTTGCTGTTTTTGCGTGGTAGATATGAACTAAACTTGCCATAGAAAGTCAAGTTTTGCAGGGCATCTCATGGCGTCTGCCATTAGTTAGACTTGCCCTTGCATGTTTAGGTTTTTCAATTTTTAATGTGGCAACTTGCTGATAACATCGCAGTGAAGAAAACAGGACATTGGGAACCTCACTGAACTGGGCATGTGTATCTCCATAGCAGATTGAAGGCTTGTGAAATAAACAGCACAAATACTGAGTAAATTAGAGTGGGTGAATTCAATGTCAAATCAGGGATAGAAAGAAAGATTGGATTCAGAGAGAGAGAAAAGAGACAGAAAGGAATAGTAAAACCTGAAGGAATTAAATTCCATGCTTGTAATTGTTAATTTTCAGTGCCAGAGAGATTGATTGGCAGTAATTATGTCATTCAAACTCTGCTTACATTTATGTATTTAAGATGGTATCTGACTACTATCTGAATTTATGTTTACAAATTATTGGGAGGGTAGAAGTTTTATAACTCACTGAAATGAAATCAAGCCCAGGACTAATTTTTAATTAATTGCTAAAATTCCTTCAGAGACAAGTTGAGACTAAAAACTCATAATTTTTTTTTTAAAGTTCTATGTAAACAGTCTTACAATCAATTCAATAGTGTTAATTTTGAGTCATATTGCCAATGGCATTTTATATATTTAAATTATTTACATTAGCATGCATTTATCTGGAAAGTTGGTATCAATTTATGGAAACTAAACCCACAAACCATGAATAACTCACCTTTCATGTTGCAGTGACGGAGCAGAACTAAGATTTCGGGTGTGAATAACTTTGTTCAGTTACAATCTGCAGCTAAGGCAATAAGTTTCTATTTCCCATAATTGCTTCAGTTTGAATTTCTATTCTCGCTCCAGACATTTCAGAGTCTGGTGCTGCAGATACCACTGCAAACTGGATTGGACATCATCAGGGTTAGTTTGCTGATTGGAGAGTGCGCAGGTATAGTAGGAGCGGCGAGGTTGGGGCGCAGGAGCGGCAAGTGATCATGGAGCGACGTGTTTGGGGCCCAGAAGAGGCATGGGCCCAGGGACAGCACGGGCCAACCCACACTGCGTGCAGGTGAGCTGGTCTCCAGTCATCTTGGTTAATCCTTGCCACTGGACCAAGACCTAGCTCTGTCAAGCCCGTGTGGTGGCTGGTGTGCAACGGCCACAACACGTTAAAAAAAATCCACGCACAGGCGTCTTCCACTCTTCAGGATGTAGTTCGGGACCTAGAATATTACGTCCTTCATTGAAACACCTGTGAACTCATCCCTTTTTGGTGTGGAAGCAAGTTATCCTAGATACGAGGGACCACCTATGATGATGGCATTTATGTCAATACAGGAATTTTTCAAATGTATCATTTATTTTATTTTCTCATCCTGGTGAATGTTGATGAATGAAATGTTTTCCTATTTTGGGAACCTACTGTCAATGTCAAGCACTCCCACGTCAATAGGTGAAAAGTTACCTCTATTCTGCCCAATGTATTTGCTACCTAACCTTGGAAAAGCATCTCCTATTGTACCTTTGTGAAATTTGCTGTTCTCTACATGAGCCTTGTACAATGGAAGATTTTAGCTGTGTGTCTGTTCTTTATAATGGCAAAATAAACCCATACATATACATCACAGGTAAAATCTATACCCTGATGACCTTGCTGACTGACAATACCAATTTCTGCTCAATTAAGGGCAGTTTTGTGCTATGGTCGGGACCAGCAATGTACTGGGTTAGTACTGCCCAAGCTTATTTTATGGAGAAAGAGAAAACTTTCAACCCTTCAGTTCTAGACTATGATTAAATCCTCAGAGGTGAAAGGACAGCCTGCTAAATGTCTGTGTCAGCCAGAAACTAGGGAAGTACAAGTAATAAAGCTCAAGTCCCTTAATATTTTACATAAGGACATAGAACATAAGAAATAGGAGCAGGAGTTGGCCATTTGGCACCTCGAGCATGCTCTGCCAATCAATAACATCATGACTGATCTGATCCTGGCCTCAACTCCACTTCCCCGCCTGCTCCCCGTAATCCTTGACTCCCTGATCGTTTAAAAATCTGTCTATCTCCACCTTAAATATATTCAATGACCCAGCCTCCACAGCTCTCTCGGGTAGAGAATGCCAAAGATTCATGACCCTCTGAGAGAAGAAATTCCTCCTCATTTCTACTTTAAATGGGCAACACCTTATTCTAAAACTATGCCCCCTAGTTATAGATTCCCCCACGAAGGGAAACATCCTCTCTGCATCTACCTTGTCAAGCCCCCTCCGAATCTTATACATTTCAATAAGATCATCTCTCAGTCATCTAAACTCCAATGAGTATAGATAGGCCCAACCTTTCTTCATATGATAACCCCTTCATCTCAGGAATCAACCTCGTGAACCTTCTCTGAACTGCCTCCAATGCAAGTATGTCCTTCCTTAAATAAGGAAACCAAAACTGAACGCAGTACTCCAGGTGTGGCCTTACCAATGCCCTGTACAGTTGTAGCAGGGCTTCCCTACTTTTATACTCCATCCCTCTTGCAATAAAGGCCAAAATTCCATTTGCCTTCCTAATTACTTGCTGTACCTACATACTGACTTTCTGTGCTTCATGTATAAGGACCCCCAGGTCTCTCTCTACCGCAGCATTTTGTAATCTCTCTCCATTTAAATAATAATTTGCTTTTTTATTTTTCCTACCAAAGTGGATAAGCTCACATTTTCCCACATTATGGGCCCAAGTTTCCACAAGAAAAAAAACGGGTGCCCCTCCGAGCTGGGCGCCCGTTTTTCGCGCCTAAAACGGCGCCCAAAAAAATCCTCTGTATTCTCCACCTACTTGCAAGTCCTCTGGCCCTCGGCGCAGTCAGCACGAGCTGTGGGGGGGGCGGAGCCAGGTCCCTGCAGTAGCTCCAGGCGCCGAACTGTGTGGGAGGGGCCCGAAGTACGCAGCCCCTAGCCCTGGCTGAATGGCCTCACTGGGGCTGCGTGAATAAGGCTCCTCCCACGGCCAGCTCCTGTTTCCCCCACCCAACCCCCGCCCCGCCCCCGACCGGACCCGACACCCGCTCCCCCCCCTGCCTCCAGACCAGACCCGACACCCGGTCCCCCCCCCCCCCCGCCCCGCCGACCAGACCCGATCCAACACCCGCTGCCCCCCCCCCCCGCCGACCAGACCCGACCCGACCCGACACCCGCTCCCCCCACTCTCTCCCCCCCCCTCTCTCTCTCCCTCCCCCTCTCTCTCTCTCCCTCCCTCCCCCTCTCTCTCTCTCCCTCCCTCCTCCTCTCTCTCTCTCCCTCCCCCTCTCTCTCTCTCCCTCCCTCCCCCTCTCTCTCTCTCCCTCCCTCCTCCTCTCTCTCTCTCCCTCCCCCTCTCTCTCTCTCCCTCCCTCCCTCTCTCTCTCTCTCTCCCCGCCCCCCCTCCCGCTCAGCGGCACGAACGGCTGCAGAATTCTCCCTGGCTGAAGCACTTTCACACAGGTAGGAAGATGGTTTATTTAATCTTTTCTTGGCTTATAAATGTTTATTCAGGTTGGATTTATTTGTATAATATTTGTAGAAGTATAAATAAGGATTTATTGTCGAATTTAATGAGTTCCCTTCCCCCCCCCTCCCCCCACCTCGTTCTGGACGCCTAATTTGTAACCTGCGCCTGATTTTTTAATGTGTAGAACAGGTTTTTTCAGTTCTACAAAAATCTTCACTGGCTCCATTCTACTTTAGTTTGGAGTACGTTTTCACTGTGGAAACTTTCAAATCAGGCGTCAGTGGCCGGACACGCCCCCTTTTGAAGAAAAAATTCTGTTCCAAAGTAGAACTGTTCTACCTGACTAGAACTGCAGAAAAAAAATGTGGAGAATTGCGATTTCTAAGATAGTCCGTTCTCCACCAGTTGCTCCTAAAAATCAGGCGCAAATCATGTGGAAACTTGGGCCCTATATTCCATCTACCAAATTGTTGCCCATTCACTTAGCCTATCTCTAACCCTTTGTAGATTCTTTGCGTCCTCCTCACAACTTGCTTTCCCACCCATCGTTGTATCATCAGCAAATGATATCCAATACATTCCTAACTCTAATTATTATTAAATCCTATGCATGATACTTCTCCTTGGAGCGCAACTGAATGTCTTTCCACTGCAAAGAATTACAATGTGTTCTTGGAAATGTAATGAATTTAGCATTAATGGCAATTTTTTTAGCCTCGGCAGATACAGTAAATAAGTAATCAGTGATTCATTGTGTCAGCGGTACTTTGCTGAATGGAGTGGGCCATACTACTCCCAGAGGAGGATAAGGAGAATAAGTTGTCTCTCACCTAATCCTGTGGATTTCCTACCAGTGGCATACCAGGCCTAAGAGCAGGTTAACACCCACATGACCCAGGGGGACCAATGGAGTAATATGTGGAAAAATAAAGGGAGTTTGCTTTTTCTATTTTATTTTACAGAATTATTGTTAAAGTAATGGTGGTACACAAAATGGTTAGTACGCTTGCTGCATTTACAACCCCGACTGACAATTGTTGAAAATTTGGTGCAGTTGAATTCCTATGAGGAGAGGAAGGAAGGTAAATGTTTAATGATATGATCACTAAAATAGCAAAAGTAATCTCATTATAAGTATATTTAGTTAATGCAATGACATTAACGGCATGGAAATCACTGGAATTGTTTGGCTCCACACACTGCATAATCTGCTTTCTTGCAATAAGTAACTAGTTTTTGTTTAAACTGCATTCTTCTGCAATGTTCCTGCACTGCAGCATGGCAGTTAGTTCAAATGCAATGTAACTCTACATTTAAAAAAGGCTATTTTCTTTGTTTCTTGTTCTGTAGTGTTATCTATATCCTGCTACAGAGTGAGTGGAATTAGTTTTGTCTAATATTGCCATGTTGATACTTTTGTAAGATGTAATACATTCAGAACTATAGCCACTATTAAATTCCATTCATGGTACGCCTTATATTAATGGCAATGTTCACTCTATCAGTTAGAAATATCCCATTGGTACGGGACTGAATGTCTTTCAAACTATCTTGTAACAACAAAAGAAAATATTGTACATCTGTCTGCCCATTAATTAAATTAGATAACAATTGTTATATATCGGTAGTAGGGAAAATGATAGAGTCTATGATAAAGGATGTGATAAAGGCACACGGTAATATCAACGGGATTAGACAAAGTCAACATGGATTTATGAAAGGAAAATCGTCTTTGACAAACCTACTGGAGTTTTTTGAGGATGCAACTGATAGAATTTATAAGGCAGAGCCAGTGAATGTAGTGTATTTGGATTTTCAGAAGGCCCACATAAGAGGTTAGTGTGCAAAATTAAAACACATAGGATTGGGGTGATGTACTGGCATGGATTGACAATTGGTTAACTGACAGGAAACAGTGAGTAGGAATAAACGGATCTTTTTCGGGATGGCGGGCAGTGACTAGTGGGGTACCACAGGGATCAGTGCTTGGGCCCCAGCTATTCACAATATATATAAATGATTTTGATGAGGGAACCAAATGTAATATTTCCAAGTTTGCTGACAACACAAAACTTGGTGAGATCGTGAGTTGTGAGGAAGATGCAAAGACGCTGCAGGGCGATTTAAATAGGTTGAGTGAGTGGGCAGACACATGGCAGTGGTAGTATAACGTGGATAAATGTGACGTTATCCATTTTGGTAAGAAAATCATAAAGACAAAGTATTATTTAAATGGTGATGGCTTGGGAAATGTCGATGTACAAAGGGACACCAGTCATTAAAGCAAACATGCAGGTACAGCAAGCAGTTAGGAAGGCAAATGGTATGTTGGCCTTCATTGCGAGATGATTTGAGTACAGGAGCAAGGATGTTTTACTACAGTTGTACAGGGCCTTGGTGAGACCACACCTGGAGTATTGTGTGCAGTTTTGGTCTCCTTACCTAAGAAAGGATATACTTGCTGTAGAGGGAGTGCAGCGAAGGTTCACCAGACTGATTCCTGGGATAGCAGGACTGTCTTATGAGGAGAAATTGGGTCGACTAGGCCTGTATTCACTGGAGTTTAGAAGAATGAGAGAGAATCTCATTGAAACGTACAAAATTCTGATTGGGTTGGACATACTGGATGCGGGGAGGATGTTTCCCCTGGCTGGGAAGTCTAGAACAAGGGGTCACAAGATACAGGGTAGGAAATTTAGGACTGAGATGAGGAGAAATTTCTTCACTCAGAGGATGGTGAACCTGTGGAATTCTGTACCACAGAAGGCTGTGGAGGTCAAGTCACTGAATATATTTAAGAAGGAGATCGATAGATTTCTAGACACAAAAGGCATCAAGGGGTATGGGGAGAAAGCGGGAATATGGTGTTGAGATAGATGGTCAGCCATGATCATATTGAATGGTGGTGCAGACTCGAAGGGCCAAATGGCCTACTACTGCTCCTATTTTCTATGTTTCTATAAAAGGATCCACAGTAAAATTTGAGGATGCTTGTTCATGAGTAATGATATATCCATTGAACATTACATAAAAATGGATAAGTCAGACGGCTGTATAAACCCCTCTATCTACAGTTGGTCATGCAAGTGTCCATTGATGATTTGTGTTGTATTACTGGTCTTGGCTTAGGTGGTGGTAGAATTTTATTCAACATCATCATCCTAGGCAGTCCCTTGGAATCAAGGAAGACTTGCTTCCACTCTAAAAATGAGTCTTTAGGTAGCTGAACAATCCAATACGAGAACCACAGTCCCTGTCACAGGTGGAACAGATAGTTGTTGAGGGTAAGAGTGGGTGGGAATGGTTTGCCGCACGCTCTTTTCACTGCCTGCGCTTGATTTCTGCATGCTCTCGGTGATGAGGCTTGAGGTGCTCAGCGCCCTCCCGAATGCACTTCCTCCACTTAGGGCGGTCTTTGGCCCGGGACTCCCAGGTGTCGGTGGGGATGTTGCACTTTATCAGGGAGGCTTTGAGGGTGTCCTTGCAACATTTCCTCTGTCCACCTTTGGCATGCTTGCCGTGAAGAAGTTCCGAGTAGAGCGCTTGCTTTGGGAGCCTCGTGTCTGGCATGCGAACGATGTGGCCTGCCCAGCGGAGTTGATCAACTGTGGTCAATGCATCAATGCTGGGGATGTTGGCCTGGTTAAGGACACTAATGTTGGTGCGTCTGTCCTCCCAGGCGATTTGTAGGATCTTGCGGAGTCATCGTTGATGGTATTTCTCCAGCGACTTGAGGTATACATGGTCCATGTCTCTGAGCCATACAGGAGGGTGGGTATTACTGCAGCCTTGTAGACCATGAGCTTGGTGGTGGATTTGAGGGCCTCGTCTTCAAATACTCTTTTCCTCAGGTGGTCAAAGGCTGCACTGGCGCACTGGAGGCGGTGTTGAATCTCGTTGTCAATGTCTGCTCTTGCCGATAAGAGGCTCCCGAGGTATGGAAAATGGTTCACGTTGTCCAGGGCCACGTCGTGGATCTTGATGACTGGGGGAGGGGGGGGAGTGCTGTGTGGCAAGGACAGGCTGGTGGAGGACCTTTGTCTTACGGATGCTTAGTATAAGGCCCATGCTTTATCCTTAAGTTAAAGCGGATAAAATCACTAAGGATTATTGGGCCTAAATTCCGCCCAAGTACCGTCGAAAGAACCATTAAGATCCTGACAGTACTTTGGGCGGAAGTTTGGTGGAAAAATGTGGGAAAAACTTCCCGGCGGAAAAAATGGGCCTTACCCACTGATTCTGGGCGGCAGCAGGCGGTAGGTTGCATTCTGGGCGGCAAATGCAATCCTCGGCAAAGTAACGCCGAGGATAGAGTCGGGCCCAGGGAGGGGGAACGGGAAAAAAAATATTTAAAATTTTTTTTTAAAAGGAGCACACCAAATCCTTCAGAGGACCCCATCCACCAAAGTCCCTGCAAAAGAAATAAAGAGAACAAGTGCACTAACCTTTTCTTGCCAGTCTTCATACTTACCATTACAAGCACTGCTCAGAGCTGCACGGCTGCACCCAGGCTCTCCCATGACTCCCTCCAGATGCTTATGGTGGGAGTCACCGCAAGTAGGGAGGTCCTCTTCGCTTCCCATGGGCGGAAGGGACCTCCCTAGGACACGAATGCAGCCTGGTTGCAAATTGTACAGGAGGACACAAGCAAGGACGTTGTCAGGAGGACCAGACTGCAGTGGCGCAAACCTTCAATGATCTCAGTAGATCACGAAATGTTACTGCAAAGCCACACTCAATCTCACCCTGCTGTGCCATTCATCACATCCCCATCACTCTGCCTTCCCTACTCTACCCCTGCACATCCTTTCTCACACCAACTTATCTTGCACCTCCACCCATCCCTCTGTCTCTATCTACTTTATCACATCCCCATCTCACTAGCCACACCTCACAGTCACCCTCTTCATTGTCCAATCATACCAACTAACAACACACAAGGGTAGGCACTTGGGTCCTTTAGCCAGTGTTCATGTATAGTTAATGTTGATGTGTTGCCAACATTGAAATCTTTATTTTCAGCACATTGCATTCTTGGACAGATTTGTGAGCACCTTTGGAAGTGGTTTAGTGAGTTGTAGTGAATGGTGAGACATAATGGTACCCCCCACAATGGTGTGAGTGTGAAATGAATGAGTTGGACATTGCAGGGATGCTTTATGGAGCTGGTGTTGGGTGGTGCCAACCTGGCGCATCATGTGGCAGTCAGGGTACACAGTGTGAAGTGAAGTAAATGTGGCCTTGGTGAGGACATCAGTGTACTCCCAGACAGCAATGTGGTCGGGTGCTGATGCCCTGTGTCCTGTGCATCATCAGGTGATTGCGGAGAAGGTTGCTGTTGTTGATGGTGATGCTGGTGTGTTTGGTGATGTTGGTGTTGGGGCTGATAGTGGTGGGATTCTAAGGACTATGATATCTTTACAGAGACCACTAACAGCATACACTACACAAAATGGCTCCTTAACAGAAATTGTCATCATGTGACTTTGCCACATGACCTTTTATTGTTAATAGATGAGTAGTTGCATTACATCAGTAGACCACTAGGTGGAGCTCTGCAACACATCTCCCTCCATAATGAGGAAGTAATCATAACAAAATAATCATTATACCTAACTTGCATGGCATACACAACAAAAGAAATGAACTTATTTTTCCATATTTGCAAATCAAATTTAACCACTGCTTTTCTGTTTCGAAGAGAATACCTTTGTTCTTGAACAGAATCTTCCAAACTTGGTGTTAAACTTAGACTAATTCTAGGCTGAGCCTGACGAGAATTTTTCTCCAAGGGAAACCCTTTATTTGCATTTGGAGTCTCTACAACTTCAGACTGTTTGGCTGCCCTCAGACTCATACTTAAATTCTGACTTTCTCTTGGACTTGTTTCTAATACATCTGATATAGAATTTTCTACTGGTACTCTACTTGTAACAAGACTATCTGACTCATCAGAAATAATCAATTCATTGCAACTTTCAACTCCTTCCACATCTGTAGATAAAATACAATCAATGTGAACAAACCTAACCTTTCCATGATCAAACATCTTGACCAAATATGTGCGAGGGCCACATATCTTCACTACTCTGCCTGGTAACCACTTTTACCATTTATGATGAGGGTTCTGCACTCTAACCTCCTAATTCAATTTCACACTTCTCTCTCTTACTCTACCTCTATCGTGACTCTCTTTCTGTCTTGATTGTTTCTCTTCTACTGACTGTGCCAAGAACCTAGTTCATGGCTGTCATTTGAGAAACAACTCTGTTGGTGTTCTACCAGTAGTAGTATGAGGAACATTACAGTAAGTAATCAGAAAATTTGCCAATTTGTGGTCTAATGACAACTGCCATTTCGTTGGACTTGAATCCAACATTTGCTTGATGAGGGCATCTTTTACAATTTGTACTGTGCGCTCTGCTGCACTGTTTGAAGTAGGATGATATGGTGGAACTTTGGTATGTTTCACACTATTTCTGCTCATGAATGGTGCAAATTCTTCTGAACAAAATTGTGGCCCATTATCAGACACACTTTCTTCTGGGAGGCCATATGAAAAAAACAATTTTCACAAATTGTCTCGTGTTTTATTTGTTATTTTTTGCATCGGAAACACCTCTTCCCACTTTGAATGACTTTCAATCAAAATGAAAAATTGCCTGTCCCAGCTTCGCAAAATCTACATGTAAACTTTGCCTTACCCTGGGAGGCCATTTCCATGGCTGTAATGGTACTGATGGTGGTTTCTTGTTCACCGATTGACATGTTGTACACTGCCTGACAATGTACTCTATATCTTTATCTAAACCTGACCACCATAAGTAACTGCATACAAAACTCTTGGTCAAGCACATTCCCACATGCTGGTCCTAAAGATCCCCTAACAATTTGGATCTGAATTTATTTGGGATAACTACTCTTGCACCCCACATGATACAATCTTTATCCACTGACAATTCATTCCTACGAATGAAGTATGGATGAATATCTTCCTCTGATACCTGGTTTGGCCAGCCATTTGCTATGTAATTATTCATTATTAACATAACTGGGTCACATTTAGTTGCTCTACCAATCTCTTCAGCTGTGACTGGCAGTTTATCAATGTATGAAAAATAGAACACTCCTTCCCTATTGGGTGTAACTTGTGATGGGGATGACAACCTCGACATAGCATCAGCATACCTTAGAGATAATGTTCTCAGTTTCTAATCTTTTGAGTTCTTGCTCAATTTTCTCCTTGAGTGCGTATGGTATGGGACGTGGCTTGCAGTAAACTGGTCTTGTGTCCTTCTGCACTCTGACAGTTGCCTTGAAGTCTTGGATCGGACTGCCTGTTTCACGGAATACCTTTGGATACTGCTTGATGATATCATCTTTCGACGTAAATTTTGTTTCCACACGTAAAATCTCATTCCAATCCAGCTTCAGTGATCCCAACCAATTTCTACCTATCAAGGCAGGCTTGTCTCCTGTCACTACTATGAGAGGCGAGCTCTGAAACTGACCCTTTTATTTCACTGGTATAGTGATACTTGCTACAACAGGGATTTGCTCTCCTGAGTAGCCTCGTAGCTCTATCTTCGATATCTCCAGTCGAAAATTAAGCAACTTGGTGAGATATAGTGATTCCAGTACTATGCTCATGGATGCAGCAGGGTCAATTTCCATGGGTATAATTTTTCTTAGCAACGTCTACTTGGATGATGATATTTCGCAAATCGATGTTAGATACCTTTGTGCTCCTGATGACGTGTATCTCCAGAACCTCCTTGTCCTATTGCTTCTTTTCAATCTATGCAGTATCTGGCTATTTCTACTTCTAGCATTGAAAGTCTGTTTACTCTTCAGTCAGCACGCCTTCGCAAGGTGCCCAGTTTTATTGCAGCAGAAACATTCTGCCTTCACATATGGACAGCTTTGAGCGATGTGTTGTCCCACCGATAGAGCAACTTCAATGCACTGTTTCCTTGGCTAGTTGCTGAGGCCTTGGGGTCCAACTGCCTTTTACTGTTAACCTGTCGGCAATTCACCTCGGTTGTCTGATGACTGGAAATGGCTCGACATTCTCGGGGGTATTGGTCGGCCATATCCATCGACATAGCTGTCTTGACAAGCTAAATCAAAAGTCAAGTTAGGGGTTGTCAACAACTTCCTTCTGATTTGCTCATGTTTCATCTCACAAACAAAATGGTCACACAACGCTCGGTGTAAAACGATAACTTTCAGCACTTTCCAGGGGCTCAGGATTGTAGTGCTGTCTCCATCAATGGTGTGTCCTTTGATTTGAAGGGAACAAGCACATTTTTCAGGTTTCATACACCTTGGGGCCTGCTTCAGTCAATAAAATAGCCCTTTTCCTTTCTAAAACCACCCAGTTACAGTTTTCATCATCGGGGACTTCGACAATACAAATCACGGTGAAAAATATTTCTAGCCGCTCCACATACACTCTGAAAGTCTCTTGGTCACGATGGAACTCACCCAAGCGCCTTATTCTTCTCATGGGCACAGCCATCTGGACTTTGGCAACATCGACAGTTCAGCCAAGTGTGCTTGAAATTTACCTTGGATTTTAGCTGTTCTGCAAAATGAAGAACCTCTCAAAGTCTCTCTGTCAGTTGACAAGATTATCCACCAACAAAATTTTCAGCTAGGGAATCCAAATATCCCATCCTCGTCATTTGTGATATCTTTACAGAGGCCACTAAGAGCACATACTACACAAAATGGCACCTCAACAGAAATTGTCAATATGTGACTTTGCCACATGACCATTTATTGTTAATACATGAGTAGTTGCATTACATCTGTAGTCCATTAGGTGGAGCTCTATAACAAGGACCAAGGTAAGATTTTTGCAAGTTCTCCGATGTTAGGTGAAGTTGCGATGACAGTGGTGAGAGAGGTTGCCCCATAGAGAGTTCACTGCAAACACTTCCAAACTGCTTACAGGTCAAAAGTCTCTTCCAAAACCTGAAGACTTCATATTCTGACATTGGAAAGTGAACAGCTGTGAAATGGTAGCTTTTATACCACTTCTGCAGCAGTCAACTAGCCAAAGTGATGGAGATTCACTGAGAACCTAACTTCACCTACCTGGCGTGAAACCCGAGACACGGCAAACTGGTCAAAAGATTGGTAAAATTGTAAGTGCCCGCTTTTACCCATCTTAACTACCATTTAAGTGCTTTTTAATTATATAAATTATCTGTCCCGTGCTTGTTATCAGGTCTGTGATTCAAATGCAGATCTAACAGCTGAGAAACTCACACGGAGGCTAGTTTAGAGTTGGATCCTGACCTGCTGTCAATCACGGCCATTTTGACAATGGGCCCTCCTCTAAACCCACACTCGCAAGGCTGGGAAGATTCCAGCCTCTGTGTCTATCAAAACATGTCATAATTATAAAGACAGTTTTTTAAAGAGAAAAGAAATTCAGCCTGTTCATGCTTTCCTGATAGGTATAATCTCGCATTTCTGGTATCATTTTTGCAAATCTTTTATGCACCCTCTCCAGTGCCTCTATATCCTTTTTTCTAAGGTGGCGACCAGAACTGCGCACAGTACTCTAAATGAGTTCTAACGAAGGTTCGATACAAGTTTAGCGTAACCTCTCTGCATTTAAATTCTACTCCTCGAGAAATAAACCTTAGTGCTTATGTTATGGCCTTATTGACCTGTGTCCCAACTGTCGGTGATTTATGTATTTGTGCTTCCAGATCCCTTTGCCCCTCTACCCCATTTTGATTCTTATTTTCCAAGTAATATGTGACGACCTTATTTTTCTTACCAAAATGTAATACCTTACATTTATCTATGTCAAAATTCATTTGCCAATTATATGTCTATTCTTCAAATTTATTAATGTCTTCTTGTAATTTGTTGCAGTCCTCCTCAGTGTTGACTCTCCCTCCCAATTTAGTATCTTCCGCAAATTTAGAAATTGTGTTTTTGATTCCAAAGTCTAAATTGTTAATATAAATTGTGAACAACAGTGGTCCCAACACTAATCCTTGTGGAACACCACTTCCCACCTTCTGCCCCTCTGAATAGATACCCTTTACCCCTGCTTTCTGTCTTTCAGCCAGCTAGCTATCCCTTCTGCTAATTGTCCCCTGATTCCACATGCTCTGACCTTATTCATAAGTCTATTATGTGGTACCTTATTAAAGGCCTTTTGGAAATCTAGATATATTATACCTACTGCGTTACCCTTGTCTACTCTCTCTGTTACCTCTGCAAAGAGTTAAATTAATTTTGTCAAGAAAGTCTTTCCCTTTTGAAATCCGTGTTGATTATTCATTATTATATTTTTGGTTTCTAGATGTTTTTATATTTTCTCCTTTAGTAGGAATTCCATTATTTTTCCTACTACCGATGTTAAGCTGGCTGGTCTATAGTTCCCTGGACACGTTCTAACTCCCTTCTTAAATATAGGTATAACATTAGCTATTCACCAGTCCTCTTGCACTACACCTTTTTCTAATGAATTATTAGATATGTGTAATAGTGCCTCTGCTATCACTTCCCTAGATTCTTTTAAAATGCGTGGATACAGTTAGTCCAGACCAGGGGTTTTATCCTCTTTGAGCTTGATTAGCTTATTTAAGATTACTCCACTTTTTATTTTAAATGCAGTTATATCATTTCTAATCCCAACTTCTGATTGCATGTCCACCTGATCCGTCTCCCTGGTAAATACTGAAGCAAAATAATTATTTAATATTTCTGCCATTTCGCTATCGCTGCCTATAATTTTATCCTGACCATCCCTTTGTTCCCATCCCAACTTTCCTTATTTACTTATGTGCCTGTAGAATATGTTACAAGTTTTTTTAGATATATGGGTTTATACATCAATCTTTACATCGCCACTTTTATGCAATGTTCAATGAATATATCATAACTCATGAGCAATCATTCTCAAATTTTACTGTGGGATTCTTTCTTTATAACAATCATTATCTAATTTAATGATTGGTGGCATCTGAGTGGGTTTCCTGCCTATGCTATGGAGCCTGCCTCAGGGAAAGAGGAAAAATCACTGCACACAGGACTGTGGAATTGGTCTGCAATTGATTCTACTCCCTGCAGGGCATTAAAATTTAAATTTCCCTGTCTCATTTATTGGATAATATATTCCTGTCACTTTAATGTCCTTTGAATAAACCTGCCCATATTTTGGCAGATTTATTCTACCTCCACATCACTTTCAGTAGAAAATCCCAGAAGTGTTGGGGGAAAGTGGGGAGCCTACAAAGTGGGACCCAAGGAATATTTTGCCTCATCCACTGAGGGTCAATCGGCTATTTGATCATGAGAGTCATCACAGCTGGACCTGATTCTGTCTTTACCCGATAGCCACACATTTACACTTCCAGCGTGCTCCCTGGACAGTGGTCAAATGATTAGTCCTTCCTTTCCAGGAGATGTTGAAGCCAGTTGTATATTTCCACTGCCACTCTGCTGAGACCAGCTAATGGAATACAGCGCAGGATTTGAATTTGGAATCTTCTGAAGCTTGGTCCCACAACACACCATATATTTATCTACTCAATGGAGAAATGGTCTTCCAAGGCTGTGAAGGCCAAGTCGCTGAATATATTTAAGAAGGAGATAGATAGATTTCTAGGAACAAAAGGCATCAAGGGGTATGGGAAAAAAGCGGGAATATGGTGTTGAGACAGAGGATCAGCCATGATCATATTGAATGGCGGTGCAGACTCGAAGGGCCAAATGGCCTAATACTGCTCCTATTTTCTATGTTTCTATGAATGCACTTTAATCGTCATCAGACCAAAACCCTTTGAAAGGTAGTAATTTTAAGCTGTCAGATAACAAAATTATCTTGTGCACCAAGATCAAGCAAGGTGATTAGTCAAAGATTTATGTCTACAATCAAATGTTACTAAACTTGACAAAATATTTAGCAACTGTTGGGCAACAGAATCATTACTGGTTTTTAGTCAGAACAGCGAACCTATCCTCGGGGGTGAAGTCAATTTTCAGTTTTTATGGTTGTAAATAATTGGAGGAAATGTGGAAAGATGCTTGTAATATTACAGTGACCCATAACTCAATAAATACGTTTCTTCTGAGCAAACCTATTTTAAAATATTGAAGAAAGTACTTCGACTTTATTTTCATATTTAAAACATCTGCCATTTTTCCAGGATGAACTGCTTCTGGCTTCAGCGGTAGAATTGGTGTCAAAATGCCAGAAAATGCCCCACATAAAGCACGCTTACACCCAGTCAAAAATAAAGTGTCGATTTTAACTTTGGTGAAAACTGAAGCATGGAAAATTGCCGATTTTAGCTCTCGGGCCTGGTTTATATGCCCTGACTCTTGAGTCCTGCCTGAAGCCACTGTGAATGGCGTCACCACAACAGACGAGAGTCAAAACTGAAAGGGGGTGGGGAAGGAGCAGGTCGCATGCCGGAGACCCACGGAAGTAGTCCCCGACAAGACGAACAGGGATTGGGGGAGGTCATCAAGTCTGCGAACGAGGATGGGGGCGAAGTTTGGGGCAGAAGCCCAGTGCAGGAGAAGCCCAAAGTATCCTTGCGGGGCCAGGAAGAGCAAGGGGGCTCCTCCTGGCCCACAGGGAATATGTCTTTTTAAGTCCTCACCTGGACCTGGTTCCTTGCAACATGTAAGTACAAATGGCACAGGACAGGAATGTGACCTCAGTCCCCCCCCCTCCCACCCCCCCCCCGCCCACAGGCCATCTTACCCACACCCACAGTTGCCACTGGGTAATGAGGTGAAAATTGGATCATAAATTTTATGTCTTCAACACTCACACCCCCTTAAGATATTTCTAAATCCACCACTGCTGAAAACTGCAATTAAGGTGATCGCCTTTTTGTGTATGCTTACAGCTTATGTCATGACAAGCCTGCGTATTCAATATAAATCTTCATCTCCACACGTCATGCAGGCTTACATTCAGAGCTTTTTTGAGCTGTTGGATTGTTTGAAGTTAATGGTGATCTTTTGCTAGTGTTCTCGGTGACATATCTGTTGCCCACAGAGTGAGGAATGAAGTCAAGGATAAATGAGTTGCTTCAGTTGAAAAAAATGTATGGATACACTCTGATGGAGAATACAGTGAAAGGAAATAAAATAAGGAACATAATAACCAACTGGGCTAGCTAGTCAATTAATGAGCCCTCTGTGTGTTTCTCTCTTGGCTTCTCTCTGGACCGGAACCAATGTCCTAGGGGGAGTGTTTGCTAGTGCTGTTGGGGAGGGGTTAAACTAATATGGCAGGGGGATGGGAACCTATGCAGGAAGACAGAGGGAAATAGAATAGGGGCAGAAGCAAAAGATAGAAAGAAGAAAAGTAAAAGTGGAGGGCAGAGAAACCCAAGGCAAAAATCAAAAAGGGCCACATTGCAGCAAAATTCTAAAAGGGCAAAGTGTGTTAAAAAGACAAGCCTGAAGGCTCTGTGCCTCAATGCGAGGAGTATTCGTAATAAGGTGGACAAATTAACTGCACAGGCAACAAATAATGAATATGATATAATTGGCATCACGGAGACATGGCTCCAGGGTGACCAAGGCTGGGAACTCAACATCCAGGGGTATTCAACATTCAGGAAGGATAGACAGAAAGGAAAAGGAGGTGGGGTAGCGTTGCTCGTTAAAGAGGAAATGAATGCAATAGTAAGGAAGGACATTAGCTTGGATGATGTGGAATCTGTATGGGTGGAGCAGCGGAATACCAAAAAAATGGCAGACCAGTTGAACAAATACTTTGGTTCTGTCTTCACTAAGGAAGACACAAATAACCTTCCGGAAGTACTAGGGGACCGAAGGTCTAGTGAGAAGGAGGAACTGAAGGATATCCTTATTAGGCGGGAAACTGTGTTAGGGAAATTGATGGAATTGAAGGCCGATAAATCCCTGGGGCCTGATAGTCTGCATCCCACAGTAGTTAAGGAAGTGATCCTAGAATTAGTGGATGCATTGGTGATCATTTTCCAACAGTCTATTGACTTTGGATCAGTTCCTATGGACTGGAGTGTAGCTAATGTAACAACACTTTTTAAAAAAGGAGGGAGACAGAATACGGCTAATTATAGACCGGTTAGCCTGACATCAGTAGTGGGGAAAATGTTGGAATCAATTATTAAAGATCAAATAACATCGCATTTGGAAAGCAGTGACAGGATCGGTCCAAGTCAACATGGATTTATGAAAGGGAAATCGTGCTTGACAAATCTTCTGGAATTTTTTGAAGATGGAACTAGTAGAGTGGACAAGGGAGAACCAGTGGATGTGGTGAATTTGGACTTTCAAAAGGCTTTTGACAAGGTCCCACACAAGAGATTGGTGTGCAAAATTAAAGCACATGGTATTGGGGGTAATGTACTGACGTGGATAGAGAACTGGCTGGCAGACAGGAAGCAGAGAGTCGGGATAAAGGGGTCCTTTTCAGAATAGCAGACAGTGACTAGTGGGGTGCCGCAGGGCTCAGTGCTGGGACCTCAGCTATTTACAATATACATTAATGATTTGGATGAAGGAATTGAGTGTAATATCTCCAAGTTTGCAGATGACACTAAATTGGGTGGTGGTGTGAACTGTGAGGAGAACAGTAAGAGGCTGCAGGGTGACTTGGACAGGTTAGGTGAGTGGGCAAATACATGGCAGATGCAGTATAATGTGGATAAACGTGAGGTTATCCTCTTTGGGGGCAAAAACATGAAGGCAGAATATTATCTGAATGGCGGCAGATTAGGAATAGGGGCAGTGCAACAGGACCTGGGTATCATGGTACATCAGTCATTGAAAGTTGGCATGCAGTTACAGCAGGTGGTAAAGAAGGCAAACGGTATGTTGGCCTTCATAGCTAGGGTTTTTGAGTATAGGAGCAGGGAGGTCTTACTGCAGTTGTACAGGGCCTTGGTGTGGAATATTGTGTTCAGTTTTGTTCTCCTAATCTGAGGAAGGACATTCTTTCTATTGAGGGAGTGCAGCGAAGGTTCACCAGACTGATTCCCAGGATGGCTGGACTGACATATGAGGAGAGACTGGATTGACTGGGCCTTTATTCACTGGAGTTTAGAAGGATGAGAGGGGATCTCATAGAAACATATAAAATTCTGACAGGACTGGACAAGTTAGATGCAGGAAGAATGTTCCCGATGTTGGGGAAGTCCAGAACCAGGGGACACAGTCTAAGGATAAGGGGTAAGCCATTTAGGACTGAGATGAGGAGAAACATCTTCACTCAGAGAGTTGTTAACCTGTGGAATTCCCTACGCAGAGAGTTGTTGATGCCAGTTCATTGAATATATTCAAGAGGGCGTTAGATATGGCCCTTGCGGCTAAAGGGATCAAGGGGTATGGAGAGAAAGCAGTAAAGGGGTACTGAGGTGAATGATCAGCCATGATCTTATTGAATGGTGGTGCAGGCTTGAAAGGCAGAATAGCCTACTCCTGCACCTATTTTCTATGTTTCTATCTTTATTAGTGTGTTTGTGTGACTTTGCATCTCATTTTGTCAGTGCCCGTGTAGCTGCCACTCTTTCCATCTTTCTCGCCAACCATTTTTCTCTCTTCCTTTGACAATGTCACTCAAATTGATTATGCACATGCATAGGACAGCAATTAATGTAAGTGGCAGTATTACAAAACAACAGGAGTGAGATTTATGATCAATAAGAGTGAATCAGACCGCACATTCATTTAAACACAGAGCGACATTAATTTTAGCAATAAGTATATGTCGAAATAGCTAGCAACTTTACAACAAAATGAGTGAAGCTTTGAAATCAGTTCTGATATATACAAAACTCAACTCTTAAAGCTGACTAAAAACAAATTTAAAAAAAACAGAGATAGAGACAGTGAAATGTCAGAAAGATGAACAGAAAGAGAAATACTAAGGTCTAACAATTGTATACTTGCCAGATTAACGTCGAATATGTGAGTAGGTTTGTTGCGTATATTTCCTTCCTTATGGGTGAGAAATGTTTTGTTAATGCACTTTAAATGGTTTTTAACATTAGTATGGAAACACTATTAACATCTGAAGGAGTGCAATAAACCCATTGCAGGATTATCATCACTAAACTGTTATCATTGTTTTATATTTATATGTGCAGCATTAAAAGCCAGTTCTGGAATACTGTTACACTTGACCCTCCCAGCCTGACTTTTGCAGTTCATCTAACTAGCTTTTAAAAGAATATACCAAATGGCTTATACTGCCCTTTGTTTCCCCATTTGATGTCCAGAAATCCAAAAATAAAGTAGATTTGAGTTCTACAGAAATGAATGGGGGAATTGGAATTTCAGAAAACTGGAGTATGGATAGGGTTCATAACTGGTGGACACAGATTTATGGTAATTGGCAAAAGAACCACAGGGATGATGGGGATCTTTTTACATCACGCTTTGTTATGATCTGGAATATATTACCTGAAAGGTTGGTGGAAGAAGATTCAACTGTAACTTTGTAAAGAGAATTGGATAAATACTTGAAAAGGAAAATTTTGTCGGCCTTTGGGGAAAGAGCAGGGGAGTGGGACTAATTGACCAGTGCTTTCAAAGAGGCTGCACAGACATGGTGGACCGAATGACCTCCTTCTGTGCTGTACGATTCTATGAATAGATTTGCCTATGTTCAAATTGGATTTGGAATAACAAACGTGATTGCAATTTGTATTTTATTTGAATAGCCACGTGATACTTGACCAGGAGGTGGCTGTATTTGACTATATTTCTGTTCTACAATGAAAGTATGTAGTACAGGTACATGAAATATTCTACATAGTGAAGCTTAGTGGAAGGTTTATATTTCAGTACATTAAAAAAAAGATGCAGCTCTATTTCAAGTTCAACACTTAAACAAAGCTCAGTGATGAGTTTTTATGCCAGTGCAATATGAGTAATGTCCTCCAATGATCTGCAGAGGTATTTACACCAGAGTTTCATGGGGCAACTCTTTGGTAATCTTTATCACCCATTATCCATCCGTTGTCATGAATTTTTTCATTGAAAAGGTTAAGGAGGGCTGAAGTTCAAAGTATGAATGCATCATTTCAGCTTCCACCATATTATGTGTTGACGTGTAGGATCCTTTTCCATGTTGTTACACACAATATGTACATTCAGGGAGTAAATGCCTCCCCTGTTGAGTTACTTGAGGGATTGTTTTGTAGGCACTTGCTTAAACAATGTAGGTGCCATCTATTGCATCCTGGATCTTGAGAAAGCCAGCAACCCCATAAAAACCCTTATTCACTTTGCCTTGCTGTGCTGCCAAAGATGATGAATTCTAGAGCATGAAACTGGGGACTTAATAATGGACAACAGGGAAATAGCAGAGACGTTGAACAAATATTTTGTATCGGTCTTCACAGTAGACGACACTAAAAACATCCAATAGTGGATAATCAAGGGGCTATAGCGAGGGAGGAACAATTACTATCACTAATGAAGTAGTACTCGGTAAACTAATGGGATTAAAGGCGGACAAGTCCCCTGGACCTGATGGCTTACATCCTAGTGTCTTAAAAGAAGTGGCTTCAGAGATAGTGGATGCATTGGTTGTAATCTACCAAAATTCCCTGGATTCTGGGGAGGTCCCAGCGGATTGGAAAACGGCAAATGTAACGCCCCTATTTAAAAAAGCAGGCAGACAAAAAACAGGAAACTATAGATCAGTTAGACTAACATCTGTCGTTGGGAAAATACTGGAGTCCATTATTAAGGAAGCTGTAGCGGGACATTTGGAAAAGCATAATTTAATCAACCAGAGTCAGCATGGTTTTATGAAAGGGAAATCATGTTTGACAAATTTGCTGGAGTTCTTTGAGGATGTAATGAGCAGGGTGGATAAGGGGGAACCAGTGGATGTGGTGTATTTGGATTTCCAGAAGGCATTCGATAAGGTGTCACATAAAAGGTTACTGCACAAGATAAAAGTTCATGGGGTTGAGGGTAATATATTAGCACGGCTAGAGGATTAACAAACTAACACAAAACAGAGAGTCGGGACAAATGGGCAATATTCCGGTTGGCAAACAGTAATTAGTGGGGTGCCGCAGTGATCGGTGCTGGGTCCTCAACTATTTACAATCTATATTAATGACTTGGATGAAGGGACCGAGTGTAATGTAGCCAAGTTTGCTGAAGATGGGTGGGAAAGCAAATTGTGAGGAGGACACCCAAAGGGATATAGAAAGGCTAAGTGAGTGGGCAAAAATTTAGCAGGTGGAGTATAATATGGGAAAATGTGAGGTTATCCACTTTGGCAGAAATAATGGAAAAGCAAATTATATTTTAAATGGAGAAAAATTGCAAAGTGCTGCAGTGCAGAGGGACCTGGGGGTCCTTGTACATGAAACACAAAAAGTTAGTATGCCGGTACAGCAAGTAATCAGGAAGGCAAATGGAATGTTGACATTTATTGCACGGGGGATAGAGTATAAAAGCAGAGAAGTCCTGCTACAACTGTGCAGGGTATTGGTGAGGCCACACCGGAGTACTGTGTTCAATTTTCGTCTCCATATTTAAGGAAGGATACCCTTGAATTGGAGGCTGTTCAGAGAAGGTTCACTAGGTTGATTCCAGAGATGAGGGGAATGACTTATGAAGATAGTTGAATAGGTTGGGCCTATACTCATTGGAGTTCAGAAGAATGAGAGGTGATCTTATCAAAACATGTAAGATATTGGGCCCAAGTTTCCACAAGAAAAAAAAACGGGCGCCCCTCCGAGCTGGGCGCCCGTTTTTCGCGCCTAAAACGGCGCCTAAAAAAATCCTCGGTAGTCTGCACCTACTTACAGGTCCTCTGGCCCTTGGCGCAGTCAGCACGAGCTGTGGGGGGGCGGAGCCAGGTTCCGGCGCTGAAAACAGTGCCGGGACCTCTGCACATGCGCGCTACAGTCGGCACGCAAGTGCAGTAGCTCCAGGCGCCGAACTGTGTGGGAGGGGCCCGAAGCACGCAGCCCCTAGCCCTGGCCCAATGGCCTCACTGGGGCTCCTCCCATGGCCAGCTCCTGCTCCCCGCCTGACCAGACCCGACACTCGCTCTCCCCTCCCCCGCCGACCAGACCCGACCCGACACCCACTTCCCCCCCCACCCCCCCCCCGACGACCCGACACCCGCTCCCCCGACCCGACACCCGCTCCCCCCCCCGCCCCGAGACCCGCTCCGACCCGAGACCCGACACCTGCTCTCCCCCCGCCACCGACTGACCCGACCCGCGCTCCTGTTCCCCGACCCGACGCCCCCCCCTCTCTCCCTCCCTCCCTCCCTCTCTCTCCCTCCCTCTCCCTCCCTCTCCCCCTCCCCTCTCTCTCCCTCTCTCTCTCCCTCCCTGTCCCTCTCTCCCTCCCTCTCCCTCTCTCTCTCTCTCTCTCCCCCTCCCGCTCAGCAGCACGAACGGCTGCAGAATTCTCCCTGGCTGAAGCACTTTCACACAGGTAGGAAGATGGTTTATTTAATCTTTTCGTGGATTATAAATGTTTATTCAGGTTGGATTTATTTGTATAATATTTGTAGAAGTATAAATAAGGATTTATTGTCGAATTTAATGAGTTCCCTTCCCCCCCACCTCGTTCTGGACGCCTAATTTGTAACCTGCGCCTGATTTTTTAATGTGTAGAACAGGTTTTTTCAGTTCTACAAAAATCTTCACTTGCTCCATTCTACTTTAGTTTGGAGTACATTTTCACTGTGGAAACTTTCAAATCAGGCGTCAATGGCCGGACATGCCCCCTTTTGAAGAAAAAATTCTGTTTTAAACTAGAACTGTTCTACCTGACTAGAACTGCAGAAAAAAAAATGTGGAGAATTGCGATTTCTAAAATAGTCCGTTCTCCACCAGTTGCTCCTAAAAATCAGGCGCGAATCATGTGGAAACTTGGGCCCAATAAGGGGGCTCGACAAGGTGAATGCAGAGAGGATATTTCCATTTATAGGGGAAAATAAAACTTAGAGACTTTAGGCCCGAAATTGATGAAGGCCAGGGCCCGCCCAAGTGCCCCCAAATACCGTCAATGGCTGCCGAGAGACCAGGGGGTACTTTGTCAGGAAGATTCCTCTAAAAAAGGTGGCAGTACTGCCCGGCGGCAAAATAACAGCTTACACCATCAATCTAGGCGGCAGCGGGCAGGAGTTCTCAATCTCGGCGACAAAGGCTCTTGCCGCCCAAGTGCTGCTGAGGATAAAGTCGGGCCCAGGGAGGGTGGAAGAGCTGAAAATAAAAAGCATTACAAAAAAAACAACGGCACACCTTCAGTGGACCCCATCCAGGTAATTCAATGTGAAAGTAAAATTTTAAATATGTTCACTAGCCTTTTTTTTCCGTTCTTCATACCTACCGTCGGGGTTTGACCTGCCTCCACGCAGTGGTCCTTCCCCCTGCTGGTGCCGATTCCCGCCCACACCAATCTGGCATCTCGGCGGGTGGGAGGCCATTTGTGCTACTTGGCCGTGAGAGGACTTCAGCGGGCGGTTCCCGTCATACTCCCTTCCCACCCACTCCAGCCTAAGTGGAAACTGGCACAGAGGGGAGAGCGGAGGCAAAACTCAGCGATAGTCAGCAGCAGCAGACGGTAGTGGGCGGTAAGGCTACCAATATCGGGCCCATAGTCTGAGCATAAGGGTCCGCCCATTTAAAACTGAGATGAGGAGGAATTTTGTTTCTCAGAGGGTTGTAAATCTATGGAATTCTCTGCCCCAGAGAGCTGTGGAGGCAGGGTCATTGAATATATTTAAGGCAGATATAGACAGATTTTTGAGCAATAAGGGAATAAGGGGTTATGGGGAGCAGGCAGGGAAGTGGAGCTGAGTCCATGATCAGATCAGCCATGATCTTATTAAATGGCGGATTAGGCTCGAGGGGCCAGGTGGCCTACTCCTGCTCCTATTTCTTATGTTCTCCAGCTCTTCTGTAAAGTCCATAAGTTACATGACAAACGCATTCCTTCGCTGCACTGTGGCTGATATTGCAGAGGTCCCTTCAAGGCTACCTGAATGGAGCCTGTGCTGATAATGTTCAGTGTGGCAGCCACCTTCATAACCACAGAGAGCAGAGTAGACAGATGACTGTGGCTGCTGGTCCTCATGCAGTAGATGGTGGAGCTGTCCTGTTGCCTCTTTGGTGAAATGCAGTCTAATTGTACCCATCTCCTCTAAAAGATCCTCATGTGACCTGTGTTGCCTGTATATCCCACGAGGGGGCAGTAACATCTGGTAGGGTCCATCCTTCTTACATGCGTTCTGACTCTCCTTTGCTCGAATCTGTGATGCTACTCGTCCTCCATGAAAATGGCACACAAGGGTCTGCCAAAAGGGAATGCTATATGTTGGGCTAAAAAGAAGACTTCTCTTCCTCAAGGTGGACTCCCTGATATAAGGAATCGATATCTTCCCTCTCGTATAGCGACCACAGAATCACTCAGACTAAACCTCCTGAGAAGCGCACGCTATGGTTAGGAAGTGGAGTGGGGAGGGGGGAATTAAAAACTCCTGATGCTCTGACTCAGAAACAGGCCTAGGTCCTAGGGGGAATGTCAAGAAAACAAATTGCTGCAGAAGTCTTTCAGACATTAAGAAATAATTACTGGGACACTCCACACTCATCTGGCTCAGAAACTCCTCAGTGCTGATCCTAGAACACCTGTGCCCTATAAATCTCATTCTGTCTTGACCCAAGTGCATTGCAGTGAAGTGTGAAAGAGGGAAACCCAGAGCTGAAGTACCACTGACCTCATTATAATATATGGAAATGAGCTCGCTCAGGACTCTGCTGTCAGATTGTAGGAAGCGCCTGAAAATGCAAGGGAAGTGGATCGACTTTCGGGCAGAAAACCAGCTTAAACAATTTCGGCCAATAAAAGTGACTTGCCTTGATTATATGCAGAAATCACCCCAAAATAGCATGGGATTTCTAGGCCTGGATGTTGAAAATATTCCAAGTATGACTGGCTTTACTTCAGGAATAGCAGATGTGGCAGAGCTTTGATGTGGCCCACAGTCTGAGTGGAAAGGTTTTGAACAGTAAATACACTGTTAATGTTTCTGCAATTTCCAGGATATGTCTGCTTGTGTAAAAGGATGAATATTTTCAGACTCCATTGATGATGTAAAGGACCCAGCAACATCCCATTTCAAAAAGCAAGATCTGTGCCTGTTTACTTTGGGAGAAGGCCATACCGTTAGAAAAGAAGAAATATTGGCAAATTATATGCAACTTATAAAGCACTAGATAACATTGTGGGACCGAAATTTGGTGGTTTGCATCGCCCGTTAGCGCCGGAGAGGGTCGCTAACGAGCCGCTAAATACCTACCGATGCAGCAGCACGCTATCCTCGCCTCCCGAAAACTTCAATCGAACGATGGGGGCAGCACTAAGAGGTAGCGCTGCGCACTCTAGCACCATCCACATGGTGGCGTCATCGAGCGTGCAAGGCCCTCTTGGCGTGGCAGCAGCAAAATTGAATTGGATCGCCTGGTGCTGTTCCTGACAGGGAAAGCAGTCGGTACACAGGTGATCCCGTGGTGGTATCATCCAGAGAGCAAGGTAGGTTTTGAAATTTAGCTTATTTAAAATCTATTTATTTGTGGAAGCAGTGGGGAAGTGTGGGTGTAGGTGATTGAAATTTTCACTAGCATTTTTTTTCTCAACTTTAGGCACCAGGGTGCCGTCATCCTAGTGGCAGAAAATTGAGTCGGCCTCCTGCGCTACCGCTCCGTTGGTGCCCGAGGAGGAGTGTGGAACACTTCTCTTAGCGCTCCACTCTCCTATTTGGAGGAAACAACTGAATTTCGTGCTTTGAGGCAGTAAACACTGCCTGGCGCTAAAGTTAGCGGCCAGGCGGTGTCACCACCTCAATGTGGGCGGCACCAAATTTCCACCCCTGTGATTCTTAAAGTGAATCTCTTAGATTTTTCCTATATACATAAATGTCAATATGACATAGAAGGAAGTTGTTACCTAGGACCTATTATACCAAAGGCAAACTTTACCACCATCCTTTATTTCAAGATTAGATATTAGTTCTGACTCCAATTCCAGTGTATTCATCTTTTATATCTTTCATGCATCAGTGATATGCCTTCCGTGAAGGATTAATAAGGATCTTCCTATAAAGTAAAAGCATTGCCTTCCTAGCAGGATAATTCTCCAGCAAGACAAACCACATAAGCTAGTGTTCATTTTGTGGTGGCATGTTGCGTGCATTGCAGCTTCTTTCGGTACATTTGAAGATTAATGATCCATGTTTCAAAAGCTTATTACTTTCCTCTAGGTTTGTTGCAGCAATAAAGCCATTTATATCCACATTTGCTACTATAATTAGATGAAAAGAAATGTAAAGATTGTCAGATCTATGATGTACAAGGCCAAAGACACGTGATTGGTGAGAATCAAAACTACTTCACTGTGTCTTAGCATATTGTGAATAATCAGGTCATGAAATGTATGAAGATGCTTAAAAATGGGTAAATATAAGGCATTTTAACAACCAGCTCAATTAATATAGTAAAATATCCTTATCATGCAATATTTAGCTAGCCAAATATTCAATGACAGCAGGATATAATTGCATGTTTGCTTGCATTATAAACTAAGTTAGGAAAAAGGGTACGGAAATACCCCAATAAAAATGGTTTATAAATTTTTTGTGAGGAGGAGATGTGTGCATCATCATAAACGTATATAATTTCTTGACAAATTTTACAACAATAAAATCTTTCCCTTGATTCTTAATCAGAATTTTGTGAATAACATACATTTCAATGATCATCCTTTGGTAATCCTTTGCAATATTTTAAAGATGATAGTTAGATTAAACATAAATTGTCAGTAATTAACACATCAATAAATTGTTACCTCGCCATTGTATAGGTGAAGAAATGTGGGGGTGTTAATTCAGCTTCTGAGTGTCAAGGTATTTCAGGCAGTTATGCAGCAAACTTGCATCCGTTCACTACCCAGGTGAGGATGCTGTAAATTCTGCTAATGTCATCTTAATCAACTGGTGCCATGCTAAGATATCGGGCCAGATGTTGGTCCAAATTATTCAAATCTACCGATTCAGTGAGAAAAGGCAATATATTACCTACCTTAACATCTACTGAATACTATTGAATATGAGATCATAAACTGATAGTGATAGACACTGAAAAGTAGAGCCGATGACAAATTCAAAAGATGATTACATTTTGCAGAAGTAAACTTGTTTATTTTAACTAAACAATTCCTAAAATTAGAATCAATGAATGGTTACAGCACAGAAGGAGGCCATTCGGCCCGTCGAGCCTGTGGTGGCTAAAATTGCAGAAATCCTACATTGTCTGCAACCTCACTGAAATAATGGGAACTGTTTCCTTTGAATTGTGGAACTTCACTCAGCCAAGAATTCAAACACTCCCTGGAATTAAGAAAATTTGAGCTAAATCGACAAGTTCCTTCGCGTGCCTCAGGGCCAAAGTTCCATCTTGATTTTCTTGAAAAGTGTTTCTAATCTGTAAATCCCCTAATCCAAGGCTGAAAGGAATAAATCATCTTTTGCCATGAACTCATTTGAGATATATTCAATCAGGTCACCAAAATACCAATTATACTTATCACTTGCTTCAACTTGTAACAAGAAATACTATTATCCCGATTAACAAGGAAGCTATGCAGGTTTCCAGGATACAGTACTCTGGCCTTGCATTTGGGAGCCCAGGATGTGGTCTGCTGTGCCTTGCATTTTGGAGCCTTTAGCGTATTACTGGCTAAAACCTCCTTCTGTTTTGAAAGGATTCAAGTTCTATCAAACTCTGGCACTGTAAAATAGTCTTAACAACAACAGCTCCTCCTGCTCTCTCAACCCCATTCCCACTAAACTGCTGACCATCTAACTTTCCTTCCTGGTCCTAATACTAGCCGACATTGAATACAGTTCCATCTCCTCAGGTAATGTACCCCTCCCTTTGAAAATTGCAAGTATCATTCTCCTCCTTAAAAACCCATCCTCCATCCTTGCAACCTCCCGCCCAGTTTCCTATATCTCTTTTTTCTCTAAATTTCATCAATGTAGTTTGCCTCTCAAATCCATGCCCATGATTCCTGCAGCCTCATCTCCAAAAGATCAGTGAAGATAGTCGAGATAGCGATTTGGTTCAACTGACAATAATTAGCCACAGGAAAAGGTGCAGTTGGCTTTTCTTTGCGGAACCTGCTATCACAGCCAAAGTAAGCAGCTTAAGGGAATGACTTGTCCAAGGAAGGTCAATTGCATTTCTCGAATAGCCTCTACCTTCACCAGCTCCTAAGTCTCAGCCTCAAGTCACATGCAGTAAGGTCACAGTAAGGGGTGACATTGTCCGCTCCAGCACATAAAAAGATAGTTTCATGTTATTAGCACATAATTAATAGGAAGTTGTTCATGTGCAGCTTGTTCTCTTTGGACTGTGTAGGATTTAATAACACCATTACTAGAGGTGGTAGAGGTGACAGGCAGTTAGTTACATGTATCTATCCTGGCCTCTACCTTAGGAGGCAAAATAAAACAGATCAATGTCTTTTGATATAAAGCAGAGAATTAGAGAAGCATTTCCTTTTGATCACTGAGTTGCATACAATATGCTTTCTTTTTCTAGAAGGGGAAGAAGTTTATTGAGTTAGAGTGGAAGTGCTTGTTGGGGATTGTAATGAACTTTGAGAGTGAGCGTTTCATTACTTTAAACTGCAGCTTGTCCTTGACCCCTATCTTCGTCAATATTGCTACTGTTGTAGTCCTGATATTTTTGCAAGGAAATAATTTTGTAAAGTGAGATCTGGAAAACAGATTAGAAAAATGAGTCTCCAAAATAAAGACGGGCTTTGGGCGATGATACTATCCAAAACCTAACTGCTGAGTAACTGGTAATCTGGATTCACTTATGCCAATCCCATAGGTAAGGAGATAAACTAAAGCATGTTTTTTCAGAACACCTAGCCAGTGTACAAGACTTTCAGTGTTGCAAATAAATTGGCCAGAATATAAACTTGTACATATATTAAATGTTTCACTTTGAGATGGAAGTTTTATTTATTTGGTGTGATTCACAAGCCAGATAGTTGACATTGTACCATGCCAATCAAAACTGATGTGATAAATGCATGTTGGAAAAAAATGCCCTCATATTATGTAAATTCCACAGGTGAAGAAATAAGAAGTGACGTTATACACAGCTAACCAGTAAATTAAGAATCAGATTATTCCGGCCATCTTGAAATAACTATTAGATATGTTAATTAATGTTACAATACTGCTAATGAGGATCCTAAAGCGCAACATGAATTGTAACTAATTTGATCTATGGACCCAGACTTTCCTGGGGGCTTGTGCCATTGCAAAGGCACATCTACTGCACAGAGAAACCATGATCAGCACAAAATAAATAGAAAATTATGAAATCAGTGACTTATGGGACTTTCCTGGGACTTTTGCATCACTCTACCATTACCCTCGCTGAAAAGAGTAAGAAATTAATTAACTTAACTTTGCCATCACAGAAGGTTGTGGGTTCAAGTCCCACTCAGAGATTGAGCACAAAAATCTAGGTTGACACTCCAGGCCAGCACTGATGGAGATGCCGCCTTTCAGATGAGACATTAAACCGAGGTCCCGTCTGCTCTCTCAGGTGGACATAAAAGATCCTATGGCACTATATCGAAGAAGAGCAGGGGCGTTGTCGCCGGTGTCGTAGCCAATATCTATCCCTCAACCAACATTGAAAAAGAAACAAATGATCTGGTCATTATCACACTGCTGTTTGTGGGAGCTTGCTGTGTGCAAATTGACTGCTGCATTTCCTAAATTACAACAGTGATTTCACTTCAAAAGTACTTCATTGACTGTAAAGCACTTTGGGACATCCAGTGGTCATGAAAGGCACTATATAAATGCAAGTCTTTTTATTAAATCATTAAAACAAATGGGGATTGCCATTTCCAGGATTAACACCAATTTTCACACTACTGCCATTTAAACTGAAAAATAATGGCACTGGTGACCTGGCATTTAAGGATGATTTAATAGTCCATCAACACTTTCAATAGTAGTCTTTCAAAATGATCTGTAATTTGCAGTGAAAGTATCTTGGATATGGTGTTCTAAATATAAACAAACACAGACTAATTGGAATCAGACAGACGTGTAACACAGAATTAATGCTCTTGTGTTAAAAATAAAGACACATCGTAACTGACCAGTTGTAATGCAAGGAAACAACTTTTTGCAAGGCAATTAAAAAAGTTAATGACAGGAATGATTTATTTACATTAGAGATAATGATTGAAGCGGTTTGTTTTAAAAATGCTGCTGATCACTTCTGTGATTATTTGCTACATCACAGCACCACCTTCATCCTGTCTCTAAACCCACGTCCTGTAAGTGAACTGAACATTTAGACAGAATCACTGCGGGGATCTTCATTACTGCAAGATCCCAAAGCAACGCTCTTAACTTCAACCAAGAGATAAGCCTATCTACAGCTCCCACAGGGCATCCACTTTCTTCATTCATGGATTAAAGACCAGAAGGACAATTGGGAGAGATTGATGTAACAGGTACACCGGCAGATGCATTGTGCTAGGGTTAGGGCATCATGGCACGCCACTCAATGCTAAGCAATACACACACACTTGTGCATTCTATTGCAATTGTAATACACAATTTGAGATCTACATCAGAATGCCTGGAGAAAAATTAAATCTGCAGAACAAATGCTCTCTGCACTTTTGTCAGTATTATGCATTCCTTCAAAGAGAATTGGCAGTGAGCGTCTCACTTCTGATTCGTTGCTGTGCTCACTGCGTTGTATTTTAAATATTTTACCAGAAAACTTTGGCGTAAATTCGCCACTACAAGATCGGGGCGCATAGGGTCTAACTTTGCACTTTTCGCCAGTATCGCTGTTGCAGGAAAATCTGGGTCATAGTACTGATGGGGATATATTTGGCACTAAGACTATCAGTCACAAGTAATAGCAGATATGGCCTTTTACTCTGATTTCTAGGCTGTAAATTTCTGCTTTACCTCCGCCCTAATATATGACCCCCTCTCCCCCACTTTAATATGATGACTGGGATTTCTAATGCTGAGGAAAAAAAAATAGTACGGCTAGAGCTTGACAAATCCAACGCATCTCGGCAGCCAGAACATTCGCATGGGCAAGATTGTAGTATTTACCCATAGCCTACTTTTACAGGCGTAAGAGTTTTAAAATACACAAAAACATTTTAAAATAAAATTATAAAACCACATTTTATTATTATAAACCCTTCCCGCTACGGTAAGTTTATTTTAAACCATAATTTAAAAAAACTTTAAAAAATATATATTTTTTATAATACATAAATAACTTTAATTTAAGTTAATAAAAATATGTGGTGTATTTTTTTCTATTTTTTATTAGTGTTTTGGGTGTTGGGGGGGTGGGGGTTCTCATTCATAATAATGGGAACTCCAACTTACGGAGTTCCCATTATTATGAATGAGAAAATACTTTTGCTTGATTGGCTGCCCAGAGCCATGTGACTGCAGCTCCAGCCCTGCGCACGTCCTGATGTGTACGCGCTGCGATGCACAGTCAGTGGAGGCCTCAGGACCGGGAACTCGCCTGGGCACAGCAGCTTCAGGTATGTGTACTTTTTAAAGTTTTTCCCTCGATCACCTGTGGGGAAAAAGCTGACCGGGATTTCTGGGCCAGTATTTCTCCTCAACGTATCTTCCTACATTTCTCTAGAGACTTCTAATACATCACAGAGGTTCCCTTGTGAAGCTGACAGCTCGAATAGCTTCAAGTGGCAGGTCACTGAAAGTTATTATTGTAATTATTCTGTAACCCATTCCATCAATTAGTAGAATTATGAAATTTATCTTGAGGAATAGATGTGCAAGCAAAAGCTGTGATGGAGAACTTGGAAGGTTACCATTGCCGTCAACCCATTGCCATCAATCAGTGCAGTTGGCTCCCTCAGCAGGCCAGTGATGCATGAATGAGAAATTCCATCAAGTCCTGCTACATCAGTATTACATACTTTGAAAGGTAAAACACAGGCAAATACTGTATTTAAAGAAAATGAAATAAAAGCTAGTGTTTATGTAATGCCTTTAACATTTCCAGGACAGCCTAAAGTGCTTTTGAAGTGTAGCCACTTATGTTTTTGTAGACAAATGCAGCAACCAATTTCTCCACAGCAAGGTGCCACAACCAGCAATAAGATGAATAATCAGTTAATGTGCGTGGGCGGTGTTGGTTGTGGGATGAATGTTAGCTAGGACACAGCGAGAGCTCTCGCACTTCTTTGAAAAAGTTTCATTGGCTATCTTATGCCAGTCAGACTAGGTCTCCGTTTAAAATCTCATCTGAAAGATAGACCTAGAGTGCAACATTCCCTTAGTAGATTACGTACTCAAGAACCCAAGTGCACTGGAACTCACACCTTCAAAACTGAGAGGCAAGAGTGCTACGCTGAGTCATTTAAAGCACTTTTTGACATAGTTGTTTTAGGTAAGCAGCTGGGCATGATAGCAAGGGATGTCATAACGGTTGTAGGGGTGCTGGGGGGTGGGGGGGTGGGGGGCGGCGGAACTGCCTGTGGGTCAGGGACACCCAGCAGCAGGTTGGGCAGGCACCTGATGTCCAGGAAAGTGTTGCAACAAGTCTCTATTTCACATATACAGACTCACACCCACCTGTTTTACTCTCTCTCTGACTGTGGGCTTGAATGATCACAAGTTACGATTAAATATATCTGGATCTTTCTTTGTGTATGTTATTTGATAGTGAAGAGGAAAGAAAGTCTAGAGAGAGTACATTTTGTTCAAAATACTTCTCTCATTTTTGCTGATTGATACATTCTGGTATTATATTGTTTTAATGTCTCTTTAATGTCTCTTTTTTTGTTGACACAAAATGTATGACTTAAAAATCACGGCACAGGAAGGAAGGTTAATGTATACAACAACAATTTGTATTTATATAGCGCCTTTAACGTCGTGAAACGTCCCAAGGGACTTCACAGGAGTATTATGCGATAAAAATTTGTGTGCCATACATAAGACTTTTAATACATTACATAGGTAAATACAGATACATGCTTGATGCTGTTGTGCTGCAAATTGGTGGGACTGAGGTTAATTTTGCAATATTTGAATATCTGATATAGCTCATTCAAATAATTCAGGTATTTGGAATGGAAACTTCCACTTCTTTTTAATTATAGCATTCAATTTCATTCACATATGTACTCTATTCTCATTTGCCCATTGTATTCTTCAAAATCTGAAATCATAGAATCATAGAAACTTAAAACACAGAAGGACACCATTTGGCTTGTCGCACCTATGCTGGCTCTTTGAAAGAGCTATTGTGCATAATCTCACATCCCCACTTTTTGTCTGTTACTCTGTAAGATCCTCATCCTCAACTCCCTTCCACCACCTTTTCAGGTTGCGTGTTCCAGATTTCAACAACTCCCTGAGTGAAAAAAATTCTCCCCATCTTCCCTCTAGATCTGTTGTCAATGATTTTGAATCCATGACCTCTAGTTATTGACCCATTTGCCAGAGGGGATAGTTTTTCTCTATCTACTCTATCAAAACCCTTCCTCATCTTGAAAGCCTCTATTCGGTCACCTCTTAACCTTCTCTGTTCCAAGGAGAACAGTCCGAACATTTCCAACCTTGCCTCATAACTGAAGACCCTCATTCCTGATAACATCCTGTTAAACCTCCTTTGTACCCTTTCTAAGCCTGTACATCTTTCCTGAAGTGTGGTGCCCCAAATTGTCCACAATACTCCAGCTGAGGCCTAACCAGTTATTTATAAAGCTCTAGCATGATCTGTTGCTTTTATATTCTATGCCTCTATTTATAAACCCAAGTAGCCGATATGTTTCTTTAACCATCTTATCAACTTGCCCTGCCACCTTTGATGATTTATGCATATGGACACCAAGGTCTCTCTGCTCATTTACACTTTTCAAAATCGTACCATTTATAGTACACTATCTTTCCATATTAGTCCTCCCAAAGTGCATCACTTCACACTTCTCCCCATTGAATTCCATTTACCATGCTTCTACATATGAACACAAGAATTAGGAACAAGAATAGGCAATTCGGCCCTTCGAGCCTGCTCTGCCATTCAATAAGATCATACCTGATTTTCTACCTCAACTCCACTTTCCTGCATATGTCACGGTTCCCTTAGTATCCAAGAATCTATCAATCTCTGTCTTGAATATATACTCAACAACTGAGCATCCACAGCCCTCTAGGGTAGAGGATTCCAAAGAATCACAACCTTTTGAGTGAAGAAATTTCTCCTCATCTCAGTCCTAAATAGCCAACCCATTATTATGAGACTGTGACCTCTAGTTCTGGTTTCCCCAGCCAGGGGAACATCCTCCCAGCATCTACCCTGTCAAGCACCTGAAGAATTTTATTCATTTCAATGAGATCACCTCTCATTCTTTTAAACTCTAGGGAATATAGGCCCAGTCTACTCAATCACTCTTCGTAGGATAATCCCCTAATCCCAGGAATCAATCTAGTAAACCTTTGTTGCACCCCCTCTACCCAAATCACAACTCTACTCTACAGCCTTACATTTCTCTTATTGCTTTTTAATTTACCCTTTCCATAAATCATCCCCCTCCCACCTCCCTCCCCACCCCCTTTAGTAGTTTAAAGCCCTATCTACCGCTCTAGTTATTCGATTTGCCATGACACTGATCCCTCTTTCCCCAGTATTGGTGTCAGTGCCCTATGAAGCAAAATCCCTGCCTCCGACACCACTCTTTCAGCCACCCATTTTACCATCTAATCTGTTTGTCCCTATGCCAATTTGTGCATGGCTCAGGTAACAATTCCAAAGATTCTGCGAGGTTCTGGGTTTTAATGTCAACTCTCTCAGCAGAACCTCATTCCTAGTTCTACCTATGTCATGACAACTGGATCCTCCCCCTCCCACACCAGGTTCTTCTCCAGCTGCAAGCACCGGACAGTTTTTAGACGTTCCAGTCATGACTGTAGAAAACAGCCCCTGACGATACTGCCCCTACCACTGCAACATTCCTTTTCACTTCCCCCATTTGAATGGCCTCCTGTACCACGGTGCCATGGTCAGCTTGCTCAGACATTCTGCAGACTTGGCCCTCATCCACGCAGGCAGCAAGAACCTCGTATCTGTTGGATAAGGCAAAGATTGGGGCTCCTCCAGTACTGCACCTGGGGTCCTATTACCTACCTGACTCAATTACACCCTCCTGTCCCTGACCACTAACCAGACCTGTGGCACAACCTAACCTAAGGGGTGTGACTGCCTCCCGGATCACAGGATCCAGGTAACTCTCCCCCTCCCTGATGCCCTGCAATGTCTGCACCTCGGATTCCAGATCAACAAATCTGAGCTGAAGTTCCTCGAAATGTAGACACTTATTGCAGATGTGGTTGACCAGGGTCTGCACAAACTTGCACATCCTGCAGTTACCGCACCATTCTACCCATTTTACCATCCTGCCTACATAGGAACAGAAGTAGGCCATTCAGCCCCTCAAGCCTGTTCCGCCATTCAATGAGATCATGGTTCATCTGTGACCTAACTCCATTTACCTGCCTTGGGCCTATATCCTCAATAACTTTGATTAACAAAAAGCCATCAATCACCAACCATCAATAAAATCAACAATTGATTTAGCATCAATTGCAGTTTGTGGAAGAGAGTTCCAAATTTCTACCACACTTTTTGTGTAGAAGTGTTTCCTAATTTCACTCCTGAAAGGTCTGGCTCTAATTCTTAGATTATTCCCCCTAGTTCTAGACTCCCCAATCAGCGGAAATAGTTTCTCCCTATCTACCCTATCTGTTTCCGTTAATATCTTGAAAGCTTCAATCAGATCAGCCCTTAACCTTCTAAATTCTAAAAAAAACCCACAAAAACATTCCCAAAACATTGTCCACGCCACCATGGCACAAATCACTTAAAAAATTTACAAGAAAAAAAATCGCACTTACCTTTGGAGTACTTTACCTTCCTCACGGCCGGCAGCATGGTTGGACCGCACTGATTTCCAGGCGGACGGATCAGGCAAGTGTGTTTTATACAGTTTCACCATAATTTCCACGAGAGGCGTTGCACAGCCGGCGCAGCTCTTCCCGGTGGTGCTGCTGAGCGCCGCCGTAAAACCAAACCTGAGGAGTGCAAAGGGGCGCAGGAGACCTGAATGCCGCCTTTCACGCCACTCCAGGGCGAAAACCAGAGTGCAAAGGACTAAAAAACCCAGCCCTAGGTGATTTATGAAAACTGAAAAGAGTAATGGACCCAAAACTGACTCAGGGAACACCACTGCAAACCACCTCCCAGTGAAAAAGATCCATCCATCCATCCTCTGCTTCCTATCAGTGAGCCAGGTCCATAACCATATCACCACTTTCTCCTTAATTTCATGGCCTTCCATCTTCTTCACAAGCCTCCTGCATGGCACTTGGTTGCATGCTTTCAGAAAGTCCATATATACAACATCTACTGCATTACCTTGCTAAACCTCTATTACCTCATGAAATAATTCAGTCAAGTTTTTCTTTAACAAATCCATGCTGGCTTTTCTTGATTTACCCATGCCTTTCCAAACGTAAGTTTATTTTGTCCCTAATAATGGTTTCCAATAACGTCCCCACCAATGTTAGGCTAACTAGCCTGTAGTTTCCTGCTTTATCCCTCTCCCCTTTCTTGAGTAGTGCCTCTGCTATTTCTACCTTTGCTTCTTTCAGCAACCTAGGATGCATTCCACCTGGACCAGGTGCCTTACAAACTTCCAGTAGTGTTAATATTTTTAGTACGTCTATTTGTTGCTATTACGTTGATAGACTGGAGAGGCTGGGTTTGTTCTCATTGGAGCAGAGAAGATTGAGTGGAGATTTGATAGAGATGTTCAAAATCATGAGGGGTCTGGACAGGGTAGATCGAGAGAAACTGTTCCGATTGGCAGAGGTTTTGAGAACCAGATTGCACAGATTTAAGGTGATTGGCAAAAGAACCAAAGGCGACATAAGAAAACACTTTTTTACGCAGCGAGTGGTTAAGATCTAGAATGCACAGCCTGAAAGGGTGGTGAAGGCAGACTCAATTTTATTATTCAAAAGGGAGCTGGATATGTATCTGAAGGAAAACATTTATGCAGGGCTACAGAGAAAGGGCAGGGGAATGGGACTAGCTGAGAATTGGCATGGGCTCGATGGGCCGAATGGCCACCTTCCGTGTTGTAACCATTTTATGATTCTATGATTAGCAAACCTCTAGTCCTCTGGCATTACTCCTGTGTCCAATGAGGATTGAAAGATTATGACCAATGCCTCTCATATTTCTACCTTTGCTTCTTTCAGCAACCAGGTGGCTTACCAACATTCAGTAATGTTAATATTTTTAGTACATCTTCTCTATCTATGACTATCCTGTCCAGGACTTCCCTCTCCTCTTTAGTGTAACCTTCACATCATCTGCTTTCTTTGTGAAGACAGATGCAAATTACAGTTGGACTTCTCTGGTCCGGCACCTTTGGGACCTGACCCGTGCCGGACCAGAGAATTTTCCAAACCACGGGAGGCCAACTGGTGTCGGCGTTGCTAATGGTGACCGGGGATGGAGTGGAAGATGGAGTCGGGGAGAGATGCCGACCCTTGCCCACAATCCTACTCCCGGCGCCGGTCCGTGTGTGGGCCGCGGGTGGAGCCTGGCTGGTGGGGGCGGCGGCCTCCTCGCGCCGAGAGACACGCACACGGCAGCCCCCCAAGACCGATGGGAGGGCAGGATGTCGGCTTGGCCTGGCGCTGCTGCTACAGCCTTCAGAGCGTGTCAAGTCGGGGGTGGGTGTGGGGGGGGGGGGTGGAGTCGGCGACGAGGAGCGCGTGTCAGACCACGTGTTCCCAAGGAGGAGGTCTGTAGATTGTATGTTGCTCGGTGGACACCGGACACCACCCATCCGGGACTGGTGCTGAACCAGGGATGTTTCCAGACTAGAGAGTCCCAGACTAGAGAGGTACAACCTGTACTTATCTAACCATGTCCTCTGCTGCTTCATGAAAATTTCCCTTTGGGTCCTTATCAGGCCCAACTTTTTCCCTAGCTTAATCATTGATTGAGTTAACATTGTTATAATCTTATTTGTCATTAGGGGGAGCTGACAATGATTTTTATTATCTGTATATTCTGTATACAAATGAATTGGTTAAATTACTATTTGTTTCTACATTGCAAAATTAATTTTTCACAGTAATGAAACAAATATAACTGTCACACTTCATTTAATTATTCTATTTGTCTAGAGTACTATGGATGAACATTTAATTTGAAGTGATCTCTGATGTAGTTTAGAACATAACCTCCTTTCATTGGAGTACACATACAATTGTACTAAATGATCTCCAAGAGGAAACTTTGGGATAATTGGGTTAGGGGAAGCTTTTGCAGATGATCTAAATATAGATAAACTGATTTAATTCCAGCTCAGCTAAATTGATCTTATTCTGTTTTGAAATGTGCTATGGTTTCTCTGCAATATCACTGAAATGTATCCAGTAAACTGGAGATCAGGTATTTGCCACCATCCTTTGGTTTTTCATATTCCAAATACTTGGTAGTTGTGTGAACAAAGACTACAGATATTTAACTTATTCCAGACTTTTTTTCCCCGTTAGTTTGAACACATAAAACAATTTTCAGGCTTGCTTTAACACAGTTATAAAAGGACTTTTGCAGGGGCTAGAAATTCCCCAACCTTGCGCCAATTTTTTCGGCGATATTTCACCGTTTTTGGCGATAAACGGTGATCCGCTAGTTTTGCCAAAGTCTTGCGCCATCGTTTTTTTAATACTGCTGAAAAGTGGACCACCAGCATGCAAGACTGGAAATAACGCTTTCGCCTTAGCTATCACATTGAATTTGGCTTGTGGTGCACCCAAAAATATATATATTTTTTTTGTTTTCCCTCTCCCAAAGCCTCTGTCACAGCGGTAATCAGCCTCGGACTAAAGCCGCCGAGAACTGCGGTTTCCGCCGCGAATCCTCATTCAACGCCGATTTTTACCGCTGGCCGCATTTTCTAACGAAACTTAGGCCTTTAAAAAATAACGGCGTGATTAGCGATATTTTTGGTGAAAAATGCCGAAAAAAATACCGCTATCACCAAAAGACGAATTTCCAACCCCAAATCACTTATTCATGTTCTGATCTCTATTCAGAAATAGTTTTCAAATTCTGCAAGTCAGATAATTTAAACTCTATAGTCTGCTGCATTTTAGAAGAGAGTTATTTTTCAACTTCGGCCAGCTAACTGAAGACATATTGTTAGCTCTTTAATGGAAAGGAAACATGAATTCTAAACCAGAGGGTATGGCCCTCACACAGGTTACCACTGCACATATATGGGGATCCGACCCCTTGTGCAGGGTCAGAGACCAGTGTCCCATACCTAGGTGTACACATCATACTAAAACTTACCACTCTGTACAAAAGGAACTTTTCTCTTCCTTCCTTTGCAAGCATCTTCAGCCAAAAGTGCCACACGGGCATTCCTTGACAGCCTGCTCCCAAAGTCCCACTATTATGAATGTGAGTACACAGCCAATGTGGTACACCCCACATGACATTAAGAAGCAGCTGTGTGCAGTGGACACATTGAAGGCTATGGGCCCTGGCAACATCTCGGCACTAGAGCCAGCCACTCCCCTGGTCAAGCTGCTTCTGCAATGCTATGACATTTGCATAAAAATCTGGAACTTTGCCTGGTATGTCCTACCCAGAAATAAATAGGATAAATCTAACCCAGCCAATGAATTCCTCATCAACCTGCTCCATTCTTTAGTAAAATGATAGAAAATGTCATCTATAGTGCAATCAAGCAATACTTACTCACTAATAACCTGCTCACCGATTCACATTTGGGGTTCTGCCAGAACCATTTGGCTCTGGATCTTATCACTGCCTTGACCCAGACATGGACCCAAGAACTGAATGCCAGAAGAGAGATGAGAGGAGGTGCCTTCAGTACTCAAGACAGCATTTGACCAAGTGGCTGGAGTCATACCTGACAGAAAGGAAGATAGTTGTGGTTGTTGGAGATCAGTCACTGAAGTTCCAAGGACACCGCTGCATGAGTTCCTTAGCGTAGTGTGCTCAGCCCAACCATCTTCAGCTGTTTCATTAATGAGCTTTCCTCCACCATGTCAGGAGCAAGACTGCTTGCTGATGATTCGACAATGTTCAGCCCCATTTACAACTCCTCTGAAAATGAAGCAGCCCACGTCTGCCTACAGTAGGACCTGGACAACACCCAGGCTTGGGATCACAAGTTGCAGTTAACATTCACGCCACATAACTGCCAGGTAATGACCATCTTACCCCTCAATGCAATAATGCATCCAATGACCCTGAAGGGCAACAATTCCAACCAACATGACCACATGTATGAAGTGTGTCCTACCTTCCCCTCACCAGCTCCGACCCCCAGAGTATATGACCAATCCCTTGATCTGCATTTGTCCCAGTGCCAAGAACCCTAGATATATCTGTGCATTTCTCCTGCAAGCATGCGTTATAATACATAGACACTTTTATAATATATCTATGGGAATATACATCGATATGTATAATAGTTTTCTAACATATATCTGTGAATGGTTAAGAAAAAGGAAATAAACAGGATAAAACTAGAATAGTTATGACTAGATGTTCTCCATGGGCATGTGCACTCTTGGAGAAGGGTTGGGATGGTACTTCTGGCCGACACCCTCATGCCACCATGACCCCAATCCATTTTCCTCATTGGTCAAGGCTCATTATACATGCAAGGCAACCTCTGGAGCACCAGAGGAGGAGAAAGCATCTTAAAGAGGGGAGAAGAATACTGAATTTTTCCCCCCCAAATTCCAGGCAGGCTTCCCAAGAACCGAGCAAAGTCTACAAAGAGGTAGGGGGACATTAAGGGAGGTGGAGAAGCCCATTGGGCCTCCTCCTCCAACAATGTCCAGAACAAGCTTCTAACTGCTTCTCCAGGTATCTCTCCTGGTGGTTCCTGGAGTCACTGCCAACTGAGGCAAGAGAAATAGGCTGGGCTCCTATCCCCACCACCCCAGGTCATTTACTTGGGCTGGCTGGCCACGATCATTGCGGTGAGGGAGATTAGAAGAGAAAAATTCATGACAGGGTTGGAGATGGAGCATAGGCTTCTTCATCTGATTTTCCTGGATTTTCTGCTGCCACATCAATTTGGGAAAGTATGGTGGAGAAAATTATAGCCCTTAATATTTGAAGAGCTAACAACTACTAAAGGATAATACAAGTTTAAACAACTGGATGCACATTCAAGTGGACCTTATTCCAGATGAACTAATGTACTGTAATACAAATATAAAAATATGTTTGTATGCAATTGTGAGGAAGGTGTGTAACAAATAAAATGTCATTTGATTATTCACTTGCTTGTATGGACTTGTTAAGCAGAACATTTTAGATAAGTTTCCCTTTTCTGCTAAATATTTTAATACATTGAAACATTTACTTACATTTAATTAAAACACACACACACATACACACTGACTAAAACCTTTATCACATAGGTAAATCCCATAGGTTGGCACTGTCCTGGTGCATTGTCTATAGATCGGTAGACATTTTGTAAAAGGTAAATAAAGGCAAGTCCATTGTCCTCTCCTCCAGCCCTGGAGGAACCTGTGCTTTTTTCTCAAGCTCCTGTTTTTGCTGAGTAGTGGTGGTACCTGCTCCTGGGACCCACTCCACTTGCCAGCCCAATCAGTTTATTGGCACTAGTAGGGTTTCTGCTCTGCTACTTTCCCCCAGCATTTGTTAAATGTCTGCCCCGGCCATGGGCCATTCTGTCTGCTTCTGCAGCTGGCTGTTTAGCTGTCCTTGCCTGATCGCTTGCCAGCTGGTCAGCTCCCTGCCTGCCCATCTCGCTGGTCCTGCAGTACTGTGGGCCTGTCACTCAATGTCACCACCCCTGACAGTCCTGTGGTAATCTGCCGGAGAAACAGTTGTTGGTGCTTCTTCCCATCCCTAGCGATCGGTCTCTTGATGCCTTGTATTTAAATAATTTTCCCCAGCAAAGCCCCAATTTTTAGTTAATTGATTTTTCTCAGTGAAACTTGATCTTTGCTTCATTCATTTTCCCAGTGAAGCCCCAATTTTTAATTAATTTTATTGACTGAAGCCCAGGTGTTTAGTAAATTCATTTTGCTGATGTGTAAGGGCCCTTTCAATTTATTAATCCCATATCTTTATTTATTTTTGTCAACTTTCTCCCCAATTTACTTAATTCATTTATAACCACCATTGCCGACTTTATTTCTTTATTTAGTTTGTTTCTCACCGTTAATTGAAGGCTGTTTTAAATTCATGATTTATCCAGCTTCATTTGATTCATTTTTCTCTGTTCCTTTTTTATTTTTGACTCAGAAATAACTTGGATTTATGCTTTTCAGGATGCCCCAAAGCACTTTACAGTCTATGAAGTACTTCTGAAGTGATTACCCTATTTTCTTCCCCTAACCTCCTACTTTTTCCCAACCCTGAGCTCTACATTTATCCTCTACCCCTCCTCCCTCAACTTCTTCCCCATCCCCTGACCTCCTGCGGAACTCACTTTTCTGCCCTTCAGGAATTTTGGAACCCAACGATTTTCTTTAGTGTAGTTGGTCCTAGTTTTATCATATGTCTCCCTTTAAGTTTGTTTCGTTTTAATCACTATGGAAAGAACGTTTGTAAAATATATGAATAATAGAGTCAACAAAGATAAGGAAAGATGAGTGGACAGAATGGAAAAGGCAATTGCAGTAAAGTGCCTGTCCAAAGGAAATAAAACACTATTTGATGAAAACTTGTACTGTTTTACCATGTGAAGTGAATACACCTCTGCCACAGATCTCCTTAAATTGTACACTGCATTTGCTGCAGCGTGTTAGTTTTTGCTGCAGAATCCTAGCGGGATTGATCATGATGGACGTGCCAACTCTGTTTCTTTGTCAAGAATATCTGGCTTGCAGAATTCAATATGTGAGGATATGACTGTCTAGCAAGGTTGATCATTTTGAAAAAGACAGACATTCAGATCAAGTGTGTCATGGTTTGTGATGATTTTTAGGTTGGAAACCATTTAGATGGTCTCAGTGCAGTAAAATTATTTTTTAAAGTCTCATTTTCAACCTGGGGAAATAACAAATGCTTAATCTTTGTGTGTTCTGCAGTTCTCTTGCCCATAATATTTGTCATATTGCCAGTTAAGTTTGAACTTGTCCATTTTTCCTGCTTGAGATCCTTTCTTGGGGCTCTACTTGCAGTTCCCTTCGTGCTGCAGCATGACAGGGAGATGGAGCAGAGGCAGCAAAGACAAGATGCTTGCAGGGCGAGGAGGAAGAAGAGGAAGAGGACTTTCACCTCGGGTCTTCAAGGAGCCCTTCTCCTACTTGCACCTAAGCCAGGAGTACTGCCACTCCACTGGGGTGATGTCTCAGCATTCTTAGCCATCTGTTGGAAGACAGATTGCTGGACTGCTGTGAGTCCCTGCAAGGCCCTTTCCCCACTCATAAACCCAGCCATGATAGCAGCAGTCTGAGCTTCCACTGCAGCACTGAGACATTGGGTCGCTTCCGCCTTTGCTGCATTGAAAGCTGCGACATCGTCCATCGTACCCAGCATCGTGATTGGTCCACAAGGAAATCATGGGCTCCAAGCTCCACATAAATCTCCATGCATTGTTGGAGACGGACTCCTCCATGCTCCTTGACACTGACAAGAGGCTCTCTGGTAGGCTTGCCATTGGATTTATCCATTCTATGTGCATGCCCATCGCCCTTCTTCTGAAGGCCACCCTATTAAAGTCCTCATCTGAGTCCTGTACAACAGAACTCATGCGTGACTTTGTCATCCGGGGAGCTGACACCTGCGCTACCCTTTCCCCCTGGCCTGGCTGCAGCCCACTTATGATCGGTAACTCACCAGGTGCAGATTCCAGCTCTATACTACCCTCTAAATTTTGTGCAGTGCCACTTTCTGAGCTGGTGCCTGGGAGTGTCAGATCGAGTGATGGTGCCTCTTTTCTCCCATCACTTTCCTCCTCTACTTCTTCTTGCACAGGCTGGGCTGGTGCCAGTTCTTAGGCATCTGAAAGGAGAAAGGCACAAAGGTTGAATTGTAGTGTGGGGAGCGGGGTGGGGGGGGGGGGCGGAACAAAGTGTGCATGCTTACACCATCAGCAGTTTGTGAATGAGAAGAGATTGTGGGATGAGGGGAAACTGGGATGTAAGAAGAAGGATTAGGTATGAGCATACCGTCATCACCAATGCTTTCAATGATTGCCACAGCATCATTGATGGTCCCTCCCAATTATCTCCAGAACTGTCTCATTCAGCTGGGTCAGATTATGGCCCACCTTGGCCTGCAGTGAGTGTGGTACAATGTGTTTGGGTGATGCGCTGGTCATGGTTGAATAGCTGGAATTGTTTGTAAGGCGTGAGATGTGGATGTGAGGTTTGCGGCACTGGTAAATGTGTAAGGATGAGATAAAGATCTGATTGTGAGGTTCAAGTCATGATTGATAGAGATTGTAGATAGGTGAGTGATGGGGTTGTGGCGCACTGAACAGTATATGAGGTTAGTGGTGCAGTTGGTGGGATATAGAATTTGAAGATTCATTCACTGACCACTCGTGTGCGGTCATTGAACTTCTGAAACTGGATCCATGTTCTAGGAGACAGACTGTTAGCACTGATGGCTTCAACAATCTCATCCCACTGCCTTCAAACAGTGTGTCTGGAAGGCCTCCTGACCCTATGGTTAGAGGACCTGTCCCCTCCTAAAAAGCCCCTAAAACAAGGCCTCCAGTGCTGCATCCCTGTTAAAGCATTACTAATTTACAGTAACAATGAGGTTCTTCTCTCACAAAGTACCTCCCTTTTAAGAAGTGCAGACAGCCTTTCACTCTGCAGGCAACCTTTAAAAACAGAGCAGATGCACAATGATATTGGGCCCCCTGTAAGGTGCTGAGTCATCCAGCATCGTATTTAGAGCTGGGCTCAGTGCTGCAATCATGTTAATTAGCAGACAGCATGAATTTTGTGTGGTGCCTGTTTTTGGGCCTTATCTCATTTACACTTCTTTGAGTTTAGCATGTTACACTTTTACCTATAAAGGGATTTGCTCATTGTGGTTTCTAGGATGTTACTTACTTCTGTTTGGAATTTTTGAAAGGTCATTGGCGAAACTTTTGAAGAAACAGCATAAATGGCTAAAAAATACATTTCTCCAGGGATTGTGCGATCCCCCACCAAAGTTATGATAGGAACTGTGAAAACCCTCAAAGCACGACCATTTGTAGCCTCGTATTAGGTGTTCCTGCTACGTGGACAGTCCATGTCTGTCTTTTTATTAATCTATGTTCTTTGTTCTGCTAACACGTTTCTGATCGGTTTTTTTAAGTTTATTTTGTTGATAAATCTTCCACTTATATATATGACAAATTTCTCATTTCCAGATAATGTGTGACAACCCGAATTTTGCAGTCCTGATGACGGCGTATACCATTGTAAGCCTTGCAAAAGGACCTGCAAATTCCTGGTTTCCGCATGCACAGCACATGCAGGAAAACCCGGAACTTGCGACCTGTCAAGTTTCGCCTTGACAGATCATCCACACCGACCCAAAAATCACTTTCACTGGTGCAGAATTGGACTATTTGCCCAAGTACTGCCACCAAATGCCCACGAAACCCTTACACCTGGTAAAAGCAGGCTTCAGGCTTGTTTTCACCAGTGTAAGGGTTAATATAAATGTTAAATAAAAATTAAAAAATAAAGCCATACACAAAGATTTAAAATTAGTTGATGTAAATTTTGATGTAAAATGTTGAAAATTATTTTTCAAAAAATATATTTATTTTAAATGCTTCATTAAAGGGACTTTTAATAAAATTTGAAAATGGGAACATTTATTTTTATTCAAGTTGTGTAAATTATTTAATTATTTAAGGATTGGGTTCATGCTTTTAGGGAATCCTCTTTTCTGATAGGAGGATCTGACCCATGTGATCCGAAGGATGTTTCCAAACTGCCTGCATCCCTGAATCCATGGGCCTTTACGAGACTTGAAGTCTCAGAACTCTGGGAGCCAGCAGTTAGTGCGCATTTTTTTAATCGGGTCAGAGGCATACTCCGGAGGTATGCCTCTGATAGCAAATTTCGGCCCTATAAGCCTTCCATTTAATTGAAAATGATATCTGTCTGGCCTTCACAATGAAGTCTATGGATATAAAAGAAAAGATGTTCCTTTTTCAATCAGAGAGTTACTTTATTTTTACTTGTATGTCTAAGGAAATGCACATCAAATACCGAAACAAATGTTTCCATTTGTTACAGGAAAAGTATTCAAGAATAAATGTATTTTTTATACAACCTGTAAAATGATCTGCAACATCAACTGGAATAATTTTTGATGTAATAAAGTTTACTGAATCTAAAGCAATGGTGGATGTTGTTCATCTGTGCTGTCAGTAACATAATGGCCCATAATTTGATTCCAGCAGTGATGTGATGGCGATTGCCGCTGACATCAAAGAAAGATGCCCACTGAATCTCGCGAGTTCCATGGCAAGCACTTTAGTTTCCTCGCCGTGTAATTGATTGTAGGGGATTCCTAGTGTAGAGCAGCATTAAGCTGTGTAACTAGCCAATCACATTGAAGAATTGTCACAGATTGCAAACCAGGAAATAAAAAGCACCGACTATTTGCAATTTAAAAAAATGTTAGAGAGAGCGAAATAAAGATTGGGACAGACACATGGGGTTAAGGTAGATTCTGAAATATCATGAATAAATTTAAAAACAAAAATGTATTTTTTTTAAACCTAGTAATTTTTATTATAATGGAGAAATTTGACATTTCACAAATATAAAATGAAATTTTCAGGGCCAGAACAGTTGTTGAGTAGTGAATACGCTGTTAAAATCCCAGTTACACCTATTCCAACAAGGCTTAACATTTAATGGGGTGTTTAACAACGATATTGGCATGGAAAATCTTAAGTTTTCATCAGTTCCACTGATTTCACTGATTGCCGACTATGGGGACAGGGTGGGGGGATGGGGTGCATGTGTGTCCACAGTGCAGCCTATGTCGGAGCAGTGAATGATTGACCACAATTTCAGGATGTCTGCGTTTAGCTATGCATCTGCTAACTCCTGAAGCTACAGTCAGTTTCAGAGGGGCAATGTAGGCGAACGTAATGACAGAATTAATAAAGGGAAACTGCACAAGTTGATTGGCAGGAAAAGGTTTTTACTGTAACTTTTCTTTCACTGCATCTTTCAGGAAAATTAAGAACATAAAAACAGGAAGGCAGAATATTATCTGAATGGTGACAGATTGGGAAAAGGGGAGGTGCAACGAGACCTGGGTGTCATGGTACATCAATCATTGAAAGTAGGCATGCCGGTACAGCAGGCAGTAAAGAAAGCAAATGTGCAGGCAGCTATTAACGATTATGATATAATTGGGATTACGGAGACAAGGCTCCAGGGTGACCAAGGCTGGGAACTCAACATCCAGGGATATTCAACATTCAGGAAGGATAGACAGAAAAGAAAAGGAGGTGGGATAGCGTTGCTGGTTAAAGAGGAAATTAATGCAATAGTAAGAAAGGACATTAGCTTGGATGATGTGGAATCTGTATGGGTAGAGCTGCGGAATACCAAAGGGCAGAAAACGCTAGTGGGAGTTGTGTACAGACCGCCAAACAGTAGTAGTGAGGTTGGGGATGGCATCAAACAAGAAATTAGGGATGCGTGAAACAAAGATACAGCAGTTATCATGGGCGACTTTAATCTACATATGGATTGGGCTAACCAAGCTGGTAGCAATGCGGTGGAGGAGGATTTCCTGGAGTGTATTAGGGATGGCTTTCTAGACCAATATGTCGAGGAACGAACTAGAGACGTGGCCATCCTAGACTGGGTATTGTGTAATGAGAGAGGACTAATTAGCAATCTTATTGTGCGAGGCCCCCTGGGGAAGAGTGACCATAATATGGTAGAATTCTTTATTAAGATGGAGAGTGACACAGTTAATTCAGAGACTAGGGTCCTGAACTTAAGGAAAGGTAACTTTGATGGTATGAGATGTGAATTGGCTAGGATAGACTGGCAAATGATACTTAAAGGGTTGACAGTGGATAGGCAATGGCAGACATTTATAGTTTACATGGATGAACTTCAACAATTGTACATCCCTGTCTGGAGTAAAAATAAAAAGGGGAAGGTAGCTCAACCGTGGCTAACAAGGGAAATTAGGGATAGTGTTAAATCCAAGGAAGAGGCATATAAATTGGCGAGAAAAAGCAGCAAACCTGAGGACTGGGAAAAATTTAGAATTCAGCAGAGGAAGACAAAGGGTCTAATTAGGAGGGGGAAATAGAGTATGAGAGGAAGCTTGCAGGGAACATAAAAACTGACTGCAAAAGCTTCTATAGATATGTGAAGAGAAAAAGATTAGTGAAGACAAACATAGGTCCATCGCAGTCAGAATCAGGTGAATTTATAATGGGGAACAAAGAAATGGCAGACCAATTCAACAAATACTTTGGATCTGTCTTCACTAAGGAAGACACAAATAACCTTTCGGAAATACTAGGGGTTCGAGGGTCTAGCGAAAAGGAGGAACTGAAGGAAATCCTTATTAGTCAGGAAATTGTGTTAGGGGAATTGATGGGATTGAAGGCTGATAAATCCCCAGGGCTTGATACGCTGCAGCCCAGAGTACTTAAGGAAGTGGCCCTAGAAATGGTGGATGCATTGGTGGTCATTTTCCAACATCCTATTGACTCTGGATCAGTTCCTATGGACTGGAGGGTAGCTAATATAACACCACGGTTTAAAAAGGGAGAGAGAGAGAAAACAGGGAATTATAGACCGGTTAGCCTGACATCAGTCGTGGGGAAAATGTTGGAATCAATTATTAAAGATGAAATAGCAGTGCATTTGGAAATCAGTGACAGGATCGGTCCAAGTCAGCATGGATTTATGAAAAGGAAATCATGCTTGACAAATCTTCTATAATTTTTTGAGGATGTAGCTGGTAGAGTGGACAAAGGAGAACCAGTGGATGTAGTGAATTTGGACTTTCAAAAGGCTTTTGACAAGATCCCGAACAAGAGATTATTGTGCAAAATTAAGGCACATGGTATTAGGAGTAATGTATTGATGTGGATAGAGAACTGGTTGACAGACAGGAAGCAGAGAGTCGGAATAAATGTGTCCTTTTCAGAATGGCAGGCTGTGACCAGTGGGGTGCCACAGGGTTCAGTGCTGGGACCCCAGCTATTTACAATATACATCAATGATTTAGATGAAGGAATTGAATGTAATATCTCCAAATTTGCAGGTGACACTAAGCTGGGTGACGGTGTGAGCTGTGAGGAGGATGCTGAAAGGCTGCAGGGTGACTTGGACAGGTTAGGTGAGTGGGCAAATGCATGGCAGATGCAGTATAATGTGGATAAATGTGAGGTTATCCACTTTGGTGGCAAAAACAGGCAGACAGAATATTATCTGAATATGACAGTTTAGGAAAAGGGGAGATGCAATGAGACATGGGTGTCATGGTACATCAGTAGGCAGTGAAGAAGGCAAATGGCATGTTGGCCTTCATAGCTAGAGGATTTGAGTATAGGAGCAGGGAGGTCTTACTGCAGTTGTACAGAGCCTTGGTGAGGCCACACTTGGAATATTGTGTTCAATTTTGGTCTCCTAATCTGAGGAAGGACGTTCTTGCTATTGAGGGAGTACAGCGAAGGTTCACCAGATTGATTCCCGGGATGACTGAACTGACATATGAGGAGAGACTGGATCAACTGGGCTTGAATTCACTGGAGTTTAGGAGAATGAGAGAGGATCTCATAGAACCATATAACATTTTGATGGGATTGGACAGGTTAGAGGCAGGAAGAATGTTTCCGTTGCTGGGGAGTTCCAGAACCAGGGGTCACAGTCTAAGAATAAGGGGTTGGCCATTTAGGACTGAGATGAGGAGAAACCTCTTCACTCAGAGAGTGATTAACCAGTGGAATTCTATGCAGCAGAAAGTTGTGGAGGCCAGTTCGTTAGATATATTCAAAGGGGAGTTAGATATGGCCCTTACGCCAAAGGGATCAATGGGTATGGAGAGAAAGCAGGAAAGGGGTACTGAGGTTGAATGATCAGCCATGATCTTATTGAATGGCGGTGCAGGCTCGAAGGGCCGAATGCCAGCTCCTGCACCTAATTTCTATGTTTCTATGTTTCAATATACTCAATCGCTCCTCATAGCATAACCCTCTCATCCCAGAGATTAAACTAGTGAACCTTTGGTGCACCGCCTGTAAGGCATGTATGTCCTTTCCCAGATAAGGAGACCAAAACTGTGCATAGTACTCCAGGTGTGGACTCACTAAAGCCCTGTACAATTATAGCAAGATTTCCTTACTTTTGTATTCCAACCCCCTTGCAATAAAGGCCAACATGCCATTTGCCTTCCTAATTGCTCGCTGTACCTGCATGCTAACTCTCTGTGTTTCCTGTAGGAGGACACCTAAATCTTACTGAACACCAACATTTCATAGTTTCTCACCATTTAAAAAATATTCTGTTTTTCTATTCTTCCTACGAAAGTGAATAACCTCACATTTTCCCATATTTTACTCTATCTGCCACTTGATTGCCCACTCACGTAACCTGTCTATATCCATTTGCAGGCTCTTTGTGTCCTCTTCACAGCTTACTTTCCCACCTACCTTTGTATCATCAGCAGACTTGGATACATTGCACTCAGTCCCTTCATCTAAATCTTTAGTATAGATTGTATATAGCTGAGTCCCAAGCACTGATCTTTGTGGCACTCCACTACTTACAGCTTGCCCACCATAAAATTATTTGTTTATTCCTACTCTCTGTTTTCTGCCTGTTAACCAATCCGCTCTCCATGCTAATTTATTGCCCCAACCCCACGAGCCCTTATGTTGCATAGCAACCTTTTATGTGGCACCTTATCGAATGCCTTTTGAAAATCCAAATATACTATATCCAGAACTGACGAAAGGTCATTGACCTGAAACGTTAACTCTGTTTCTCTCTCCACAGATGATGCCTGACCTCCTGAGTATTTACAGCATTTTCTGTTTCTATAACATCATGTTTACTGTCTTCCAAAAGTCACAAAGTATCAACATAAACCACTCCAGCAATGAATAAAAAGGTTATGTACAATATTTATAGTAACTTTTCACCAAGCAAACCCCTGGTGAATTTCCCATTTTCCTAAGCTCTATTCTAACATGGCATCTGAATGCAATGGGAGATGTAGATAATTCCTGAGCAAGAGCGTGAACCTCTTGGGATGGAGGTGGGCTGCACAACATGCTGTGTACTTGATATCGGCTCAGCCATTGTCTGCTGCTGCACTGACCAAGGGCAACAGGGGGAATTATGTGGAGATCTCTATAGTGCTGATTGACCTGAAGTTATATCACCTAAACTGGGCACAGGACACAGGACAGCCCACATGCAGTGGGAGGCACAAAAATCTCTCGGGTCCTGAGACAGAGGGGGCAAAATTGCTCCTTTTTGAGAGGCCCGTTAGCACCTCCGGGCAAGACACTTTTCGCCCGTGGGGGGAGTGGGGGTGCTACCAGTGCCCGGGACATTGCCCGGGAGTTTGTGGAGGCACAGTCATGGCAGCACCATGATATCATCGCCGTTTGTGGCAACCCCGCAGCGCTGTGCGCCAACCTCTTTCCGCCCGCGAGGCTGTCACGGAAGTTAAAGGGGAGGTCGCCAGCGCCCCGCGCCGCCATCTTAGTTTTGTTGCTGACTCGCAGATCGAATAGCCTACATATTTTTGTCCGTGGCCCGGGCCACCATTGTGCAGCCCGGCACTTCATTTTGGTGGCCCGGTACGACAATAGCCTGGTGGTCCAGCAGAGGCCTTGCAGAGTGTGCAGCGACCCTCCTCTTTAAGCAAAGGGGAAAGGAGTTGAAGCGTGTCAGTGCTAAGCTGCACAACACGCCCTGTTAGCGTCGCTGCAACCACCCCTAAAGGAAGTGGAACTTGCGAGACTGCTCCCTTTGAGGGGTGGTAAGCCTAATTCAGTGGCCATGGCGGGACTTCTGTGCCCTGTGCAGGAAGTCCTGCCCTGAGCTAATTACCGCCCCCAATCAGGTCGCAGGGCAATTTCGCCCCCAGAGTGTACCAGATATTCTCTATCTGAGATGCTGTTTTGGATATTTTGGAATCGAGCAGATCTGTAGGCCAATAAGCAATACTTCCAGCTGGAAAACACTGACTGACCTGAATGTTTCTTCATTTACAATTAACAGTGTGGATTATTGGAGCTGGTGCTCCCTTTCTGCTGGTGCCATGTTAGACTCCATTGCCCTGCCAGCCAACTGCTGCACATCATCTCTCTCCTGTTAGAGAATCCGCCCGATCTTCATTCCCCTCGATTTCGATAAAGATGGAAACTCGGGTGTGTTCTTTGGTGGGAGGATGATCCGCAGGATGCAAGTCGAAAATGTAGCCCACGGATCGTTGTTGTACATCAAGATGTCGATAGAGTTGAGCAAGGAACTTCAGAAACTCGCTCCATGGAGCCACCTGGTGGGTTGAGCTCAGGAGAGGCGCGAGTCTGCGACCCAGAAGAGCCGAGAGCCCAGGGGCAGCATGGGCCTGCACACACTGCGATATGTGTGCACACTGGGTCCGTGCCGCAGAGCTAGTCTCCAGTCGTCTTGGTAAATCCTTGCTACTGGATAAAGGTCGAGCTCTGTCAAGCCCGTGTGGTGGCTGATGTGCAACGGCCACCGCACATTAAAAAAATCCAAGCACAGGCATCTTCCACCCTCCAAGATATAGTTCGGGGCCTGGAATATTAGGTCCTTTATTGAAACACCTATAAACTCATCCCTTTTTGGCGTGGAAGCAAGTCATCCTCGCTTCGAGGGACTGCCTATGATGATGCACATCGTCTGAGAGGCTGTGCTGTACCTCCATTTGTACCTGTGTGTGTGCGACTATCTTTCATTTCATGACAGGACCCCTGAGATCCTCGTCCGCTTGCTTGGCAGCCAGACATTTCCTTGGTATCAGGCTCCACTTCCACACACTTAGCCCCTGGCTTCCTTGTGCTTTGTGACTTATCCACTGATATTTCCTCATCTCTTGCTGATATCCAGTGACGCTATCTGGGCTGGTGAGTGCAAGTGAGACTGAAAGTGTGAGGTTGAGTGTGTTTCTATGGCAGCTGCCAGATGTGGCATTTCTTCCTCTGTTACTTCACTTCACTGCCTCTTTGCTCGGTTGTTCTGAGGACTCAAAAGAAAAACGCTTGTTACCAGATTTCTGCTATCACTTATTGCTATCCCTATCAGTTTATGGTCCAGTTTCAATGCAAGTTCTGGTTAGTCTTCTCCTTTGTTTCCGTAATCAGTGATTTCAATACAATGATTTGGTCTTCACAAACCAACTATGGCTTCAGGGCTTCCAGCTTCTCGGCCTGCCGCAGGTGAAGAGGCATTACTCCGCAGGATAGCTGAGGCCTCCTCCTGCTGGGTCAATTGCCTGATGTGTGGGGAATCCCTACCTGTGGACTGCCACTTTCTGGGGTTGTGTAACAATTTCCCCAGCTCGAAAAATTCATAAATATGAAATGCCAGCAACATTCTTCGCTCTTTATTTCAGCAGACCGTATAGTGAAATGGCAGGAATTATTCAAAAACATAGGAGGTGAGCTTCATAGGGCAAACATGCATGGTGCAATATCTGTTTTCTGAAACCCACAAGGATGCTGAACCGCAACCTTGGAGACAGGCAGTGCTAAACTTTCTCTGAAGTGTCAGTAGGCTGTCAGCGCACTTAGCTGGCAGGTGACTTATCTTTAATACCCTGGAGAGGCTGGTGGAATGGGTGGACAAATGGCAGATGAAATTCAACACAGAAAAGTGTGAGATGATAGGAAGAATGAGGAGAGATAATACATGCTAAATGGTACAATTTTAAAGAAAAACCTGGAGTGTTTGTGCACGAATCTTTGAAGCTGGCAGGACAGGTTAACAAAGCACTTATTAAAGCATATGGGATCCTAGGCTTTATAAATAGAGGCAAAGAGTACAAAAGCCAGAAAATTATGCTAAACCTATATAAAGCACCAGTTTGGCCCCAGCTGGAGTATTATGGGCACTACGCTTTAGGAAGGATGAAGGCTTTGGAGAGGGTACAGAAGGAATTTACGAGAATGGTTCCAGAGATGAGGGATTACAGTTAAGTGGATAGATTAGAGAAGCTGGGGTTGTTCTCCTTAGAGCAGAGAAGGTTAAGAGGAGATTGATAGAGGTATAAAATCATGAAGGGTTCACATAGAGTAAATAAAGAGAAACTCTTTCCAACAACTGAAGGGTTGATAAATAGAGGGCACAAATTTAAGGTGATTGGCAAAAGAACCAGAGGTGACATGAGGAAAAGCTTTTTTATGCAATGAGTGGTTAGGATTTGGAGTGCACTGCCTGACTGGATAGGCTAGAGATTCAATAGTGGCCTTCAATAGGGGAATTAGATTAAAACTTGAAGGGGAAAACATTTCAGGGATATGGGGAAAGAACGGGGGAGTGGAAGTAACTGGATTGCTCAACAAAAGAGCCAGCACAGACTAGATGGGCCGAATGGCCTCATTCTGTGCCGTACTATTCTGTGATTCTATTCAATACCTTCCTACAAGTGGCAGGTAACATTCATGCCACAATGACCATCTCAGTACGAGTCTAGCCACCTGCCCTTGACATTCAACAGGATTACTATCAGAAAATTCTCCATCATCAATATCTGGGGGGGTGGGGGGGGGGGCAGTCACCATTGACCAGAAATGTTCCACCATCTACAAGGCACAAGTCAGGAGCATGATGGAATACTCTCCACTTGCCTGGATGAGTGTAGCTCCAGCAACTCTCATAAGCTTGATACCATCCAGGACAAAGCAGCCCACTTGATCAGCACCCTATCCGCCACTTAAACATTCACTCCCTCCACCACCGGTGTATCATGTCTGCAGTGTATACCATCGACAAGATGCACTGCAGCAACTTGCGAAGGCTTCTTCGACAGCACCTCCCAAACCTGCAACCTCTACCACCACCTTCGCAAGGGAAATTAGGGATGGGTAATAAATTCTGGTCTTGCCAGCGACGTTCACATCCCATGAACGAATGAAAAAAAATGATCGGAGTATCCTTGACATTAGAGAGGTGGTGCTGGCTGCCTCTGGTACCTCCTTACATGTAACATGAGTTGCTGAATTGGCAAGCCTCCATCGCCAAGAATTCCATCTCTTCTTTGCCTTATTTCAGCCAGTGGCATCTTTACCTTGTGGCCTGCAAAGTTTGAAGTCCTCTTCTTTGCTCCTATGGCAGGTGCTATCTCCTATTTTTCTGTAACGTGGCTGCTTTAATCAGATGCATGCCAGTAAGTCTTGTTCTGGGCCCACACCTAAACCTTCCTCTACCCGCCCCTAAAAGTTGCAATTGGCAATTCAAGATAAAGTTAAATGCAAATATATATTTTGAATAAAAATGTTAGAATTTCAACAATTGTGGCTGCCTGACTGCATCAAAAATATGACAATGCTTTACACCTTGTAATGCCAGACATAGAAAATGAACATATTCATTTAAATTGAAAGGCCAAAGGGATTATTTAATTCAACCAGTATTCTGATTTTAGTAGTATTTTAGTAGTATTTGACATTGTTTTCTAATGGAACCCACTGATGGGAAATCATTGTAATTTAATGGGCCAGAAATTGCGGTCGGAGGCTGCCCTTGACATTCAACAAGATTACGATCAGCAAATCCTCAAACCTGAAAAATTTCTACGAAAGTACCTGGTGGTCCTGGAGGAGCGTAGGATTCTGTTGGGGAGGCCTTCTCTTCCCGCTCCCGCTCTCCAGGTTCCCATACAGAAGGTGCAGTCACATGTGACTGCACAACCAATCAGGTACAGTATTCCACAGCTTTCTCATTAATAGCAATGAGAACTCTATATCTACGAGTTCTCATTGCTATTAATGAGAAAAAAAAACAAACACACTAAACACCATAATAAAAAATAAAAACACACCTCACATAATTAAAATTAATTGAAGTTAAAGTTAATAAATGCTGGAAAAATATTTTTCCAATTTTTAAAAAAGTTTTGTAATTAGGGTTAAAAATAAACTTACCTTAGTGGGTAGGGTTTTTAACAATAAAATGTGTTTTTTTTAATTTCATTTTATTATATTTTTGTATGTTTTAAAACTCTTACACCTGTAAAAGTAGGCTATGCGCCTGCTTTTATCAGGCGCAAGAATTTTGAGGACATTTGCTGGGCAAGATATGGGTAAATCCCACAATCTTGCCCAAGCAAATGTCCTCGCTCCTGAAATGCATTGGATCTGTCAAGCTCCAGCTTGACAGGTTGTAAAAGCCGTTTTTCAGTGCATGCGCATTGTGCGCTGAAAACCGGCTTTTGCGATGCCTTCCCGGGTCCGTACACACTCCGTACAGACCTGGGGAGGCTGGGATTTCCAGGCCATTGTAAATTCTCACCCACTGTTATTGTTACTGAGCTTCACAAATTAAGATTCAAACTGGCTTTCGCTTGTTAGATGGCCAATCTGACATTGTACTAGCTCATGCCCATCTGTCATTACACCGAATGGCTGACCTGCCAATGTTTCTTTAGTAGCTCTGATAATTTTATTCAAATTAAAAGCATAACAGTTGGTAGAGTCAGAGTGCTACTGCTAATTTTACATGAAAAATATCTCCACAAATTGAAGATCACTATGTAGTACAATACATTTAGAATCATTTACCAGATACATTTTAGAATGAATGATAGAATGTTGATATGTACTAGAAAGCTCTGAGTCATTGCTTCAGAACCTGTATAAATCTGTGCAGGTGGAAATTTCTACTGGCTGTTTATATTGGCTGAATTCCTTCAAGAAGATCTATCGTCCATCTCTATTATGGCATGTTATGCTATACATTCAGTAATATACACTTTATAATTAATCTAAGTTGGCTGTGACATTGTGGAGCAATTGTTGTACAGTATAGTATTTTAGATGGGAGTAGCTGACTGAAATTATGCTGCTTAGTTCAACATGTAAAATTAAAAAACAAAAACGGCTTGGTATGCACTTCAGGTCAGTCACCATTTGGGAGAGGAATTTTACAAGTGGGACTCTTCATTAAAACAACACAAATGAATTTGTCATTCCGATAAATACCGCTTAATTTAGGGCATTATTCAGGCTGGCAGAGTCTGGAAATAAAGCAATGGTTATTTATAGCTGATCCCCCGCCATTGCCCAATGCCCTGCAATCAAATCCAGAGAAGGTGGAAAATCCCACATTAAAATGAGCAGCCATATTTAAGCAGTGTGGTGACATTATGGGGGAGAAATTTGACTTCCATCCTCAGCAGTCCACTCTGCCTACCCAATCAGGTCTGGGCCTCATCACCTTGTCAACAAGGAGCTGCTTAGGAGACTGATTGTGCAAAACAGGCAGCTATGAGTTGAATTTTTCCCCTGTATGTTATATTTTCATCATTACCACCTCATTTGCATTCAGCAGTGATCACTTATGCAATGGACGTGCAGGGCAGCTAAATACTCAGGAAATTGAAACAGCCAAACTCAGATTTAAAGCTTTGCTGAATGGTTATTTCTCCATCGATTTTGCAATTGTGGTTTTTATTTTTATGCCTTTCTGCTATTTGCTGTGAGGTTGTAGCACTACCCCTTCCAGCTTTCGTTGACACTTGCGATTCCGCTCTACCTAGGCTTCATGGAAGAAGTAGGAACAGAAGGATGCCAGGCCGATGAGTTCGCAATGAAGATACATGGCACCATACTTCAGAATATGATCAGAACATAGGAATTAGGAGCAAGAGTAGGCCATACATCTCCTCGAGCCTGCTCCGCCATTCAATAAAATCATAGCTGACCTTTGGCCTCAACTCCATTTTCTTGCTCGATCCACATACCCCTTGATTCCCCTAGAGTCCAATGATACATTCCTATTGCATTTTCCTGGGTGCAACTGACATTCATGCCACAATGATGCAGGAAATCGTATCTAACATAAGAAGATTTCGTATGCATTCCACCTTATCACAGAGCTTCCTTTTTGTTCTTTCCTTCCCTCCCCTTTCCCTGCTCCTGCACCCTACTTAAAAACCTGTTACATCTCTAACTTTTTCCAGTTCTGATGAAAGGTCATCGACCTGAAACGGTAACACTGTTTCTCTCTCCACTGATGCTGCCTGACCTGCTGAGTATTTCCAGCATTTTCTGTTTTTATTTCAGATTACCAGCATACGCAGTATTTTGCTTTCGTTCTTATCTAACAAACTGGCCTGTGACATTGCCCACCTCCCCATGTTTAATATATCATCATCTACCAAACTTTCTTTACATGAATCCATTCACACAATTCTCATTCATGCCAACTCATCAAAGCCGGTTCCAGACCTTGCAGAGTACAATGTCTACACAATTAACAACTTCTGTGCAACGATTACTTTTACCAAAATCCATAGTGTGTGTCTGTGGATAGTGCTTCTTTCCAACAAGCTTGTCCTTGGTATCAGCATGTGAAATGTGAACTCTTAACCATAACCTGGTACTCCTCCCATGTACGTTGGGTGGCTGGCGGCTGTGTGTCAGTATGAGCCTCTTTGCACCACCATAATCTGAGAGAATTCCTGCCACATCACTGTCTCTGCATGGCCACACAAAAGCAGACCTAATGGAACCAATAAGATTAATCATGTCCCATGAGATGCTCATTTATATCCCAGTCAAAGAAGCACAGACTGCTTTCCTGCCTTTATCATGGACCCCTCTCAGATATCCCCGAAGCTGCCATAAGCTCCAGGGTGGACTGCAGTACTGTGAAGCCATCCACCCACAAATGCCAGTCATGAACTCCTTCACTTGTCTATCATCTGCTGCACAGACCCAGTAACTGCACAAACATTTAGGGTGGAAATTGCCCTCTGCCTCGTTTCCGGCGGACAATCCGAATTAATCGAATTATTACCACCCGGTGGGGGTCGGAGGGAAGAGTCAGAAAATTCGTCTCTTTAACTGTGACACCGTCTTCCCAGCGCTTTGGCGAGCTGTTTGAGGCGGTGTCAGGGCGCGTTGTGGTGACACATAGCAACGTCCCTTGCCTTCAGTTAAAGGGGAGGGATGCTGCAAGGCCAAGTGAGGCATCTGTGGCTCCCACCGGGCCACCCAAGAGGGGGTGCGGGGCTGCCTATTGACGGCCCGGCCAAACCTGCGACCTCCATTGTCGACTGACTGCAGAGTCAGCCGACAACTAAAAGAAACTGCTCGCCATGGCAGTGCACCCTCCACTTTAAGGGCGGCTGCACCACCCAGCCACTGGCAGCTTCCCACCTCGCGAAGCTGTCAGTGGCACCGACTGGCAGCGGCCGCACTCCTGCGGGCCAATTTCCCCTGCGGGGCCAAAAAGGGGTCGCCGCTGGATGGTAAGGGGTCGGAATGCCGGGAGTGACGGAACCCGTTTCCGCTGCCCCCAGCCCGGGGGCAACTGCGGTTGGATCACACTGCAGTTGGTAAGTTCTTAATGTCCCATTACTGCCTCTGAGAGGTGGTAAGGGGCCTTAAAAAAGGGGAAATGTTGGCCCCTTAATGCTTTGCAAGGGGTATAACCATTTCAGTGGTTTTTACCGCAGCTGTGCTTGAGGTCGCCTCTTGAGCGAAGTTCCGCTTTATGTTTTTTTTTACTTGGATCCGGAAGTTGCTCTTAATAAGGGCGGTGACTACATGAGAGGGGCGGAAGTAGGGGCGGTGTAGAGTGACCGCTGCGATTATGTCATCACGGTGCTGCGTCACCACGGCTCATCCCTTCACTTAAAGGGGAGAGCCTTCGCGATTTTAAAACTTCGGCCCACTGGGCCACCAGGGAGGGCTTCGACCAGGCCAGTGGCCTGGCACCTAAGAGAGGGTGTCAGGCTGCCCGTTGGCGGCCCGGCCAAACCCGGGGGTATAATTATCGGTCTGACATGGCAGTTGGCAGACAAAATAAAACATGGCAGCAGCGGCAGTGCATCATCCCTGTTATGTCTTGGATGAAGAGTCAGACTAGATACTGCAAGCTGAAAGAAAGTGTGACCGTAGTCCTTTATTACAGATCTCAGAATGTCTCTCCAGATTGTGAGGCTTCCTTATATACAGGTGTTCCCAAGGGATTGTGGGATCCCTTGGGATGGCAGGGGATAAGCCCTCTGGTGGTTAGACATGGTAATTACAGGTTTACATACATAACAACACTCTTCCCCCCCTCCCCCGCCCCAAAGTCAATAGTGTAACTATTTACAATGTGAGTCGATCTGGGGCTTTCCTTTCCCTGGTTGATCGTCTCGGTGCAAATGCTGGTGTTGGTGAGTCGTTTGTTGGGCCTTCACTGGGCTGCTGCTCAGCTGGCCTTGCTGGACTGCTGGGGGTGATGGGTTCTGCTTCATGGTCAACCGCTGGGTCGGTTGCCACTTGTGTGTGTGTTGGAGGGTCGAAAAAGGTAGAGTCTATTGTGGGTTGTTCTGGATAGTCCGTAAATCTGAGTTTGGTTTGGTCCAAGTGTTTTCTGCAGGTGAGTCCGCAAACACCCTACTCCCCTCTTTGGCCAAAACAGTGCCAGCAATCCACTTGAGACCTTGTCCATAGTTCAACACAAATACAGGATCATTCACTTCAAATTCTCGTGACACATTTGCGCGATCATGATATGTATTCTGTTGAAGCCGCCTGCTCTCTACCTGTTTGTGTAGATCAGGGTGGCCTTTTCATGAATATTTCAGCGGGAGGGACCCCAGTGAGCGAGTGGGGTCTTGTGCGGTAACTAAGCAGGACTCGGGATAAGCGAGTCTGCAGTGAGCCTTCAGTTACCCTTTTCAAGCTCTGTTTGATTGTTTGAACTGTTCGTTGTGCCTGACCGTTGGACGCTGGTTTAAACGGGGCAGACGTGACGTGTTTGATCCCATTGCAGGTCATAAATTCCTTGAATTCGGCACTGGTAAAGCACGGCCCATTGTCACTTACAAGGACTTCAGGCAGGCCGTGTGTGGCAAACATGGCCCATAGGCTTTCAACGGTGGCAGCGAACGTGCTTGCCGATATTATTACATATTCAATCCATTTGGAGTACGCATCTACAACCACTAAAAACATTTTTCCCAAGAATGGGCCTGCATAGTCGACATGAACCCGAGACCACGGTTTGGAGGGCCAAGACCATAAACTTAGTGGCGCCTCTCTGGGTGCATTGCTTAACTGGGAACATGTATTACATTTGTGCACATAGAACTCTAAGTTTGCATCAATACCGGGCCACCACACGTGGGATCTGGCTATCGCTTTCATCATTACAATGCCTGGGTGGGTACTGTGGAGATCACTAATGAAAGTGTCCCTGCCTTTTTTGGCACAACTATCCGATTACCCCATAGGAGGCAGTCTGCCTGTATACACATTTCATCTTTGCGCTGCTGGTACGGCTTTATTTCTTCCTGCATCTCTAACGGGACACTAGACCAACTCCCGTGGAGCACACAGTTTTTTTACTGAGGACAGTAAGAGGTCCTGGCTCGTCTAGGTTCTAATCTGTCGGGTGGTAACAGGTGATTGCTCACTCATGAATGCTTCCATTACCATGACTAAATCTGCAGGCTGTGCCATCTCCACCCCTGTGGTGGGCAATGGCAGCCTACTGAGAGCATCGGCACAGTTTTCTGTGCCTGGCCTGTGGCGGATGGCATAGTTGTATGCTGACAATGTGAGCGCCCATCTCTAGATGCGGGCCGATGCATTCGTATTTATCCCCTTGCTTTCAGAAAAGAGGAATATAAGTGGCCTATGGTCGGTTTCCAATTCAAATTTGAGCCTGAACAGATATTGATGCATTTTCTTTACCCCGTAAACACACGCTAACACTTCTTTTTCGATCATACTGTAGGCCCTCTTGGCCTTAGACAGACTTCTGGATGCATAAGCAACTGGTTGCAATTTCCCAAATTCATTAACTTGTTGCAATATACACCCGACCCAGTATGATGACGCATCACATGCTAGTACCAAACGTTTACATGGATCGTATAACATAAGCAATTTGTTTGAACATAATAGCTTCCTAGCTTTCTCAAAGGCATTTTCTTGTCTTTTGCCCCATACCCATTCATCTCCTTTACGCAGTAAAGAGTGCAGGGGTTCTAACAATGTGCTAAGACCCGGTAAGAAGTTACCAAAGTAGTTCAGGAGTCCTAGAAATGACCGCAGCTCTGGGGTCTTGGAGCATTTTTGATTGCCTCCGTCTTCGAACCGGTGGGCCTGATGCTGTCTGCCGCGATTCTTCTTCCCAGAAACTCCACTTCAGGCGCCAGGAAAATGCACTTTGAGTGTTTTAGCCTGCGCCCCACATGATTGAGCCGACTAAGAACCTCCTCCAGGTTCTGCAGGTGCTCGACGGTGTCCCGACCTGTAACCAAGATGTCGCCCTGGAAGACCACGGTGCACAGGACCGACTTCAGCAAGCTTTCCATGTTCCTCTGGAATATCGCCGGGGCTGATCAAATCCCAAACAGGCATCTGTTGTAAACGAAGAGACCTTTGTGCGTGTTGATGCAGGTGAGGCTCTTCTGTCACATAGGCTGAGGTCAAGTCCAGCTTTGTGAAAGTTTTCCCTCCCGTCAGTGTCGCAAATAGGTCCGTCTGCCTTTGGTAGCAGGTATTGATCCTACAGTGAGAAACGATTGATAGTTACTTTGGAATCACCATAGATTCTGACGGTGCCGTCTCCCTTGAGGACTGAAACAATCGGACTGGCCCACTCATTGAATTCGATCAGCGAAATGATGCCCTCTCATTGCAACCTGTCCAGCTCGATCTCCACTCTCTCTCTCATCATGTAAGGTACCGCCCTCGCCTTGTGATGGATGGGTCGCGCCCCCGGAATCAAATGAATCTGCAGTTTTGCTCCTTGGAACTTTCCGATGCCTGGTTCGAACAGCGCGGGGAACTTGCTTAGGACCTGGGCACATGAGGTGTCGTTGATGGACGAAAACGCTCAGACGTTGTCCCAGTTCCAGCGTATCTTTCCCAGTCAGCTCCTGCCGAACAGCGTGGGGCCTGGTACCACCCAGAGTGGTAAATCGTGCAACGCTCCATCGTAGGAGACCTTTACAGTAGTACTGCCAATTACGGGAATCAGTTCCTTTGTGTACGTTCTAAGTTTGGTACGAATGGGAGTCAGGACTGGCCTTGAAGCCTTGTTGCACCACAATGTATCGAAAGTCTTTTTACTCATTACCGATGTCCAGCTCCATTGACACCGGGAGTCCATTTAATTCAAACTTCAGCATTATCGGGGGACACTTGTGGTAAAGGTGTGCACCTCATATACCTCTGCCTCCTGGTTCATCATGATCCACCGTGGATCTGTCCTCCTCTGCGACATGGTGGTTTGCAGGATTAGCAGGGTTTGCAGCTCACCTGCACATACATTGGAGATGTCCCATTGTTCCACAGCCTTTGCAAACGTATCCTTTGAAGCGGCATGAATACAATCGATGATCACCCCCACAGTGCCAACAAGGTGTTAATTGCCTTGTATTCACCACCCTTGATGGCGGACTCTGAATCATCTGCGGACGTGCAACTACAGGCGTGTAAGTTCTGCCCTGCACATTTCGATTCAAAAACAACATTACTTTGTTCACAGTACTTGCAGCAGCACTAATGTGCTGAGAAATTTGTTTGGTATTGTCACTGGTGGAGATAAACGCCTGGGCTATTGCTATGGCTTTACTCAAGGTTGGGGTCTCTACAGTCAAAAGTTTGCGAAGTATGACTTCATGCCCAATGCCAAGTACAAAGAAGTCCCTGAGCATATGCTCCAAGTGTCCTTCAAATTCGCAATGTCCTGCAAGGCACCTTAGCTCGGTGACGTAGCTCGCCACTTCCTGGCCTTCAGATCTTTTGCACGTGTAGAAAGCTTTCCTTCGGGTTTAGATGTTCCCAGACCAGTGTGCACAACTCATCATATGACTTATCTGTGCATTTCGCTGGAGTGAGCAGGTTTTTCATGAGGCCATACGTTGGTGCCCCGCAAACGGTGAGGAGGACGCCCTTCGTTTGGCAGCATTCCCTTCTCCTTCCAGCTCATTGGCCACGAAGTATTGGTTAAGTCACTCCACAAAGGTTTCCCAATCATCTCCCTCCGAAAATTTCTCCAAGATGCCCACAGTTCTCTGCATTGTTGCGTTGGGGTTCGTCATCTGTATCTCGTTGTTATGTATTGGATAAAGAGTCAGACTAGATATTGCAAGCTCAAAGTAAGTGTGACTGTAGACCTTTATTACAGATCTCAGAGTGTCTCTCCAGCCTGTGAGGCTTCCTTATATACAGGTGCCTCCAAGGGATTGTGGGATCCCTTGGGACTCCAGGGGATAAGCCCTCTGGTGGTTAGACATGATAATTACAGGTTTACATACCTAACAGTCCCCTTTAAGGGAAGCTGTTGCAGAAGGCCACAGCCTCACCGGACCACCGGGAAAAAACAGGTACTGGCATCGCCAGACGGGCCGAAGATTTTCAGAGTGGAGTGTTGCCATCGGGGTGGGTGGGGGGGGGTTGGGGATGGAGTGGGAGATGGTAAATCGGCGGAGCACACGATGATGACACACTTAACACGGATTGGTAGCAGCGGAGCGGTAGGGGGTGATCGGGATACCGCTGGGAAACCTCGAAAAGACAAAAGGCCATTCCACGATAAGTCGGCAGCCACTCCACTCCGCAGTCTGGTCGCCAATTTGCAGTGGTAACAGGTCTCAAGGAGAGGGGCAATTTCGGTCCCATTATTTTAAAAATGGAACTTGAATTTTGCTGATGCCTGGAGCATCTTTCCTGGAAATATCTAGATGAGGAAGGGAGGTTAAAATGGTTCTTCAGGAATGGAACTCATGTCACTTTCAGTTTAGGGAATGACATGAAGCTTTCATGATATGGTTCATTGGAAATTAATGCAGTGTGCATTAGGGAGAGAAGCAGAATGCCATGACTAACTTGGCTATCTCTGGCACCTTCCATGACATCCTTTTCTTTCGAGTGAGAGATCATAAGCATAGGACCCTGTCATTTGTTCATTTTTCCTCACATCTATATCTAAAGACTATTGGAATATTTTCTACATTAATGGTGAGCTGTTTTGTCACTGCCAGTTTTTCTTGTCCTCTTCTTGAAGAAAGAATACAAAGAATGGCAACAATCTTTTGTTCCTATGACAAGCAGTAAAAGGCAGGTGTCGGCATAATGGTTGAGACAACTGACGTATCCAACAAACAACTACATTTCAAGAGAGGCCTTTGTGGGATGAATTTGTGTAAGGATATGAGTGGTGTATGGATATTAGTGATGGAACACTTCCAAGTGAAGGCGAGGCTGTAAGATACACAGTGCTACCTTATGGCCATTGATGGTAAGCTGTTCAAGCACTTTAACAGCAAGAGAGAGATGCTGGAAGTGGCACATATGCTCAGTACAATGCATTCTTAGAAGATGTGGTTGCTTTCTTTTCTCTTGCATGACTTGCTAAGGTCATTAAATTGGCGGAATTAATGAGCAAGGTACCAAATGGTGGAATTTGGCATTGACTGCCCTGGCCACCTGCTATTTATTTGCTGCAGCTCTCCTTGGGGGTCTTCATTTTGTCACTTTCAAAGAGGACCACCCTCCTGAGTCTGAAGCAGCACTTTATCATCAGTGTCCACTAATCAAGAGGCTCTGTGTCATGCACCAATCTTTTCTGTTTTTTAACATGGAAAAATACCTTGGCTGCATACAAGACTGTGCTTATTGGCCCCTATAAATTACTGGACCCCGTTACGTACTGCATCAACATATTATTTCCCACACTAAATGCGAAGATTCCAGTCAGAGGTATTTATGAGGCCTGGAGCTCATCCATAATACAACACAAGATGAACACAGCCTGTGCTCTAGTCAACTGGGGAACCCTCCCCGCCTCACCTTCATACTCCTGCCGGTAATAATGTGACTCTTTGCAACACAATCTTTAAAGCCAAAATCAAAGAAATAAATTGACTGAAGAAAAGTGAGCATTAAAATTACTTGAATTCATTGTAAAAATATGAACCTATCATCCTAGACAGATAGGTATAGAAATTACAGAATGCTCATTCATACATAAATTAATATAATTAGTTTTAATTTGAATAATTAGCTTTTAGTGCTTATCCATTTTTTAACCAAATTGCTTCAATTGTTGAGTGTCTTAGTCATAAAAACAAATTACATCATTAAATATTGGCTCAGAAATCCTGGTTTCTCCTTCCTGTGGGCGTTCGACTGGATTCTACAAAAAAGCGCACTAACCTGAACTTGCTGCGCCCACGCGAGTTCCCGGTCCTGAGGCCTCCACTGACCGCGTATCGCAGCACATGCACGTCAGGATGTGAGCAGGGCTGGAGCTGCAGTCACATGGCTTTGGACAGCCAATCAGGTAAAGTATGTTCTCATTCAAAATAATGGGAACTCCGTAAGTTGGAGTTCCCATTATTATGAATTAGTAACCCCCCCGAAACACACAAAATATTAATAAAAAATTGAAAAAATACACTACATATTTAATATTAATTTAAATTAAAGTTATTTATGTATTATTAAAAAAAAATGTTTTCCGATTCTTAAAAAAGTTTTTTAAATTATGCTTTAAAATAAATTTAACGTAATGGGCAGAGTTTTAAAAAATAAAATGTGTTTTTAAAATTTTATTTTTTATGTTTTAAGTGTGTTTTAAAACTCTTACACCTGTAAAAGTAGGCTATGCACCTGTTTTTATCAGACGCAAGAGTTTTCAGGACATCCACTGGGCAAGAGATGGGTAAATACCGCAATCTTGCTCATGTGAATATCCTGGGTGCCGAGATATGGAGGGTCTGTCAGGCTCTAGCTTGACAGATCGGAAAAGCCGGTTTTCAGCACACGTGCATTGTGCGCTGAAAGCCAGCTTTTATGATGCCTTCCCGGGTCCGTACACACTCCCTAGGGACCCGGGAGGCTGGAATTTCAGGGCCAATATTTCTATATCATTAATCATTACATTTTTAAATTTTGAAATGAAGAAAAACTTGGATTTATAGTAATTTTAAGTCATTATATAATTAATTTTCTTACAATTATGACGATATCTGAGTAATTTTTTAAAACCAAAAATTTAATGAGGGCTCTGGGCTTACCTGGATCAGGAGCATATCAAGTATTTTCCCTATATAGAGAGAGGTTTTGCTGCATTACATTGATGGCCTTTGTGGCCCCATTTTATGTAGGCCTATTTAAGTCTTCTTGCAGGTATGTGCCATGTAGCCTTCCTGGAAGGGGCTCCAGATAATCTGCTTCCTGTAAAATTCTCTCTCTGTTGTTCTGCTTTTTCTCTTTGTTGCCCCCTACTGACTGTTGGCCTCACCTTCTCTCTGTTGCCTCTTCATACCTTGAACAAAACTAAACAAAAATAAAGCAAACACAGGCAACCTAAAACAAAAACAAATTAATGATGAGAAGAAAGAAACTTGATAGAGACTACCCTGCAAAAGTAACAATGAAATGCCAAAAAAGGCAGAAAAAAAAGAAATTAAATAGACAGAGAAAAATATAGAAAAAGTTGTTTTAAGTGGAAAAGAAAGATGAGAAAAAGAAATGGTAAAACATTGCTAAAAAGAGCAAAAGAAAAATATGATAAAAAATTTTCAAAACTGAAAGGTAACTTGTAGGTGCATGCTGTAAATAACAGGATATAAAAGATCCAGTTGAGATCATATGAGTGCGATAAAGCAAGAAGAAAGTGATGTAGGTGCTGAAATTTAAAGAACAATAAAATTCTATGATCAGGAAGAGGAAAAGTCAAAATGTTCTCCTGGTCAAGATGGTCACTGGTGCATGCTCTGAAACGGTATGGCCGCACCCTCAATGGACTCGGCAGCTGAACACTTGATCCTTTCTACAAAACAGAAAACAAAGGTCAGGGTCTGCCATTCTTCACCCTTCATCGACATCAACTCATCCAAAACTCTGCTGCCCGTATTCCCTGCTGGTTCCCTCTCCGCCAGCCTCAGCTAGCTCTCATTGATGGTCCCCTTTCCCTGCAGTCTTTACTCGGCCCTCTCTCTGATTCTTATAATCTGCAGCCTCTGCTCATTTCTTTTGTTAATCGACCTTAAACTACCTAAGGACTCCTAATGGCATAGTGTTACACAAAGCTTTTTTTTTTGAAGGGGGGGGGGCCAGTCTATTTCATTATTGGGAGTGCTGGATGCTCAATAAACGATGTATTGGTGTGAACAGAGGAACTGGTATTTATCCAGATCAGTTATGTTAAATAGCGATATGGCAATTTAAAGAGACGTGAGAGCATATTAAACACACAACAGCAAAGAAAGCAACGTATTCTATAGGAAATGAAGGCTAAACTCGTAAGCAAATGATGATTTGAAAACAATCATATGCTGATTAAATTGGAAAATTTGCATCTTTGTGAATTTTGCATAATTTTGAGTCCAATCCGAATGTATCCAAATCATTGATTTGTGTAAATTTGTGTCTTGCAACAGTGATGAATTCTGTTGTTAAATGTATTGGAGCAAAACTTTTCATCAAAGAGTTTAAAACTTGACTAAATATGATAATTTAATGGGTGGCTGCAGTAGAAATTTGCAAAACTGTTTTGTTTTATTTTGCTCCCTATATACATTTCTGCTTTTGCCTCATTCTAGATTATTTATTATTTTTCACTGCTTCTATTTATGTTAAAATGAGAGCAATTTATATTTTAATTTGTTATTTTAAGGTTTAATTTATATAGCATAATCATGGTTTTCCTTACTTAAGTCATTATTGTGCTGTTGTATTTTCATTGTTCTTGGGCCCTGTATGAGAACAGATACTTCCTTCATGTAACTTTTAGCCATTAGGACACTTCAGGCAGTTTGGTCTTTACTGAAAATGAGATGATTGATATTTATGACTACATTGGTCATCAACCCCTGACCGAAATTCATCAGATATCAGCTTTCATTAGTTCTGAGAACAAAAGAACATAAGAAATAGGAGCAGGCTACACGGCCCGCATTTCAATGAGATCATGGCAGAACTTCCACATCAACTCCACTTTCTCACATGATCCCCATATCCCTTGACTCCCTTAGTGCCCAAAAATCTATCTATCTCAGTCTTGAATATACTCATCGACTGAGCATCCATAGCCTTCTGGGGTGGAGAATCTCTGAGTGAAAAAAATTCTTCTCATCTCAGTCCTAAATGACTGACCCCTTATCCTAAGACCACGACCCCTAGTTCTAGACTCTCCAGCCAGGGGAAACAGCCTCTCAGCATCTACCCTGTCAATCCCACAGAGAATGTTATACGCATCAATTAGATCACCTCTCATTCTTCTAAATTCCAAAGAGTATAGGTCCAGTCTACTCAATCTCTTCTCATCGGACAGGCCTCTGATCCCAGGAATTAATCTAGTGAACCTTCGTTGCACCTCCCCTGAGGCAAATATATCCTTCTTTTGGTAAAGAGAACAAAACTGTGCACAGTACTACAGGTGTGGTCTCACCAAAGCCCTATAGAATTGCAGAAAGACTTCCTTACTCTTATACTCCAACCCACTACAATAAAGGTTAACATTCCATTTGCCTTTATAATTGCTTGCTGTACTTGCATGTTAAATTTATGTGATTCGTGTACAAGGACCCCCAAAACTTTCTGAAACTCCACTGGTTCCCCAAAGCCCATGAACCCATATCTTGCCTAACAACCTTTTATGTGGCACCTTATCAAATGCCTTTTTGAAATTCAAATATACTATATCCGCTGGTTCCCCTATACCCTGCTAGGTACATCCTAAAAAACTCTAATCGATTTGTCAAACATGATTTCCCTTTCATAAATCCGTGTTGACTCTGCCTACTCATATTTTGATTTTCCAAGTGTCCTGTCACCATGTCTTTACCAATATATTCTAGCATTTTCCCTACTACTGATGTCAGGCTAACTGGCCTTTGGTTCCCTGTTTTCCCGCTCCCTCCTATCTTGAGTAGTGTTGTTACATTTGCTACTTTCCAATCTCGTTTTAGAATCTAGGGAATTCTGGAAGATCAAAACCCATGAATCCACAGTCACTGCAGACACCTCTTTTAAAACCCTTGGGTGTTGGCCATCAGGTCCAAGGATATGTCGGCTTTTTGTCATTCATTTCTCCAGTACTTTTTCTTTACTAATATTAATTACTTTACGTTACTCACTCTCATTAGACCCTTGGTTCTCTACAATTTACAGTATGTTCTTTGTGTCTTCTACTGTGAAGGCAGACTCAAAATATTTGTTTAACATCTTTGCCATTTCCTTATTCCCCTTTATAATTTCTCCTGTCTCTCCCTCTAAGTGACCCACATTTACTTTTGCAAATCTCTTTCTTTTTACATACTTTGTAAAAGCTCTTACAATCTGTTTTAATATTTCTTGCTCGGTTCTATTCTATTGTCTCCCTTTTTATCAATTTCTTGGTGATTTTTTCTGATTTTTAAAACCCTCCCAATCCTCAGGCTTATTACTCATTTTTGGCAAAATTGTAAGCCTCTTTTAATCCAATACTATCCTTAACTTCTCTAGTTAGCCACGGCTATACCATTTTTCCAGTGGCGTGTTTATTGCCCAAGGGAATGTATATTCGTTAAGGAATATAAGCAAAAAATAAATAATTGAGACATCCAATAAAAATGACCTTGAGACAAGAGATTACCTTGGCAGGAGGAAATATTGCCGAGCAGTCCTAGTTGCTACCAATGTGATACACACTAGACCACATTGTGTAGCAAATGCAAACTATTTTACCCCTCATTTAAAATTCTTGAAGCGCTCATATTCAGAAATGCTTGGATGTAGTCTCCTATTGTATATACCTCAGGCAGCCTCGATTCAGTACAGCTCTGGATAGTATTGAATTATCGTGCAATCTACGTAATTAGATGAAAGAAATTGTGAGTCTTCCTTCGTCACAGAAATAGCAAGAGATTAATGTCAAGTGTATCAAGAATACGCTTCTTCATAAACCAGAGCAACTCCAACGTCACTAGGCGCTTACCTTTGTTCTGAACTGCAACTGAAATAAATAACTGTGCTGGCCAATTAGTGCAGGCCAGCTGGAGATTTATAGCACATCTCAATCTAATACTGTTGTGGAAAGAGGCTTTAAAGTTCCACTGCAATTTCAGTAGCAGTGCTTGTACTTTCAGTACTTTTAGCCTTCTAAGAAAAATGAAAATACACAGAAATTGTATTGTGGTACAATAAAAAAAGAATATAACGGTGAACAGTATGTGCTTATAGTTTCAAAATATAATAACAGCATCAACCCTGCTATTTGTCCTGCTACTGTAAGGTGGTGCTTTCCAAACTGTTTCTGTGTGCCAGATCCACAGCAAATCTCTCAGGAATCCTAGTTTGAAAACCTGTGCTAAAAGGGACCAAAAATTCATGACAGTTAACATGCTGAAGCACTTCTACCCACATCCATACATGCAGTAAGCTGTTTTTTTAAAGAAGGCATCTACACCAAAGAAGTGGCTGCAAACAGTGATTTTGAAACCTGCGCTTGTATATTTACTGTTTTAGAAACTGCTTTGCAATTTAAATAGAATTATTTTAAATGTTTTCCAATACAAATATCCCTTTAGATGGCAACTGTTTATTACCTCCCATAAGGCTTTCCTGTCCCTTTTCTGCTACCTTCTCCGAGTCAAATCCTGCCCTTCCTGCTTGAACTGGGTAGGAATAATATCTGCCACAGAACAACAAAAACATCACCTCCATTAACATTCTAAAGAAAAATAATTGAGTTTCAATAATTCACTTTTTTTATAATTGCACAACCAGAATCATTAGTGAACACATAATTATCAATTATCATTACAACATGAGGATTAGGCCTTTTTGACAAAATTCTAATTGTAAATTAGTCTGTGCATATTATTAGTCTGTAATGAGACTAAAGGGGGACCTTAGTCGGTCACATCCGGGAGGCGGGACATTTTGCACCAGGTGTGGAAGTATTGCTAATTTTGGGTTACTGCTCCCAAAAGGAAGTGGGACACAAAATAATGTGCTCCACTTCCTTTCTGGGGTGAGAGCGGGATGGACGTGTCGGGAGCAGGGTGCAGCGCTACACACTGGGCCGTGTAGCGCTGCCACTTAGAAGGGGCCCGTCCCTTTAATTAAGGTGCAAACTCTGCAGTAGAAAAATGGTCCTACTTGGCAGAGTGGTTAATATTTTAGGAGTTCCAGATTGCAAATGTTATCCATTATTCAGGAAAGATGCGACATAAAACTAGAAATGATAGCCCAATTAACGTAACCTGCTGCGAGAAAAACATTTGAGAGCATTTTAAAGGATCTAGCATCATCATAGAGGTCAGACATAGTCACAATGCACCTCAGGTATGCTGCACCTGTTGGGTAAGCCCCATGTTCTAATGTTTGTTCATGACACCAATGTGTGTGAATGGGTGGCACTTTTAAGGGAGATAGGCTGCAGTCACAGAGATTAGAACCAATAAAGCTGAAAAGCTAAGGAATGGCAGGCGGACTTTAATGCAGACAACCTAAAAACAAATTAGAACAAGAAATGTGCACAAGAATATTGTGCCATTGGTAAATGTGGAAAAGGAGTTGGATGCGATTGTTGAGCATTTTAGTTGCTGTACCTTTTTATTAGAGCTTGTTTGTTCCCACCAAGTATCTGAAGTCTTCCCTCTTAGGCAGCCCCTCGGAGTCGAGGATGACATGTTTCCACACTAACAAGAGTTCTAAGGTGACTGATGAATCCAATACGGGATCTACAGACTCTGTCACAGGTGGGGCAGGTGGTGGTTGGGTGGGTGGGATGCTTGGTTTGTCGTACGTTCCTTTCGCTGTTTGTACTTGACTTCCGTGTGCTCCTAACGAAGAGACTCGAAGTGTTTGGCACCTTCCCGAATGCTTCTTCACCACTTTGAGCAGTCATGGGCCAGGGATTCCCAAGAATCGGTGGGGATGTTACATTTTTTCAAGGAGGCTTTGTGGGTGGTTTTCTCTGCTATCCTATGGCTCGCTTGCCGTGACCGAGCTCAGAGTAGAGTGCCTGTTTCGGGAGTTTTGTATCAGGCATGCGGACTAAGTGGCCCGCCCATTGGAGCTGATTGAGCAGGGTTAATGCCTCGATGCTGAGGATGTTGGCCTGAGAGAGAATGCTGACATTGTTATGCCTATCCTGCCAAAGAATTTGCAGGATTTTGCAGAGGCAGCGTTGGTGGTACTTCTCCAGTGCTTTGAGGTGCCTACTGTACATTGTCCATGTCTCTGAATCATATAGGAGGGCAGGAATCATTACTGCTCTGTTGACCATGACCTTGGTCTTCAAACACTCTTTTCCCCAGGCGACCGAAGGCTGTAATGGCACACTGAAGACAGTGTTGGGTTTCGTCATCAATGTCTGCCCTCGCTGACAGGAGGCTCCCAAGGTATGGAAAGTGGTCCATGCTGTCCAAAGTCTTGTCGTGGATCTTGATGATCGAGGGGCAGTACTGTGAGGCGGGGGTAGAAAATTTTTGTCTTACGGTTGTTTAATGTAAGGCCCAGACTCTCGTACGCTTCAGTGAAGGTGTCAACGATGGTTTGAGTTGGACCTCTGAGTGTACACAAACGCTAGTGTCGTCTGCATATTGTAATTCAATGACAGAGGTTGGGACAATCTTGGTACTCGACTAGCGCCGACAGAGGTTGAACAATTTCCCGTTCGTCCTGTAGATTAACTCCACTCTAGAGGGGAGTTTGTTGGAGATTCGATGAAGTATTGCAATGAGAAAGATTGAGAAGCGTGTTGGTGCAATGACACCGCCTTGCTTGACCCCGGTCTGCACTTGTATTGGGTCTGTGGTGGATCCGTTGGTAAGAATCACGGCTTGCATGTCATCATGAAGTAGGCGGAGGATGGGGACAAATTTTTGAGGACAGCCGAATTTGAGGAGGACACTCCATAATCCCTCACGGTTGACAGAGTTGAAAGCCTTTATGAGGACAAAGAAGGCCATATACAGGGGTTGGTGCGGCTCCCTACATTTTCTTACATTTGTCGCATGGTGAAAATCATGTCCGTTGTGCCTCTAAGTGGCCAGAATCTGTATTGTAACTCTGGGAGGAGCTCTTCAGCCACTGGGAGGAGATGGTTGAGGAGGATTCTTAAGATAATTTTCCCTGTAGCAGACAGCAGGGAGATTCCTCTGTAATTACCGCAATCAGTCTGAAGTGCCACAAAATTAGGATGATTTGCATGGAAGTCTCTAAAAATCTATAAAACACGTATGCAAATCATCAAACATTCCCACCTGACCATGCAATTTCAGGGACTTCATGCATCCCTAATCATCCACTAAAGCAATGTAAATCTGTTGTCAACAAAGCCAGGCTGCAAACAAGGACATAGATATTAAATTGAAATGAGTTATTTTAACCTTGTGTTGATTGTCGTGAGATAGCATTCAGAATACTGGGGGAAGATTTCCTCTGTGCACTAGGTGTAGCAAAAGTAAACAAATTATCTGGCTGAGATTGAAATTGAAAGTAATAGAGAAAACTAGAGATTGAGATCTCTGGCATATGATGGTCCCTGTGCTGCTGGGTAAAGGAAGGCGTGGTATCATCTATGGAGGCCAACTAGCTGGACTGAATAGTGGAGGTGGACAAATATACTAATCTTTGGAGCTGATGTAGATGGTAAGAGTAGATGTCTTTCTCATTGCATGACTACTTCTATTATGTTCTACACCGAAGCATGTTCCATGAACAGGCACCAGAACCTTTTTAACTGGTAGAAAGCATCATACTAAATGCAGGTACTGCAGAATTATACATGGTAACAGTAGCATAAGGGGGAAAGACATTAATAGCCCACTTATTAGAAATTCTAATATGCTTCAATTGTGTGTTATCATTCATTTTCATATGTGAAATAGATTTCAGGAATTCAGATCTACCGTTGCATTGAGAAGATTTTTATTAATTTGGGTTAGATTAAACGGAACAATACAGACTGAATTTCACCCCTCCTACCAGCAGAGGGTTGTAGAAGGATATCTGCTGCAGTACCAGAAGAAAGGTCACTTAAAGAGACCAAAAGCGCTTTGGCGATGTAAAGATATTGGCCTGGATTTTGCGGTCAGTGGCAAAGGAACAGCGCTCGCAGTTCACTTCGTTGAGACCAGCCCACAAAGCTTTCTCGGGCATTTGAGTGGAGACTTGCTCTAATCAGGCATCTGATCCAATGTGACACCCTCTACAGGAGATCTGTGACATCTGTCAGTAGGCCAAATAACAACAAGGCTATTCAACCAATCATATTGAAGAATCCTCACTGAGATACAAAGTCCAAACCAGGAAGTATAAATCAGCAAGTATAAATTAGATTTAACTCATGTACAGAAAGCAAAATAAAGATTGCAAAATGGGATTCTCCAACACTAATTAACTTCTGAAGGAATAAGATGCCACACTTGTAAAATTAAATTTTCAGGGCCAAAGAGGTTGTTTGGCAGTAATTATCACTTATCATGCTGTTAAAAATTCATTTACTCCTGAATGCCCCAGCCCTAACTTTTCCTGGTGTGTTTAGTGGGGAACTTGTGGTAGTGGGGAACTAGTGGGCAAAAACCCCAAGTTCACACCATTGCATTGATTTTAGTACTGAGTTTATTGGCGAGGACTGTTACATAGAAGCTAGTGGAGGAGCAAGGTATCTCTGAATGGAACTTCCGGATTGCTGCATGTATGTGCGCATGTGTGGACGACAGACGTTGCTGTCCAGTTTACCCCATTATAACGGTGAGTGCTGTGAGCCTCACTGTTATTCTTAATGCAAAATCCGGGCCAAAAAACTTCTATAGGCCTTGGACTGAGTTAAGGTCTAAAAAGGTGAGAGGGAGAAGTGCCCACGACTGAGCCCTCGCCCTCCAAAAGCAGCACCAGCCCTGGGGACTACCACTAGCTCTCTCTAGTCAGTTCCTGGGGTTGTTGACATTGGCAGTGAAAATCAAGGAAATTGGATGGATGATAAGGCCTCATCTCCCTGTTGTCATTTACGTACAATGGGCCAATGAAAGGGGAGGCAGTGGCTTTCTCTGCTTGGGTAGTGGGTAGTAAATCTGGATTGGGTGGGGAGGTGACGGTTGACTGATTTTTTTAAATTTCTGGGCAGAATAGTGGAGGAAAATCCAGCCCATATTGAAGCGATCTTGAATATCTGTTATAAGAACATTCCAATTTAAAAATATTTTTAAAGTACAATGTTTCCTTTTAATTGGTATACTTATTGGGACAAATGTACAACACAATTTCATTTGCCTGTTTGTAGTAACAATATCCCGGATTTTAGTGGAATGTGTTAGCTGGCCACCAGGGGGAGCGTAATTTTGGCGGCAGCAGAGCACCGGCTGCGATTGAGGGAATGGTCACTGCGGAGCAGGTTTCGGGAAGGTCTCATGATCAGGAAGGGGACGAAGCCTGGGGCAGGGGAGGTTAAACTGCCCTGCTGTGGGGCCTGGAGGATCACTCATTCTCCTCCTGCTCCCACAAGGAAAGTAAATCAAAGTAAAAAAATGTAACAGTTTGGGCCTCTCTGGCCCCGGTTCCACTTCCCTCTTACTAGCTTCATCTGGCAGGAAAGCCTCAATGTCTTCACTGCTCAGGTCACCATGCAAACCTGCATTCAGCGTCTGATGATGTCATTGGACTCCGATCTGTCTATTTAAAGAGGGACCCTGCCTGTTTCAGGTAGGTGTCCTTGCCACCCGCTCAGAAGAGCAGGTTAAAATAGAAAACAGCAGGAACGGAACATTGGTAGGTAAGTCTCCAGGCTAATTTTAGCTGCCCACCTCCCTGGGTTTCTGCCTGGCAGTCAGGATTAAAATTGCTCCTAATATCTTCATCTGGGAACTGTAATTCTTGCCTGTATCTAATGTGATAATTCTGTCCCCAGCCCCCATACTTATACCTATACCCATATAAATGTAGATTTAGGTATACATTGTTCATACATACTTTTGCTATTGTTAGCACTTATCGCAAATATTCATTTTACATTCTGACAGTTTTCCCGTACAATATTTTATTCACATCTGAATTGAGCTATGTAATAGATTTTCTGAGTTGTTCAAAAATATGCGCTTAGCCAAAGAGTTAAATATTGGGGGTGATGTGGGAAAGAGTTTGGTTTTAAGGAGGGTCTCATAGGAGGAGATGGAGGTAGAGAGGCAGAAGAGTTTAGGAAGGGAATTCCAGAGCTTGCGGCCTGAGCAGCTGAAGGCAAATAAGAACATAAGAACATAAAAAATAGGAACAGGAGTAGGCCATACGGCCCCTCGAGCCTGTTCCACCATTCAATAAGATCATGGCTGATCTGATCATGGAATCAGTTCCACTTCCCCGCTTGCTCCCCATAATCCTTTATTTACTTATCGCTCAAAACTCTGTTTATCTCCGCCTTAAATATATTCAATGACCCAGCCTCCACAGCTCTCTGGGGCAGAGAATTCCACAGATTTACAACCCACTGAGAGAAGAATTCCTCCTCATCTCAGTTTTAAATGGGTGGCCCCTTATTCTGAGACTGTGTCCCCTAGTTTTAGTTTCCCCCATGTGGAAATATCCTCTCTGCATCCACCTTGTCGAGCCCCCTCATTATCTTATATGTTTTGATAAGATCACCTCTCATTCTTCTGAACTCCAATAACTATAGGCCCAACCTACTTAACCTATCTTCATAAGTCAACCCCCTCATCTCTGGAATCAACCTAGTGAACCTTCTCTGAACAGCCTCCAATGCAAGTATATCCATCCTTAAATACAGAGACCAAAACTGTACGCAGTACTCCAGGTGTGGCCTCACCTTAGGGTCTTAAGAGAAGCCAGAATCAAAGAGCCAAGAGTTTTGGGTAGGGTTGTAGGGCTGGAGATAGGGAAGGGCAATGCCATGAAGGGATTTAAACACAAAAATTAGAATGTTAAAATTTGAGACATTGGAGGACCAAGAGCCCATTATAGGTGAATGAGGACAGGGTTGATGGGTAAGCAGGACTTGGTGCGAGTCAGGATATGGCTGTCGAGCTTTAGATGAGCTGAAGTTTATGGAGGGTGGAGGATGGGGAGCCAGGCAGGAGAGCATTGGAATAGTCAACTCTGGAACTGACAAAAGGCATAGAATGAGGGTTTCAACAGCAGATGGATTAAGGCTGTGTTGGAGATGAACAATGTTATGGAGGTTGAAGTAGGCAGCCTTTGTGATGGAGAAGATATAGGATGTGAAACTCAGCTCAAGGCCAAATAGGATGCCAAGGTCACAAACAGCCTGATTCAGCCTGAGATGGTGGCCGAGGAGATAGAGTTTTTGGCGGGGGTGGAACACAACGGCTTCAGTCTTATTGATGTTCTGTAGCTGGTAACTTCCAGGTGTGCAGGGTGCCCATCTGAAACAGGGGTTACGTGCCTTCATGTCAAATTTGGGACATAATGCAACCCAAAACGCTGGGTTTTGGACCCTAATGCAAGATTGGTGAGCAAACGGATGAAGCATATTCTACTCAGTTGTTCCAGGTATTCTGTCTAATAGCCGCCCATGCACAGTTTGTCAAATTTTAGTTTCTGTGGAGCCAAGGGGAGTAGCTCAAAAATACAGCGGGCCACTGCTGGCCTGGGCTACTTTCCTCTGCTTCACAGGATAGACAAAGCATTGGTGCCTTTACCCAGTAAATCATATTGGGATAAGGACAGATCAGGCATCAGTACTTTTGCTTATTAAACCACTGGAGATTTGCACAGATCAGGGATTGGTACCTTTACCTAGCAAACCATCAGGGAATTAGGACCGACCAGGGATCGGTGTATTTACCCAGCAAACCATCTGGGAATCCGGACAGACCAAGGATTTGGGCCTTTGCTCATTAAACCACTGGAGATTAGCATACAGCAGGGATTGGGGCCTTTACCCAGTAAACCATCTGGAATCAGGATGAAGCAGGGATCAGTGTTTTTACCCAGTAAACTATCTGGGTATTAGCATAGACCAGGTGTCAGTGTCTTTACCAACTAAACACACAAGAGACTCACTTAAAAAAAGACAACTTTTATTGAAAGTGTGAACATTGCATTGTGGAATTTTTGGTGTTTGATGAGGTTGTTAATACAGTGAAGCCACACCTGTGGACTGCCAATTAGTTACAATCGCCATGTACAATTATCTTAGGAAAGGATGAATCGCTTTCAAAAAATGAAATAAGTTTTGGTTTTTCTGATTAGTTAGATGCTGTAAACTTATTGGGGCCGAAATTGGTGAAGGCACCCGCCCACCCAAGTGCCACCCAAAGGACTGCCGAGGTACCTGACGGTACTTTGGGCGGGGTTTTCATCGAAAAGATCCTTCAAAGGTCAGCGGGTGGCAAAAGAGGGACTTACACCGCCAATCTGGGCAGCAGCCACGGGAACTCCCAATCTCGGCAGAAAAGGCGCTTGCCGCCCAAGTGCCGCCGAGGATGGATGGAGTCTGGCCCACAGAGTGTCGAAGACCTGAAAAGAAAAAGTATCAAAAAAAAACATCGGAAGACCTTCAGAGGACCCCATCCAGGTAAGTCCCTGTAAAGAAAAAAATTATAAAATGTTTACTCACCTTTTTTTCAGATCTTCATACTCACCGTCGGGGACAGACCAGCCTTCAGCCAATGGTCCACCCACGTTCTGGCGCCGACTCCCACCCGCATTAATATGGCATCTCGGCGGGCGGGAGTCCACTTACGCCACTCAGCCGTCCGCTGACGTCAGTGGGTGGTTCCCGGCGGTTCTCCCCTCCCGCCCGCTCCAGCCCAAATCGAAAGTGGCACTGGGCGCAACTCGAGGAGGAATGTGGGCGGCAGTGGGTGGCAGTCGGCGGCCATCAATTTCGGGCCTGTTGTCCCAATCAATGAACCAATCAACAAACATATTTTAGCATGTTATTCAAATGCAATAAGAGAATGCGCCCCTTAATCATGCCAGTAGTTTTTGGTCTAAATGGCAGTGGCATGAAAACTAGCTTAAATGCAAGAAAATGGCTATCACCATTAATTTTAATCGGGTGGAGGGCAGCGATATGATAATGAAGATCTCACTGGGGAAATTTGGCATGTTGCAACTACTGATATAAATCACGTATTGCCATAATTTCCTAAAGAATCTGCACCACAGTGATGTTGTATGCCATATTTGTGTCATTGCTACGACTCACGTTTCTGGAAATTTAGAGCATATGATCCCAGCTCAGGTGCATTTAAGTATGTGGGAACAGTTAAATTAAGTGAACTAAAAAAGAATTGAGGTAAATTAAATGAGAAACATCCTAACATAAATTATAACATTGATGCATAGTAAGTAAAAAAGTGTAAACATTGAAAAACTAGAAACTGCAGAAGCAAAAGTTATAAATAAGGATAGAGTGACTGAATACCTTGAAATTTTTCAGTTGATCAGAGAGAGCCAGCATGGATTTGTGAAAGGTAGGTCATGCCTGACAAACCTGATTGAATTTTTTGAGGAGATGACTAAAGTAGTGGGCAGGAGAATGTCTATGGGTGTTACTGACTTTGATAAAGCCCCTCATAAGAGACTGTTGGCTAAAGTTGAAGCACATGGAATTGAAGGCAAATTATTGACCTGGTTAGGAAATTAGCTGAGTGGCAGGGGACAGAGAGTAGGGATAATGGGCAGGTAGTCTAATTGGCAAGATGTGACTAGTGGTGTCCCGCAGAGATCTGTGTTGGGGCCTCAACTATTCACAGTATTTATTAATGACTTAGATAATGGGGTAGAAAACTACATATCCAAGTTTGCCAATGACACAAAGATAGGTGGCATTGTAAGCAGTACAGATGAAAGCATAAAATTACAAAAGGATATTGATAGATTAATGGGCAAAAATGTGGCAAATGGATTTCCATGTCGGCAAATATGAGGTAATCCACTTTGGACCTAAATGAGATAGAGCAGGTTACTTTTAAATGATGAAAATCTAAAAACAGTGGTGGTCCAAAGAGACTTGGGGTTCATAGAAACATAGAAAATAGGTCCAGGGGTAGGCCATTCAGCCCTTTGAGCCTGCACCATCATTCAATAAGATCATGGCTGATCATTCACCTCAGTACCCCTTTCCCGCTTTCTCTCCATACCCCTTGATCCCTTTAGCCGTAAGGGCCATATTAAACTCCCTCTTGAATATATCTAACAAACTGGCATCAACAACTCTCTGCGGTCGAGAATTCCACAGGTTAACAACTCTTTGAGTGAAGAAACCTCTCCTCATCTCGGTCCTAAATGGCTTACCCCTTATCCTTAGACTGTGACCCTTGGTTCCGAACTTCCCCAACATCGGGAACATTCTTCCTGCATCTAACCTGTCCAGTCCCGTCAGAATTTTATATGTTTCTATGAGATCCCCTCTCATTCTTCTAAACTCCAGTGAATACAGGCCCAGTCGATCCAGTCTCTCCCCATATGTCAGTCCTGCCATCCCAGAAATCAGTCTGGTGAACCTTCGCTGCACTCCCTCAATAGCAAGAACGTCCTTCCTCAGATTAGGAGACCAAAACTGAACACAATATTCTAGGTGAGGCCTCACCAAGGCCCTGTACAACTGCAGTAAGACCTCCCTGCTTCTATACTCAAATCCCCTAGCTATAAAGGTCAACATGCCATTTGCCTTCTTCATCGCCTGCTGTACCTGCATGTCAACTTTCAATGACTGATGTACCATGACACCCAGGTCTCGTTGCGTCTCCTCTTTTCCTAATCTGTCCAGGTACATAGATCATTAAAATGTCATGAACAGGTACAGAAAATAATCAAAAAGGCTAATGGAAGGCTGGCCTTCATATCTAGAGGACTAGAATACAAGGGGGTAGAAGTTATGCTGCAGCTATACAAAACGCTGGTTAGACCATACCTGGAGTACTGTGAGCAGTTCTATGCACCACACCTTAGGACGGGTATATTGGTCTTGGAGGGAGTGCAGCGTAGGTTTACCAGAATGATACACTGACTCCAGGGGTTAAATTATGAGGAGCGATTACACAAATTAGGGATGCATTAGATTAAGGGGTGATTTGATGAAACTTTTCAAGATATTAAGGGGAACAGATAGGGTAGATAGAGTTAAACTATTTACGTTGTTTGGGGATTCTAGGACTAGGGGGCATAATTTAAAAATTAGAACCACCTTTCAGGAGTGAAATTAAGAAACACTTCTACACACAAAGGGTGGTAGAAGTTTGGAACTCTCTTCCACAAATGGCAATTGATGCTCGATCAATTGTTTATTTTAAATCTGAGATTGATAGATTTTTGTTAACCAAAGGTATTACGGGATGTGAGTCAAAGTTGAGTATAGTTAGTTAGGTCGCAGATCAGCCATAGTCTCATTGAAACCATGGAACAGGCTCAAGGGGCTAAATGGCCTCCTCCTGTTCCTATTTTCCTATATTCAAGCACTGGAGAGTTTTAACCCACAACCCCCCCCGTCTGAAACAAGAGTGCAACCAAGTCAGGTTAGAGTAAGTAGGGAAAATAGGACAAGTCAAACTTTTTATTTTACGTTTTTAAGAGTTTATTTTAATAGAATATTAATATCCTAGTAATAAAGCTACTGTTGAGTGGCATTACTTTAGTGGAGATTTCCCTTGGTGTGCTCAGGTGTCCTCATGGTTCATGCTAATTATTTAGCATGAAGCAGAAGCTGATAAGCACACCATCAGCATACCTTGTTTAAAATTGGCTCCCACTGCGATGATGTGGAACATCTTCAAAATGGATGTTGCTAGGAAGGACATTTGTTTTAACTTGTACGTTCAGTAAAACTATTTTGCACCAGTTTCCCTCCTCCTTTCCGTACCATACTTTAGTTTATAAGGTGCTGCTATACAATTATCTTCTTTATGAAAACAGTCTGGATTGACCTGCTCGCTAATATTGTCTCCTTCCTGTGGCGAAATGTCTCAGCACTCTTTAGGACACTACAAATTACAGTCATTCAGTTACCAAATAAAGCTGAGTGTAGTCTTGCATTTCTTAAAAGGTTATGGGCTAGAATTTCCATTGCTTCACTACCCGGTTTCTCAGCGGTATCGGCCGTTTTGGGCGAGAACTGGGTCAGTGAAAAATTCCCCAGCTGAGTTCCGCTGGCGGTTTCGAAGTACCGCTGGGGAGCGGGCTACCGGCTGCACTGTCCATAGATCACCGTCGCCCGATTTTTGGCTCAGCGGTGAGTTGAAAAAAAAACGCCCATGAGAATCAGTGGAGCTGGGCGGTAGGTAATTAGCCCTGCAAGAAAAGGTAAGTAATACTTGGAACAAAAAGTATCCCATTGGACTTTCTTCCCATTTAAGTTACAGCACTTATCAAATGGCCTCAAGCTTCACTTTTCTAAGACTATCTTAGTTGTAAAGACATTTTTTCTGGGAAACGAATTAGTTGCTTATGCAACAGGATAGCTATCCCATTTTGCAATATTTGATCAATTTTTCCTTCACGGAAATGATTTTGGGCTTGAGTTGTATTTAAGGGTTGTGTTTTAAAACAAATTAAATTTTTACATGTTTTATAAACTGCAGATGTTGAAGAATATACATGAAAGCCAGAGAAGTCATTTTGGGAGATGTCGCAACTCACAGTCCATTCCAAAGCGATACAGTGAGGATCAGTTGACTCATCCTAAGCCCATTAGCTGGGATGACCAGGCATGTTAAACAATTCATCACGTCATTACAGGTGGCCAACCAATATCCATGCACATTATGGTGAGCACAGTTTTATAAATGTGGACGTAGCATGAGATGTCTGTGGAGGGTATACGCCAGGAAGAGAGGAGTCGGTTTGTTTGACAGGTCTACTGTCAAATTCCTGTATGGAAAAGTGTCAATGACACGACCTCTCGGCTTCCATGAGGTTGGCAACATGAGGCTCGGGTGATTTTAACTTCAGCATGATCAACAGCTGCCCATCTGACCACGTCGAGAAATGGGAAACTTTCCCACTTTCTGTGCGCAATTTTCGGCGAGCCTCCCGAGGCCTATTTGAAGCAGAAATGCACCTCTTAATGCAAGTTTGCATTCTCTGAAGCCTGATTTCTCTCTCATAGTGCTGCAAATCTGAGAAATATGTCCTAGGGCTACCCCAGCTTTGCTGATGCCTTGCTGGAGGTCCTTGTGGAGGAAGTCAGGGCAATGAGGGGAGTAATGTTCCCCAGCACTTTCAGGAGGATCCCTAGGGACAATATTCAGCAGGACTAGACAGGGCTGAACAGGACAGAGAAGAGGACTTTAGGAGTGCAGCCATGAAAGGAAACTTGCTGGCCTCACACAAGCACTTAAACCAGGTATTGGAAGGCCTGACAAGGAGTTTCAGCATTATGGTTAAAGTGTGGTGGAGTCCCCATCCAGCCTGTGTAGTGTAATCTCTCATGGCATCGGCACCTTGCAATCTATCTTGGGGAATACGGCCACCTCCAGGGACACTGCAACTAGGCCCGCATAAAGGGAGACATTGTCATCGGCTTTGTAACTTTGTTGGAGCTCAAACGACTGCCATGCAGAATCCGAGCTCAAACGTGCTCTACCTTGGAGCAATTGGTAGAGCAAATGGTTAGGGGCCTTTCTGTTTTATGCAGTTTGCTCTCCCTCAGATCACTGGAAGCCCCACAGGAATGGCAGTGGAGCGATGAAAGCTGTACATGATGGTCTCTCGCAGGATGTCAGAACATGTGCTCCTTCGCCACCCCGCTCCATCAATACTCACCATGGTGCCAGGAAGTCACAGAGGTCAGACTGCCCCAGCAGCAGCCTAGATGCAGCAGTCTGCAGCCGGGTCCTCACAAGATTGAGCACCCAGAAGTCAGCGGTCATGAGCGTCTCAAAGATCCCTACATAGGCAACAGCAGCCTTCCACCAGCTTTGCTGAGGCCATTAAGGGAGCAACTCCTTGGAGGAGTAGAGTTCAGAAACCTTCTTGGGTGAAAAACGGACGGAAGGCAATTATTGTGTTGGGAATAAAGTTTATCACATTTGGCACTTTGGTCTGCATGAGTTTCCACAACATCTTCTGTTCTGCTATGTCAGTATGTCATTGAGATAGAAGTTGGCTGAATTATTTTAATGTTCTTTGATGCAGGATTAAGGAAGTGGTGAAGGATGTTAATTCAGCGGGGCTGTATGTAAGTTTTCAGAGCAGGGAATGAGCAGGTTATTGGAACTGCTGAGCAATTGAATCTTCTTGATGCAAAGTGTTCGGTGACCCCTCCTCCTTCTGCTGCTTCACCGCCCTCCTCTGGCCTTCATTCTCTGATGAGGATTGCTGCTGCTGCTGCTACTGCACCTCCTCCAAATGCAGGCCTCCCTACATGGTGACATTGTGAAGCATGCAGCACATCACTATGATACTAGAGACACTTTGAGCACATATTGTAGGGAGGCTCCAGACCTGCCGAGGCACCTAAACCTGTGCTTCAGCTGGTGTGCTCAGTAATCATCGTGATGGTTACCGGCTTTGATTATATCTGTATTGCTCTGGCATGGTGGGGTTGCGGTGGAGTGCCGCGACCCACGTGTGTAGGGGTATCCCTTCTTCCACAACAGCCATCCTGATACCTTCCTATGAAGGGTCAAATATTAGGGGGACTGTCACATGATAAAGACATCTGGCTGGGTGCAATATGTTGTGTTCATACTCTATTTGTTGGTTACACGAACCCTCATTAGACAGGCATTAGGACCCTGTGGGGGCTATTCACGACCGCTGTAAACATGCTGGTTTTGGACGCCATTTTGAGAGTTGCTATAAAGGACACAGTTGGTTACATTACTCCTGGTTCAGTTAGTCTGTTTATTTACGTACATAACACCTTGCACAAAGTTAAATGATGCTGTTTCAGTAATCGGACATGATCTGAACGGAGTGGTAGCCTTCGCGAATGCTGCTGATTGGTATTCTGGTGCAGTCAATGAACCCCTGAATACAAAAGAAGTCAGCCACTGCCGCAAATCCCCATGATCTCACCTGTTGACTGATTGGCCCAGCACAGACACGGTCAAATGGCCTCCTTCTGTGTCGTAAATTTCTATGATTCGCTAGCCCCGGAAAACAGGACGTCGGTGACCTGCTAAATTAAACGGTGTACTGTAGACTGTGACTGCCTAAGAAGAAGAAGGAGATATAGGCGATATCCCCTCTTGCAGATTGGAAGAAGCCATTGGCAAAGAAGGTAAGAGCTATGGTGACTTTAACCACTATTGGCAAAGCACCAGCACCTGGTCCTGTTGAGGAGGCCACCAAGCTCTGCAACAACCTGCCTTAAGAAAGGCAGCCTCCTGATGCACTGCTCCTTGGATAGATCCAAGAAAGTGACTCTTGGCCTGTACACCTGTGTGCTCGGTATCGCCTTCTAATAGGAACAGCTGCTGGTTGTTAAGGCTACTGCTGCTGGCTGCTACTCCTCTTCCTGCAACTGTTTATCCAACTGAAATTAGCAGTAATAGCGATCTGGTAGCTGGAAACTCTCCTGGCAATCCAAACACCACAGGAGCACAAAGATGCTATGATCCACTTGGCTGCAGCTGAGTGCCACTTTAAATAGTGCTTCAGTGGCTCTGAGAGATCAATCCCACTAGGTTTTGGACACTGCGGGCTGGGCACTTGCATCCTAGGGTCTTAAGAGAAGTAGTGGCAGGGATAGTGGGTGCATTGGTTGTAATTTACTAAAATTCCCTGGATTTTGGGGAGGTCCCAGCAAATTGGAAAACTGCAAATGTAACGCCCCTATTTTAAAAAGGAGGCAGACAAAAAGCAGGAAACTATAGACCAGTTAACCTAACATCTGTGGTTGGAAAAATGTTGGAGTTATTAAAGAAGCAGTAGCAGGACATTTGGAAAAGCATAATTCGGTCAGGCAGAGTCAGCATGGATTTATGAAGGGGAAGTCATGTTTGACAAATTTGCTGGAATTCTTTGAGGATGTAACGAACAGGGTGGATAAAGGGGAACCAATGGATGTGGTGTATTTGGACTTCCAGAAGACATTTGACAAGGTGCCACATAAAAGGTTACTGCACAAGATAAAAGGTCATGGGGTTGGGGGTAATATATTAGCATGGATAGAGAATTGGCTAACTGACAGAAAACAGAGATCAGGATAAATGGTTCATTCTCAGGTTGGCAATCAGTAACAAGTGGGGTGCCGCAGGGATCAGTGCTGGGATCCCAACTATTTACAATCTATATTAATGACTTGGAAGAAAGGACCAAGTGTAATGTAGCCAAGTTTGCTGATGATACAAAGATGGGAGGAAAAGCAATGTGTGAGTCGGACACAAAAAATCTGCAAAAGGACATAGACAGGCTAAGTGAGTGGGCAAAAATTTGGCAGATGGAGTATAATGTTGGAAAGTGTGAGGGAATGCACTTTGGCAGAAAAAGAATCAAAGAGCAATTTATTATTTAAGTGGAGAAAAATTGCAAAGTGCTGCAGTGCAGCAGGACCTAGGGGTACTTGTGCATGAAACACAATGGTTAGTATACAGGTACAGGAAAGCCAATGGAATCTTGGCCTTTATTGCAAAGTGGATGGGGTATAAAAGCAGGGAAGTCTTGCTACAGTTTTGCAGGGTATTGGTGAGGCCACATGTGGAATACTGCGTACAGTTTTGGTTTCCATATTTACAAAAGGATATACTTGCTTTGGAGACAGTTTAGAGAAGGTTCACTAGGTTGATTCTGGAGATGAGGGCGTTGATTTATGAGAAAAGATTGAGGAGGTTGGGCCTCTACTCATTGGAATTCAGAAGAATGAGAGGTGATCTTATCGAAACATATAAAATTATGAGGGGGCTTGACAAGGTAGATGCAGAGAGGATATTTCCACTGATAGGGAAGGAGGAATTTCTTCTCTCAGAAGGTTGTAAATCTGTGGAATTCGCTGACTCAGAGAGCTGTGGTAGCCAGGACATTGAATAAATTTAAGACAGAGATAGACAGCTTCTTAACGGATAAGGGATTAAGGGGTTATGGGGAGCGGGCAGGGAAGTGGACCTGAGTCCATGATCGGATCAGCCATGATCGTATTAAATGGCGGAGCAGGCTCGAGGGACCGTATGGCCTACTCCTGCTATTATTTCTTATGTACTTATGTTCACTGGGCAGCACTTCTGTGACTTAGGGTAAAAAATGGCATTAGGTCCCTGATAGTGTCATAAGACCCCGATTTACATGTGAAACGTGGTGGGTTAAAATTGGTCCAAAAGGTCAGCCCAGATTTTGAAGCTATAATGCAGGAGATTAGGGGGTGGAAATTGACCCCTTTTTTAAGACCCATGACCGGGGGCAGGAGGAGGGTGTAACCCATCCAAAATTGACCCAGGCTGGGGACATAGAAACATAGAAAATAGGTGCAGGAGTAGGCCATTCGGCCCTTCGAGCCTGCACCACCATTCAATAAGATCATGGCTGATCATGATGGTGTAAACTGGTTTCCGTTGCGCCCCGACTTTCCGCCCCGTCTGGTGCTCCGACCCCTTGTCGGCCGCACACCAACCCCTTACCACCCGGTGGCAACGTCTTTGCCGCCCCGCAGGGGAAATTGCTCGGTGGGAACGCGCCCGCCGCCCGTCGGCACCACAGGCCCAGGCGAACCCTTCATTGGTGAGCCAGTGGGTGCCGCAGAGGCCTCACAGCGTTCCTCCCATTTAGTGCAGCGCTAAATGACGCTGCCCGTCTTCTGCCTGCTCCAACAGAGTAATTAGGTTAACTGGAGAGTAAAGCATTCCATGAACAAGTAAATGAGCCTAAAACAGGGACATTGCATATGCTCTTTCAAATATTTTTTTCTCAATTATTGAAGAGAGAAGTGAAATTATTAATCTGTATATTCACTATTCGTCCCTGAAATAAAGCAGTTTAAAGATTTGTACCAGGCCTCATTTCCTCAATTGTTTCTTAGTCCATCTTCAAAAAGATTAGAGAAGTGCACTTGAAGGCATGTGGGAAAGAGACTACCCACTCCAGATCACAAGGGGCTCCGATTGTCACACCCTGGGTTACGCAATTATATACTTAGATATTCGGCAGTATGGGCATATTTTCTGAATGTAAAATGCTGAGATTATTTATAGGAGTGACCATTATCACTATACCTGAGAGAATATTTATGACAGACCCGAAATTTATAACAATATCCATTTGTCTGATTCACTGAAAACATACTGATTTGAACATAGCAGAAACAGACTAGTTTCAATGGGCTGCCTTCAATAAAGATGCAGAAATTTGAATAACGAGCATTGGTTTCAATAAAATTATGGCTTTAGTAACCAAGTAACCAAGTAAATATGTTTGTATATCAGCTGGTTTCAGTTTCATTGGTTTCCATGAAAACGCCTGCACTTGGGTAATGAACATCTGCTTTCCATAAACATGCATTGGCTTGAACGAACTTGCATTAGTTTGAAGAATGTATGTCCTCAATAGAAGTCTCTCTTACCAATTAAAAGATAAATAGTTTTTGTATTTTACTGTGGAAGTGTATTTGTACCAAACACAATATGCTCCTTAAAATAACTTTATTTTTATATATTAATGAAATGTGAGAAGGAGCAATCACTTTTTTAATAAGAATTTCTTGTTCTGAGTTGCTTAGATCATAGTGATTGTGGTGTTTTTTTCAATGAGTTCAGACATTGTCTTATTCTGCGTGCATTTTACAATATTTTCTGTCAAGCTTTAGGAACTCCTACCTGCATCACTACACAGGGATGAAAGATATCTCAACGAAACAGAATATTTTTTTAATCAGAACCGTTCCAATCTTTGTTTTTTCTCTCCACAAGGATGGCAGCACATAAGCACACACAGCACAGGTTGGGACAAGGAGTGTGTCTCTTGTCTATTTTTCAATCTGAGTGGTAGAATGCAAATGTAAAGTCATGAGGATAGGTCACTGTAAAAACAAAATAGTTGTTCCACTTGGCAGCAAATGCAGAAGTGGTGCGATAAAATCAGTAAGAATCTAATACAAATACAGGATCTGAAACCTGCTTTTCATCAGATTAGCAGTAAGATACTGAGTGCACTCACAAACAGGACAGGAAGACTTTACTTGCCTGTGTGTGATATGGCATTGAAACCGGTTTACTCTTTGAAACTATAGTTTTGCCTTGAATAGTTTTTTTTGTATCGATAGATTATATTTATCTTTAGGAAACTTTAACATGAGCTTAGTTGTAGAGTTTTGTACATGCACATTTAGGAAGGCTCATTTATACAACTAGAATTTAAATTTTCTCTTTCAAATTTATATTCTAGAGGGGCAGAATTTCCAGGGACTCACCCGATCTGCTGCTATAACTTCAGTGACAGATCAGTGGAAACCCTGGAAAAATGGTGTAAGTGACTGATGTTTGCACCATTTCTCTGGGAATTCACTGATCTTCCACCAAAGTTATAGGACTAAATCGGGAGAGCCCCTGCGGAAATGCCATGGGCTTCCACACTAATTATAAAAATATTGGAAGAACAAAAGATCATTTAGCCAACCCAATTATTAAAATGTCATGGATTTGCTTGGAGACCATGTGGTAATTTTTTCCTGTCCAAGGCACACATCAGTCCATTTTCTCTTCAGTCAATAACTGATCTGATTCTATTAATGTTTAAAATGACTCACTATTTAATCCAATCATCATAGGCAGTCCCTCAGAATCGAGGAAGACTTGCTTCCGCTCAAAAAATGAGTTCTTAGGTGACTGAACAGTCCAATACGAGAACCACACTCTGTCACAGATGGGACAGGCAGTCGTTGAGGGAAAGGGTGGATGGGACTGGTTTGCCACACGCTCTTTCCGCTGCCTGTGCTTGATTTCTGCATGCTCTCGGTGATGAAACTCGAGGTGCTCAGCGCCCTCTCAAATGCACTTCCTCCACTTAGGGTGGTATTGGCCAGGGACTCCCAGGTGTCGGTGGGGATGTTGCACTTTATCAGGGAGGCTTTGAGGGTGTCCTTGAAATGTTTCCTCTGCTCACCTTTGGCTCGTTTGCCGTGAAGGAGTTCCGAGTAGAGAGCTTGCTTTGGGAGTCTCGTGTCTGGCATGCGAACAATGTGAACTGCCCAGTGGAGCTGATCAAGTGTGGTCAGTGCTTCAATGCTGGGGATGTTGGCCTGGTCAAGGACGCTAATGTTGATGCGTCAGTCCTCCTAGGGGATTTGCAGGATCTTGCGGAGACATCGTTGGTGGTATTTCTCCAGCGACTTGAGGTGTCTGCTGTACATAGTCCATGTCTCTGAGCCGTACAGGAGGGCGGGTATTACTACAGCCCTGAGCCCAATACTAAGCTAGGCACTATCAAGTCAGACAGGTATAAATTGCAACAATTTTCTTTTCCAATTTCCTTTTGAAATCCTGAATTATACTTTTAGCAGTTTCTCTTTAGATTGGTGCATTTTTTTTAAACAACCTTCCTTAAATCTTTTACAGTACTGTATTTGTGGACGTAAAATGGTGCCATGGCACTATTTCAAAGAAGAGCAGGGGAGTTATCCCCGGTGTCCTAGCCAACATTTATCCCTCAATCAGCGTCACTAAAAACAGATTATCTGTTCATTATCACATTGCTGTTTGTGGGAGCTTGCTGTGCGCATATTGGCTGCCGTGTTTCCGACATTACAACAGTGACTACACTTCAAAAAGTATTTCATTGGCTGTAAAGGCACTATATAAATTCAAGTCTTTCTTTTTTTTTCTTTTCTCTTTTTCTTTTGCATGAATTTTATTTGCCCTATTTATCTTTAACAGATTCAAGATTTGGATTGAGAGTGACACAAGTAGGACAAATACTACAGTAATAATTTGGAAAAGAGCAAATTGTGAAGAAATGTGGGTGGAAATAAAGACAATAAACTGGGAGGAAAGCTTGAAAAACAAAGAGACAGAAAGACAGTGGGAAATCTTTAAAAGGGTAATCAACAGAGTTCAAGAGAAATGTATTCCAGTAAAAGGCAGAAATAAGCACGCTAATTATGGGACACCGTGGATGAATAAAGAACTAAGGGCTGGAAATTTGTCTTTTGGTGATAGCGGTATTTTTTTGGCATTTTTTACACCCAGCGGTAAAAATCGGCGTTGCACGAAGATTCGTGGCGGAAAACGCGGACCTCGCCAACTTTAGTCCGAGGTCGATTCTCACTGTTTGGGAGGGGGGAAAACACAAAAAAAAAATTGCAAAAAGCAAAAAATTAAAAAATCACAAAACGTTCACAAGACACTTAACTACTGAATCGCTGAAAAATAAAAGTAAAAACTTTAACTTACCTTTTTTGCAGGTCTTCATACGTACCGCTGTTCTTGGGGCTGCAATGCAGGTTTTTCTCGGGTGATTTTTTTCGCCCAGGACACGGGTGCACCAAAAGTCAAAACTAAGACGAAAGCGCTATTTGCAATCTTGCACACCGGCGGTCCGCTTTTCAGCAATATTTAAAAACCGCCGGCGCAAGACTTCGGTAAAACTAGTGGATCACCGTTTTTCGCCAAAAACAGCTAAATATCACCGCGAAAACAGGCGCAAGGTTGGTGAATTTCCAGCCCTAAATGTAAAATTGAATCTAAAGAAAAAGACATATGAGAAGTACTTAGATACTAAAGGAGAGGACAAAATGGAATATGAGGAATTTATGAGAGAAGTTAAAAAAAAATCAGGAATTCAAAGAGAAATTACAAAATCAAATTATCAAAGAATACAAAAAGAAATACCTGTAATAGTGTTCTATAGACACATCAATCACAAAAGGACAATTAAAGTAGGGATAAGGCCATTGAAGGATGATCAAGATAAGCTCACAGGTAATAACGGAGGAATGGCAGAAATATAGAATAGTTATTTTGCCTCAGCTTTTACTAAAGAAGATAACGGAATAGACACTTCACTAGAAGATGAGCTTAAAAAGAATATTAATACAGTTGGGATAGAGAACTTGCAGACTGGGCAAGTGGCAAATGAACTTTAACATAGATAAATGTGAGGTGATGCACTTTGGTAGGAAAAATAGAAACATCACCTACTCCTTAGAAAATAAGAAACTGAATAGAAGAGCAAAGGACTCGAGGGACACAGGTAAATAAATCATTAAAAGCAGCATCACAGGTCAGCAAAGCAATTAACAATACTAACAAAGAACTGTGATTTATTTCTAGAGGTATAGGGCTGGATTTCTGTTTTTCTGTTTTCGGGGCGATACTGGTGGTGGGGCAGGAATGTTAGCGGTCGGGAATAGTTTGCGTCTTAGTTGTTAAGCTTAAGCATCTGGGCCCTGCGTCAGGGAGTGCAGCGCTAAGGGAGGCGTTGTACACCTCTCTTGACGCAAGGAAGGGAAACTCCCGAGCTAAACAGCCAGACAGGGAGATCTCCGAGAGAGGCCTGGGGTGGGTGGGGGGGGGAGGGGGGGTACGGGGGAGGGGGGGAACCTAAAACAAAGAAACATTCCCAAAACATTGGCTATGCCACCGCAACACAAATCACACAAAAAATTTAAAGAAAAAGCACTCGCACTTACTTCTGGAGTCCATTACCTTCCTCTCCGCCGACGGAATAATTGGACCGCGTTGATTTCCCAGCAGTCATTACGGGCGCACTTCCAGGCAGACTAATCGGCAAGAATCCACACTCGCACTGGTGTCGCAACCAGGGGTGTTGCACACCCGGCGCAGCTCTTCCCAGCCACAAAGCCCGACCGGAGGGGCGCTGGGGACCTCACCACCTCCTTTCATGCTGCTCCAGGGAGAAACCCAGATGCAAAGGACTGGACAATCCAGCCCAAAGAATTCAAAAAGTAGTGAAGTCATGTTAAACATATGGTCAGGCCACATTTAGAGTACTATGCACAGTTCTGGAGGCTGGAATTGCCCCTCCAGATAAGGCCCCTGGCCACTTGAAAGCAACAGCCATGGGGCGGTGCGGAATGGCCACCAACTCTCCGCGGAGGGGTCGCCATTTTTTAAATTGCCCTTCATCGGGGAAGAGCAGTGTAGAGGACGCGCTCCGACCCCTTACCGACCAGCGGCAACTGCGTCCTGAAACTGCCTCACGGGAAATATCCTTTGTGCGGAATTGCCCCGTGAGAGCAGCACCACCACTGGCTGGTGTCCCCAACAATTTTTTGTGTCGGTGCATTCCTTATTGGTCCTTGTTGGTTGACAGCACGGCCGCCCTTAAAGGGGAGATGGCGCTGCAGGTGCCGCCATTTTATTTATTGTCGGCCGACTGCCAGGTTGGCCCGATAATTATGCCACCAGGTTTGAACAGGCCGCCAGCAGGCAGCCTGGCACCCCCTTTTGGGTGACAGGCTGCTGGCCCGACCGAAACCCTCCCTGGTGGCACAGTGGACCAAACTTAAAAATATGCAGAGCTCTCAGTGGCTCTCCCCTATCAGGAAAGATTGTACAGATTGAGGCTTTTTTCTTCAGAAAAGAGTAGAGGTGACCTGAGAGAGAGGTCTTGAAAATTATGAATGGGTTGGACAGGGTAGATGTGGAGAGAATGTTTCCACTTGTTGGAGAATCCAAATCTAGGGGCCATAAATACAAGATAGTTACGAATGACCTAGAAATCCCGATCGGCTGGTTCCCGCAATCACTCGACAGAAAATGGTAAAAAAGACCCACACCTACCCGTTCCTGCTGCGCCCACCAGAGATCCCGGTCCTGAGGCCTCCATTCCCTACGCATCGGAATGCGTGCATGTCGGGACGTCCCGACATGCATGCACTCCAATGTGCAAGGAATGGAGGTGGAGCCACATAGCACTGGGCAGCCAATCGAGGTACAGTATTTTCTCATTCATAATAAGGGAGCTCCGTAAGTAGGAGTTCTCATTATGATGATTGAGAAACCCTCCCCCAAACACCAAAACACAAATAAAAAAATAGAAAAAACACACCACATATTTAAGCTTAATTTAAATTAAAGTTAATAAATGTCTTATAAAAAAATATATATTTTCCGATTTTTTAAAAAAGTTTTTGAGTTATGGTTTAAAATAAACTTATCTTAGTGGGCAGGGTTTTTAACATTATTTTACTGTGTCATGGGCCCGAAATTGGTGAAAGCTAAGTTCCACTGAAGTACTGCTCAAAGGACCGCTGAGATCCTGACGGTAATTTGGGCGGAGGTTTCATGAAAAAGTCTGGGAAAGACCGCCCGGCGGCAAAAATGGGACTTACGCGCCGAATCTGAGCAGCAGCAGGCGGGAGCTCCCATTCTCAGCGGCAAATGAAATCCTCGGCAAATTACCTCCGAGGATTGAGTTAGGCCCAGGGAGAGGGGAACTGCTAAAATTAAACATTTTCAAAACATAAAAAAAAACACTAGAAATCCTTCAGGGGACCCCATCCACCTGAATCCTTGCAAAAAAAAAAGAAAGAAAAGAAGTTTACTAATCTTTATTTGCAGGTCTTCATACTTACCGTTGAGGTCAGACCTGCCTCCATGCGGCGGTCTTTTCCCCCGCTGTAGCGGACTCCCGCCCGGACCAAACTGGCAGCTCGGCAGGCGGCAGATTTCGTCTGGGCGTTGTATGCTGGCGCACGCCAGTGGCCATCAGCGGACGGTACCCAGCAGAATTCTCGCCCCGCTGGCGGGAGGCCTCCACTAAACTCACTTGGGGGGAAATTTCCCAGAAACCAGGGAGACCGCCAAGAAAACTTGGTGGCAGCGGATGATAAGTCCACCAATTTTGGGCCCTATTTGTATTAAAACTCTTACGCCTGTAAAAGTATTCTATGTGCCTGCTTTTATCAGGCACAAGTGTTTTCAGGACATCAACTGGGCAAGATATGGGTAAATACCGCAATCTTGCCTATGTGAATGTCATGGCTGTGGAATATGAACGATCTGTCAAGCCAGAGCAGAAAAGTCGGTTTTCAGCGCACGCGCATTGTGCCCTGAAAACCGACTTTTGCGATACCTTCCCGGGTCCGTACACACTCCGTACGGACCCGGGGAGGCTGGGATTTCTCGGCCAATAAATCCAATAGGAAAATAAGGAGAAATTTCTCTACTCAGAGAGTGATTAGAATGTGGAACTCGTGACCACAGGAAGTGTTTGAGGCAAATCGCTTAGATGCTTTCAAAAGGAAACTAGACGAGTACATGAGTGGAAAGGGGAACAGAAAGATATGCTGAAACTGATGTGGAACATAAACTAGTTGGGTCAAATGGCCTGTTTCAGTGCTATATATTCGATGTAATTCTATGCAATTCAGAAGGGAAAGATTCTGCTGGACCAGCATCCTTGACGTTTGAGGAAGTGCTGTCGCAAGTGGCGACTTGATGTTTCGAGATTTAAAAATAAATCTTTGATAATGTTCTGCATAAAAGTCTGTATCTTAAACTGGAAGCACCAAGTACAACCTGAGAGTATATAAGAAACATAGAAACATAGAAAATAGGTGCAGGAGTAGGCCATTCAGCCCTTCGAGCCTGCACCACCATTCAATATGATCATAACTGATCATGCAATGTCAGTACCCCACCCCTGCCTTCTCTGCATATCCCCTAATCCCTATAGCCATAAGGGCCACGCCTAACTCCCTTTTGAAGGTGTCCAACGAACTGGACTCAATAACTTTCTGTGGCAGAGAATTCCACAGGTTCACAACTCTCTGAGTCCTATATGGCTTACTCCTTTTCTTTACACTGTGACCCCTGGTTCTGGACTTCCCCAACACCGGGAATATTCTAGCATCTAACCTATCCAGTCCCATCAGAATTTTTAAAGTTTCTACGAGATCCTCTCTCATTCTTCTGAATTCCAGTGAGTATACCTAGCTGATCCAGTCTTTCCTCATATGTCAGTCCTGCCAACCGGGAATCAGTCTGGTGAACCTTCGCTGCACATCCCTCAATAACAAGCACATCCTTCCTCACAATAGAAGACCAAAACTGCACATAATACTCAAGGTGTGGTCTCACCAAGGCCCTGTACAACTGCAGTAAGACCTCCCTGCTCCTATACTCAAATCCCCTCGCTATGAAGGCCAGCATGCCATTTGCCTTCTTTACTGCCTGCTGGACTTGCATGCCTACCTTCAATGACTGATGTACCATGACCCCCAAGTCTCTTTGCACCTCCTCTTTTACTAATCTGTCACCATTCAGATAATCTGCCTTCCTGTTTTTGCCACCAAAGTGGATAACATCACATTTATCCACATTTACTGCATCTGCCATGCATTTGCCCATTCACCGAATCTGTCCAAGTCCCCCTGCAGCCTCTTAGCATCCCCCTCGCAGCTCACACTGCCACCCAGCTTAGTGTCGTCTGCTAACTTGAAGATATTACCTTCAATTCTGTTGTGTATCTGTAAAGCATGCACTCCCATGTTCTGCCACCAGGGAGCTCATCCCCTGAAGTCCCAAGGGATCCCAGGATCCCTTGGGAGCACTGTATATAAGCTGGCCCCTAAGGCTTCTTCCTCACTCTGGAGTGTCTTATTAAAGACTGAGGTCACTGTTACTTTAACCTCCCTGTGTGCAGCCTCATCTGTGTTAGGAACACAATAACTGGCGACGGGAATACGAATCCAACGCAAAGATGCAGCAAACTGTGGGCATCCTGGAGGGTGAGGACTGGGAAGCCTATGTCGAACGGCTAGACCAGTACTTTGTAGCCAACGAGCTGGACGGAGAAGGAAGCGCTGCAAAAAGGAGAGCGGTCCTCCTCACAGTCTGCGGGGCACCGACCTACAGCCTCATGAAGAATCTTCTGGCTCTGGTGAAACCCACAGATAAGTCGTATGAGGAGCTGTGTACACTGGTTCTGGAGCATCTTAACCCGGGGGAGAGCGTGCTGATGGCGAGGTATCGGTTCTACACATGCCAGCGATCTGAAGGTCAGGAAGTGGCGAGCTATGTCGCTGAGCTAAGGCGACTTGCAGAACAATGTAAGTTTGATGGCTACCTGGAGCAAATGCTCAGATACTTTTTTGTACTGGGCATTGGCCACGAAACCATCCTACGAACACTTTTGACTGTAGAGACACTGACCCTCAGTAAGGCCATTGCGATAGCACAGGCGTTTATGTCCACCAGTGATAACACCAAACAAATCTCTCAGCACACAAGTGCTAGCAATGTTCATAAATTAACTGGAACTATGTTTGCGAGCAGAAATGTACAGGGCAGAACCCACGAGTCTGCAACTGCCAGCAGGCCTCAGGTGACCCAGATGACTCAGAGTCCGCAACAAAGAATAAATGCAAGGCAATTCACACCTTGTTAGCGTTGTGCAGGCTTCCATTCAGCCTATTCATGCCGCTTCAAAGGGTATGTTTGCAAGAGCTGTGGAACAATGGGGCACCTCCAACGAGCAAAACCTGCTAACCACCACATGGCAGAGGAAGATCGGTCCATGGTGAATCAAAGCAATTTTGAGCCTCAGAGAGAGGAGGCAGATGCTGAAGTACATGGGGTGCACACATTTTCGACGAAATGTCCACCTATAATGCTAAGCGTAAAATTGAATGGCTTACCCATAGCCATGGAACTGGACACTGGGGCTAGCCAATCCATCCAGTAAAAAGATGTTTGAGAGACTGGTGCAACAAAGCATTCAGACCAGCCCTGAGCCCCATCCACACGAAACTGAGAACGTACACCAAAGACCTCATCACTGTCCTGGGCAGCGCCATGGTCAAGGTCACCAACGAGGGCACGGTGCACAAACTGCCACTCTGGATTATCCCGGGCGATGGCCCCACACTGCTTGGAAGGAGCCGGCTGGGCAAAATCTGCTGGAACTGGGATGACATCCGAGCGCTATCACATGTCGATGAGGCCTCATGTACCCAGGTTCTTAACAAATTTCCTTCCCTTTTTGAGCCATGCATTGGAAACTTTTCCGGGGCGAAGGTGCGGATCCACTTGGTCCCAGAGGCACGACCCATTCACCACAAGGCGCGAGCGGTACCTCACATGATGAGGGTGAGAGTGGAAATCGAGCTGGACAGGCTGCAACCCGAAGGCATCATCTCCCCAGTGGAATTCAGCGAGTGGGCCAGACCGATTGTTCCAGTACTCAAAAGTAATGGCACGGTCAAGATTTGCGGCGGTTATAAAGTAACTATTAATCGTTTCTCGTTACAGGCCCAATACCTGCTACCTAAGGCAGACGACCTATTTGCGATATTGGCAGGAGGCAAGACATTCGCCAAGATTGACCTGACTTCGGACCACATGACGCAGGAGCTGGAGGAGTCTTCGAAGGGCCTCACCTGCATCAACACACACAAGGGACTGTTCATCTACAACAGATGCCCGTTTGGAATTCGGTCGGCTGCAGCGATCTTCCAGAGAAACATGGAGAGTCTACTCAAGTCGGTACCACACACGGTGGTCTTTCAGGACGACATATTGGTCACGGGTCGGGACACCGCCGAGCACCTCCAAGACCTGGAGGAGGTCCTCCAGCGACTGAATCGCATAGGGCTGCGACTGAAGAGGTCGAAATGCGTCTTCATGGCAACAGAAGTGGAGTTTTTGGGGAGAAAGATCACAGCGGACGGCATTCAGCCCACAGACGCCAAGACAGAGGCTATCAGGAACGCGCCCAAACCACAGAATGTCACAGAGCTGCGGTCGTTCCTGGGACTCCTCAACTATTTTGGTAACTTCCTATCGGGGTTAAGCACACTTTTAGAGCCCCTACATGTGTTATTGCGCAAAGGTGAGAACTGGGTATGGGGAAAAGAACAAGTAATTGCGTTTGAGAAAGCCAGAAACATTTTATGCTCCAACAAGCTGCTTGTATTGTATAACCCATGTAAAAGACTTGTGCTAGCATGTGACGCGTCGTCGTACGGAGTTGGGTGTGCATTACAACAAGCTAACGTTGCGGGGAAGTTGCAACCTGTCACCTATGCTTCCAGGAGCTTGTCTAAGGCCGAGAGGGCCTACAGCATGATTGAGAAAGAGGCATTCGCGTGTGTGTTCGGGGTAAAGAAAATGCATCAGTACCTGCTTGGCCTCAAATTTGAGCTGGAAACCGATCACAAGCCCCTCACATCCCTGTTCGCTAAAAACAAGGGGATAAATACTCATGCCTCAGCCCGCATACAAAGGTGGGCACTCGCGCTATCAGTGTATAACTACACCATCCGCCACAGGCCAGGCACCGAGAACTGTGTGGATGCTCTCAGTCGGCTACCATTGCCCACCACGGGGGTGGAAATGGCGCAGCCTGCAAACTTGTTGATGGTGGCGCAGCCCGCAGACTTGTTGATGGTCATGGAAGCGTTTGAAAATGATAAATCACCTGCCACGGCCCGCCAGATTAGGACTTGGACCAGCCAAGATCCTCTGCTGTCCCTAGTAAAAAACTGTTTACTGCATGAGAGCTGGGCCAGCATCCCCGTTGAAATGCAAGAGCCAATCAAGCCGTTCCACCGGCGAAAGGACGAGCTGTCCATTCAGGCAGACTGCCTGTTGTGGGGTAACCGCGTAGTGCTACCAAAAAAGGGCAGGGAGACGTTCATCTCGTATCTCCACAGCACACACCCAGGTATAGTAATGAGAACAACGCGCCCAGAGAGGCACCACTAAGTTTGTGGTCCTGGCCCTCCAGACCATGGTCGAGGATCCATGTCGACTATGCGGGCCTGTTTCTCGGTAAAATGTTCCTGGTGGTGGTGGATGCTTTTTCAAAATGGATTGAATGTGAAATAATGTCGGGAAGCACCGCCACCGCCACCATTGAAAGCCTGAGGGCCATGTTTGGCGCTCACGGCCTGCTTAACATACTGGTCAGTGACAACGGGCCATGTTTCATCAGTGCCGAATATAAAGAATTCATGACCCGCAATGGGATCAAACATGTCACCTCGGCCCCGTTTAAACCAGCCTCCAATGGGCAGGCAGAGTGGGCAGTACAAACCATCAAACAGAGCCTTAAGCGAGTCACAGAAGGCTCACTCCAAACCCGCCTGTCCCGAGTATTGCTCAGCTACCGCATGAGACCCCACTCGCTCACAGTAATGCCCCCGGCTGAGCTACTCATGAAAAGGACACTTAAAATCAGACTCTCGCTGGTTCATCCCAACCTGCATGATCAGGTAGAGAGCAGGCGGTAGCAACAAAATGTAATCGATGGTCGCGCCACTGTGTCACGGGAAATTGATCTGAATGACCCTGTGTATGTGCTAAACTATGGACATGGTCCCAAGTGGATAGCGGGCAGGGTGATAGCTAAAGAAGGGAATAGGGTGTTTGTAGTCAAACTCGACAATGGACAAATTTGCAGAAAGCACCTGGACCAAACGAGGCTGCGGTTCACAGACTGCCCTGAACAACCCACAGCAGACACCACCTTTTTCGAGCCCACAACACACACCCAAAGGATCAACGACACCACGCCAGACCAGGAAATCGAACCCATCACACCCAACAGCCCAGCAAGGCTAGGCTCACCTAACAGCCCTGCAGGGCCAACAACACGCCAGCTCAGCGAGGGCATAGCCAACACACCAGAACAGACATTTGTACCGAGACGGTCCACCAGGGAAAGAAAGGCTCCCGACCACCTCACCTTGTAAATAGTTTTCACTTTGACTTTGTGGGGGGAGTGATGTTGTGTACCTGTAAAGCATGCACTCCCATGTTCCGCCACCAGGGAGCTCATCCCCTGAAGTCCCAAGGGATCCCAGCATCCCTTGGAAGCACTGTATATAAGCTGGCCCCTAAGGCCTGTTCCTTACTCTGGAGTGTCTTATTAAAGACTGAGGTCACTGTTACTTTAACCTCCCTGTGTGCAACCTCATCTGTGTTAGGAACACAATAAATTCCTTCGTCTAAATCATTAATGTATATTGTAAATAGCTGGGGACCAGCACTGAACCCTGCGGCACCCCACTAGTCGCTGCCTGCCATTCTGAAAAGGACCTGTTTATTCCCACTCTTTGCTTCCTGTCTGCCAACCAGTTCCTCTATCCACGTCAATACATTATCCCCAATACCATCTGCCTTAATTTTGCACACTAATCTCTTGTGTGGGATCTTGTCAAAAGCCTTTTGAAAGTCCAAATATACCACATCCGCTGGTTCTCCCTTATCCACTCCACTGGTTACATCCTCAAAAAACTCTAGAAGATTTGTCAAGCATGATTTCCCTTTCATAAATCCATGCTGACTTGGACCGATCCTGTCACTGCTTTCCAGATGCGCTGCTATTACATCTTTAATAATTGATTCCAGCATTTTCCCCACGACCGATGTCAGGCTAACTGGCTTATAATTCCCTGTTTTCTCTCTCCCTCCTTTTTTTAAAAGTGGGGTTACATTAACTACCCTCCAATCCATAGGAACTGATCCATGGAATGTTGGAAATTGACCACCAATGCATCTACTATTTCTAGGACCACTTCCTAAGTACTCTGGGATGCAGATTATCAGGCCCTGGTGATTTATTGGCCTTCAGTCCCTTCAATTTCCCTAACACCATTTCCTGACTGATAAGTATTTCCCTCAGTTCCCCCTTCTCGCTAGACCCTCAGTCCCCAAGTATTTTCAGGAAGTTATTCGTGTCTTCCTTAGTGAAGACAGAACAAAAGTATTTGTTCAATTGGTCTGCCATTTCCTTTTTTCACATATCTATAGAAGCTTTTGCAGTCAGTTTTTATATTCCCTGCAAGCTTACTCTCATATGCTATTTTCCCCCTTCTAATTAAATCCTTAATAGTCCTCTGCTGAATTCTAAATTTCTCCCAGTCCTCAGGTTTGCTGCTTTTTCTGGTCAATTTATATGCTTCTTCCTTGGATTTAATACTTTCCCTAATTTCCCTTGTTAGCCACGGTTGAGCCCCCTTCCCTTTTTTATTCTTACGCCACACAGGGATGTACAATTGTTGTAGTTCATCCATGTGATCTTTAAATGTCTGCCATTGCCTATCCACCGTCAACCCTTTAAGTATCATTCTCCAGTCTATCGTAGCCAATTCACGTCTCGTACCGTTGAAGTTTTCTGCCTTTAATTTCAGGACCCTAGTCTCTGAATTAATTGTGTCACTCTCCATTTTAATGAAGAATTCTACCATATTATGGTCACTCTTCCCCAAGGGGCTCCGCACGACCAGATTGCTAATTAATCCTCTCTCGCTACATAAGACCCAATCTAGGATGGCCTGCTCTCTCGACATATTGGTCTAGAAAACCATCCCTTATACACTCCAGTAAATCCTCCTCCACAGTATTGCTACCAGTTTGGTTAGCCCAATCAATATTTAGATTAAAGTCACCCATGATAACTGCTGTACCCTTATTTCACACGCCTCTAATTTCCTGTTTGATGCCATCCCCAACCTCACTACTACTGTTTGGTGGTCTGTACACAACCCCAACTAACATTTTCTGCCCTTCCACATCATCCACGCCAATGTCTTTCCTTGCTATTGCGTTAATCTCCTCTTTAACCAGTAACACTTCCCCACCTCCTTTTCCTTCCTGTCTGTCCTTCCTGAATATTGAATACCCCCGGATGTTAAGTTCCCAGCCTTGGTTACTCTGGAGCCATGTCTCCGTAATCCCAATTACATCATATCCGTTAACAGCTATCTGCGCAGTCAATTCATCCACTTTATTACGCATGCTCCTCGCATTGAGTTCAGAGCCTTCAGGCTTGTTTTTTTAACACTCTTTGTCATTTTTGAATTATGTTGTAACGTGGCCCTTTTTGATTTTTGCCCTTGATTTCTCTGCCCTCCACTCTTGCTTTTCACCTTCCTACCTTTTGCTTCTGCCCCCTTTTTACTTCCCTCTGTCTCCCTGCATAGATTCCCATCCCCCTGCCATTTTAGTTGAAACCCTCCCCAACAGCACTAACAAACACTCCGCCAGACATCGGTTCCGGTCCTGCCTAGGTGCAGACCGTCCGTTTTGTACTGGTCCCACCTCCCCCAGAACCGGTTCCAATGTCCCAAGAATTTGTATCCCTTCCCCTTGCACCATTCCTCAAGCCATGTATTCATCTGAGCTATTCTGCAATTCCTACTCTGACTAGCACGTGGCACTGGTAGCAATCCTGAGATTACTACCTTTGAGGTCCTACTTTTTAATTTAACTCCTAGCTCCCTAAATTCAGCCTGTAGGACCTCATCCTATTTTTTTGGAAACTGGCTAAGGATAGGAAGCAGTGGTTACTTATTAGGAATGGGGTAATGATAAGTTGGGTGCCTCAGAGAGGGCTGTTGCTATATCTATGTTTCTATTTTGCATTAGCAACTTAGATTTAGAAACTTTTGCAAATTGATCAAATTCATATACATTACTGAACTGTGGGTATTGAATTTTAGAAAACACCTTACAGCATGAGTTTGATGCAGTATCTAAAGGGGCAGAATAATGACAAATTAAATTTACTATTGAGAAAGACGTTGGTTCATTAAAGGGAAAATAATGGGAAAATATATTTTTTAATTATTCATTCCGGGATGTGGTTGTCGTTGGCAAGACCAGCATTTACTGTCCATCCCTAGTTGAGAAGGTGGTGGTGAGCCGCCACCTTGAACCGCTGCAGTCCGTGTGGTGAAGGTACTCCCACAGTGCTGTTAGGGAGGGAGTTCCAGGATTTTGACCCAGCGATGATGAAGGAATGGCGATATATTTCCAAGTCAGAATGTGTGTAACTTGGAGGGAAACTTGCAGGTAATGGTGTTCCCATGCATCTGCTGCCCTTGTCCTTCTAGGTGGTAGTCACAGGTTTGGGAGGTACTGCCGAAGAAGCCGTGGTGATTTGCAATAGAAAGTGCACACTGCAACCACGGTGCGCCGGTGGGCTATTTTGTCCTGGATGGTGTCAAGCTTCTTGAGCTACACTCATCCAGGCAAGTGGAGAATATTCCATCACACTTCTGACTTGTGCCATGGAGATGGTGGAAAGGGTTTGGGGAGTCAGAAGGCGAGACATTCACCGCAGAATACCCAGTCTCTGACCTGCTCTTGTTGCCACAGTATTTATGTGGTTGGTCCAGTTACATTTCTGGTCTTTGGTGACATCCCAGGATTGGAGGATTCGGCGATGATAATGCTATTGAATATCATGGGGAGGTGGTTAGACTCTCACTTGTTGGAGATGGTTATTGCCTGGCACTTGTGTGGCATGAATGGTACTTGCCATTTATCAGCCCAAGCCTGATTGTTGTCCAGGATTTGCTGCAGGCGGGCATGGACTGCTTCATTATCTGAGGAGTTGCAAATGGAACTGAACACTGTGCAATCATCAGCGAACATTCCCACTTCTGACCTTATGATGAAGGAAAGGTCAGTGATGAAACAGCTGAAGATGGTTGGGCCTAGGACACTGCCCTGTGGAGCTCCTTCAGCGATGTCCTGGGGCTGTAATGATTGACCTCCAATAACCACAACCATCTTCCTTTGTCAGGTAGTTGCCAGTGTTGTGCCAGTGCAGTGAACATCAAGATGTAGAATCAGTTTGGCTGGAGATAAGAAATAATAAGGGGAAAAAGTCACTGGTGGGTGTAGTCTATAGGCCCCCTAACAGTAGCTGCACTGTTGGACGGAGATAAATCAAGAAATAATGGAGGCTTGTAAGAAAGGAATGGCAATAATCATGGACAATTTTAATCTTCATATTGATTGGACAAATCAAATTGATCAAGGTACCCTTGAGGAAGAGTTCATAGAGTGTATCCGGGCTTTAAAACTGAGAAGCGGAGGAATTTCTTCTCTCAGAGGGTTGTAAATCTGTGGGATTCTCTGCCCCAGAGTGCTGTGGAAGCTGGGTCATTGAATATATTTAAGGTGGAGATAGACAGATTTTTGAGCGATAAGGGAATAAAGGGTTTTGGGGAGCAGGCAGGGAGGTGGAGCTGAGTCCATGATCAGATCAGCCATAATCTTATTAAATGGCGGAGCAGGCTTGAGGGGCCAGGTGGCCTACTCCTGCTCCTCTTGCTTACGTTCGTATGTTCTGCTTCAACAGGAACCAACCAGGGAGCAGGCTATCTTACATCTGGTACTGTGTACTGAGACAGGATTAATAAATGATCTCCTAGTAAAGGATCCTCCAGGATAGAGTGATCATAGCATGGTTGAATTTCAAATTCAGTTGGAAGGTGAGAAAGTATCCTGATCTTAAATAAAGGAGATTACAAAGGTATGAAGGCAGAATTGGCTATAGTGCACTGGGAACATAGATTAAAGTGTAAGACAGTTGATAAGCAGTGGCAGACATTTAAGGAGATATTTCATAACTCTCAACAAAAATATATTCTATTGAGAAGAAAAGACTTTAAGAGAAGGGAGAACCATCTGTGGCTAACTAAGTAAGTAAAGGATGGTATCAAATGAAAAACTATGGCATACAAAGTGTCCAAGATTAGTGGGAGGATTGGGAAATTTTTAAAAACCAGCAAAGGACGACAAAAAAAATAATAAAGAAAGGAAAGATAAATTATGAACGTAAACTAGCAAGAAATATAAAAACAGATAGTAAGAGTTTCTACAGGTATATAAAAAAGAGAGTAGCTAAAGTAAACATTGTCCCTTAGAGGATGAGACTGAGGAATTAATAATGGGAAATAGGGAAATGGCAGAGACGTTGAACAAATATTTTATTTCAGTCTTCACGATAGCGAACACTAAAAATATCCCAATAATGGATAATCAAAGGGCTATAGGGAGAGAGGAACTTAAAACAATCACTATCACTAAAGAAAAAGTAATTAGTAAAATAATGGGACTAAAGCTGGACAAGTCCCCTGGACCTGAGGGCTTGCATCCTAGGCTCTTAAAAGAAGTGGCTGCAGAGATAATGGATGCATTGGTTGTAATCTACCAAAATTCCCTGGATTCTGGTGAGGTCCCAGCGGATTGGAAAACCAAAAATGTAACACACTTATGTAAAAAAGAAGCAGTAAACTATAGACCAGTTAGCCTAATATCTGTCGTTGGGAAAATGCTGGAGTCCATTAATAAAGAAGCAGTAGCAGGACATTTGGAAAAGCATAATACAGTCAAGCAGAGCCAGCATGGTTTTATGAAAGGGAAATCATGTTTGACAAACTTACTGGAGTTCTTTGACGATGCAATAAACAGCGTGGATAAGCATGAACCAGTCGATATGCTGTATTTGGATTTTCAGAAGGCATTCAAAGATGCTACATAAAAGGTTACTGCACAAAATAAAAGTTCACAGGGTTGGGGGTAATATATTAGCATGGATAGATCATCATCATCATCATCAAAGGCAGTCCCTCGGACTCGAGGATGACTTGCTTCCACTCTAAACGTGAGTTCTCAGGTGACTGAGGACTCCAATGCGGGACCTACAGTCTCTGTCACAGGTGGGGCAGACAGTGGTTGAAGCAAAAGGTGGTTGGGGAGCCTGGGTTGATGCACACTCCTTCTGCTGTTTACGCTTGTTTTCTACTTGTTCTTGGCGATGAGACTCGAGGTGCTCAGCAGCCTCCCGGATGCTCTTCCTCCACTTTGGGCAGTCTTGGGCCAGGGATTCCCAGGAGTCGAGGATTGGCTAACTAACAGAAAGCAGAGAGTCAGGATAAATGGGTTATTGTCCAGTTGGCAAACGTTAACTAGTGGAGTGCCACAGAGATTGGTGCTGGGGCCTCAGCTATTTGCAATCGATATTAATGACTTGGATGAAGGGACCGAGTGTAATGTAGCCGTGTTTGCTGATGATACAAAGGTGGATGAGAAAGAAGTAGTGAGGAGGTCACTAAGTGAGTGGGCAAACATTTGGCAGATGGAGTATAATGTGGGAAAGTGTGAGGTTATCCACTTTGGCAGGAAAAATAAAAAAGCAAATTATTATTTAAATGGAGAGAAATTACAAAATGCTGCAGTGCAGGGGGACCTGGGGGTCCTTGTGCATGAAACGGAAAAAGTTAGTATGCAGGTACAGCAAATAATCAGGAAGGCAAATGGAATATTGGCCTTTACTGCAAAGGGGATGGAGTATAAAGCCAGAGAAATCTTGCAACTGTAAAGGGTATTGGTTCGGCTGCACCTAGAGTACTACGGACAGTTTTGGTCTCTTTATTTAAGGAGGGATATACTTGCATTGGAGGCAGTTCAGAGAAGGTTCACTAGGTTCATTCCTGAGATGAAGGGGTTGACTTATGAAAAAAGGTTGAGTAGGTTGGGGTTCTACTCACTGGAGTTTAGAAGATTGAGAGATGATCTTATTGAAACATAAGATACTGAGGGGGCTCAACAAGGTAAATGCAGGGTGGATGTTTCCCCTCATGGGAGAATCTAGAACTGGGGGCATAGTTTCAGAATGTTGTCGTGGCCCATAGCCTTTGCTGTATCTAGCCAGTGGAGAGTTTTCCCCCTGATTGCCATTGAATTCAATTCTACTAGGGCTCCTTGGTGCCACACTTCGTCAAATGCTGCTTTGATATCAAGGGCAGTCACTCCCACCTCACCTCTTTTGTCCATGTTTGAACCAGGGCTTTCATGAGGTCTGGAGTGATCCATGGGGTACCCAAACTGAGCATTGGTGAGCAGGATGAGTAAGTGCTGCTTCATAGCGCTGTCAACGATATCTTCCATCATTTTGCTGATGATCGAGAGTAGACTGATAGGGCAGTAAATGCCAGATTGGATTTGTCCTGCTTTTTGTGAACAGGCCATACCTGGGCCGTTTTCCACATTGTCGGGTAGATGGCAGTCTTGTAGCTGTACTGGAATAGCTTGGCTAGCAGATGGAGCTAGTTCTGGAGCACAAGTCTTAGCAGCAAAACAGCCGGGATGTTGTCATGGCCCATAGCTTTTGCTGTATCCAGTGCGCTCACGTGGAATTAATCGAATTGGCAGAAGACTGGCTTCTATGCTGGTAGGGACCTCAGGAGGAGACTGATATAAATCATCCACTCGTCACTTCTGGCTGAAGATTGTTGCAAACGCTTCAGCCTAGTCTTTTGCACTTGAGTACTGGGCTCTGCCAACATTAAGGGTGGGGATATTCATGGAGCCTCCTCCTCTCGTTAGTTGTTTAATTGTTCAGCATCATTCACGACTGGATGTGGCAGGACTGGTGAGCTCCGATCTCATCTGTTGATTGTGGGACCGCTTAGCTCTGTCTATAGCATGCTGATTCCGCTGTTTACCATGCACGTAGTCCTGTGTTGCAGTTTCCCCAGGTTAATGCCTCAATTTTAGATACACCTGGTGCTGCACCTGGCATGCTCTTTTGCACTCCTCATTGAACCATGATTGGTCCTCTGGCATGATGGTAATGGTATGACATTACAGATTGTGGTTCATTGTCTGGTTGGCAATCAGTAACTAATGGGGTGCCACAGGAATCAGTGCTGGGACCCCAACTGTTTACAATCTATAGTAACGACTTGGAAGAAGGGACTGAGTGTAACGTAGCCAAGTTTGCTGATACAAAGATGGGAGGAAAAGCAATGTATGAGGAGGACACAAAAAATCTGCAAAAGGACATAGACAGACTAAGTGATTGGGCAAAAAATTGGCAGATAGAGTATAATGTTGGAAAGTGTGAGGTCATGCATTTTGGCAGAAAACATCAAAGAGCAAGTTGTTATTTAAATGGAGAAAGATTGCAAAGTGCTGCAGTAGAGTGGGACCTGGGGGTATTTGTGCATGAAACACAAAAGAATAATATGCAGGTACAGCAAGAGATCAGGAAGGCCAATGGAATCTTGACCTTTATTGCAAAGGGGATGGAGTATAAAAGCAGGGACGCCTTGCTACAGTTATACAGCGTATTGGTGAGGCCTCACCTGGAATATTGCGTGCAGTTTTGGTTTCAATATTTAAAAAAGGATATACTTGCTTTGCTTTGGAGGCATTTCAGAGAAGGTTCACTAGGTTGATTCTGGGGATGAGGGGGTTGATTTATGAGGAAAGGTTGAGTAGGTTGGGCCTCTACTCATTGGAACTCAGAAGAATGAGAGGTGACCTTATCGAAAGGTATAAGATTATGAGGGGGCTTGACAAGGTGGATGCAGAGAGGATGTTTCCACTGATGGGGAGACTAGATCTAGCGGGCATGATCTTAGAATAAGGGGCCGCCCATTTAAAACTGAGATGAGGAGAAATTTCTTCTCTCAGAGGGTTGTAAATCTGTGGAGTTCGCTGCCTCACAGAGCTGTGGAAGCTGGGACATTGAATAAATTTAAGACAGAAATGGACAGTTTCTTAAACAATAAGGGGATTAGGGGTTATGGGGAGCAGGCAGGGAAGTGGAGCTGAGTCCATGATCAGATCAGCCATGGTCTTATTGAATGGCGGAGCAGGCTCGAGGGATTGTATGGCCTACTCCTGCTCCTATTTCTTATGTTCTTATGTTCTTAAAACAGTTCTGCTGCTGCTGATGGCACACTGCGCCTCATGCATACCCAGTTTTGAGCTGCTGGATCAGTTCTGAATCTATCTCATTTAGCATAATGGTAGTGCCACACAATACGATGGAGCGAGTCTTTAGTTTATATGTACCTTTTGCCATTATTATCCCTTTAACAAACCACCTTTTCTCTCCATTTTTGATTTAATGTTTTCCCAATTACAATTTTCAAGCTACTTGTTACTTATATGTGATTTATCCCTTTTACGTGGATCAGCACTTTTTTTTCAAAATCAATCCCAATTTTCAATGTATTCCATTTCTTCTTCTCTTGAATTTATAGTCACATTTTATGAGACTTTTCAAGAATATGACACTGAATTCATCAAGGATCTGACAGAAATATATTTTTATGAATGGCAATATAACTCTGAATCCACATTAAAAATTAATTATAACACAAGTTCTGGTGAACCCCAACCTCTCCTTTGGTAGATGTACCCAATAGAAAAGATGATAAAGCTCTGCTCATGTAAATAAGGCAACCTTGGACTGTAGAAAGAGAATTGGCAGATTATAGCTGCGAAATTAGGCTCGGTAGTGCCTGTTGTTCCATCCGGGAACCAAAATAGCATCCACTGCACCCGTGCACACTTCTGCTGTGATTTGTGCCGGACGCCATCTTGGTGAAGGTATTAGGGCACAGCTGGAAGTAGGCAGATCATGACGGTAATCAGCATGCAATGCTGTCATTTTGGTGATCCATGCTCGAGCCTACACTATCTCTTAACCACGCGCTGAATTCTTAAGCAGCACGCAGGACCCCCGCCTTCGTTATTTAAAGGGATCATCAACTACTTACTGGTGAGTTGATGATTGATTTCTTCTGGCTGTTGCTACAATTCTAGAAGTGTTGGTGCTTTCCATAGTTCCTTTAAGTTGCAAAATTCTACAGGGCATAGGGTGGCAAGTTCGGAAGGACTTTTTGCTGACTTCAAGGCTTCTGCCCAAACCAGTTGATCCCAGGTGTGGATCCACTAGTATGCCTTCCTCTTGGACTAGAGCATGACTGGGAGAATGAGGCCTTGTAGAGCAGGTCAAGTTGCTAGAAAAGGGAGGAGGAGAAGGAGAAGGGCTATCAGCAGGAGGCCATATCTGCCCAGGGTGTTCAGGGACCAATTCTCCTACCTGCTTGTGTGAGATGTCTGCGCTTCAATAAGGATGCTCTCACTGAAATCTGCCAACTGCTGCAGCCACTACTGCCACCTCAGAGCAGGGCAAGGACTGCATTGCCAGTGGCTGTGAAGGAGACTGTGGCGATTAACTTTTATGCGTGTGGCTTCTTCCAGGCTGGAGATGGAGAAATTAGCAATATCTCACAGTCTGCTGTCCAGTGTTCCATAAGGGAGGCCACTGAAGCTTTGTATTCCAAGAGTGAAAACTACATTTCATTCTCTCTTGCCAGAGACAAGCAGGCGGAGTGAGAACAAGGGTTTGCTAGGATTGTAGGCTTCTCCATAGTGCAGAGTGTCATTGACTGCATGCAGATTGCTTTGCAGGCACCGCCATGTATCAGAAGCAAAAGGAATTCCAGTCCCTCAATGGCCAGCTGGTGTGTGACCATAAGTTCATGCCTGATATCCTTGCACCAGTCATGATGCCTTCATTCTGTGGCAGTCCGCTGTGTCAGCTGCATTTCAGCCACCATGGCAAACCAAAGGGTGGCTACTGAGCGACAGAGGCTATCCGCTGATGACATAGCTCATGACCCAAGTTCACAACCTACCCACACATGTCCAGCATGCATACAATGATAACCCATGCTGCCATGATAAAGCAGACCACTGGCATGCTGAAGCAACAATTTTGCTGCCTGGACTGCTTTGGAGGAGTCTCAAGATTCATGGTGTACTGCTGCATGCTGCACAACCTCGCCATCATGAGGGGACAGCCCTTGCCACCAGCTATCAGCTGAGCAACTGAGGAGCAGGAGCATGAGGAGATGAAGGAGGTCGCGGAGTGGCCAGGGTGCGAGGACAAATATTGTCTTCCTGAGAGAGGACAGCAAGCTCGTTCTCTGTGGAGCCATTGCCACTCTCCTGGGGTGGCATCTCAGCAATCCTAATAATCTGTTGGAGGACAGATGGACTACTGTGACACCCTTGGTGTTCCTTTGAACACTGAAATCCAGAGCCAAGATGGCAGCAGTCTCAGCTTCCACTCCAGCACTCAGATGATGGGTGGCTGCTGCTTGTGCTTGAAACATCGACCATCAAACCCCGCATCATGATCATGTCCACAAGTGGGCTAATGGAGTTGGCCACCACTTCCATGCTGGAAAGGATGTGCCTCAAGCTCTGCGCAAAGCCCTGTGCCAAGTTAGTGCCGGACTGCTCCATGTTTAACATTGCACGCAGGCTTTCTGGCAGGCTTCCCAATGCACCAAGCATTTTGTTTTGTACACCCATCAGCCTTCTTATGTAGCCTGCTCCATTGAAGTCCTCATCTGAGTCCTCTGCAGCAGAACTCCGGGGAGCTGGGACCTGCGATAACTTTACCCCCTGCCCTGGCTGCAGCCCACTCGTGACTAATGTCTCACCAAGTGCAGATCCAACCTCTAATCTATCCTCTGAGATACATGCCATGTGTGTACCTGAGCATATGGCTGTGAGAGTGAAATCAACTGATGGTGTATTTTCATCAGCACTCTCTGTTGGTGTTCCTCCACTGCCTGGCCAGTTTGCACTTCTTGGGTATCTGAAAGGAGAAAGGCACAAGGATAAGGTGGTGATGAGGAGCAGGGCACGTGCTTACACCATCTGCAGCTTGTAAGTCAGAAGAGACTGTGGAATGAGGAGGAAGTGGGATGAGAAGGAGGATTTGGTTATGAGGATACCATCATATTTAATTGATTTAGGCCCCCTTCCCACATCCCACTGGCAATGGCCTCAGCAATGGCCATTCCAGTAATGGCCGGCACCATCACCTCCATCGGATTAGGACATGCTGTTAACTCCTGTTAGCTCCTGCTGCCTCCGGTTGTGCACCACCTTGTGTTGCAAGAGAGGGGGAAGTGTGTCAGAGTGTTTTGCAATCTGTTTGGGTGATATGGCTGTCATGGATGAATAGCTGGCAGTGTGTGCATGCCATCAGATGTGGATGTGAGGGTTCCAGCAGTGCTAAGTGTGTGAGGATGCTGTGGAGCATATGAATGTAGGTATGAGTCCTGATTGATAAGAGATTGTCAGTAGGTGAGTGATGGGAATGCGATGAATTGAAGAATATCTGAGGCTAGTGGTGCAATTGGTAGATATAGCAGTTGAAGATCCAATCACTGACCTTGACCACTGGTGTGAGGTCAATGCGGCAGTGCATCCAGGTGGCCTCCACGTCAATCTGCTCCCACTTTTTGATCGAGTGTCTGGAGGGTCTCCTGGCCCCCTGCCGGTACAGGACATCTCTCCTCCTTTTCACCTCCTCCACTAAGACCTCCAGTGCAGCGTCTGAAAACCTTGGAGCTCACTTTCTCCCCCGTTGTGCCATTCCTCACTCTTTCCCAGTGCAGATTCACTGCCTACACGATCCCAGCACCTGTTCCAGCCTCAATGCACCTCCCCTTTAAGAGGTGCAGGCTAGCTTTAAGTGGTGCTAGGAAGTTACAATATTGGGCCCTCTGCTGATGCATGCAGTCAATGAACAGCACAGTTAGCACAGGTTGCAGGCAGCGATCATGCTAATCAGCAGGCAGCACAAAGATGGTGTGCTGCTTGCATTTCAATCAACGGGCGCGGGCTAAATGCGCACGGCAATCCCCTCCCCCATTTTCAGGTGCTATCGAATTTAGCCCCCAATGTGTTCTAATTTCCTTTGCTTATCAGTGATTATTACTGCACCACACAGTGCTTAAGGACTATGATGTCATAGTAGTTTTTTTATTCAGTATTTCTCTGTCAACAAACCAAAATATATTTTTCTTGTTCAATGTCACAACCTACCACGTAGTCTTTGGTTTGTAATTGAAAGGCAAGAAGGACTTCAATTTATATCACAGCAGGACATTCCAAAGCACTTTACAGCTAATGAAGTGCTTGTGAAGCGTGGTCACTGTTTGGCTACTTCTGCTGTGGAGTTCATGTTCAATGACAGGCTTAATAATTCAGATAGTTGGAACCTTTGAAGTGAAGAAAAGAGTAGCACAATCTTTAAGGACAGTTCGACATGAATAACTGAAGTTTCCTAGCTAATCAGAATTCAGTGTCATATTCACAATTTGAATATTCATTCAAGAGACTAGTGAAGGAAAAATAGAATAGATTGAAAAATACATTTTATTCTACTCCAACCATCTTGAATTAGCCATACAGTTAAGGGGTTGAGATTCTACTTTCATTGTCTGTTGGTTTTTACAGAAACCTAAAAGGGCATTAAGTCTCTAAGCTGCTTGCTTGGCCCTAATGCATTTTTGCAGATAGGCTGAAGGGCAGGAAATAGAGAGTGCTTTTAACATTTAGATCATGCTGTTTTGTGTAAATTGTTTGTGATACATGCCATTAGAAGTTTCTTTCCTAGCCCTGCTGTCTTATGAAGAGTATCTAGGAAGTGTCAGTAATCAAATTATAAATGTCCCTGAACTCTTCAGCAAACCGGCTTAATTTCATATTCACTTTCTAAGGGAAGGTTGAATTTGCTGATTTTCAGTTGGTTGATCATAAATTTAATTCACGCTCAGACAGTACAAACTTTTATTGTCCTGTGCTCAATTGAGATATGCTGCCTTGCATTCCACAGATTACGATTCTATAACCTGAAGCAGTTTTCCACTTGATCCTCCCTTTATCAGAAAACTCTATTGTGGCAGGATACCAATCATCAAAATTCATCTCCAGCTGACAGCCCAGCTCTTGAAAGGAAAGGTTAAGGACTTGCCAGTTCTCTGATTTGACAATTCAATTTTTACTGCATTCAAGAATGAATTCTACCTGTTTGTGCAAGCATGCATATGAATTCCTAATGATGAAGTATGCATTATTGGGCACATATAAGTATAAAGCTGTGTACTTGTAAATAATATTAAAGAATACAATACATATTGTGGTTTTCAGTTGTAGTAGTAGCAAATTTATTCCCGGGGTACTGCTGCTGAAGTAAACTGGTGTAAAATCAGCAATGGCTTCATGGATTTCCATCTAACTTAAATCAATGTTCTCATAGTGCTAACACTGCAGGCTTGAAAAAATATTCTGGGATATATCATGGAATAAGACTCATGATAGTGTTCAGCAAAAACTGTCAATAAATTCCTTCCACTTGCTCTAGTGCATTGAGTTGCAAGACATCATTACAACTTAGCAGAGCATGCAGCAAGCAGTAAAAATACATTGATTAGTTAAGACTGTTGATCTGGGCTTATAGTTTTAGACAAAATTGTTCTGGAAAGTAGGTGTACTTGTCCTATGAGGAAAGGCTTGAGCCAAAATTAACCAGTAATTGCTGTATTTCTCAATGTCAACGTCAGGACAGCAGAAAGTTGTATAAACACAAATCCGAATTGTGTTGTAACATTCCCATGGAGGAATTGCCTTCTGTACCCTGAAACATTGCCTGGAGGATGCAGTAACCTTTGCATTCCACATTAAGTATTTACATGGTAAATATGCCATTCCTCACCATTCCATTCTGTTTATATTCTCAATAGTGAGAATGATCTTTCTCACAAATAACACTGACCTTTGTGGTCTTAATACTAGAAAAGACTTCTGTTGATTCTGACTAGCTGCTTATTGTTACTATACAGAGCGTAGTCAGAGATGGGCTTTAACTTACTGCCACCAGATAATTTACCGAGCAAAATGATCGAATTGCAGCATATTTCTTGATTTTGAACTGCTGATGTGCTCTGCAAATTAGAATACTATTGTAAAGCTGGTTAATGCAATCTTGAATTGTTAATCTGAATGTATCGACTACCAATAAATGTGCAATTATATGTAACTGTACTGCTAATTGAAAAGAAAATTGTATTGAGCTCTGAAAGATGAATTTACTTTCTCACTTTGAGAAAATAAAGTTCCTGTTACAATCAGACAAAACTGTTGATACCCCGTTAAACAGATCTAAATCTTAGAAGTAAAGTTATTATTTTCATTATGTTGTCCTTCTCTAGGTATGAGTTTGAAAATTTAATTTCAGATTCTGTCTTTGGCTTGGACAAGAAAACTCAAATCACCATAAAGGTTGTACTAGTTGGATACAGCAGATTCATAAAAATGCTACATATATGTTTATAAAACACCTGCCAGTCACCTCTTTCCAGCTGTTAACCGCACAGCCTCAGAAAGAAACATGTTACAAGAATCCATTTGGACATCATGCATGATATTGAGGCTTCGGAAAGGTTGCAGAGGAGGGTCACTAGATTAATTCCCAGTTAGAAGTTATAAGAGCTGGGACTCTAACTTTGGAGAAGCATAGACTTAGGGGTGATCTAATCGAGATTTATAAGATGATGAAAGGAACCGATTATGTTGAAGAGTCCCGATTCCCCCCACCCCCAAATTGGCCTGGGTTTTTATCTGGTTCTTCACCTCACCCAGGACATCACACAGTTTTAGGAGGAGTGGAAAGCGTACATAAGGTATCACAATTGTGTGGGACAGGCTGGATGGACTAGAGGGTCTTTTCTTGTCCGTCGGCTTGTATGCTCACACATAATAATTAAGGAATTATGTTACGTGTCTAAACATTACTTTAAGAGCAAGCTCTCAGAATCAGGATCATCCTTTATACAGTTTTAAATTCAGTTAGATTAAAAAACCTTTTGTTTATTATATATCCCTACTCTTCTGAATTATTTTGACTGCTGCCTACTTGTGTATTTCCTCAGGGTGAGGTACCCACTGTTGTAACATTTTTTTTATATTGGTAAAATATTTGATTAAGTTATATAACTCAGGATTACTGGTTCCGCTGTAAACCCAAAATATGACATCAATTGTTTAATTTACTTAAGGGATAAAAGTTAGTTAGGGCTGTAAGTTTATACCGAAGTAATTGATGTACAATTCTGATTCGATAAAAGCTGTCTTGGCACAACTAAGTCTTCTAAATAAATGAGCTGAGTGTTCAGACTATAAGAGGGAAATAATAGAGAAGCATTCATGGAATTAAATCTGAATTTATTTCAAGACTGAATAAGTAATAGTCCAAATATTACTGTTGACATCATCAATGGACAAATAATTAACACATTAATATGACTTTCCTCTGTCCACTTTTTAATGTAGGCATTAAACTTTTTTAAATGGGTTGATGGCACTGCTAAAATAGTAGAAAGAGAAATAAAGTAATACGTTCTACGCAAGAATGGCAGGAATAACGTCAACAGTTATTTAAGTGTCTTTCAAGTAACATAATACAATCTAAATGTAGTAATTTGCCATTTCCAGTTTTACCAAAGATAAGTACAGTGCTTTGTTTTCTTAAAATAGAGAAAATTTAAACATTTCCACACTGTAAATAATATTTTCATACTAATATTTTGTAGTGTAAGAAATTTTGATTTTTTTGGGGGTCTCAATTCTATTAATGATTATTAAAGTTACAGCAAAAATGGAGACAGTTCTAATTTTGAAATTAAATGTCCACTTAGAAATAAAACTACCAATATTTTTACAGTGAAAATGAGGCATCTTGCATTCACTACCATAAAACTGCTTTCCGAGAAGAGGCCTCCAGTGTTTCAGACTGCCAGTTATTCTCCGCCTGTTTCAGACTACTTTACTGTTGACTTATTGGACTATAGAGATTCTGCAGTTTATTGGTTGACTGACATCACATTCAGTCTTTTCTAAATAGCCTGCGACCGTCGCAGTCTCCATCTTATTCACTCGCGTAGTTCAGAGTTAATTAAGAGTTGGTAGCCTCATAACTTTTAAAAATAAATTTTAAATTAAGACAAATATCTTTGCATGCCTGTTTCTTTTAAAGGAAACAAGTTGTACTACTGACATCATTGAGAGAGGTGAATTAGAGGAGTTACTGACCCTGAAGGCATGAAGAACTGAATTAACATCAGTAACTAAAACAATTTAACCTAGAGTTTTCAATGTAGTCAGTACTACTTGGTGTGATAGTTCAGCTCTGAGACAAAATCAGGCTCAATAAATCGTCAAAACCAGGCCCCCTCAAATAAATAAAAATATCAACAGAAATAAGTATCAAAAGGATGCCAAAGAAAGATGGATCTTTTCAATTTTTACAAGGGGATCTGATGGTGAAACAGTCTCTTTATGGCTTATATGGTCCCTCATCCTTCAAACAGGATATTGAAAGCAGGAATGTCACAAAATAAGTGTTGCTAGTTTTCACTAGTTTTATAATTAGATAAATACCAGTAACTACCCAGTCTAATTTCTGGATAAAATTCTGCACCTAGCATATGTCCATGAGACACAGGAAATTGTCCTTGACCATAGCGCATAAAACCCATTATATATATATAAAAATTCCAGCTACACAGAAGACATACTGAAGAGAAAGAAAACTGAAGGAAATAGATGCAGCAAAATGACAGTAAAAGTGAGAAAAAGAGTAAGAGACAAATAAGGGCCAACCTTCCTGTGGACCCTTTGTCTATGTGCTGGACAGGAACAGAGCAACCAAAGTGCACTGCACCCAGGCCTCAGGATGCCTGGATTTGATGGACTGGGTCATTATCATACACCAGTTCTACCCATGGCGAAGGCTGCCTTCTGGCAGGCCTTTGGGCCTGAAAGTTGGGCAAAAAGGTCAGCTGTTCTTGTAGCTCTGAGTGGCTTGCACGAGCAGCAATGGCTGCCATTGTTGGGGCCTTCTGTTCTCCACTGTCAAAAATTGTTGCAGTGGCTGTAAGGAAAATATATCACTTATCTCTTGACGCCTTTCTTGCATTGCTGCCTGTAGCCCTCAGACTCTCCAATCTGTAGGGTGGTCCAGGCAGAAAGACCAAAGAGAGTTTTGTCAGGGCACCCCATTGTCTGGATGTCCTACCAGTCATTGTATAGGAGAACAACAATAACAACTTGAATTTATATAGCGCCTTTAACGTGGTGAAACATCTCAAGCTACTTCACAGAAGTATTATGAGACAAAAAAACATTGACACTGAGCCACATAAGGAGAAATTAGGGCACGTGACCAAAAGCATGGTCAGAGAGGTAGGTTTTAAGGAGCATCTTAAGAGGATAGAGAGATGGAGACGTTTAGGCAGGGAATTTCAAAGCTTAAGGCCTGAGCAACAGAAGGCACAGCAACCAATGGTTGAGCGATTATAATCAGGGATGCTCAAGTGGGCAAAATTAGAGGAGCACAGATATCTCGGGGGGGGTTGTGGGACTGAAGGAGATTACAGAGATAGGGAGGGCAAGGCCATGGAGGGATTTGAAAACAAGAATGAGAATTTTGAAATCGAGGCGTTGCTTAACTGGGAGTCAATGTAGGTCAGTGAGCACAGGGGTGATGGGTGAGCAGGACTTGGTGCGAGTTAGGACATGGGCAGCCGAGTTTGGATCAACTCAGGTTCATGTAGGGTAGAATGTAGGAGGCCAGCCAGGAGGGCATTAGAATAGTCAAGACTAGAGGTAACAAAGACATGGATGAGGGTTTCAGCAGCAGATAAGGTAAGGCAAGGGAGGTGACGGACGATGTTGCGGAGGTGGAAATAGGCGATCTTAGTTATACTGCGGATATGTGGTCGAAAGTTCATTTCAGGGTCAAATATGACACCAAGATTGCGAACGGTGTGTTTCAGCCTAAGATAGATGCTAGGGACAGGGATGGAGTCAGTGGCTAGGGAACAGAGCTTGCAGCGGGGACTGAAAGCAATGGCTTCGGTCTTCCCAATATTTAATTGGAGAAAATTTCTGCTCATCCAGAACTGGATGTCGGACAAGCAGTCTGTTCATTTCGAGACTGTGGAGGGGTCGAGAGAAGAGGTAATGAGGTAGTGCTGGGTATCATCAGCGCACATGTGGAAACTGACACTGTGTTTTCGGAATATGTCGCCAAGGGGCAACATGTAGATGAGAAATAGGAAGGGGACCAAGGTTAGATCCTTGGGGGACACCAGAGGTAATGATGCGGGGGCAGGAAGAGAAGCTGTTGCAGGTGATTCTCTGGCTACGATTAGATAGATAAGGTTGGAACCAGACGAGTGCAGTCCCACCCAGCTGGATGACAGTGGAGAGGTGTTGGAGAAGGATGGAGTGGTCAACATGTCAAAGGCTGCAGACAAGTCATGAAGGATGAGAGGGATAGTTTGCCTTTGACACAGTCACAAAGGATTTCATTTGTGACTTTGATGAGAGCCGTTTCGGTACTGTGGCAGGTGTGGAAATTGTGGAGGGATTCAAATATGGAGTTGGTGGAAAAATGGGCACGGATTTGGGAGGCAACAACATGTTCTAGGACTTTGGAGAGGAAAGGGAGGTTGGAGATGAGGGTGATAGTTTACAAGGACAGAGGGGTCGAGGGTGTTTTTTTGAGGAGAGGGGTGATGACGGCAGATTTGAGGGAGAGGGGACAGTACCTGAGGAGAGAACTGTTAACAATGTCAGCTAACATGGGAGCCAGAAAAAGATGTTGGGTGGTCAGCAGTTTGGTGGGAATAGGATCAAGGGAGCAGGAAATGGGTCTCATGGACAGGATGAGCTTGGAGAGGTCATGAGGAGAGATCGGAGAGAAACTGGAGAAAGATGTGAGGTCAGGGCTAGGACAGAGGAAGTTTGGCTTGGAGGGCTAGGATAAGGAAGGGAAGAGGAAGAGGCAGCTGAAAGGATGGTCTCAATCATAGACACAAAGAAGCTCATGATCTCCTCACACTTGTTGTCGGAGGTGAGGGTGGAGACTGGGGAGAGGGGTTTAAGAAGATGGTTAGCAGTGGAGAATAGGTGCCAGGGTTTACCTTTACATTCCAGAACAATAGCAAAAGTTGCATCTTCGTCCTTGGGGGATATAACAAATAAACAAGCATCAACAGCATTTGGATCTTTAAGATCTCAGGAATATTTACCAAAATACGTTTCCAATATTGGATTTGACTGCACATGGCCAAAAAATCTGCGTTACTTTTTGTTTCATGATTTAATTACATGAAACATTTCATCTACTAAAATTTGTAAGACAGTGACACAAATAAATTATAATCCTATATTTTACTATTTCAAATATTTCACTACCGTATGATTCTGTGGTGACTCCAAGTGATTTTTATGTTCTAATTGCCCTGGCCAGGAAGATATGTGCATGGCCTTGAACTTGTTCCCATTACTTTTCGAATTACTGTCTCCATGATTTTTCCCCCTGAAAGAATTATTGCACTGTCAAAGTGCTTCATGAAACGTCTATATGACTGAAATGGAAGGGACCAATGATTGCAAATTCTGATTGTTGCATGCAGCGACTGATATGAGGTTAGGCCCGTAAGTTATTTCATCTGAAATCTATTGGCCCAGAAATCCCGGTTTCTCCTTCCTGCGGGCGTTTGACTGGATTCTACAAAAAAGATGCGCACTTACCTGTTCCTGCTGCATTCATGCGAGTTCCCGGTACTGAGGCCTCCACTGACTGCGCATCACAGCGCGTGCATGTCAGGACATGCGCAGGGCTGGAGCTGCAGTTACATGGATCTGGGCAGCCAATCAAGGTAAAGTATGTTCTCATTCATAATAATGGGAACTCCGTAAGTTGGAGTTCCCATTATAATGAATGAGAACCCCCCCCCCCCAAACACCCAAAACACTAATAAAAAATAGAAAAAATACACTACATATTTAACATTAATTTAAATTAAAATTATTTATGCATTTAAAAAAAAAATCTGATTTTTTTAAAAAGTTTTTTAAATTATGCTTTAAAATAAATTTAATACAGTGGGCAGGGTTTAAAAAAAAATGTTTTTTTTTTTAATTTTATTTTTTATGTTTTACGTGTGTTGACACCTGTAAAAGTAGGCTATGCACCTGCTTTTATCAGGCGCAAGAGTTTTCAGGACATCCGCTGGGCAAGAGATGGGTAAATATCCCAATCTCTTGCCCATGCGAATGTCCTGGCTGCCGCGATACGGAGGATCTGTCAAACTCCAGCTTGACAGATCGGAAAACCTGTTTTCGGCTCATACGCATTGTGCACTGAAAATCGGCTTTTGCGATGCCTTCCCGGGTCCGTACACACTCCGTACGGACCTGGGAGGCCGGAATTTCTGGGCCATTATATTTCTTGAGAATTATTCAACTGAGTAGTCAGACAATTGTTCGGCATTCATCTTGGATATCATCTGAAAATGTGATCAATTTTTTATGAGCCTGGCCAAGGCAGTAAAGAAGTTAACTTTTTTCATGAGCCATAAGCCGATTTTTTTTAATGCACATCAACACAGGTTCCTATTCTATAAGTAAACATTAGCTTTAATAGTTGAACTATTTACTATGCCAAGTAAATAAAATCTTAAACTCGCATATCAAAATGATCCAATAATAGTGAGTTTTGCAAGATTTTGATCACATTTCAAAGATTTAGTATTCAATCTTCATATATCAATATAAAATTCTCTTGTGATTACATAAATTTTAAAAAAGTAGATTATCATTATTTTATATATTACTGCCCTAATTTTTAGGAAATTTCATTTAAAAATGTCTGTAGATAAAGCTTTGGCAAATAACTTTATTTTCAAATAAAGTATAAACATTAATAGTTACTGAGTAAACATCCAGTTCATTTTCACTTTGGCATTGTACAGTTTTACTGATGGAATCCATCTTTTATGGCAATACAGAAGCTTCTGCTTGATGAGGATACCTCTGTGGTAACAAAGGTTTCTATTTTGTTCAATTGTTTCAAATAACCAAAGTTTACAGCGTATGTATTTATATGTAAGGCTCGCGATAGTATTTTCCACTTAAGTGCTATAGAATTGAGGCTACTAATACACTTCCACAGCATGTTTGCATTAAATGGTAACGGTGGACCATTAACCATCTTGGATCTCTTAAAAAGCCATTGCAGGAGCTTATCTAAAGCAAGTCATACTAGCTAGGTTTTATTCCCATGTTTTCTCCCCTCCTTTCCTGAAGGCACTGACTCTTGTTACTATAGTCCCAGAGACTCCACATAAAATATTTTGAAAGAATTCTGCTGTTAAAAAAAACACTAAGCACATTCATATAGGATCCTTCAGAATTTAAAGTAATGAAAACAGGTCACATGACAAGGCATGCCATTTAATGCCAAGTGTCAACTGCAATGACAAGTAGGGATTAGTGCTCATGTGTTGCACTACAGGGTTAGCCTGGGGTTAGGATTGTTTAATCACGTTGTTTATCATTTTTGCTGTAATGTATTCAGGTAGGAGTTACCTACTGCGCTGGTATCAGTGTGCGTTACTGCTGCATCTAACTCCACCTGTAATTTTATCTTCATTTTAAGCACCAGTGCTCCATAATGTACTTACCTAGAGCTTTGGCTGAATTACATTTTGAGGGTGCTATTGTTTCACAATGCAATCTAACTGGAATGCTAGAATAATGAAAAGAATGGTAAATTAAATATCATGCAAATATGATTTATAAAAATACCAATTTCTGCTCAATAGAGCACCATTAAGGTTTTTGCCATCTCAGGACTTAAGAAAATGTAAACTTTACACTGACAGTAAGCAAAGCAGTTAGCAGATAGCTTGCACTCGATAAACCTCATTTGGCGTATTCAAATATAGGATGTGATTCATGTAAGGCAGCACATACACACAAACTTGATAAGGCACAAAGGAAAGCAATAACATTAGTTTTAAGGGATTACGGGAAAGTTCAGTAATTCAGCCACATGGTATAAAAAGAAATGCAATAGCACTGATCGAAAGTTGGTTGATGGACAGAAAGCAAGAGGGTTAATGGATGGTGCCGGGATTGGAGAAGTGGTGTATCCTGGGGTCAGAGCTGGATTTACTATTGTTCTTGGCACTTACAGGCCGTGCTTTCGCTACCTCGACGGGTCCGTGGTGGGTGACATCGGTGGTGGGTCCCGACCCCGCTGCTGGCTTCAGCCCTGTAGCATTGAGGTGCTGCAAACACTGACCAGCACTGCACGGAGATGGATGGCGGCACCCAGGCTCTTCCATGACTCCCTCCATAAGCTTTTGGAGGGAGTCACAGCACGCAGGGAGGTTCTCTTCCATTCCAATGGGCAGAAGAGAGCTCCCGAGGAGACCAACGCAGCCTGGTTGCACATTGCATAGGAGGACACCAGCAGGGATATCATTAGGAGGACCAGGCTGCAGTGGTGCAAACCTTTCAATGATCTCAGTAGATCATGAAACGTTATTGCAAAGCCACACAGAAACTCATCCTGCTGTGCCACTCATCACATCCCCATCACTCTGTCTTCCCTACCCTACTCACACCAACTTACCTTGCACCTCCACTCATCCCTGTCTATATACATTATCACTTGCCCATTTCACTAGCCATCCCTTACACTCACCCTCATCCTTGTATAATCATACCAACTAACAACACACAAAGGTAGGCACTTGGGTGTTTTATACAATGCTCATGTAAAGTTTCTCTTAATGTGATGTCAAACATTGAAACCTTTATTTTCAGCACTTTGCATTCTTGGACAGATCTGTGTGCACCTTTGGAAGTGGTTTAGTGAGTACTGAGACATAACAGTAGCCCACCCCTCCCCCCGGCAATGGTGATGAGTGTGAAAAAATTGGCTTGGGCATTGTATAAAAGCTTTATGTGGAGTAGTGCTAACCTCACACATCATATGTCAGTTAAGGGTGTACAGCATCAAGTGAAGTAAATCTGGCTAATGTGAAGCCATCCCTGGCATCCGGAGCAGCAATGTGGTCGGGTGCTGATGCTCTGTGTCCTGTGCAGCATCAGTTGATTGTGGAGAAGGTTGGTGTTGTTGGTGGTCCTGCTGGTGTTGGGGCTCATTGTGGCGGGATTCTGAGGACCAAGGTGAGATAGTTTCAAGGGCACCGATGCCGGTGAATTAGATGGCAGGTGAAACAGAAATGACAAGCGATCCGTCAGTGGTGAGAGAGGTTGTTCCAATGAGGTGACAGTGAATAGAGAGTTTGCTCCAAACACTTGGAAATCTGCATTAAGTTCAATCTGTGTCCTAAATGCAGTACGCAACAGCTCCTGAGCTTGGAATGTGAACAACTGTGAGTTGGAAAATTTTATAGCACATTTGAAGCTGTCAAGTAATGAGATGATTCCATGCTCCCAAACCCTTTACCTGACGGCATCCCCGAGCAGCGTAGATCCCGTGGGCGACCTCATAAAACGTAAAGGTGAGCTCAAAATACTTCTTAATGGACTGTTAACAAGGTCATAATGACCTGAATTGCCTCCCCCGCCGCTGCGTGTCGGGTCTGTTACAAACTGACAGACCCAACATCTGGGAAAGGTGCATGGCAGCGGGTACACAGCGGGGTCCAAAACTACTGTCAAAAAAAAAATTGCCCACCTAACCCACTACCGATCGTGTTCGTTGACTCCCCTGAAAAATTCCCCCCATAGATTTGCCCTTGGGCATAGGAAGCTTGATATTAAAATTGATAATGGAGTCTCCTGTTAAATTGATGCAAGAGTCTCAGTTATGTTATGGGTGTGCTGATAGGACAAGAGCCCGATCCTGGACACATACATACAGCCATGCATATCACATTGAAAGCCAGATGAGGTAGATAGATGAGTTGCTTTGCATGCCAGGTGCTTGGTACCCAGATCTCACAAACCTCAAAAGCACAGCTGGCCCTGTTAATCCCGTAAGTGACGTCGTCGTCAAATGTGGCTTTCTGTGAGAGAACGCAACCAAGGTAGCAGAATTAGTCTGTGACTTTAAGAGGTATGTTGCTGTTTGTTAACCATACGGGGTGTGACTGGATGACCAGGTATGGGCTGGACCATGAATTCAGTCTTATGTAAGGTGATTGTAAGGCCAAAATTCTATGCCAAAGCTCAAAACATCAGATCGCAGCTAAATGCCCTCAAAAGTGAGAGCGGGCAACAAGAATGTTCCTGACGATTATCTGCATAATAGTGTAATATCTCCAAGTTTGCAGATGACACTAAACTGGGTGGCAGTATGAGCTGTGAGGAGGACACTAAGAGGCTGCAGAGTGACTTGGACAGGTTAGGTAAATGGGAAAATGCATGGCAGATGCAGTATAATGTGGATAAATGTGAGGTTATCCACTTTGGGAGCAAAAACACTAAGGCAGAATATTATCTGAATGGTGGCAAATTAGGAAAAGGGGAGGTGCAACGAGACTTGGGTGTCATGGTACATCAATAATTCAAAGTTGGCATGCAGGTACAGCAGGCGGTGAAGAAGGAAAATGGTATGTTGGCCTTCATAGCTAGGGGATTTGAGTATAGGAGCAGGGAGGTCTTACTGCAGTTGTATAGGGCCTTGGTGAGGCCTAACCTGGAATATTTTGTTCAGTTTTGGTCTCCTAAACTGAAGAAGGACGTTCTTGCTATTGAGGGAGTGCAGCAAAGGTTCACCAGACTGATTTCCAGGATGGCAGGACTGACATATGAGGAGAGACTGGATCAACTGGGCCTTTATTCACTGGAGTTTAGAAGGATGAGAGGGGATCTCATAGAAACATATAAAATTCTGACGGGACTGGACAGGTTAGATGCAGGAAGAAGGTTCCTGATGTTGGGGAAGTCTAGAACCAGGGCACACAGTCTAAGGATAAGGGGTAAGCCATTTAGGACTGAGATGAGGGGAAACTTCTTCACTCAGAGAATTGTTAACCTGTGGAATTCCCTGCCACAGAGAGTTGTTGATGCCAGTTCATTGGATATATTCAAGAGGGAGTTAGATATGGCCCTTACGGCTAAAGGGATCAAGGGGTATGGAGAGAAAACAGGAAAGGGGTACTGAGGTGAATGATCAGCCATGATCTTATTGAAGGATGGTGCAGGCTCGAAGGGCTGAATAGCCTGCTCCTGCACTATTTTCTATGTTTCTATTACTTTTGTTTCTGCCGTGGCCAACAAAGGTTGAAGGTACCACCATTGAATATAGATTCCCCAGTCACAGATCTTGAATGCCTCGAGGAGTACCACCAGCAAACAGCATTCGGAACAGGGTTAGGGCAAGAACACAGTCTTGCTTCATTCCATTAGTGACTACAAATACACATAACCATTATTGCTAGAGCCATCATACCAACATGTAATTGCCGGATAAAGTTCACAAATCTGTCAGGGAATCCGAAATATGGATGAATCTTCCACATTGCATCACAATAGTCGGAATCGAATACCTTTGTCAAATCAATAAAGTCATGTCAGCTGTTCTGCAATCAGAAGCCTTTCTGGGAGAATTTATTCTGCTAGTTGTTCATTTAGTCAGCCGAACATGTAAGTGAGGACACACGCAAGATTACAGTATCCAGTATATGGAATGAGGGGTTTAATTGTCATGAATCTTGAGTCATGCTATTATATCTCTATATATTGAACAGTAGAGGCAAACACCTAACGTTAGGGGCTACAGGATCTGCTTACGGACAAACTGCTGATGCTGAATCAGGGAGAATATCGAGTGCAGAACTAAAGTTAACAACAAGGACTATAAGATGAGAGCAGGGCAGTGGGATTAGTTTTTAATTGCTTCACCACAGAATTTACACAATGGACGATTGGCCTCCTGTGTTATCAACTTTGATGGTTCTGTATAGTGGAGTAAGTACTTTGGAAGTATTTAAATTAAACTTGGGATTTTTGAGTTGTCATTAAATGGTTCTAAATGTGATATCTTGATTCTGCCATGCGGCCCTTTATGTATGATGCTGAATGTCTGTGCGCGGGTATAGAATTCTGTAGGCCAGAATTAAAATTGGATACAAATGGTGTATCTTGAAAAAACAGGCTTTCCTGTGTAGATGTTCAGTTTACAAAAACTGTAATATCCAGAACTCATAAATAACCTGTGAAATTTCCTGTGAAACAAACTGTTTTTGCTTAATGTTGCTGATATTACTTTATAATAGTGCCTTTACTTTTACTTCAGAGATGTTTAACAATTTTTGCTAAGCAAACTGAATAAAACACAGATCTTGTTATGTCTTGAATAAAGAGTCAGACTAGATACTGCAAGCTCAAAGTAAGATGTGACCGTAGTCCTTTATTACAGATCTCAGAGTGCCTCTCCAGCTTGTGAGGCCTCCTTCTTTACAGGTGCTCTGAAGAGATTGTGGAATCCCTTGGGACTGCAGGGGATAAGCCCTCTGGTGGTTAGACATGGTATTTACAGGTTTACATACATAACAATACTCCCCCACAAAGTCAATAGTGTAACTATTTACAATGTGAGTCGATTTCAGGCCTTCCTTTCCCTGGTTGATCGTCTCGGTGCAAATGCTGGTTTTGGTGAGAAGTTTGTTGGGCCCTTGCTGCGCTACTGCGCAGCTGGCCTTGTTGGACTGCTGGAGGTGGTGAGTCCTGCTGGGCTGCTGCAGGTGATGGGTTCTGCTTTGTGGTCAACCACTGGGTCGGTTGCCACTTATGTGTGTGTTGGAGGGTCGAAAAAGGTGGAGTCTATTGTGGGTTGTTCATGATAGTTTGTAAATCTGAGTTTGGTTTGGTCCCAGTGTTTCCTGCAGGTGAGTCCATTTGAGAGTTTGACCACCAACACCCTACTCCTCTCTTTGGCCAAAACAGTGCCAGGAAGCCACTTGAGACCTTGTCCATAGTTCAACACAAATACAGGATCATTTATCTCAATTTCGCGTGACAGATTTGCGCGATCATGATATGTAATCTGTTGAAGCTGCCTGCTCTCTACCTGTTCATGTAGATCAGGGTGTACTAACGAGAGCCTTGTCTTAAGTGCCCTTTTGATGGGACCCCAGTGGGAGGGACCCCAGTGAGCGAGTAGGGTCTTGTGCGGTAACTAAGCAGGACTCGGGATAAGCGAGTCTGCAGTGAGCCTTCAGTTACCCTTTTCAAGCTCTGCTTGATTGTTTGAACTGCTCGTTCTGCCTGACCATTGGACGCTGGTTTAAACGGGGCAGATGTGACATGTTTGATCCCATTGCGGGTCATGAACTCCTTGAACTCGGGATTGGTAAAGCACGGCCCATTGTCACTCACAAGGACATCAGGTAGACCGTGCGTGGCAAACATGGCCCGTAGGCTTTCAATGGTGTCAGCGGACGTGCTTGCCGACATTATCACACATTCAACCCATTTGGAGTATGCATCTACAACCACTAATAAAATTTTTCCCAAGAATGGGCCTGCATAGTCGACATGGACCCTGGACCAAGGTTTGGAGGGCCAGGACCATAAACTTAGTGGTGCCTCCCTGGGTGCATTGCTTAACTGTGAACATGTATTACATTTGTGCATTGCAAAACTCTAAGTCTGCATCGATACCGGGCCACCACGCATGGGATCTGGCTATCACTTTCATCATTACGGTGCCTGGGTGGGTGCTGCGGAGATCAGTAATGAAGGTGTCCCTGCCCTTTTTTGGCACCACTACCCGATTACCCCATAGGAGGCAGTCTGCCTGTGTAGACATTTCATCTCTGCACCGGTGGTACGGTTTTATTTCTTCCTGCATCTCTGCCGGGACATTAGACCAACTCCTGTGGAGTACACAGTTTTTTACTACAGACACTAAGGGGTCCTGGCTCGTCCAGGTTCTAATGTGTCAGGCGGTAACAGGTGATTGCTCACTCTCGAATGCTAAATCTGCGGGTTGCGCCATCTCCACTCCTGTGGTGAGTAATGGCAGCCAACTGAGAGCATCGGCACAGTTTTCTGTGCCTGGCCTGTGGCGGATGGTGTAGTTGTATGCGGACAACGTGAGCACCATTTCTGGATGTGGGCCGATGCATTCGTATTTATCCCCTTGCTTTCAGAAAAGAGGGATATAAGTGGCTTATGGTCGGTTTCCAATTCAAATTTGAGCCCGAACAGATATTGATGCATTTTCTTTACCCTGTAAACACACGCTAACGCTTCTTTTTCGATCATACTGTCGGCCCTCTCAGCCTTAAACAGACTTCTGGATGCATAAGCAACCGGTTGCAATTTCCCAAATTCATTAGCTTGTTGCAGTACACACCCGACCCCGTACGACATCGCATTACATGCTAGTACCAAACATTTACATGGATCGTACAACACAAGCAATTTGTTTGAATAGCTTCCTAGCTTTTTCAAAGGCATTCTCTTGGCTTTTACCCCATACCTATTCATCACCTTTACGCAGTAAAGAGTGCAGGGGTTCGAACAATGTGCTGAGACCCGGTAAGAAGTTACCAAAATAGTTCAGGAGACCTCGAAACGACCGCAGCTCCATCACATTCTGTGGCCTCGGTGCGTTCTTGATTGCCTCCGTCTTCGATTCGGTGGGCCTGATGCTCTCCGCCACGATTCTTCTTCCCAGAAACTCCACTTCAGATGCCAGGAAAATGCACTTCGAGTGTTTTAGCCTGAGCCCCAGACGATTGAGCCAACTAAGAACCTCCTCCAGTTCTGCAGGTGCTCGACAGTGTCTCGACCTGTAACCAAACTGTCGTCTTGGAAGACCACGGTGCGCAGGACCGACTTCAGCAAGCTTTCCATGTTCCTCTCGAATATCGCCACGGCCGTTCGAATCCAAAATGGGCATCTGTTGTAAATGAAGAGACTTTTGTGTGTTTTGATGCAGGTGAGGCTTTTTGATGATTCCTCCAGCTCCTGCGTCATGTAGTCCGAAGTCAAGTCCAGCTTCGTGAACATTTTCCCTCCCGCCAGCGTCGCAAATAGGTCATCTGCCGTTGGTAGCGGGTATTGATCCTGCAGGGAGAAATGGTTGATAAGTTACTTTGTAATCACCATAGATTCTGATGGTGCCGTTTCCCTTGAGGACTGGAACAATCGGATTGGCCTACTCACTGAATTTGATTGGCGAAATGATGCCCTCTTGTTGCAGCCTGTCCAGCTCGATCTCCACCCTCTCGCTCATCAAATAAGGTACCGCTCTCGCCTTGTGATGAATGGGTTAGAAATATAGAAAATAGGTGCAGGAATAGGCCATTCGGCCCTTCGAGCTGGCACCGCCATTCAATAAAATCATGGCTGATCATTCCCTCAGTACCCCTTTCCTGCTTTCTCTCCATACCCCTTGATCTCCCTAGCCGTAATAGCCATATCTAACTCCCTCTTGAATATATCCAATGAACTGGCATCAACAACTCTCTGCGGCAGGGAATTCCACAGGTTAACAGCTCTCTGAGTGAAGAAGTTTCTCCTCATCTCAGTTCTAAATGGCCTACGCCTTATCCTACGACTATGTCCCCTGGTTCTGGACTTCCCCCAACATCAGGAACATTCTTCCCGCCTCTAACATGTCCAGTCCTGTCAGAATCTTAGATGTTTCTATGAGATCCCTTCTCATCCTTCTAAACTCCAGTGAATAAAGGCCCAGTTGATCCAGTCTTTCCTCATATGTCAGTCCAGCCATCCCTGGAATCAGTCTGGTGAACCTTCGCTACACTCCCTCAATAGCAAGAACATCCTTCCTCAGATTAGGAGACCAAAACTGAACACAATATTCCACACCAAAGTCCTGTACAACTGCAGTAAGACCTCCCTGCTCCTATATTCAAATCCCCTGGCTTTGAAGGCCAACATACCATTTGCCTTCTTCACCGCCTGCTGTACCTGCATGCCAACTTTCAATGACTGATGAACCATGACACCCAAGTCTCGTTGCACCTCCCCTTTTCCTAATCTGCCGCCATTCAGATAATATTCTGCCTTCGTGTTTTTGCCTCCAAAATGGATAACCTCACATTTATCCACATTATACTGCATCTGCCATGCATTTGCCCACTCACCTAACCTGTCCAAGTCACCCTGCAGCCTTTTACCATCCTCCTCACAGCTCACACCGCCACCCAGTTTAGTGTCATCTGCAAACTTGGAGATATTACACTCAATTCCTTCATCTAAATCGTTAATATATATTGTAAAGAGCTGGGGTCCCAGCACTGAGCCCTGCGGCACTCCACGAGTCACTGCCTGCCATTCTGAAAAGGACCCGTTTATCCTGACTCTCTGCTTCCTGTCTGCCAACCAGTTCTCTATCCACGTCAGTACATTACCCCCAATACCATGTGTTTGATTTTGCACACCAATCTCTTGTGCGGGACCTTGTCAAAAGCCATTTTTTGAAAGTCTAAATACACCACATCCACTGGTTCTCCCTTGTCCACTCTGCTAGTTACATCCTCAAAAAATTCCAGAAGATTTGTCAAGCATGATTTCCCTTTTATAAATCCATGCTGACTTGGACCGATCCTGTCACTGCTTTCCAAATGCGCTGCTATTTCATCCTTAATGATTGATTCCAACATTTTCCCCACGACTGATGTCAGGCTAACCGGTCTATAATTACCCGTTTTCACTCTCCCTCCATTTTTAAAAAGTGGTGTTAAATTAGCTACCGTCCAATCCATAGGAACTGATCCAGAGTCAATAGACTGTTGGAAAATGATCACCAATGCATCTACTATTTCTAGGGTACTTCCTTAAGTACTCTGGGATGCAGACTATCAGGCTTCAGGGATTTATCGGCCTTCAATCCCATCAATTTCCCTAACACAACTTCCCGCCTAATAAGGATATCCTTCAGTTCCTCCTTCTCACTCGACCCACTATTCCTTAGTACATTCGGAAGGTTATTTATGTCTTCCTTTGTGAAGACAGAACCAAAATATTTGTTCAATTGGTCTGCCATTTCTTTGTTCCCCATTATAAATTCACCTGAATCCAACTGCAAGGGACCTACCTTTGTCTTCGCTAAAGTTTTCTCGTTACATATTTACAGAAGCTTTTGCAATCAGTTTTTATATTCCCTGCAAGCTTCCTCTCATACTCTATTTTCCCCCTCTTAATTAAACCCTTAGTCCTCCTCTGTTGAATTCTAAATTTCTCCCTGTCCTCAGGTTTGTTGCTTCTTCTAGCCAATTTATATGCCCCTTCCTTGGTTTTAACACTATCCTTAATTTCCCTTGTTAGCCACGGTTGAGCCACCTTCCCCGTTTTATTCTAACTCTAGACAGGGATGTACAATTGCTGAAGTTCATCCATGTGATCTTTAAATGTTTGCCACCGTCAACTCTTTAAGTGTCCTTTGCCAGTCTATGCTAGCCAATTCCCGCCTCATACCGTCGAAGTTACCTTTCCTTAAGTTCAGGACCCTTGTTTCCGAATTAACTGTGTCACTCTCCATCTTAACAAAGAATTCTACCATATTATAGTCACTCTTCTCCAAGGGGCCTTGCACAACAAGATTGCTAATTAGTCCCTTATCATTACACATCACCCAGTCTAGGATGGCCAGCTCTCTAGTTGGTTCCTTGACATATTGGTCTCGGAAACCATCCCTAATACACTCGAGGAAATCCTCCGCCACCGCATTGCTACCAGCTTGGTTAGCCCAATCAATATTAGCCCAATCAATTGCACCCCTGGAATCAAATGGATCTACATGTTTGCTCCTTGGAACTTCCCGATTCCTGGTTCGAACAGCGAGGGGTACTTATTGAGGACCTGGGTACATGAGGTGTCGTCAATGGATGAAAGCGCTCGGACGTCGTCCCAGTTCCAGCGTACCTTTCCCAGCCAGCTGCTGCTGAACAGCGTGGGACCATCGCCCGGTACCACCCAGAGTGGTAACTTGTGCACCGCTCCATCGTAGGAGACCTTTACGGTAGCACTGCCAATTACGGGAATCAGTTCCTTTGTGTACGTTCTCAGTTTAGTGCGAATGGGAGTCAAGACTGGCCTTGAGGCCTTACTGCACCACAATTTATTGAAAGCCTTTTTGCTCATTATGGACTGGCTTGCGCCCGTGTCCAGCTCTATGGACACCGGGAGTCCATTTAATTCAACCTTCAGCATTATCGGGGGACACTTTGTGGTAAATGTGTGCACCCCATATACCTTTGCCTCCTCGGTTTGAGGCTCTGGTTCATCGTGATCCACCGTGGATCTGTCCTCCTCTGCAACATGGTGATTTGCAGGATTAGCAGGGTTTGCTGCTCATCTGCACATGCGTTGGTGGTGTCCCATTGTTCCACAACCCTTGCAAACATATCCTTTGAAGCGGCATGAATGGAAACGATGATCAGCCCCACAGCGCCAACAAGGTGTTAATGGCCTTGTATTCACCACCCTTGATGTTGTACTCTGAGTCATCTGTGGACGTGCAGCTGCAGGCATGTAAGTCCTGCTCTGTACATTTCAATTCAAAAACAACGTTACTTTGTTCACAGTACTTGCAGCAGCACTAGTGTGCTGAGAAATTTGTTTGGTATTATCACTGGTGGCGATAAATCCTGGGCTATCGCTATGGCTTTACTCAAGGTTGGGGTCTCTACAGTCAAAAGTTTGCGAAGTATTATCATGGCCAATACCAAGTAAAAGAAGTCCCCGAGCATGTGCTCTAAGTATCCTTCAAATTCGCAATGACCTGCAAGGCGCCTTAGCTCAGCGACGTAGCTCGCCACTTCCTGGCCTTCAGACCTCTTGTACGTGTAGAACCGATACCTCGCCATCAGAATGCTTTCTTTCGGATTAGGTGCTCCCGGACGAGTGTGCACAACTCATCATATGACTTTTCTGTGAGTTCGCTGGAGCGAGCAGGTTTTTCATGAGGATATACGTTGGTGCCCCGCAAACGGTGCGGAGGATCGCCCTTCGTTTGGCAGCGTTCGCTTCTCCTTCCAGCTCGTTGGCCACAAAGTATTGGTATTCACTCCACGAAGGTTTCCCAATCATTTCCCTCCGAAAATTTCTCTAGGATGCCCATGGTTCTCTGCATTGTTGCGGTGGGGTTCGTCGCCAGTTGTTATGTCTTGAATAAAGAGTCAGACTACATACTGCAAACTCAAACTAAGGTGCGACCATAGTCCTTTATTACAGATCTGAGAGTGCCTCTCCAGCCTGTGAGGCCTCCTTATATACAGGTGCTCCCAAGGGATTGTGGTTAGACATGGTATTTACAGGTTTACATACATAACAGATCTGAACTTCAAATTGTTAATAGTTTTTTTTGTTAGTTGTTGGAAATGTATCTTTGCAGTGGTGATTTTTTTCCTCCTATTCCATATAACTTTCTCAAACTTTTTGCTGGTGTGCTGCTGTAACTTTGTCGGAAGTGTGGCGAAAATCCTTGTTTATGTGATTCAGCAGAATTTCCACCAGACTTCTGATGAAGTTACGGCAGCCACGTGGCAGTAAGCCTGAGGAAATTTGGGGCCATTGTATGTCTAATTTGATGAAATCTCCAGCCTCATGTTAACCTCTTTATTTGCTGATCCAGTATTGCATTGATATTTGTTCATAATAGACCAGCACTAACATTACAAAAGTATTGGGAGACTCTTGCAGTAATATTTTTGTATGTTAAGTATTTTGAAAAAGTCCCCTGGTTCTGGACTTGTATTAATATAGCGCCTTTCACGACCACCAGATGTCTCAAAGTACTTTACAGCCAATGAAGTACTTTTGGAGTCCAGTTGCTGTTGTAATGTGGGAAACGCAGCAGCCAATTTGCGCACAGCAAGCTCCCACAAACAACAATGTGATAATGACTAGATAATCTGGTTGTTTTTATTATGCTGATTGAGAGATAAATATTGGCCAAGACACCGGGGATAACTCCCCTGCTCTTCTTCGAAATAGTGCCATGGGATCATGTCCACCTGGGAGAGCAGATGGGACCTCGGTTTAACATCTCATCCGAAAGAAGGCACCTCCGACAGTGCAGCACTCCCTCACTACTGCACTGGAGTGTCAGCCTAGATTTATGTGCTCAAGGTCCTTTGGGCTAGAGTTTCCTCTCAAATCGCCCATTTACCGCGTATTTAATGCCCAGTTACTACCCAGAAATACAAGTTACATTGAGAAAAAAAGCACATTTATCGTCCAGATACCACCCGGCGGTAAATTACAGTCATTACCGCCAGGCGGTATTTGATACTGTCCGCCCATATATTACCGCCCAAATACCGCCCAAAATGGAAGTTTCATCATTACGATCTGTTTACCACTGGACCTAAATACCGTCCTGTAATAGCAGGTCTTACTGGATCTTAAGTAGATCTTAAGTGGGCGGTATGGACAGAGATCTGACAGGTTTGTTTGATATTACACACATCTTTATAATTCTGCACAGTTTGATGTATTTTTCAATGGATTGTAGTATTTTCTAGTGTTAGACAACAATATAAATGGTCTAATAAAGCCTTATTTACTCCTTTAGTCTCTCTCACTCACTAGTCACATTAGTCTCACTCACACCCCAAATCTCTCCCCCCCCCCCCCCGTCTCTCTCACTACAGATTCTCTCCTCCCCCCCAGTCTCTCTCAACCCCAGACTCTCTTCCCACCCCTCCAAGTCTCTCCTCACCCCAGTCTCTCTCACACCCCCGTCTCTTTCCCCCACCCCAGTCTATCTCACCTCCCAGTCAGTTTCACCCCCGTCAGTGATCTCAGCCCCCCACCACGACGATCTCCCGCCCCCCCCTCCCACAGCGATCTCACTCTCTCCCCCCACCCACAGCGATCTCTCCTCCCACCCCCCAGGACGATTTCACTCTCTCCCCGTCCCCCCCCACCACAGCAATCTCACACTCTCCCCCGCTCACAGCAATCTCCTCCTCCCCCCACAACAATCTCACTCTCTTCCCCCACCCCCCACCCCCCACAACGATCTCACTCTCTCCCCCACCCACAGCAATCTCGCCCTCCCCTCACAATGATCTCACTCTTCTCCCCCCCCACCCCCCACAACGATCTCACTCTTTTCCCCCCCGCCACAACGATCTCACTCTCTTACCCCCCAACCCCCACAGAGATCTCACTCTCCCCCCCCCCCGCCACAATGATCTCACTCTCTTACCCCCCAACCCCCACAGAGATTTCACTCTCTCCCCCCCTCCCAATAGCGACATCTTCTCCCCCCACACCCACAGTGATCTCAGGACGGCAGTCTCTGGCCTCTCATCGGTGCCTCTCGGGGGAGCGGAGCTTGACAGCTGCGCGTGTGCGCACAACTTGGGAGCTGAAGATTCCCGGATCGATCCCGGCCTCCTCTGCCGCACAGCGCTGGTGCACTTCGCTCCCGCACCGCTCCACCCCCGCCGATATGGAGCACTGGAAAACGGCGGGAGCGCGCACCAGCGGCATTCCGGCGGTTGAAAAAGACGCAACCGCCGGAACACCGCTAAGGATCGGGTGGGGGCGGTTTAAAAGGAAAATCCAGCCCTTGATATTTATTACATTTTAAAATTACTTTTTGAGTTTTTTTTTGCTTATGTAGTGGTCCATGTTAAAGGCAGTATGATGTAGGTGAAAGAGTAATGAAGGTAAAGAGGTAGCGTTTCCTCACTGGGTACGATCAGTGATTCCACTGCAAATTGCACCCAGAATTGCGCCTGTTTTCAGAAGTGTACTTTTTTCCATGAGTTTCCACTCAATTTCATTTGCATATTGCCGAATGCAAAATCTGCCGTGAATCAGCGCAATCGGGCAGCGTTTAAAGCTTCATTTTATTTTTTTAAATTTTGCTTTCAAAATATTTCTCAATATATTTCAGAGTGGTAACTTGGTAAAGTTTGATTAATACAGCTGAAAATGGATTTATCACAAAAAAATAAACATTTAAAATCTGTCAATTCAACACCCGGAAATGACTACAAACCTATTTTCTAGTTAATTGGCGTACAGTAGTGAGCTCTTTAGTAAATTTTTCAAAAATCATTTAAAATATACCCATTCGTGTCCTTATGCTCAAAAGTTCTAGCTAAATTTTTGGCGCCTCCTCGAAGGCCTGCAAGTGAGTGCAATTAGTGGAAACTCCCAATGGTGATTAATTCACCCTGCCAGCGTGGCTAGTTTGTGGACAGTGCCTGTTTCTAGTGCGCCGATTTTAAAACTAGCACAGAAGTTCGCTGAAACTTGATTTGCACCGAATGCAATTTGCGCTTAAAATTCTGCAATCTTTTGCACCAGTTACACCATTATCGGGGGAATTGTTCCCAAAAAAACAGCACAATCGAGTGGAAACTCCAGGTCAATAGGTTTATGGCTTGATCGGTCTAATACCATAGTGAATATAGTTCTTTCAGTCGCAAATATAATTCAGTAGAGAATTTTATTACACTATTAGCTAACCAGTAGACTATGTAAAAATCATTGAAAATGTGTATAAAACAGGAGCATTTGCATGAGGGCTTACTTGCTAACAACTGGTGCAAATGCCAGATAATAGAAGTTTTCTTGAGAGATTTGATATAGGTTACCATCAATATAATGTCAATGTTAATCTTTTTACCACTATCAAATTAAGTGTTTGTTTATGTAATTGATACGCTATGACCATTTTATAATACTTGAGAATAATGGGGCTGAAATTCAGCTCCCCAATAAGGCCCGTTACCGCCCGTTTGCGGCGGCCATGTGTCGGAGTCGAGCGAGCGCCGATTTCTGGTCAAATGGCCACCGCAAGCTAAATTCAGCTAAGGGTTTTTCTGGCGGTCCCCACTTCCGCCCCGTTGCTGCCAACCGGCCATGCGTGCGTCGTCAGTGCGCGCACCACCGGGACCCTCCACATCCCGCAAAATTTAGCAAGCAAAATCTTATTGGTGCCCCAACAGTTTTTTCTGTCGGTGCACCTTGTATGCTCTCTCTCTGCCCTGGCTGTGCGGCGGCCATTAAAGGCGAGGGCCCAATGCCATGGCCGCCATTTTATTTTTTTGCCGGCCGACTTCCATGTCGGCCAGACAGTTGTGCCCACAGGTTCAACTGGTCCACCTCCCAACACGCGAAAGAGGGGACCTCTTCCGAAACGGTGGTAAAAACGCTTCAAAAAAAGGTAGGTGCGCCAGCTTTCCGGAAGGACTAAATTTCAGCCCCAAAGTTTTGACAATGAGGGGCCGAAATTTCCCCTTTGCGCAGGGTCAGTTATCGCTGGCAGCTGGTTATAGCAGTGCACTAAAGGGTTTTTGCCTGGGCGCTCCACACAGAGCGCTCCCCCAGAACTGCCCTCAGGGGTTCGGCGGGTGAAAAGGGATTTGCGATATAATGTCAGCAGGATGAAGCATAGTAACAGATATTAAAGTAACCGTGCACAGGGTTATCAGCCTAGAAAACAGTGGTAGGTATAATTTATTCCAATAAACCTGTAAACAAGTGTATTTTAAGCCTGAAATATAATGTGAAATATAAAAAATAACACTTGTTTGGTGTTCTATTTTAATATTCCGTAATATTTTAAATAAAATTGTATTCTGCTCATTGATTTATTTTTCTTTTCCAACAGGAGAGTTCAGTTTGTGTGAAAGATGTGTGTCTTTTTTTTCTCCCTCCAGTTATCTCCTTACCCTCACCTCTAGAAGGCTCTGACTTCTTTGCTGGGACATGATTGCACAGGCAGTAGTGGCGCTTTAGTGCCCCAAACAGGCCTGGATATTCCTCTGTTATCCTGCCCCACAGAACTATTCAGAATAAAGTAGGGCGTTCTCCTGGTGTCCTGACCAACATTAAACCCCAACCAACACTACCAAAAATCAGATTAACTGGATATTTAATTTATTTGTGAATTGTGGGACCTTGCTATGCAGAGTTGGTTGTCATCTTTGCCTTCATAACAACAGTGACTGCCCTGGAAAGTAATTCATTTTTGTGAAATGCTTTGTAGCATCCCAGGGATATGAAAAATTGGCTTATAAATGCAACTTCATTGTTTTTATTGCTTTCTTGGTCTGTCGGATTCAAAGACAGGTAGCACAACATTCCAAGTGCTGGGGACGATAAAAAGTGGTGCAGATCAGCATTTGCATAGAAACATAGAAACATAGAAACATAGAAACATAGAAACTAGGTGCAGGAGTAGGCCATTCAGCCCTTCTAGCCTGCACCGCCATTCAATGAGTTCATGGCTGAACATGAAACTTCAGTACCCCATTCCTGCTTTCTCGCCATACCCCTTGATCCCCCGAGTAGTAAGGACTTCATCTAACTCCCTTTTGAATATATTTAGTGAATTGGCCTCAACTACTTTCTGTGGTAGAGAATTCCACAGGTTCACCACTCTCTGGGTGAAGAAGTTTCTCCTCATCTCGGTCCTAAATGGCTTACCCCTTATCCTTAGACTGTGACCCCTGGTTCTGGACTTCCCCAACATTGGGAACATTCTTCCTGCATCCAACCTGTCTAAACCCGTCAGAATTTTAAACGTTTCTATGAGGTCCCCTCTCATTCTTCTGAACTCCAGTGAATACAAGCCCAGTTGATCCAGTCTTTCTTGATAGGTCAATCCCACCATCCCGGGAATCAGTCTGGTGAATCTTCGCTGCACTCCCTCAATAGCAAGAATGTCCTTCCTCAAGTTAGGAGACCAAAACTGTACACAATACTCCAGGTGTGGCCTCACCAAGGCCCTGTACAACTGTAGCAACACCTCCCTGCCCCTGTACTCAAATCCCCTCGCTATGAAGGCCAACATGCCATTTGCTTTCTTAACCGCCTGCTGTACCTGCATGCCAACCTTCAGTGACTGATGTACCATGACACCCAGGTCTCGTTGCACCTCCCCTTTTCCTAATCTGTCACCATTCAGATAATAGTCTGTCTCTCTGTTTTTACCACCAAAGTGGATAACCTCACATTTATCCACATTATACTTCATCTGCCATGCATTTGCCCACTCACCTAACCTATCCAAGTCACTCTGCAACCTCATAGCATCCTCCTCGCAGCTCACACTGCCACCCAACTTAGTGTCATCCGCAAATTTGGAGATACTACATTTAATCCCCTCGTCTAAATCATTAATGTACAATGTAAACAGCTGGGGCCCCAGCACAGAACCCTGCGGCACCCCACTAGTCACTGCCTGCCATTCTGAAAAGTACCCGTTTACTCCTACTCTTTGCTTCCTGTCTGACAACCAGTTCTCAATCCACGTCAGCACACTACTCCCAATCCCATGTGCTCTAACTTTGCACATTAATCTCCTGTATGGGACCTTGTCGAAAGCCTTCTGAAAGTCCAAATATACCACATCAACTGGTTCTCCTTTGTCCACTTTACTGGAAACATCCTCAAAAAATTCCAGAAGATTTGTCAAGCATGATTTCCCTTTCACAAATCCATGCTGACTTGGACCTATCATGTCACCATTTTCCAAATGCGCTGCTATGACATCCTTAATAATTGATTCCATCATTTTACCCACTACTGAGGTCAGGCTGACCGGTCTATAATTCCCTGCTTTCTCTCTCCCTCCTTTTTTAAAAAGTGGGGTTACATTGGCTACCCTCCACTCGATAGGAACTGATCCAGAGTCAATGGAATGTTGGAAAATGACTGTCAATGCATCCACTATTTCCAAGGCCACCTCCTTAAGTACTCTGGGATGCAGTCCATCAGGCCCTGGGGATTTATCGGCCTTCAATCCCATCAATTTCCCCAACACAATTTCCCGACTAATAAAGATTTCCCTCAGTTCCTCCTCCTTACTAGACCCTCTGACCCCTTTTATATCCGGAAGGTTGTTTGTGTCCTCCTTAGTGAATACTGAACCAAAGTACTTGTTCAATTGGTCTGCCATTTCTTTGTTCCCCGTTATGACTTCCCCTGATTCTGACTGCAGGGGACCTACGTTTGTCTTTACTAACCTTTTTCTCTTTACATACCTATAGAAACTTTTGCAATCCGCCTTAATGTTCCCTGCAAGCTTCTTCTCGTACTGCATTTTCTCTGCCCTAATCAAACCCTTTGTCCTCCTCTGCTGAGTTCTAAATTGCTCCCAGTCCCCAGGTTTTCTGCCATTTCTGGCCAATTTGTATGCCACTTCCTTGGCTTTAATACTATCCCTGATTTCCCTAGATAACCACGGTTGAGCCACCTTCCCTTTTTTATTTTTACGCCAGACAGGAATGTACAATTGTTGTAATTCATCCATGCGGTCTCTAAATGTCTGCCATTGCCCATCCACAGTCAACCCCTTAAGTATCATTCGCCAATCTATCTTAGCCAATTCACGCCTCATACCTTCAAAGTTACCCTTCTTTAAGTTCTGGACCATGGTCTCTGAATTAACTGTTTCATTCTCCATCCTAATGCAGAATTCCACCATATTATGGTCACTCTTCCCCAAGGGGCCTCGCACAATGAGATTGCTAATTAATCCTCTCTCATTACACAACACCCAGTCTAAGATGGCCTCCCCCCTAGTTGGTTCCTCGACATATTGGTCTAGAAAACCATCCCTTATGCACTCCAGGAAATCCTCCTCCACCGTATTGCTTCCAGTTTGGCTAGCCCAATCTATGTGCATATTAAAGTCACCCATTATAACTGCTGCACCTTTATTGCATGCACTCCTAATTTCCTGTTTGATGCCCTCCCCAACATCACTACTACTGTTTGGAGGTCTGTACACAACTCCCACTAACGTTTTTTGCCCTTTAGTGTTCTGCAGCTCTACCCATATAGATTCCACATCATCCAAGCTAATGTCTTTCCTAACTATTGCATTAATCTCCTCTTTAACCAGCAATGCTACCCCACCTCCTTTTCCTTTTATTCTATCCTTCCTGAATGTTGAATACCCCTGGATGTTGAGTTCCCAGCCCTGATCATCCTGGAGCCACGTCTCCGTAATCCCAACCACATCATATTTGTTAACATCTATTTGCACAGTTAATTCATCCACCTTATTGCGGATACTCCTTGCATTAAGACACAAAGCCTTCAGGCTTGTTTTTTTAACACCCTTTGTCCTTTTAGAATTTTGCTGTACAGTGGCCCTTTTTGTTCTTTGCCTTGGGTTTCTCTGCTCTCCACTTTTCTTCATCTCCTTTTCTGTCTTTTGCTTTTGCCTCCTTTTTGTCTCCCTCTGTCTCCCTGCATAGGTTCCCATCCCCCTGCCATATTAGTTTAATTCCTCCCCAACAGCACTAGCAAACACTCCCCCTAGGACATTGGTTCCGGTCCTGACCAGGTGCAGACCGTCCGGTTTGTACTGGTTCCACCTCCCCCAGAACCGGTTCCAATGCCCCAGGAATTTGAATCCCTCCCTGCTGCACCACTGCTCAAGCCACGTATTCATCTGCGCTATCCTGCATGAGGGCTTACTTACTAACAACTGGTGCAAATGCCAGATAGTAGAAGTTTTCTTGAGAGATTTGATATCGGTTACCAGAATCAATATAATGTCAATGTTAATCTTTTTACCACTATCAAATTAAGTGTTTGTTTATGTAATTAATATGCTATGACCATTTTGTAATATTTGAGAATAATGGAGATGAAATTCAGCTCCCCAATAAGGTCCGTTACCGCCCGTTTGCGGCGGCCATGTGTCGGAGTCGAGCGAGCGCCGATTTCTGGTCAAATGGCCACCGCAAGCTAAATTCAGCTAAGGGTTTTTCTGGTGGTCCCCACTTCCGCCCCGTTGCTGCCGACCGGCCATGCGTGCGTCGTCAGTGCGCGCACCGCCGGGACCCTCCACATCCCGCAAAATTTAGCAAGCAAAATCTTATTGCTGCCAAGTGGTGCCCTGACTGTTTTTTCTGTCAGTGCACCTTGTATTCGCTCTCTCTGCCCTGGCTGTGCGGTGGCCATTAAAGGCGAGGACCGAATGCCACGGCCGCCGTTTTATTTTTTTTGCCGGCCGACTTCCATGTCGGCCAGACTATTGTGTCCCTGGGTTCAACTGGACCACCTGCCAACAGGCAGCCTGGCACCGCTTCTTGGGTGCCAGGTTGCTGGCCTGGCCAAAACTCTCCCTGGTGCTCCAGTGTCTGATCGCGACTGATGGCTGATTCTCTCCCCTTTAACGGAGGCGAGATATGTGGTGACGCAGACGCACAATGACATCACCACCGCTCTGTTGCTGAGTGACAGCGGCGGAGAATCCGTCTCACCTCTACTTCTGCTCTGCACCAGCACTTACCACCGCACTTCCGCCCCCATTATCACCGACTTCCTGGCCGATTTAAAAAAACGACAAAGAGGTGAATTTCACGAAAACAACGGTTAAAAACTCCTCAAAAAAGCTAGGTGCACCAGCTTTGCAACAGGACTAAATTTTGGCCCCAATGTTTTGACAGTAAGGGGCCGGAATTGCCCCTTTGCGCAGGGCCAGTTATCACTGGCGGCTGGCGATAGCAGTGTGCTAAAGGGTTTTTGTCTGGGCGCTGCACACACAGCGCTCCCCCCAGGGGGTCAGCGGGTGAATTACCCTCGGGGGCGTCAGCGGGTGAAAAGGGGTTTGCGATGCGCCCCAGCGGTGACCCCTTTGCGCCTCGCGGGGGAAATTGCCCTGCGCGAGTGAGGTCTGCATGGGGTGATGCCACCGACTTTTCAGCCAGCCAACAATAGGCATTCCGGCACTGCTAGCCCGGCCGATATCCTCCATGGTGGCCCAGTGGGCGGTAATGAAGGTACGGCTCAAATCGCAGCGGCCCTCCCCTGCCATGTGACGGCGTGAAGCAGCGTGTTAACGTCGCACTGACATCATCAGCGCCATACTGATGTGAGTAGTGTGGTGTTGAGTGCCCCGGGAGTGCCGCAAGAATGCACGGTTATCACCACCGCCATTTCTTTTCGTAAAAGAGGGCAAATCCGCACCGGCTCCGGCATTTCCCGCGCTGGCGCAAATCGAATCATTAATTCGAATTATGCGCTGCAAATCCAACATGGGGCAATTTCAGCCCCTAAAGTCTGAATTATTTGTGTAAATGCTTCCGATGTGCTTGTGAGTAGCGTATTCTTATGGCAGGTTGAGTGAAGCTCCTTGAAGAGTGTTTATTGATTTTGAGATAATAGGAGGCTTGTTACATTGTTACAAGATATTGGGCCAGAAATTCCTGGAGCAGAGCATCTTACGGCGAACTCCATGAGTTGGATTTTTTTCTCTCACCCTTCAGATCATATTATATTTGTGCCGCAAATTGCTGAATATGCGAATTGATAATGGCGTGGCAGCGTCAACAGGGCATCTGGGAACTTGTGAATATCGAATCCAATGGTCTATCTCCTCAACCAATTAAATTTAAAGATAGTAAAAGAAACTGAGTGAATGACAGAGAAGGAAATAGGGTGAATTAGTGTCACATTTGATACAGAAAGAGAAATAGAGTGGGAAAGATAGATTGGATGAAGAGAGAAAGAAAAAAAAGAGAGGAAAAGTAGGAAGACAATTCAAAAATTTCAAATTAAAAAAACTTCTAGGAATAATTTACAACCTGCAGGAGTGAGACTCCACAGTTTCAATTCATAGAATCATAGAATCATATAGCACAGAAGGAGGCCATTCGGCCCATCATGCCTGTGCCATTTCTTTGGTAGAGCTGACCAATTAATCCCACCCCCTTGCTCTTTTCCCATAGCCCAGTAAACCTTTTACCTTCAAGAACTTATCCGACAAAGAGCTATCCAGCCTAATCCCACTTTCCAGCTCTTGGTCTGTAGCCTTGTAAATTACGGCACTTCAAGTACATATCCAAGTACATTTTAAATGCTATGAAGATTTCTGCCTCTACCATCTTTCAGGCAGGATTTCCAGACCCCCACCGCTCTCTGGGTGCAAACATTTCTCCTCAAATCCCCTCTGAACCTCCTACCACTTTAAATCTATGATCCGTGGTTATTGACCCCTCTGCTAAGGGGAATAGGTCCTTCCTATCCACTTTATCCAGGCCCCTCATAATTTTATACTCCTCAATTAGATCTCCCCTCAGTCTCCTCTGTTCCAAAGAAAACAACCCCAGCCTATCCAATTGTTCTTCATAGCTAAAATTCTCCAGGCAAGATCCTCGTAAATCTCCTCTGTACCCGCTCCAGTGTAATCACAATCTTTCCTGTATGTGGTGACCAGAACTGTACACAGTAGTCTAGCTGAGGCCTAACTAGTGTTTTATACAGTTCAAGCATAAACTTCCTGCTCTTATATTCTATGCCTCGGCTAATAAAGGAAAGTATCCTGTGTGTCTTCTCAACTACCTTATCTACCTGGCCTGCCACCTTCAGGGATCTGTGGACCTGCACTCCAAGGTCCCTTTGTTCCTTTACACTTCTCAGTGTCCTACCATTTAATGTGTATTCACTTGCCTTGTTAGCCCTCCCCAAATGCATTACCTCACACTTTTCCGGATTGATTTCCATTTGCCACTCTTCTGCCCACCTGACCAGTTCATTGATATCTTCCTGCAGTCTACAGCTTTCTTCTTCATTATCAACCACACATCCAATTTTTCTATCATCTGCAAACTTCTTAATCATACTCCCTACATTCAAGTCCAAATCATTGATATATACCACAAAATGCAAGGGACTGAGCCCTGAGGAACCCCACTGGAAACATCCTTCCAGTCACAAAAAGACCCATCGACCATTACCCTTTGCTTCCTGCATCTGAGCCAATTTTGGATCCAACTTGCCACTTTGCCCTGGATCCCATGGGCTTTTACTAAAATGACCAGTCTTCCAGGTATAACCTTAGTAAAAGCCGTGCTAAAATCCATATAGACTACATCAAACGCACTATCCTCATCGTTACCTCTTCAAAAAATTCAACAAAGTTAGTCAGGCACAACCTTCTCTTCACAAATCCATGTTAACTGTCCTTGATTAATCAGTGTCTTTCTAAATGAAGATTTTTCCTGTCCCTCAGAAGTTTATCCAATAATTTGCCCACCACCAAGGCTAGGCTGACTGCCTGTAATTATTCGATCTATCCCTTCCTCCCTTTTCAAACAATGGTACAATGTTAGTAGTCCTGCAGTCCTCTGGTACCATACCTGTAGCCAGAGAGGATTGGAAAATGATGGTCAGAGCTTCTGCTATTTCCTCTCTTGCTTCTATTAACAGCCTGGGATCCACTTCATCTGGGCCTGGAAACTTATCCACTTTCAAAGCTGCTAAGTCGCTTAATACTTCCTATCTCACTAGGTTTAATTCATCTAATATTTCACACTTTTCCTCGCTGATTGCAATGTCTGCATCGCCCCTCTCTTTTGTGAAAACAGACGCAAAGTATTCATTAAGAACCATACCTACGTCTTCCCCCTCCACATACAGGTAACCTTTATGGTCCCTAACAGGCCCTACTCTTTCTTTAGTTATCACTTGCTCTTAATTTATTTATAAAACATCTTTTGGTTTTCCTTGATTTTACTTGCCAATATTTCTTCATGTTCTCTCTTTGCTTTCACTCCTGCACTTTCTATACTCCTCTAGGGTTCCACAGTATTTAGCTCTCGGTGTCTGTCATAGTCTTCCTTTTTTTTCTTTATCCTACCCTGTATGTCCCTAGAAATGCAGGGGGCTCTAGATTGGTTGGTCCCACCCTTTTTCTTTAAGGGAACGTAATTGCTCTGAACCCTCACTATCTCCTCCTTGAATGCCTCCCACTGCTCTGACACTGATTTACCTTCAAGTATCTGTTTTCAGTCCACTATGGCTAAATAACATCTCAGCTGAGTAAAATTAGCTTTTCCCCAATTGACAATTTTTATTCCTGGTCTATCTTTGTCCTTTTCCATAACTACCCTAAATCTAACTGAATTATGATCTCTAGCACCAAAATGCTCTCCTACTGATGATACCCCTTCCACTTGCCCAACGTCATTCCCGAAAACTAAATCCAGAACCACCCACTCCCGTGTTGGGCTTGCTACATGCTGGCTAAAAAAGTTCTCTTGAATGCATTTTAGGAATTCCGCACCCTCTATACCCTTCACACTAATGTTGTCCCAGTTAATATTAGGATAGTTGAAATCCCCTAGTATTATTGCCCTATAGTTTTTGCACTTCCAGAAATTTGCCTACATCTCCTTCTCACTGTTTGGGGGTCTACAGTACATGCACAGCAGTGTGATCGCCCCTTTTTTGTTCTTCAATTCAACCCATATGGTCTTATTTGATGATGTTTCTAACATATCATCCCTCACAGCTGTAATTGTTTCTTTAATCAATATTGTGACCCGCCCTCATTTTTTACCCCCACTCTCTATCTCGTCTGTAAACCCTGTAACCAGGAATGTTGAGCTGCCATGCCTGCCCCTCTTTTAGCCATGTCTTAGTAATAGCTCCAATATCATACTCCCAAGTGTCTATCTGTGCCCTAGGCTCATCTGCCTTATTCTTTAGACTCCTTGCATTGAAGTATTTACCATTTAGCACAGCCAAACTCCCTTGTCTACTTTCTAGCCTTTGTTTCCTCTGTCTTCCAAACTCGTATACTAATTTTCTGCCTTCCATTTCCAGCTTTTCTTCTCTCCCTTCTGAATCTACTCTCAGGATCCCATCCCCCTGCCAAGCTAGTTTAAACCCTCCCTAACAGCACTAGCACCAACCCCCCCCGCACCCCACCACGAGGAAATTGGTCTCGGCCCTGTTAAGGTGCAACCCGTCCGGCTTGTACAGGTTCCCAGAACGGTCCCAAAGCCTCAGGAATCTAAAGCCCTCCCTCCTGCACCATCTCTCCAGCCACGTATTCATCTGTTCTATCCTCCTATTTCTGTACTCACTCGCTCGTGGCACCAGGAGTAATCCAGAACCTTTGAAGTCCTGCTTTTTAATCTCTTTCCTAGCTCCCTAAAATATGCCTGCAGGACCTAATCCCTCGTTCTACCTATGGATCATGACCTCTGGCTGTTCACCCTCCCCCCTCAGAATGTTCTGCAGCCATTCTGTGACATTCTTACATTCTTGACCCTGGCGCCAGGGAGGCAACATACCATCCTGGAGTCACGTCTGCAGCTGCAGAAGTGCCTGTCTGTTCCCCTAACTATCGAATCCCCTACCACTATTGCTCTTCCACTCTTCCTCCCCCCTCCCACCCCATGCCACCCGTGCTGCCATGGACTTGGCTTTGGCTGCATTCCCCAGAAGAACCATTGACCTCACCAGTATCCAGAACTGACAACTGGTTAGCAAGCGAGATACACTCATTGGATTACTGTCTACTTGCCTGGTCTTCCTTGTCTGTCTGGTGGTCACCCATTTCCCTCTCTGCCTGCACATTCTTAAGCTGCAAGGTGACCACCTCCTGTAACGTGCTATCCATGAAGTTCTCAGCCTTGTGGATGCACTGCAGTGACACTAGACGCTCAAGCCCGGAGCTTGAGCTGTTCTAGCTGGTGACACTTCCCGCACACGTGGTCGTCCAGGCCACGAGCAGTGTCCTGGTCTTCCCACATGGCACAGGATGTGCATTCCACGGTACTGAGCTGCCCTGCCATGCTTCTATTAGATTATTAATTAATTTTAAGAATACCCTCTGCCCTAATTCAGAGAGAAGAAAAGACAAAGATACTCACCAACCAATCACCTACCTGCTGTCCTGTGACGTCCCTCCTTGGTTTATTTTATTTTCTGCTCTCTCGACCTGCTCTCCCCGCTCATGTTGCACTCCTTCCTCCGCTGCTCCTTATACCCGTGCCGCTCTCACTGCTCTCGGGCCTCTGCTGCCTTCGCTTCCCAGGTTCTGTTGCTCAACCAGTCAGTTACCAGCTATCCTGGGATGTCACTCCGGGATTTTTTTTTTCTCCTCTCTGTTCCCGACCAGATTTGTTGCTCTGCGAATCTTGGGTTTCTCACCGCCGCTCTTTATATCTGGCTTCCCTTTCTATTCCCAACCAGGTTTGCTGCTCTACGAGAGTACTCTCTGCTTTCTGTCCCTTAGCCATTGTTGTGTCCATGCTGCCACTGTCCCTTTAATCCCATGAGCTTTAATTTTGGTAACAACGCTATTATGTGTTAGTTTGTCAAACGACTTTTGAAAGTCCATATACACAACATCAACCCACTACCCTCTCTGTTACTTCATCAAAGAACTCGATCAAGTTAGTCAATTACAATTTTCCTTTAACAAATCTGTGCTGACTTTCATTTATTAGTCCATACTTTTTCAAATGGCAATTAATTTTGTCCCAGATTTTTTGTCTCAGGTTTCTGGGCCTCCAAGATTGAGTTTCATGTCAGAACCATAAATCGTGTCATTAACAGGGTCTTTATGACATGAAATAGCAGTCCTAAATATCTGCAGAAAGATTTATTAGTACTTATGGTGCAAATCCAGCAATTTCTTGTGATACTCCTGTGGAGGTTGACAGTCAGCTTCCATTATTGTGAGGCTAATGTCGACTGGTGCAAATCGTCCATCAATTTGTGGTGATTTGCAACTCATGCCTTATTTTCTATGATTCTTCCTCGCCACAAAATTGCTGGGTTTTTTTATGCACTAATAATGGCGGGCATCGTGAATGTGCCATTATTTTCCCAGCAATTTCTGGGCCAAAACTGAATCCAGAGAATAGCTCAAATATGCAAGCTGCAATTTGAGTTAAACGGATAGATAATAATGTTGAAATTGTTGGCCAAGCATGCTGTACATTGCTGCAGTGACATGGGATGATCAGTCATAGACCTACACCCATGGTTCTCCATATGACCTGCCAGGCTATCAGAAGAAGCTCCACTTTGAGCACTTCCCAAAGCAGAGGATATGTCAACCAACAAACGATTCATGTTGGCTGCTTCCACACACATTCTGAGTAATTTACCTCATTGCATCATGTGTTTTTAAACAAATAAGAAATGATTAGCCAAACATTCATGGAAATGATACTCTTTATAGTTCAGAATATGGTTTTTAAAACACTTTTGGACACATGTATTTCTTTGTAATTCATATTTTAGTGAAGCATCCATTATCTGAGCTCCAACTATTTACCAAGACTTTCACAAGATAAAACCTGTACAAGGTATCACCTCATTGTGCAGCATGTTAACACTAATCTCCTGTCGGCAATACATCAAAATCGGAACCCATTAAAGATTTAATTGAATTTGTGTTATTTATCTTCATTCTCATGCCCACAATATTGTTGAACCATTAGTGTAGACCAAGATTTGTGGACTCTTGACTTTACAGTAATTTCCATTATCCAACCTCCATAATGGTGAGTGATTGAGGTTCACTGTATCAATCAATGTTGCAGATAAATATACAGCATAACAATTATTGTAATAACGTAGCATTTCTGCTTCCAACATTATGGTCAAACACTATTTTAAGTACCTAAAACCTTTCGTATTGGTGCATTAAACTGCATACACATATATATATATATATATATATATACGGCCATGTACTCAAATAGATAAGATGAACAGACTGATTGTGACTGGAGGAATTACTAATCCTAATAGTTGTGTGACACTTCCAGATAGAGGATCTGCAACACAATCTTCTTTCTCTGCCTGTGTTTAATAAGAGACTGCATAGAAAAAGAAAATAAATAACTTGCATTTATATTTACATTCTCAAGATGTCCCAAAACCCTTCACAGCCATTGAAGTAGTTTTGAAGTGTAGTTGCAGTTATTATGGAGGCAAACATAGCAACCAATTTGCACACCGCAAATTCCTACAAACTGCAGTGAGATAAATGACCAGATAATCTGTGTTAGTGATCCTAGTTGAGGAATAAATGTTGGTTAGAACACCAAGAAATCTCCCCTACTCTTCTTCAAATTGTACCCTGATATCTTGTACATCCACCTGGGCAGGCAGACAGAGCCTAAGTTTAATCTCACACACAAAAAGCAGCATCTCCGAAAATGCAGCACTTCCTCAGTATTGTACATAATAGATAGGAGTCGGAGCAGTCCATAATGCATATCAAGGCTGTTCCACCATTCAATAAGATCAGGGATGAACTTCTACATCAACTCCACTATCCCACCCTACCCCATATCCCTTGATTCCTTTAGTGCTCAAAAAACTATCGATCTCAGTCCCAAACATACTCATCAACTAAGCATCCATAGCTCTCTGGGGTAGAGAATTCCAAAGATTCACAAGCCTCTGAATGAAGAAATTTCTTCTAATCTCAGTGCTAAATGGCCAATCCTTTATCCTGAGACTATAACACCTACTTCTACACTCTACAGCCAGGGAAAATAGCCTCTCAACATCTAACCTGTCAAGCCCTCTAAGAATTTTATACATTTTAATGAGATCACCTAAACTCCAGGGAGTATATACCAATTCTACTCAAGCTCTCCTCACAGGACAGTCCTCTAATCCCAGGAATCCTTTATTAGGTAAGGAGACCAAACTGTGCACAGCACTCCAGGTGTGGTCTCACCAAAGCCCTATATAATTGCAGTGACTTCCTTACTCTTATACTCTAATCCCCTTGCAATAAAGGCTGGCATACCCTGTATGCAAGTATCAGCCTCAATTATGTGTTGAAGTCTCTGCAGTGGGGCTTGAATCCACCACCTTCTGACTCAGAGGCACTGTGAAAGCTTGTTAATAACCTTGAGACAAATGAGCATAATTTTCCCCTTCACTGCTTGGGTGGTAACTGATGGAGTGAATGGCCAGCCTGTTGCAGAACCGGCTGATTTTCACTTCCATTAAAATGAATGAAAATAGAAATGTCATTGAGACAAGCTTGCACAAGTACAATGGGCCAAATTGCTTCCTTCTGTGTTGTAACATTCTGCAATGCTACATCTGTGGAAACTAAAAATCTTGCACAATTTAAAAATTGTTCTGTAGAGTAGTACCATCATCATAAAAATTTGCGTGATTTACAATTTCCTTGGCAGAATTTTTCTGGACAAAGGAACTTTATTTTTCTATGTAATGAACACCTTGATAAGAGATGCCACAGCACGTTTTTCTCGGTTCAATTCTTTTGCTGATAAAGTAAACATAAGTGTAAAAGAGGAACAAGACTTTATAGTTACATCTTTTGTTTGCTAAAATAAATAATGAATAGGGGAAAAATGCTCCACTACTGCGATAGTATGCGCAGGAAGATTTCCTCTAATTGCTAGAGGAATGGTCACATCTGCGAGGAAGCTGATTGCTTGTCTATAATGGATGCCATCACAGAATAGTAATGACACAAATCAGAGCTTACGGCAGTATCAGGAATTGAGGTCTGCAAGTGAAAATATAATGTCAGCAGGATGAAGCATAGTAACAGATATTAAAGTAACCGTGCACAGGGTTATCAGCCTAGAGAACAGTGGTAGGTATAATTTATACCAATAAACCTGTAAACAAGTGTATTTTAAGCCTGAAATATAATGTGAAATATAAAAAAAAATAACACTTGTTTGGTGTTCTATTTTAAAATTCCGTGATATTTTAAATAAAATTGTATTCTGCTCATTGATTTATTTTTCTTTTCCAACAGGAGAGTTCAGTTTGTGTGAAAGATGTGTGTTTTTTTTTTCTTCCTCCAGTTATCTCCTTACCTTCCTCTCTAGAAGGCTCTGACTTCTTTGCTGGGATATGATTGCACAGGCAGTAGTGGCGTTTTAGTGCCCCAAACAGGCCTGGATATTTCTCTGTTATCCTGCCCCATAGAACTATTCAGAGTAAAGTAGGGAGTTCTCCTGGTGTCCTGACCAACATTAAACCCCAACCAAAACTAGAGATATGTGAAGAGAAAAAGATTATGTGAAGTGAAAACTAATGTAGGTCCCTTGCAGTCAGAATCAGGTGAATTCATAATGGAGAACAAGGAAATGGCAGACCAACTGAACAAATACTTTTGTTCTGTCTTCACTAAGGAAGACACGAATAACCTCCCGAAAATACGAGGGGACCAAGGGTCTACTATGAAAGGGGAACTGAGGGAAATCCTTATCAGTCAGGAAAAAGTGTAAGGGAAATTGAAGGGACTGAAGGCCAATAAATCCCCAGAGCTTGATAGTCTGCATCCGAGAGTACTCAGGAAGTGGCCCTAGAAATAGTAGATACATTGGTGGTCAATTTCCAACATTCCATGGACTCTGGATCAGTTCCTATGGATTGGAGGGTAGCTAATGTAACACCACTTTTTAAAAAAGGAGGGAGAGAGAAAACAGGGAATTATCGACCAATTAGCCTGACATCGGTCATGAGGAAAATGCTGGAATCAATTATTAAAGAGGTAATAGCAGCGCATCTGGAAAGCAGTGACTGGATAGGTCCTAGTCAGCATGGATTTATGAAAGTGAATGGATGCTTGACAAACCTTCTAGAGTTTTTTGAGGATGTAACTAGTAGAGTGGATAAGGGAGAACCAGTGGATGTGGTGTATTTGGACTTTCAAAAGGCTTTTGACAAGGTCCCACACAAGAGATTGATGTGCAAAATTAAAGCACATGGTATTGGGGGTAATGTACTGACGTGGATAGAGAACTGGTTGGCAGACCGGAAGCAGAGAGTCGGGATAAACGGGTCCTTTTCAGAATGGCAGGCAGTGACTAGTGGGGTGCCGCAGGGCTCAGTGCTGGGACCCCAGCTATTTACAATATACATTAACGATTTGGATGAAGGAATTGAGTGTAATATCTCCAAGTTTGCAGATGACGCTAAACTGGGTGGCGGTGTGAGCTGTGAGGAGGACACCAAGAGGCTGCAGGGTGATTTGGACAGGTTAGGTGAGTGAGCAAATGCATGGCCAATGCAGTATAATGTGGATAAATGTGAGGTTATCCACTTTGGTGGCAAAAACAGGAAGGCAGAATATTATCTGAATGGCGGCAGATTAGGAAAAGGGGAGGTGCAACGAGACCTGGATGTCATGGTACATCAATCATTGAAAGTTGTCATGCAGGTACAGCAGGCGTTGAAGAAGGCAATTGGTATGTTGGCCTTCATAGCTAGGGGATTTGAATATAGGAGCAGGGAGGTCTTACTGCAGTTGTACAGGGCCTTAGTGAGGTCTCACCTGGAATATTGTGTTCAGTTTTGGTCTCTAATCTGAGGAAGGACGTTCTTGCTATTGAGGGAGTGCAGCGAAGGTTCACCAGACTGGTTCCTGGGGTGGCAGGACTGACATATGAGGAGAGACTGGATCGACTGGGCCTGTAATCACTGGAGTTTAGAAGGATGAGAGGGGATCTCATAAAATTCTGATGGGGCTGGACAGGTTAGATGCAGGAAGAATGTTCCAGATGTTGGGGAAGTCCAGAACCAGGGAACATAGTCTAAGGATAAGGGGTAAGCCATTTAGGACTGAGATGAGGAGAAACTTCTTCACTCAGAGTTGTTAACCTGTGGAATTCCCTACCGCAGAGAGTTGTTGATGCCAGTTCATTGGATATATTCAAGAGAGAGTTAGATATGGCTCTTACGGTTAAGGGGATCAAGGGGTATGGAGAGAAAGCAGTAAAGGGGTACTGAGGTGAATGATCAGCCATGATCTTATTGAATGGTGGTGCAGGCTCGAAGGGCCAAATGGCCTACTCCTGCACCTATTTTCTATGTTTTCTATGTTAACTGGACTTTTAATTTATTTGTGAGTAGTGGGACCTTGCTATGCAGAGTTGGTTGTCATGTTTGCCTACATAACAACAGTGACTGCACTGGAAAGTAATTCATTTTTGTGAAATGCTTTGGAGCATGCCAGGGATATGAAAAATTGGCTTATGAAAGCCAGTTCATTGTTTTTATTGCTTTCTTGGTCTGCTGGACTCAAAGACAGGTAGCACAACATTCCGACTGCTGGGGACGATAGAAAGTGGTGCAGATCAACAAGAATCTGCCCCTGTCACTTGCATCGTAAATCGTACTCCGGCAGTGGAAGTGCTAGTCTTTAACTTGCCTCCTGACATCTACAGAGACTGAGATCTTGGGCTATCGGAAAAACTTGGCAGCTAATTTAAGTATTTAAGTCGGGGTCGCGTGACGTCAATAGCATCGCAATGTCATTTTAGGATTCAGCTGGGAGGGGCATCTGCTGTGTACACTCCACCCATTATCAGCTGGTGGTCTAGAAAGGTAACTGCTTACTTCTATTTTACGGAGTTAGGAGGTGCAGGAATGTACCACAAGGAAAACCTGGCTCACGGCTGCATTGCATTCTCCAACCAGCTCCCCCTCCCCCGCCCCCCGCAAAGAATGGACCATCCCCTCACCTATCTTTATCCAGGTACTCCCACAATGTTGTTAAGGAGGAAGTTCCAAGATTTAGACCCAGTTACGATGAAAGAACGGTGATATATTTCCAAGTTATGATGGTGTGTAACTTGGAGGGGAACTTGCAGTGATGGTGTTCCCATGAGCCTACTGCCCTTGTCCTTCTAGGTGGTAGGGTTTGTATCTTGTAGATGGTACATACTGCAGACACGGTACACAGTTGGTGGAGGGAGCGAATGTTGAAGGGGGTACCAATCAAGCGGGCTGCTTTGTCCTGGATGGTGTAGAACTTCTTGAGTGTTGTTGGAGCTGCACTCACCCAGGCAAGTGGAGCGTATTCCATCCTGACTTGTGCCTTGTAGATGGTGGAAAGGCTTTGGGGAGTCAGGAGGTGAGACACTTGCCACAGAATACCCAGCCTCTTGTTGCCACAGTATTTATGTGGCTGGTCCAGTTAAGTTTCTGGTCAATGGTGACCCCCAGAATGTTGAAGTCTCAGTGCTTAGCAACTCTGTGCGACAATGGCCTGTTAGTCAACTTTAAATGCAACGTGCTCTCACATTTGTGTGAAGGAGTGATATTACATCACCAACCCTCCAGTAATAGCCAAAGGAACAGAAATGTTCATAATGATATTGCTAAAATTAACCTTGTGTATAATAGACCAGTTACAAGTATCAGACAATTTAGTTTATTGTGCACTCTGTCCATACCACACTGTACCTCTGATAAAATTCTTACTGCTATGGCTCCCTATCCTGGCATCAGATTTTATATTTTTCACAGTTTTATTGAAAATTATCGACAATGTAATAAATAATAAGCTGAATAGTTATAATTAAGTATAAAAACAATACATACAATGATCAGAATTTTCCATGGTGGTAGCGGGTGCGATCGGTGGCAGGTCGGGTGGGAAAGTTGTTATTTATGACAGCGAGTCAGGAACCTGCTGCCATTTCGTTCCCATGCGCCTTTCCCCCAGGCGCATCTGTCATTGCGGAGCCAACCCGACCTGCAGCGGTGGTTGACCCAATTGAAAATATTATCAGGTAGTTTACAGTCACTTAAGTGCCTTTTACCCCCTACATTTTAAATTTCCCTGTATGGCCACGGGATTTACACAGCTCGGGAACCACGTCTGTCAACCAGAGGCGAGAGTTCACTGGCTATTGCTCCAGCTGATTACTTGTCAGCATCAAATGCACAGTAAATGTTCCCACCTGACAGATGATCACTTTCCTCAGACAGAAGCTGTTGCTCAGTCCATTTCCAGCACAGATCCTGCAGGCTGCAGTCTTTCCAGCAAAGTCTCAATCCAGCCTCATCTCATTGGAAGAACTCGCTCACCAGTGACAGAATGCATCTGCCCTCTGTATTTCACCTGCCATCTATTTCATCAATATGGATGCCATTTATATTGTCTCAACTTGGTCCTCAGAATCGAACCACGATGAGCCCCAACACTAGCAGCGCCAGGCACACCAGCAGCACCAACAACAACAACACCAACCTTCTACACAATCATCTGATGCTGCACAGGACAGAGGATATCAGCACCTGAGCCCATTGCTGCCCAGGATGCCAGGGGTGGCCCCATCATGGCTAGATTTAGTTAACTTTATGCTGTACACCCATATGGCTGCCACATGATGTGCCAGGTTGGCACCACCCCACACCAACACCATAAAGCATCCCTGCAATGTTCAAGCCATTCCTTTCACACTCACCATCATTGTGGGGTGCTGTTATGTTTCACCATTCACTGCAACTCACTAGGCCACTTCCAAATGTTTACACAAATCTGTCCAAGACTGGAAAGTATTGAAAATAAAGATGTTTAGGTTTGACACCATATTAACAAAAACTTTACATAAACATTGACTAAAACACCCAGGTTGCTACCCTTGTGTGTTGTTAGTTGGTATGATTGCACTAGGATGAGGGTGAGTATGAGGAGTGGTTAGTGAGATGGGGATGTGATAATATAGATGGTGAGGGATAGGTGGAGGTGCAAGGTAAGTTGGTGTGAGTAAGGATGTGCAGGAGAAGGGTAGGGAATGCAGAGTGATGGGGATGTGATGAGAGGCACAGCAGGATGCAGTTGAGTGTGGCTTTTTACTAACATTTCCTGATCTAATGAGATCATTGAAACGTTTGCAGCACTGCACCCAGGTCCTCCCGAACACATCCCTGCTTGTGTCCTCCTCTGCAATCTGCAACCAGGCTGCATTGGTGTCCTGGGGAGGTCTCTTCCTCCCACCAGAAGGAAATAGAACCTCCCTGCGTGCTGTGACTCCCTCCATAAGCATGTGGAGGGAGTCATTGGAGAACCTGGGTGCTGCCTTCTGCCTCTGTGCAGTCATTGTCAGTGTTTGCAGCTCTCCAATGCTGTAATACACTGACAGCATTAAACGTCAAGTGTAATGTGGCCATGGTCCCTTTAAAGATCCAGGCTGAAAACGCGTCATGAATGATGTCACCAGACCTGCTCCATTTAATTGGGCCGGTAACGCTTAATAGACCCCTGGGGAGGTTTAATAGACCCCATTAAGGTAAGTTCATTTTCAGCAATGGGATGAAGCCAGCAGCAGGGTCACGATCTGCCACGGACACCGGTCGCACCGGACCCACCAAGGTCGGCAAAATTCCAGTCAATGATTGAATTACATCCAGAACCAACATCGATCATTTTGGTGGTAAAAGGTGTTTTGTCGGACTCCACAGATTGGGGAGAGAAAGTAATAAAAGAAATGCAGGAGAATTGATATTAGCGTCTACCATGTTTACACCGTCTGCCTTAATCCAAGTTCGGAGCTCAAGGGGTGGAAATTGGTACCTACACTACAGTGATGCCCAAAGTAAATGACTATTACATAACAGTACTTTATCACAAAATGGTGAGAACTATTTCAAAAAACTATAGGGAATGTTTTTTACTCTTTGAAACTTGACATTAATTTGTCCATTTTTAGTAGCAGTGAATAGAAATGCAAATTCATTCGCCTCTCCGCTGGGTTTGTTTTCGAGGATTTTGTAACCTTGCTGGCAGAAATCTCTCAATCATTACTTGCCTGTAATAATGGTCTTTTTGTGCATCTCAAGTACCTTAACAACATCATGTAGTGCCTTCCTGTAGTAAAATGTCCCAAAGCACTTCACAGGAGCATAATCTGACAAAAAATGACAGCCACCGAACTAGTCCAGAATGGACTAAGGATGTTTTTTTCCCAATTCTAGGGCACTGAAAACTAGGATATTAAGCAGAGAACTGAATTTGTGCATTCCCAATTCACTGACCTGGCCATTTCTGGATGTTTCTGCATTAGAATAAAACACTTGAAATAAGACACTTACTCTTCAGTTCCTGCTCACAGACATAGTGAAGTGTTTCATTTACAGTCAACGGAAAGGGAAATCAGGTGAGCTGTATAATGGGCGGCCAACCTGATATTGCCCATTTTACACCTTTGCTGAAAGCTAAAATATTCCTATGTGATTGACAGGCTCAAGTGGCTTCATTCTGACTTATATTGCCTCTAGTCCACTTTCATCAAAACATATGTGAAAGGTTTGGAACCAACTGAAAATGGTAATCAGAAAATGAGGAAAGTAAGTGAAATGAGAAACGGTTGTGGAAATAATCCAAAATAGTTCTGGAGACAACAGTATTATGGTTACTGCTGTTCAACCCCCGCCGTCTCCAGGCCAGATCCAAGACCACCCCAACCTCTGTCGTCGAGCTACAGTACGCTGACGATGCCTGTGTTTGCGCACATACAGAGGCTGAACTCCAGGACATAGTCGACGTATTTACTGAGGCGTACAAAAGCATGGGCCTTACGCTAAACATCCGTAAGACAAAGGTCCTCCACCAGCCTGTCCTCACCACACAGCACTGCCCCCCAGTCATCAAGATCCACGGCGCGTGCTTGGACACCATGGACCACTTCCCATATCTCGGGAGCCTCCCTATCAACAAGAGCAGGCATCGACGATGAGATCCAACACCGCCTCCAGTGCGCCTGTGCAGCCTTCAGTCGCCTGAGGAAAAGAGTGTTTGAAGACCAGACCCTCCAAACTGCCACCAAGCTCATGGTCTACAGGGCTGTAGTAATACCTGCCCTCCTGTATGGCTCAGAGACATGGACCATGTACAGTGGACACCTCAAGTTGCTGGAGAAATATCACCAAAGATGTCTCCGCAAGATCCTACAAATCCCCTGGGAGGACAGGCGCACCAACATCAGCGTCCTCACTCAGGCTAACATCCTTAGCATTGAAGTACTGACCACACTCGATCAGCTCCGCTGGGTAGGCCACATAGTCTGCATGCCAGACACGAGATTCCCAAAGCAAGTGCTCTACTCGGAGCTCCTTCATGGCAAACAAGCCAAAGGTGGGTAACGGAAATGCTACAAGGACACCCTCAAAGCCTTCCTGATAAAGTGCAACATCCCCATTCCTGGGAGTTCCTGGCCCAAGACCGCCCTAAGTGGAGGAAGTGCATCCGAGAGGGCGCTGAGCACCTCGAGTCTCAATGCCTAGAACATGCAGAAATCAAGCGCAGACAGCGGAAAGAGCGTGCGGCAAACCAGTCCCACCCACCCCTCCCCTCAATGACTATCTGTCCCACCTGTGACAGAGTTTGTGGCTCTCGTATTGGACTGTTCAGCCACCAAAGAACTCACTTCAGGATTGGAAGCAAGTCTTCCTCGATTCCGAGGGACTGCCTATGATAATGGTTACTGCAGTTCACGTGCTAGTGTTTTGTGGCAGCAATAGGACACTGATACAGAAATGGAAAAAAAAATGGTGTAATATTTTGGGATTTTATGACAGCAAGCAAAAATGAATATAAAATATTGGATAATGATTCTGGTTTCATTGTACAAACAAAGATAATTAAAGGAAAGAACATGGATGATATTTAAAAAAATACGCGTAGAGACATGGGAAATGGAATTGTGACTAAAAGCATCAATGTAAGAAGTATATACAGTTGCTAGGAGAAGGCACTTAATATCGTGAAAAGTGTACCTTTTATTTATATCCCATGCACTGCAGCCCTGATAGCTTTCCATTCCACTAAAATTGTTCTAATCGAGGATAGTTGCCTTTCTGCATAGGGAAGCTTGTGGAATAATGCTTGTTTGAAGAGAATAATTGATAATTAAATGTGTTTTAAAGCTTCTGAATTGTGCTGGATACTGTAAAGATTTCCTCGTTAATTTGAATTATTGCCCTGTATACGTTTAATTGTGCTGTGCTCTTTGACTTGTAACTCTGGTTCTGCAGATCCTGATTGACAGCATATTACTTTTTCATAGTGTTTTCCTGTTTTCATTTGTTTCATTATGTCTTACCCATTAGTAATATTGATTCACAATACTTGTAAAACATTGCTTTTAAATTGATAAGGAAACATCAACAATGGAAAAAATGCCAACTTTTGAATAAGTAGCATACCAGTAGTCCAGGCAATTTGTTATATTTTTTAAGTGCATTTTTTGCACCCTTACTAAATGTGTTTGTTGAGCACAATTCCCGTAAGTTTGTTGTTGTACCATTTGTCTTTTGCTGCCATTCTTATGAACCAAAGATATCAATTGTATCTGCAGGTACTATGGATAGAGTAATGGTTTATAAATGTATTAGTCACTAATTTCTTTTTCAGTTTTCATGTGATCAACTGTCCTTTTGTAGCTGTGGTATCTCAGTACAAGTTTCTGATATATTTCAGGGGCACTCATTCAGTTTGACTGAAGGTCATTGTTACGATTCAGATTTTCTCCTGCCCAGCTTAAAAAGCTGTTCCCATAAGCAAGCCCTCTCATCTTGTGTGACCTTATGTGCGAAGTAACTGATGGTGTAACATGCCCAGAATGAACAATAATTGTTTTTATGCAGCCCCAACACATACACCTAAAGAAGATCAATCAGCATATCATTTCAGCTTCCTTTTACTCATCCCTTTGTTTTCTGCCTTGAAACAATCCCTCTATTCATGTGGCTGCATTTCCCTTAATTTCATGGGGCTAAATTTGAATGCCCTTGAAAACGGGCATGGGGATCACAATGCGTGCTTAACCCCTGCCCCTACAATGTGATGAAGGCAGCACCTCAACTTTGTGCTGCCTGCTGATTAACATGATTGTAGCGTCCAGCCAACAATAACTGCGTCAGCAGGGGACCCAAAATCGTGAGAGGCTAACACCAGTTAAAACTAGCCTGCACTGCTTAAAGCTAGCCTGCACCTCTTAAAGGGGAGGTGCATTGTGATCTGAGAAACACTCAATAATGGCATAACATGGGAGAGAGCGTGCTCCAAGGTTTTCCGATGCTGCACTGGAGGCCTTGGTGGAGGAGGTGGAAAGGAGAAGAGATGTGCTGTATCCACAGAGAGCCAGGAAGCCCTCCAGACAGATGCTCAGAAAGCAGTGGGAGCAGATAGCCATGTCAGTCACTGCCAGGAGTCAAGCCCAGAGGGCATGGATACAGTGTTGTAAGAAGTTCAATGATCTTCACCTACCAACAATCTCTATCCACCAGGACTCATACCTCATATTCATAGCTTCACCTCACCCTCGCACACTTAGCACTGCTGCAAGCCTCAAACCCACATCTCACAGTTTTCACACACTGCCAGCTATTCAACCATGACTGCCACATCACCCAAACATTGCACCACACTCAGTGACACCGCCCCCCCCCCCTCTCTTGCAGGAGAAGGTGACGCACAACTAAAGAAAGAATGAGCTTATTAGCAGGGACAGGCGTGCCTGCATAGAGGAGACGGTGCTGGCCATTATTGGGACAGCCATTGCTGAGGCCATAGCCAGCAGCAGGGCTGACTGCATAGATGATACTATCTTGATACCTAATCCTCCTTCTCACATCCCACATCCCCCTCATCCCACAATCTCTTCTGATTTCAAGCTGCAGATGGTGTAAGCATGTAGCTCCTGCTTTACCTAACTCCCTTCACCACAACCCTACCCTTGTGCCTTTCTCCTTTCAGATACCCAAGAACTGCAACCTGGCCAGGCAGTGGTGGAAGAGCATGAAATTAGTAAAGGTGGAGACACATCGTCACTCGATGTCACACTTGCAGCCACCAGCTCAGATACTGACTGTGCGTAATTTAGAGGATAGCATAGAGGTGGGATCTGCACATGGTGAGACATAAGAAATAGGAACAGGAGTAGGCCATAGGCTCCCTCGAGCCTGCTCCGCCATTCAATAAGATCATGGCTGATCTGATCATGGACTCAGCTCCAGTTCCCCATAACCCCTTATCTCCTTATCGTTTAAGAAACTATTTCTGTCTTAAATTTATTCAATGTCCCAACTTCCACAGCTCTCTGAGGCAGCAAATTCCACAGATTTACAACCCTCAGACAACGGGCATGAGTGCGCTGCAGCCAGGGCTGGGACAAGGATAGTGGAGGTGCGAGCTCGCCGGAGGGCAAGGTCACACATGAGTTCTGTTGGAGAGGACTCAGATGAGGAATTTGATGGAGCAGGCTACATAAGAAGGCTGATGGGTTTGCACAATAAAATTCCTGGTGCATTGGGAAGCTTGCCAGAAAACTTACGTGCAATGTCAATGAGCATGGAGGAGTCTGGCACCAACTTGGCACAGGGCTTTGTGGAGCACTTACAGCCCATCCTTTCCAGCGTGGTCAACTCCATTAGCACACTTTTGGACCCAACCATGTAGCGCCTGATAGCCAATGTCTCAGCTTCCACTGCAGCACAAGCAGCAACCACCCAACATCTGAGTGCTGCAGTGGAAGTTCAGACTGCTGCCATCATGGCTCTGGATTTCAGTGTTCACAGGGCTTGCAGGGTGGCACAGCTATCCAGCAATCTGTCCTCCAATAGATTACTAGAATTGCTGAGGCACCACCCCGGGGAATGGCAGTGGCTCGGTGGAGCACGAACTTGCTGTCCTCTCTCAGAAAGGCCGCATTCACCATCCCACCACTGCCACTCCACCAGTTCCCCTGGTGTTGCCTGTCAGCCAGCCAGCCCAGATTGGAGTCGCCCATGCCGAGGTGGTGCAGTCTAAAGCCAGGCCTGCTAGGCCCACAGCTGCTGGAGGTCATCCTCTAGGACCATCTGCAGTCTCCTCCACTGAAAGTCAGCAGCCTTCCACCAGCCGTGCTGCAGCCACTGCATAGGAGCACTAGAACAGGGAAAGAAATATGGAGAACAGGCTCTAATGGAATGCACAAAGGGGATTTGTTTATATTTGTATGCAAATAGCATGATTTGATTCCTAAAATTTTTTTTTGTATGATTATTTTGTGGTGGCTTTTATTTTTGCATTGTGGCCAAGTGGACACTGTGATGGTCAGTGACAGAGGGAAGGTAAGTGTGGCACTGTTGGTGGATGTGGAATTGGGGTTGCATTTACTGGAATCACACTCGGATGAGTTCTTCACCACAGCCAGGGTCTGTCTAGGTTGCTTCCTCCCTTTCCTCTTCCTCTTCCTCCTCTCAGCTGCTTACCGTATAGCTGGTGGCAAGGGCTGTGCCCTCATGATGATGGTGAGGTTGTGCAGCATGCAGCAGATCATGCTGTATTCCAAGGAGAATTCCTACTAGTGCACCGATGTCTGTCAGCAAGTGCTTTGTGCTGAAGTCAGGAAAAAGTCCTTCAGTACATGTCACAACAGTCCCTGCAGACTTTTGCAACTTGAAACAACTATAGAAATCAACAAACACTTATACAATCATACCAACAGCCAGAAGAGATTACCCAGAATCTAACCTGTAAGTAGTTAATGATCCCTTTGAAGAGCGCTGGTGTGAGGTCTTTCATGCTGCTGAACGCAGCATGCAGTGTGAGTTTAAGGGAAGACATTAGCTGGAGCGTTGAACTCCAAAAGGGCAGCACTGGAATCAAATTAGTGTTGCACGCTGATTCACATCATGATCTGTCTGTTCTGTACACTTCCGGCAAACTCTCACTGCCCGCTCGCTAACACCGTCACATATATGGGGGGCAAAATTCATTACCGCCCCATTTGGGGGCGGCAACTTTTGCAAGCCGGGAAACTTAGCGCCACGCGCTAATGTTTCCCCACTCTCAAAAAATTGGCTTTAACCCTCCAGGAAGGAAGTGGAGAAGTGGAGCACTAAATCAAGTGATCCACTTCCTCCTTGGAGCACTAAAGGATGTGGGCGGATCAGAAACCTCAGCTGCCGCGTCCAAAGGGCACTTCCCTCCTTTAAAGGGACGGGTCATCAGTGCAGGCTCTGCAATTTAATACAGACCTACCTGGACCAACAGAGTTCCAGGCTGAACGATCACGACCAGGAAACCGTGAAGAAATTGGCAACAATAAAGGTACGTTTTTTTTACTTACCTTGGCCACCTCGCCTTTAATCATTGCCCCGGTAACGGCCGGCCGCCCGATCCATGCCTCCTGCAGCTGCCGGTGTATTCTCCCGGTGCTGCTGCAGGGGGCAAAAATGTATTTTGGGTCCAGGACGCTAACGGAGTGATGCGTACGGCGATGACATCACGATCTCTAGGCGTAGGAGATCGGGGTGCAACACCGTAGTGCCGCCGCTAAGGGCGGGAGTCGATGTCAGCGCTGCGCTTGGTCGCAAAGGCATTCACACCCCGTTAGCGCCCCTGGGGATGCTAACGAGAGACGCAGATGCACCCAATTTCTAGCCCCATGTCCGGTGTGATAAGTGTGTGCGTGCCCCACTGATGCCATTTTGGACCTCTAAGGGCACTCGTAGCACCCAAAAAACGAGCGCTACGAATCCGAATTTTGCACACATATCTTTTCCATAAGTCTCTTATTCGGTACCTTCTGAAATGTTTTTTGGAAAATTTATGCAAATCAAATCCACCTCATTTCCTTTATCTATCCTCTGTTATTTCGCCAAATAATTCTGTTAGATTGGTTGTGCATCACCTGTTTTTTAGAAATATGTGCTAACTGACCTTGATTAACTCATATTTTTCCAAGTGCTCAGTAATTTCATTCTGTTTGGGGATTTTGGCATGGGAGACCCATTTAAAAGTCGCAGTGAGAGGGCAGAGAGCAGCAGAGATGGAGAGTAGCCAAGAATAGAATGCGAGAGAGAGCCCTGAAAGCAGCTGAAGATGGAGGGCAGATGAGAAGAGAGAGATAACGTCAGACTGTGCTCTGCTGCCTTTGACAGCTGAAACAGTCTCATGGACTAAAGATCTACAGCTACAAAAGTGGGTTCATTCAAAAACCAAGAAGCTATAGCACCATAGACGCACAGAATGTTACAGCAGAGAAGGAGGCCATTTGACCCATCATATCTACATCTATCCAAACTAATAACATCTCTCTCTCTCCCTATAGCTGTGCATCTTGCCCAGCTCATTTTTTTTTAATTCATTACTGGGATGTGGGTGTCACTGGAAAACCCAGCATTATTGCCCATCCCTAATTGCCCTTGAGAAGATGGTGATGAGCCACCTTCTTGAACCGCTGCAGTCCTTGTGGTGAAGGAACTGTTAGGGAGGGAGTTCCAGGATTTTGACCCAGTGACGATGAAGGAACGGCAATATATTTCCAAGTTAGGATGATGTGTGACTTGGAGGGGAACTTGGAGATGACGTTGTTCCCATGTGCCTGCTGCCCTTGTCCTTCTAGGTGGTAGAGGTCGTGGGTTTGGAAGGTGCTGTTGAAGAAGCCTTGGCGAGTTACTGCAGTGTATCTTGTAGATGGTACACACTGCAGCCACAGTGTGCCAGTGGTGGATGGGGCGCCAATCAAGCAGGCTGATTTATCCTGGATGATGTCGAGCTTCTTGTTTGTTATTGGAGCTGCACTTATCCAGGCAAGTGGAGACTATTCTATCACTGACTTGTGTCTTGTAGATCACAGAAAGGCTTTAGGGAATCAGGAGGTATGGCATTCTCCCCAGAATACCCAGCCTCTGACCTACTCTGGTAGCCATAGTATTTATGTGCTTAGTCCAGTTAAGCTCCTGGTCAATGTTGACCCCCAGGATGTTGATGGTGGGGGAATTCGGCGATGGTAATGCCTTGAATGTCAAGGGGCAGTGGTTAGGCTCTTTCTTGTTGGAAATAGTTATTGCCTGGCACTTGTGTGGTGCGAATGTTACTTGCCACATATCAACCCAAGCCTGAATGTCGTTCAGGTCTTGATGGCACGGACTGCTTCATTATCTGAGGAGTTGCGAATGGAACTGAACACTATGCAATCATCCCCACTTCTGAGGAAAGGTCATTGATGAAGCAACTGAAGATGGTTGGGCCTAGGACACTGCCCTGAGGAACTCCTGCAGCCTTGTCCTGGGGCTGAGTTGATTGGCCTCCAACAACCACAAAAATGTTTACCTATTGCTTCCTTAAGATGTATAATTCAGCTATCACCTGTTGCAAAGCATTGCATGCTCCAATAATGTGAAAATAAATTTCCCCAAACCTTCTTAATTTTAAAATAGTGTCCCCTTGACACTGACTCGCAAACAGAGGAAATGGTCTTTGGTTTTTAACCATTCAAAATTTACAGAATCGCTATTAAACCTCACCTTTTTCTGCTCAAGTGGAAATCGTCCTAGGGGGAGAAATTTGCGTAGTTTGCGCCTCCCGCTAGCGCCCTGGACTACTCGCCCGAGGCGGGGGTCCTCTCTCTCTTCACGTGAAATTCCTGGTAGTGAAGTGGTGGCCCCTTCTTCCCATTGCAGAATTCGCAGCATGCCCTCCCCTTTAACGGAAGGGGGGGGCCTTGTGCTTCCGCCAACACGGTGCTCCACATAGCGCTGATAAATTATCTGCAGTTAGCATCCCTGTCCCACCCCCAAGAGGAAGTGGACCACGCGACATTACGCTCCACTTCCTCTCGTGGAGGTAACCCCAATTTCGCCACCGGTGCAGGACTTCCGCGCCTGGCGCAGGAAGTCCCACTTCGCCTCGGGTACCGAATTTCGGCCCTCTAGTCTCTTAAGTATTTCCTCATAATAGTTTCTCATCCCTGGCATCATCCTGATGAATCTATGCTGTATGCTCTCTATGACTTTAATACCCTTTCTATAGTGGGTGACCAAAACTGCTCTAGCTGTGGCCTAACAATTGTCTTGTACAAACTAGAGGATACTGAACTATATTAACTCGTGAAGTATAAGGTTATCTGGCAGTCTGTGAAGTAGATTTAATTTAGGTAGGCAGCGAGCTCAGCCTGTAACGATAGCTTATAATTGGGTCAATCTAGACCTGCCTGTTATTCAAGGTATTGTTATTTAGAATGTTACTGTTATTTAACCCCCCGCCCCCCCCACAATATGTCAATGAAGCATTTTGGGGTATCCTTGGGCAAATACCAGATCTACCCCTGGAAATCCACCCAGCTCACCACAATATACCCAGTAGAACATGCAGGTGTATAAGTCCCATCCTGGTCCTTAAGAAGCCCCCCAAAATTGTTCAAAGTGAAACTAATTGATGCCAGAGGAGTCGGTTACCTTTTAATGCCTGTTGCTTTTTGCCCTGAGAGCCGTATTAACTTTTGTTACCAATGGTTTTCTTTGCCCCTTTCCTGGGCCTCAGGCTCCTCCTGTCTGGGCACCACTCTAACTTCCACCACCTCATTGATGCAGGCTCCTGCATTGTGCAGGGGCAGGCCAGCCCCCTAAGTATGACTGACCCTGTCTTTTTCATTTGGATGGATTCAATAACTGGGCAATGCAATTCTACTCTTCTGCAAGGATTCACAGAATCTTGGGCCAGTCACTTGTTACCAGACTTTTTTTCATAAAATAATGTTGCAATGTGTTCTTTGCTTAAGAATTCATAGCAACACCTTGCTATTATAAACTAGTTGGTTCATTAGCAAAAGTTTAACAATCACACTACACATTACCAGTTCATCCACCAGGCTCACAACCACCTGCCTCATCGTGGATCCCCAGAACCCAACTGGCTGGGGTTTTATTGAGTCTTGTGAACATCACAGCACTGGCTAAGCCACTCACAACTCAACAACTCTATGAACCTGTGAGCATACTCACAGGTGCATACGTTACAAATGTCAAGTAAATTTTCATTGTAACAATAGCAATCGTCACTTAATAAAAATGCAGTTGCAATTTTTACCAAATTGATATTTGGGCTATAAGCAAAGTTTTGTTTCATTTAAGGGAATAAAGAACTTGTATTCAAGGTGGCATAGTTTTTTTATGTCTGGTGTGGCTTTGGAATTCTCCTGGACCTTACAACTTAATAATTTAGTGCAGGCTTTGAGCCACATAATGTGCAGAGTATGTGAGGAATTAACTGTCTGAATTACTTGGAGCTATCTGAAATGTACTTCTTTGCAAATGGAGAAAATGACAGTGAGATAGCAGTTGTGGTGAACAACTAACAGGAGTGTCCAACTGCATGTCATGGGCGGAATTTTGACTTTAGATGAAAGTGGCCCAGATATTGCGGTCCGTGGCTCATTAGAATTGCACATGGTTACAGATTTTCTATGGGCTTTTGCACTGGAACTTGCTGCGATTAGAAAGCCATTTTGTCGCAGTGCCCTCTATAGGGTATCTGGGATCTGTGTGAACAGGACAAGCAACTGTATATCTCCTTATCAATCAGATTGAAGAATCCTTATTGAGGCACACGGAATCTGAAACAGGAAGTGAAAGTTAGAATATTTAATTCAATGTCAAATCATGTACAGAAAGAGAAATCAAAGAGCAAGTTATTATTTAAATGGAGAAAGATTGCAAAGTGCCGCAGTACAGCGGGACCTGGGGGTACTTGTGCATGAAACACAAAAGGATAGTATGCAGGTACAGCAAGTGATCAGGAAGGCCAATGATATCTTGGCCTTTATTGCAAAAGGGATGGAGTATAAAAGCAGGGAAGTCTTGCTACAGTTCTACAGGGTATTAGTGAGGCCACACCTGGAATACTGCGTGCAGTTTTGGTTTCCATATTTACGAAAGGACATACTTGCTTTGGAGGCAGTTCAGAGAAGGTTCACTAGGTTGATCCCGGGGATGAGGGAGTTGATTTATGAGGAAAGGTTGAGTAGGTTGGGCCTCTACTCATTGGAATTCAGAAGATTGAGAGGTTATCTTATCGAAAAGTATAAGATTATGACAAGGTGGATGCAGAGAGAATGTTTCCACTGATGGGGGCGACTAGAACTAGGGGGCATAATCTTAGAATAAGGGGTCGCCCATTTAAAACTGACACGAGGAGAAATTTATTTTCTCAGAGGGTTGTAAATCTGTGGAATTTGCTGCCTCAGAGAGCTGTGGAAGCTGGGACATTGAATAAATTTAAGACAGAGATAGATAGTTTCTTAACCGATAAGGGAATAAGGGGTTATGGGGAGCGGGCTGGGAAGTGGACCTGAATCCATGATCAGATCAGCCAAGATCGTATTAAATGACGGAGCAGGCTCGAGGGGCCGTATGGCCTACTCCTGCTCCTATTTCTTATGTTCTTATGTAAATAGAGGGAAAGAAAGATGGGATTAAGAGAGAGATAAAAGAGACAGAAACAAAATGTTAAAAATAATTAATTTGTAATTAAAAAAAATTTCCAGCAATAATTAAAATCTGAAGGAGTGAGACTCCACACTTGTAAAAGTTAATTTTAAGTGCCAGAGAGGTTGTTTGGTAGTAATTAAGACTTATCACATCATTAAAAAAATACTTACACTGAGATGGACAAACCCTAAAGTTTTCGGCGAGTTTAGTGGAAAGCTATCATGCCGTTGCATATGTTTCAATGCAGAATCTCTCAGCGAGATACAGTTATAGCAAAGTTTGTGGAGGAGCAGGGCAAGCTGGACAGCAACTTCCTGATATCTGCGTTTAATGTGCATGTACGGCCATAGGAAGTTGCTGGTCAATTTACACATTAATAATGGCGAGCGCTGACAGCCTCGCCATTATTTTTACCGCAAACTCTGGGCCACACTGTAACTGAAAATCAGGAGAGATGTTTAATGCATGGCGTAGCCGATATTGTATGTTTAACACGATCATCTAAAGTCAAAATTACCCCCAAGAACTTAGCAATTTAGATGCAAACTGTGGTCTTCCATTTGAAAGCGCTAGTATATTGTTAGCAGTTTTAATAGAATGGATCAGGAAATAATGTTATTAGTCTTTGACCAAAATATCATCTGTACACCACTCGTGTGCACACTCTATTGTGGTTTTAAAAAAACAGAGGCTACGCTTTTTAAAAAGGAAACTACTGAAATATGTTATTCATTCTCGTTGATTTTAGCAGTAATTCAACCTGAAGCACTGCTGATGTTCACAAAGTACACGATCTCAAGCTTGTAGTTTATGATCTTGTCAAAACCCTTGAATGATTTGTATTAATTACTAGCAGAATTTTGATTAACTTGTATTTAGCTGAGGTGTTCTGTTGTTTTCCATCATTCATACTTACTATTTTATTTTATGTATGCTCTTTGTGAGATTATCTCTGAGGATTGCAGACATTTATGTAAAGCAAGTGACATGAATAAGATTCCAACAGGGACCTAAGATAATCTAATATTCAGGTAACTACCGCAGTGTATACTGCAATGAAACTGTGCTACAAAAAGCATGGATTCTGGAACAGACCTACTCCAATTGTACATGTAAACCAAGAACAAATACATGAACAGAAACTGCTTGTGATGCTTTAGAAGCTTGGGAATGTTTCTAAGTGCAAAACTGTATGTCACTAAGTCTGGACAAATGCTTCCCATTGCTCAGAATAAACAAACTTGGCAGAGGCTGCTGAAATTACTCTTCATCTTTATCATTTTCTACTAAGCCCTGACAAATATTTAAGGGTGAAATGTCCTCGGTGGCGCTAGGCAGTTTACACCTGGGGACGGGGGTGCTACCGCCTCTCGGAAAATTGCCCCGGAGGTTTGGGGGACGCTACCTTAGCAGCCCCGTGCCCTGCGGTTAGTGCTTCGGGCCGCCGCGCAACCAGTGATGACATCATCACCATGGTTGGCAACACCACACCGCCCCTCGTCGACCCCTTAACGCACTACAGGGGAAATTGCCTCGCTGGTCACGAGGCTGGCACAAGCAAATGTCAATGCCAGCTTTCCGGGGCGCTGTTTAAAAAGGAGGACTGCAGCGCCCTGGGCCGCCATCTTTATTGGTCGGCTGACTCTCGGGTCGGCCCGACCATGGCAGCCCTAGCTTGGGCCGGGCCATTGTTTTGGGTGCCAGACTGCTGGCCCGATGTCATGCATCTCTGATGGCCCAGTGGCAGCCATCAAAGAGCCATGCTGAGTGCGCAGCGGCCCTCCCCTATAATTGAAGGGGAGGGGTATTGTAACATGTCAGTGCTATGCGGACCGCATAGCACTAGGCTCAGTGCCGTACTACAGCCTTTGGGAGCACCCTTCAAAGGTAGTGGAGCGCCAGAGAAAGTGATCCCTTTCCTTTGAGGGATATAAGGCCCAATTCCGTGTCAGGGGCGGGATTTCCGGGCTGGGCAATAAAAGTCCCGGCCCAATTAGGTTACCCTTCCCAATCGGGACACAGAGCAATTTCGCCCCCTATGTCTTCATCTGACCTTGCTGAATGCGGAATAAAGAAACATTGTTGAAAAGCATTTAGATTAGACTTAGTTTAAACATAGAAAGTAGGTGCGGGAGTAGGCCATTCGGCCCTTCGAGCCTGCACCGCCATTCAATACGATCATGGCTGATCATTCCCTCAGTACCCCTTTCCTACTTTCTCTCCATACCCCTTGATCTCTTTAGCCATAAGGGCCATATCTAACTCCCTCTTGAATATATCCAATGAACTGGCATCAACAACTCTCTGCGGCAGGGAATTCCACAGGCTAACAACTCTCTGAGTGAAGATGTTTCTCCTCATCTCAGTCCTAAATGGCCTACCCCTTATCCTAAGACTATGTCCCCTGGTTCTGGAGTTCCCCAACATCGGTAACATTCTTCCCGCATCTAACCTGTCCAGTCCCATCAGAATCTTAGATGTGTCTATGAGATCCCCTCTCATCCTTCTAAACTCCAGTGAATACAGGCCCAGTTGATCCAGTCTCTCCTCATATGTCAGTCCAGCCATCCCTGGAATCAGTCTGGTGAAGCATCGCTGCACTCCCTCAATAGCAAGAATGTCCTTCCTCAGATTAGGAGACCAAAACTGAACACAATATTCCAGATGAGGCCTCACCAAGGCCCTGTACAACTGCAGTACACCCTCCCTGCTTCTATACTCAAATCCCCTAGCTATGAAGGCCAACATAACATTTGCCTTCTTCACCGCCTGCTGTACCTGCATGCCAACTTTCAATGACTGATGAACCATGACACCCAGGTCTCGTTGCACCTCCCCTTTTCCTAATCTGCCACCATTCAGATAATATTCTGCCTTCGTGTTTTTGCCCCCAAAATGGATAACCTTACATTTATCCACATTATACTGCATCTGCCATGCATTTTCCCACTCACCTAACTTGTCCAAGTCACTCTGCAACCTTAGCCTCCTCCTCACAGCTCACACCGCCACCCAGCTTAGTGTCATCTGCAAACTTGGAGATATTACACTCAATTCTTTCATCTAAATCGTTAATGTATATTGTAAATAGCTGGGGCCCCAGCACTGAGCCCTGCGGCATTCCACGAGTCACTGCCTGCCATTCTGAAAAGGACCCATTTATCCCGACTCTCTGCTTCATGTCTGCCAACCAGTTCTCTATCCACGTCAGTACATTACCCCCAATACCATGTGCTTTGATTTTGCACACCAATCTCTTGTGCGGGACCTTGTCAAAAGCCTTTTGAAAGTCCAAATACACCACATCCACTGGTTCTCCCTTGTCCACTCTGCTCGTTACATCCTCAAAAAATTCCAGAAGATTCGTCAAGCATGATTTCCCTTTCATAAATCCATGCTGACTTGGACCGATCCTGTCACTGCTTTCCAAATGCGCTGCTATTTCATCCTTAATGATTGATTCCAACATTTTCCCCACTACTGATGTCAGGCTAACCAGTTTATAATTACCCGTTTTCTCTCTCCCTCCTTTTTTAAAAAGTGGTGTTACATTAGCAACCCTTCAGTCCATAGGAACTGATCCAGAGTCGATAGACTCTTGGAAAATGATCACCAATGCATCCAATATTTTAGGGCCACTTCCTTAAGTACTCTGGGATGCAGACTATCAGGCCCCGGGGATTTATCGGCCTTCAATCCCATCAATTTCCCGAACACAATTTCCCGCTTTATAAGGATATCCTTCAGTTCCTCCTTCTCACCAGACCCCCTGTCCCCTAGTACATTCGGAAGGTTATTTGTGTCTTCCTTTGTGAAGAAAGAACCGAAGTATTTGTTCAATTGGTCTGCCATTTCCTTGTACCCCATTATAAATTCACCTGAATCCGACTGCAAGGGACCTACGTTTGTCTTCACTAATCTTTTTCTCTTCACATATTTATAGAAGCTTTTGCAGTCAGTTTTTATATTCCTTGCAAGCTTCCTCTCGTACTTTATTTTTCCCCTCTTTTATTAAACCCTTAGTCATCCTCTGTTGAATTCTAAATTTCTCCCAGTCCTCAGGTTTGTTGCTTTTTCTAGCCAATTTATATGCCTCTTCTTGGTTTTAACACTATCCTTAATTTCCCTTGTTAGCCACGGTTGAGCCACCTTCCCCGTTTTATTTTTACTCCAGACAAGGATGTACAATTGCTGAAGTTCATCCATGTGATCTTTAAATGTTTGCCATTGCTTATCCACCGTCAACCTTTTAAGTATCCTTTGCCAGTCTATTCTCGCTAATTCACGCCTCATACCGTCGAAGTTACCTTTCCTTAAGTTCAGGACCCTAGTTTCCGAATTAACTGTATCACTCTCCATCTTAATAAAGAATTCTACCATATTATGGTCACTCTTCCCCAAGGGGCCTCGCACAACAAGATTGCTAATTAGTCCCTTCTCATTACACATCACCCAATCTAGGATGGCCAGCTCTCTTGTTGGTTCCTCGACATATTGGTCTAGAAAACCATCCCTAATACACTCCAGGAAATCCTCCTCCACCGCATTGCTACCAGTTTGGTTAGCCCAATCAATATGTAGATTAAAGTCGCCCATGATAACTGCTGTACCTTTATTGCACACATCCCTTATTTCTTGTTTGATGCTGTCCCCAACCTCACTACTATTGTTTGGTGGTCTGTACACAACTCCCACGAGCGTTTTCTGCCCTTTGGTATTCCGCAGCTCCACCCATACCGATTCCACATCATCCAGGCTAATGTCCCTCCTTACTATTGCATTAATTTCCTCTTTAACCAGCAGCGCCACCCCACCTCCTTTTCCTATCTGTTTATCCTTCCTAAATGTTGAATACCCCTGGATGTTGAGTTCCCAGCCTTGGTCACATTGGAGCCATGTCTCCGTGATGCCAATTACATCATATCCGTTAACTGCTATCTGTGCAGTTAATTCATCCACCTTATTCCGAATACTTCTCGCATTGAGGCACAGAGCCTTCAGGCTTGTTTTTTTTAACACACTTTGCCCCTTTAGAATTTTGCTGTAATGTGGCCCTTTTTGTTTTTTGCCTTGGGTTTCTTTGCCCTCCACTTTTACTATTCTCCTTTCTATAATTTGCTTCTGCCTCCTTTTTATTTCCCTCTGTCTCCCTGCATAGGTTCCCATCCCCCTGCCATATTAGTTTAACTCCTCCCCAACAGCACTAGCAAACACTCCCCCTAGGATATTGGTTCCGGTCCTGCCCAGGTGCAGACCGTTCGGTTTGTACTGGTCCCACCACACCCAGAACCAGTTCCAGGAATTTGAACCCCTCCCTCTTGCACCACTCCTCAAGCCACGTATTCATCTGAGCTATCCTGCGATTCCTACTCTGACTAGCACGTGGCACTGGTAGCAATCCTGAGATTACTACTTTTGAGGTCCTACTTTTAAATTTAGCTCCTAGCTCCCTAAATTCGTCTCGTAGGACCTCATCCCGTTTTTTACCTATGTCGTTGGTACCTATATGCACCACGACAACTGGCTGTTCATCCTCCCTTTTCAAAATGTCCTTCACCCACTCCGAGACATCCTTGACCCTTGCACCAGGATGGCAACATACCATCCTGGTGTCTCGGTTGCGGCCACAGAAACACCTATCTATTCCCCTTAAAATCGAATCCCCTATCACTATAGCTCTCCCACTCTTTTTCCTGCCCTCCTGTGCAGCAGAGCCACCCACAGTGCCATGAACTTGGCTGCTGCTGCCCTCCCCTGATGAGTCATCCCCCTCAACAGTACCCAAAGCGGTGTATCTGTTTTGCAGGGGATGACCGCAGGGGATCCCTGCACTATCTTCCTTCCACTGCTCTTCCTGTTGGTCACCATTCCCTATCTGGCTGTATAAGCTTTACCTGCGGTAAGACTAACTCGCTAAACGTGCTATTCACGTCATTCTCAGCATCGTGGATGCTCCAGAGTTCATCCACCCGCAGCTCCAGTGTGGCAATGCGGTCTGTCAGGAGCTGGAGGCGGATACACTTCGCGCACACGTAGTTGTCAGGGCCACCGGAAGCGTCCCTAACTTCCCACATAGTACAGGAGGAGCATAACACTGGAAATGTTCTGTATAACATTTCCTATTGAAACATGTGATGCTATTATTGAACATTCATTTCTCTCCCTCTGCACCTGCAGTGCTCATTTTTCTCAGATCTAATCCTAATATCATCATCAAACCCGTTGAAAAAGGGGTGTTGTTGTTTTGCGGCAGGACCTCTACAAGGCTGAATGCCAACTCTCTAAACTCCTCCTCTCTGTCCCTGGACTATGATCCCACTACAGAACACCAAGCCATTATTTCCAAGACCATCGCTGACCTTATCTCCTCTGAAGATTTTCCCACTACGACCTATAACCTCATAGTTACCAACACTGGACAGCCCGTTTCTACCTCCATACATAAAAGGACATTCCCAGCAGACTGATCATTTCAGCTTGCTGCTGTCCCACTAAATTAATTTTCTATTTCACAAAGACCTCTTAGTCCTACCTCCGTAATATCACCTGTCTCTGTCACTGCCTCAGCCTTTCTGCTGAAATCCTCATCCATGCTTTGGTTACCTCCAGACTTGATTCTTCCATTGCTCTCCTTGCCGGCATCCCATCTTCCATCCTCCATAAACTTCAGCTTTTCCAAACTCTGCTGCCTGTATCCTAACTTGTACCATGTCCCGTTCATCCCGTGGTTGCTGTACTGCATTGGTTCCTTGCCCACTGACACCTCAATTTTAAAATTCTCATCCTTGTGTTCAAATCCCCCAAAAGCCTCACCCTTCTCTATCTCTGTAACCTCTTCCACCCCTACAATCCTATGAGAACTTGCTGCTCCTTCAACTCTGACCTCTTGTGCATCTTGCACTTCCTTCACCCGACCATTGGTGATGGTACTGTCTAGGACCTAAATGCTGAAATTCCCTCTCTAAATCATTTTGCCTTTCCACCTCTTTCTCCTCCTTTAAGAAGCTCATTAAAACTTACTTATTTGGCCAAGCATGTCCCAGTGTCTCCTTATATAATATTCATCCCTCAGGTCCAATGTCTCCTTCGGCGCAGTGTCATTTTTTGTCTAATTACACTCCTATGAAGCACTTTGGGATGTCTTCCTATGTTATAGTTGCTATATAAATGCAAGTTGTTTTCATTTTGTTGATTCTATTTTTCCCTCTTTTTCATCCCCCATCTTACATCCATGACTCTTCTGCCACTTAACAAATTGCCGTTTTGCAGCCCCAACTGCCTCTTTTTCACTAAGAAAGAAAAAAATGTTTACTGAAATGTTTACTGTCGTATTGTGTAGTGTGCAGACCCTGCATGATTAAAGGTCAAAGCATCCCTCTTTACATTACACAAAGGTGAACCGCAATCCCGAGCAAAATTTTTTTGGGAGATGCGCGGCCCGTTTAACGAGGTGCGCGGCCCATTCAAAATTCCGCGTGCGTGCGGTTTTTCCATTTACGAGCCGGTGATCTGGCTGCAGGGACCTCCAGACCACTGCATGGCTGCGCAACTTAACGGGAACGTCGCTCCCGGGTCAGTATCATTTCTAGTTTCATTTTCCCTGTCATTCTTTTCTTCCAATTTATTCCCGTCTTCTCCTGCAGGAGTTAATTCCTCGGCCAAGCTTAGGTGAGAATTAAGAATATAGGAATTGGGAGCAGGAGTAGGCCATACGGCGCCTCCACTCTCCTCCTGCATTCAATAAGATCATGGCTGATCTTCAACCTCAACTCCACCTTCCCGCATTATCCCCAATTAGCTTCAGCACCTTACCCATGTACCCATTGTTCATGTTTGAACTTACAGGTGAGTGTTAACATGCTATTTGATCACAGGAGGTTTCACAGTCAAGCCTAATCCTGACCAATATTTATCCCTCCGTCAACATAACTAAAAAAAAAACGGAAGATCTGGTTATTATCACATTGTTACATAAGAACATAAGAAATAGGAACAGGAGTAGGCCACAATGCCCCTCGAGCCTGCTCCACCATTCAAGAAGACCATAGCTGATCTGATCATGGACTCAGCTCCACTTTCCCGCCCGCTCCCCATAACCCCTTATCCCCTTATCGTTTAAGAAACTGTCTATTTCTGTCTTAAATTTATTCAATGTCCCAGCTTCCACAGCTCTCTGAGGCAGCGAATTTCACAGACTTACAACCGTCTGAGAGAAGAAATTTCTCCTCATCTCAGTTTTAAATGGGCGGCCCCTTATTCTAAGATCATGCCCTCTAGTTCTAGTCTCCCCATCAGTGGAAACATCCCCTCTGCATCCACCTTGTCAAGCCCCCTCATAATCTTATACATTTCGATAAGATCACCTCTCATTCTTCTGAATTCCAATGAGTAGAGGCCCAACTTACTTAACCTTTCCTCATAAGTCAACCCCCTCATTCCCGGAATCAACTTAGTGAACCTTCTCCGAACTGCCTCCAAAGCAAGTATATCCTTTCGTAATTATGGAAACCAAAACTGCATGCAGTATTCCAGGTGTGGCCTCACCAATACCCTGTATAGCTGTAGCAAGACTGCCCTGCTTTTATACTCCATCCCCTTTGCAATAAAGGCCAAGATTCCATTGGCCGTCCTGATCACTTGCTGTACCTGCATACTATCCTTTTGTGTTTCACTAAGGAGGATACAAACAACCTTCCGGATATAAAAGGAGTCAGAGGGTCTAGTAAGGAGGGGGAACTGAAGGAAATCTTTATTAGTCGGGAAATTGTGTTGGGGAAATTGATGGGATTGAAGGCCGATAAATCCCCAGGGCCTGATGGACTGCATCCCAGAGTACTTAAGGAGGTGGCCTTGGAAATAGCGGATGCATTGACAGTCATTTTCCAACATTCCATTGACTCTGGATCAGTTCCTATGGAGTGGAGGGTAGCCAATGTAACCCCACTTTTTAAAAAAGGAGGGAGAGAGAAAACAGGGAATTATAGACCGGTCAGCCTGACCTCAGTAGTGGGTAAAATGATGGAATCAATTATTAAGGATGTCATAGCAGTGCATCTGGAAAATGGTGACATGATAGGTCCAAGTCAGCATGGATTTGTGAAAGGGAAATCATGCTTGACAAATCTTCTGGAATTTTTTGAGGATGTTTCCAGTAAAGTGGACAAAGGAGAACCAGCTGATGTGGTATATTTGGACTTTCAGAAGGCTTTCGACATGGTCCCACACAAGAGATTAATATGCAAAGTTAAAGCACATGGGATTGGGGGTAGTGTGCTGACGTGGATTGAGAACTGGTTGTCAGACAGGAAGCAAAGAGTAGGAGTAAACGGGTACTTTTCAGAATGGCAGGCAGTGACTAGTGGGGTGCCGCAAGGTTCTGTGCTGGGGCCCCAGCTGTTTACATTGTACATTAATGATTTAGACGAGGAGATTAAATGCAGTATCTCCAAATTTGCGGATGACACTAAGTTGGGTGGCAGTGTGAGCTGCGAGGAGGATGCTATTAGGCTGCAGAGTGACTTGGATAGGTTAGGTGAGTGGGCAAATGCATGGCAGATGAAGTATAATGTGGATAAATGTGAGGTTATCCACTTTGGTGGTAAAAACAGAGAGTCAGACTATTATCTGACTGGTGGCAGATTAGGAAAAGGGAAGGTGCAACGAGACCTGGGTGTCATGGTACATCAGTCATTGAAGGTTAGCAGGCAGGTACAGCAGGCGGTTAAGAAAGCAAATGGCATGTTGGCCTTCATAGCGAGAGGATTTGAATACAGGGGCAGGGAGGTGTTGCCACAGTTGTACAGGGCCTTGGTGAGGCCACACCTGGAGTATTGTGTACAGTTTTGGTCTCCTAACTTGAGGAAGGACATTCTTGCTATTGAGGGAGTGCAGCGAAGATTCACCAGACTGATTCCCGGGATGGCGGGACTGACCTATCAAGAAAGACTAGATCAACTGGGCTTGTATTCACTGGAGTTCAGAAGAATGAGAGGGGACCTCATAGAAACGTTTAAAATTCTGACGGGTTTAGACAGGTTAGATGCAGGAAGAATGTTCCCAATGTTGGGGAAGTCCAGAACCAGGGGTCACAGTCTGAGGATAAGGGGTAAGCCATTTAGGACCGAGATGAGGAGAAACGTCTTCACCCAGAGAGTGGTGAACCTGTGGAATTCTCTACCACAGAAAGTAGTTGAGGCCAATTCACTAAATATATTCAAAAGGGAGTTAGATGAAGTCCTTACTACTCGGGGGATCAAGGGTTATGGCGAGAAAGCAGGAAGGGGGTACTGAAGTTTCATGTTCAGCCATGAACTCATTGAATGGTGGTGCAGGCTAGAAGGGCTGAATGGCCTGCTCCTGCACCTATTTTCTATGTTTCTATGTTTCTATGCACAAGTACCCCCAGGTCCCTCTGTACTGCAACACTTTGAAATCTTTTTCCATTTAAATAATAACTTGCTCTTTGATTTTGTCTGCCAAAATGATCTCTCACTTTCCAACATTATACTCCATCTGCCAAATTTTTGCCCACTCACTTAGCCTGTCTATGTCCTTTTGCAGATTTTTTGTGTCCTCCTCACACATTGCTTTTCCTCCCATCTTTGTATCATCAGCAAACTTGGCTACGTTATACTCAGTCCCTTCTTCCAAGTCGTTACTATAGATTGTAAATAGTTGGGGTCCCAGCACTGATCCCTGCGGCACCCCACTAGTTACTGGTTGTTTGTGGGAGCACGCTGTGCGCAAATTGGCTGCTGCGGTTCCTACATTACAACAGTGACTGCACTTCAAAATGTACTTCATCAGCTGTAAAGTGCTTTGCAACGCCCGGGGTCGTGAAAAGCGCTACATAAATGCAAATCTTTCTTTTCTTTTTCACTATAGGCATACAATCCCTTTAACACTTGTATCCTTCACTAGGACAGCCTGCAGGACATCTGTTTATTCTTTGCCGAGTGGCCCAACCCATCCATCGCCACCCTCCTCTGCCTGGCTGAACTTGTTCTCACCTTGAATAATTCCTCCTTCAAGCTCCATTCACTTCTACCAGATAAAAGGTGCTGCTATGGTAACCCTCATGGGTGCCAACTATGCTTGTCATTTTATAGGATAAGTTCTCTTTGTTCAAGTCCTGCTCAGGCCCCTTCCTGACCTCTTTTTTTATTACGTGCTGTTTCCTGCACTTGCCCTGATCTCGAGAATTTCATTAACAATGCTTAAAATTCCCACGCATCCCTCACCTTTCTTCCCTATCCTTCCTGCACTTCTCTCCCACTCTATCTCCAGGGATGGGCTTTCCACAAACATTTATTACAAGCCCACTGACTCCCACACCTTATTGGATTATGATCTTTTTTCATCCTGCTCGATGTAAGGATACCATTCCTTTTTCCCAATTTCTTCTTTTCCACTGCATTTGCTCTGATGACACCAACTTCCACACAGAGTTACTGCAATGGCCATCTTTTTTCTCAGCTGAGGACTCCCCTCCAATGTGGTAGACAGGAACAGGTATTATTCCATTCCTTGTACTTCTACTCTCACACCTTACCCCACCTCATGACCTTAATAGGATCCACCTTGTCCTCACCTTCCTTAGTGTGAGATTTTCAACACAAAATTCTCATAGTGAGAGGAATGTATTGAAGCCCACTCTAAGATTATTTCATTTGTTTGAATATTTGAATTTCATTATTAGAATCATCTAGATGGTCAGATATTTTATCTACAGGAGTGTTCGTTGAAGGAAAATAGAAATTTGATCTGGTTGTCTATGGATGAACAATGTATGAGTTCTTCTGTGCTGTTTCAATGAAAAAAATTCATGAACAAATAGTGAATAAGAACATAGGACTTAACTTTGGCCCACCCTTTTTTTCGGCGCACTCACCAGAGATACGCCGACTTTGTGGGCTGAAAACAGTGCCTAAAAAATCTCCCCCGATTCTGGCCACTGTGTTGCCTCTCCCGGGGCTTGGTGCAGCTTGGCCAGTTGATTGGGGGGCGGAGATAGGGCCCTGCGCCAGAAACAATGCCTGCAACTCTGCACATGCGCGTTGGAGTGTGCGCGCATGCGCAGTAGCTCCTGCCCCCAGCCTCTGTGTGCGTGCTGCAGCGTGGGACCCGATGCATCCCACCCCTATCCCAGGCCGTGTGGCCTCCCGCTCAGGCCGGCCCGCTGCCTTCCCGGTTAGAAGGCCACAATCATCATCATCATAAGCAGTCCCTCAGGATCGAGGAAGACTTGCTTCCACTCTTAGCATGAGTTCTTAGGTGGCTGTACAGTCCAATATGAGAACCACAGTTTCTGTCACAGGTGGGACAGATAGTCGTTGAGGGAAAGGGTGGACAGGGAGCGTGGTTTACCGCACACTCCTTCCGCTGCCTGCGCTTGATTTCTGCATGCTCTCGGCGACGATACTCGAGGAGCTCAGCGCCCTCCCGAATGCACTTCCTCCACTTAGGGCGGTCTATGGCCAAGGACTCCCAAATATCAGTGGGGATGTCGCACTTTATCAGGGAGGCTTTGAGGGTGTCCTTGTAACGTTTCCTCTGCCCGCCTATGGCTCGTTTGCCGTGGACGGGTTCCGAGTAGAGCGCTTGCTTTGGGAGTCTCGTGTCTGGCATGCGAACTATGTGGCCTGCCCAGCGGAGCCGATCAAGTGTGGTCAGTGCTTCAATGCTGAGGATGTTGGCCTGGACGAGGACGCTAATGTTTGTGCGTCTGTCCTCCCAGGGGTCTTGCAGGATCTTGCGGAGACATCGCTGGTGGTATTTCTCCAGTGACTTGAGCTGTCTACTGTATATGGTCCACGTCTCTAAGCCATACAGGAGGGCAGGTATTACTACGGCCCTGAGACCATGAGCTTGGTGACAGTTTTGAGAGCCTGGTCTTCAAATACTCTTTTCCTCAGGCGGCCGAAGGCTGCACTGGCGCACTGGAGGCGGTGTTGGATTTCATCATTAATGCCTGCTCTTGTTGATAGGAGGCTCCCGAGATAGGGGATGTGGTCCACGTTGTCCAGGGTCACGTCGTGGATCTTGGGGAGCAGTGCTGTGCGGCGAGGACAGGCTGGTCTTTGACTTACCAATGTTTAGCGTAAGGCTCATGCTTTCATACGCCTCGGTAAATACGTCGACTATGTCCTGGAGTTCAGCCTCTGTGTGCACAGACGCAGTCATCGTACTGTAGCTCGATGACAGAGGTTGGGGTGGTCTTGGACCAGGCCTGGAGACGGCGAAGGTTGAACAGCTTCCCTCTGGTTCTGTAGTTTAGCTCCACTCCAGCGGGGAGCTTATCAATTGTGAGGTGGAGCATGGCAGCGAGGAAGATTGAGAAGAGGGTTGGGGCGATGACGCAGCCCTGCTTAATCCCGGTCCAGACATGAATTGGGTCTGTGATGGATCCGTTGGTAAGGATCATAGCCTGAATGTCATCGTGGAGCAGGCGGAGTATGGTGACGTACTTTTGGGGGCATCCGAAACGGAGGAGGACGCTCCATAGACCTCGCGGTTGACAGTGTTAAAGGCCTTTGTAAGGTCGAAGAAGGCCATGTATAAGGGCTAGCGCTGTTCCCTGCATTTTTCCTGCAGCTGTCACGCTGCAAAAATCATGTCCATTGTGTCCCGGAGGGGATGAAATATGCACTGCGACTCCGGGAGGAGCTTCTCAGCCACAGGGAGAAGACGATTGAGAAGAACTCTAGCGACGACTTTCCCAGTGGTTGATAGCAGGGAGATTCCTCTGTGGTTGCCGCAGTCAGACTTGTCCCCTTTTTTAAAGATGGTCATGATCACTGCATCTCTAAGATCTTCCGGCATGCTCTCCTCCCTCCAGATGAGAGAGATGACGTCGTGTATTCGCGCCAGTAGTGTCTCTCCACCATACTTCAGTGCCTCAGCAGGGATTCCATCCGCTCCCGTAGCCTTGTTGTTTTTTTAGCTGTCTTATGGCCTTTTCTACCTCATGCAGTGTTGGGGTCTTACTGGCGGGTAGCATGCTGCGAGATGGAGTCAAGAACACTCGAGTCAAAGGCAGAGTCTCGGTTGAGGAGATCTTCGAAGTGCTCCTTCCAGCGGGCCCTGACTGCCTCGGTGTCCTTGATGAGTGTTTCCCTGTTCTTGGCCAGGAGTGGGGTGGGGCCTTGGGAGTTTGGTTCATATGTGGCCTTGACTGCAGTGAAGAATCCTCGCACATCATGGCTGTCGGCCAGCTGCTGTAACTCCTGTGCTTTCTCCATCCACCACCACAAGCGGGTTGGTGGGGGGGTCCAAGCCAGGGCTGCGGGGATGGGGTGGGAGGAGAGTTTTGATCCCGGGGGGAAGAGTTTTGATCTGGGGGGCAGAGATTTGATCGGCGGGGGAGGTATGGGGGGGATTGTTTTGATCGGGGCTGGGGAAGATTTGATCTGGGGGGCGGGGGGGGAGTTTTGATTGCGGGGGGTGGGGGGAGAGGAGATTTTTGATCCGGGGGGGGGGGTTTGATCAGGCGGGGGTGGTGGGGGTGGGGTGATAACTATGTAGCCAGTTATTTTAATGAGCTTACTCAAGACTTTCCTTAACCCTGTTGATGAAAATACTTTCCTACATAAGAATATAAGAATTATGAGCAGACGGTACTTTTATTTTTTATTTGGATATTTTGAAAACATTATGTAAATATATTTTGTCTCGACTTTTATTTTTGTAGTTTAAGTTTCCATGAATGCTTCTGTTGTATAGTAAATTAACTTTGCGAAGTTTGTCATATGATGTCCTGTGTAGCTGTTTGATCCTATTCACATTCTTTAGTCAAGTCATTAAGTTCTGTTGGCCTCCGATGTACCTACCTGCGCTGATTTCTTAATTCTCCGCAAGGGTTTTCTGTGCGGCCACAAGTGGCCACATACGCTGGCCTAAGTTAGTTTGGAGTAACTATTAGCTGTCCAAAGTGGCCTAAATGGCCAAAATGGGCATAGGTGGCTGGTAACACCCCCTTTTGAAAAACGAGACTAAATTTAAAAAGTCCGAACTAACTCACTTACACTGGCGCAAATTGAATGTGCAAAATGTGGATTTTTAAGATACTCCAGAAAAATCAAGTTGCTCAAAAAAAAAACGGAGCAACTCCTGGCCAATTTTGAGCCCATAGACTGGAGAAAAGAAGTTGTGAGGTAAATGCATTGTTCATGTATTGCTGATTCTTACGTTTTAAGGAATTGGTCATTACAGGTAGAATAATTGTTGGAAAAGCCAACATAGAGTTTATATAAATATATATTTTTATTATTCGTTCCGGGATGTGGGCTTCGCAGGCAAGGCCAGCATTTATTGTCCATCACTAATTGCCCTTGAGAAGGTGGTGGTGAGCTGTCTTCTTGAGCCGCTGCAGTCCTTGTGGTGAAGGTACTCCCTCAGTGCTGTTAGGGAGGGAGTTCCAGGATGTTGACCCAGCGACGATGAAGGAACAGCAATATATTTCCAAGTCAGGATGGTGTGTAACTTGGAGGCGAACTTGAAGGTGGTGATGTTCCCATGCGACTGCTGCCATTGTCCTTTAGGTGGTAGAGGTCATGGGTTTAGGAAGGCTGCCGAACAAGCCGTGGTGAGTTGCTGCAGTGCATCTTGTAGATGGTACACACTGCAGCCATGGTGCACCGGTGGTGGAGGGAATGGATGTTGAAGGTGGTGGATGGGGTGCCAATTAAGCGGGCTGTTTTGTCCTGGATGGTGTCGAGCTTCTCGAGTGCTGTTGGAGATGCACTCATCCAAGCAAGTAGAGAGTATTCCATCACACTCCTGACTTGTGCCTTGTAGATGGTGGAAAGGCTTTGGGGATGTCAGGAGGTGAGACACTCGCTGCAGGATACCCAGCCTCTGACCCGCTCTTGTTGCCTCAGTATTTATGTGGCTGGTGTCAGTTACGTTTCTGGTCAATGGTGACCCCCAGGAGTTTGATGGTGGGTGATTCGCGATAGTAATGCCTTTGAATATCAAGGGGAGGTGATTAGACTCTCGTTTGTTGGAGATGGTCATTGCCTTGTGTGACACTTATCAGCCCAAGCCTGAATTTCGTCCAGGTCTTGCTGCATGCGTACATGGACTCCTTCATTTTCTGAGGAGTTGCAAATGGAACTGAACACTGTGCAGTCATCAGCAAACATCCCCACTTCTGACCTTTTGATGGAGGAAAGGTTGTTGATGAAGCTGCTGAAGATGGTTGGGCCTAGGACACTGCCCTGAGGATCTCCTGCAGTGATGTCCTGGGACTGGGATGATTGACCTCCAACAACCACAACCACCTTCCTTTTTGCTAGGTATGACTCCAGCCAGTGGAGAGTTTTCCTCCTGATTCCCATATGAGATAAACTAATGTAAATTAATAAGGTAAAGCACTGTTAATGGGATAAGAATGGTTTGATATTTTTAGTGTAATGAAGTATTTATGGAACTGCAAAGAGGTTTAAACCAATGTGCATCTTGGATGAACAGAGAAGTGGTCAGAAATGGGACCTTTTATTCAAAGTACTAGATTTGGACAATAGGCGGAACAATCATTTGATAGGATATGATTTGCATTCATTCTTAGTCGGGAATATGCTAGCAATGTACTTGGATGTCTTATGGTGATTTATACAGCTCACCGGGCTGCTCATGAGGTGAGGATTCAAACCAATGCATATAGGGTCTCTAATAACCAAACATTACCTATCCTCCATGGGAGAGGAAAAGCAATCAGGCTTTACCTGGGGCCAAGCTGACTGAAAAATGTTATCTCTGGCAATGGAATATTAGAACTGAAATAACCCTCTACCAATAGTATTTCGTGGTGTTGCTGATGATTGATCAGCCAGTCTGGCTCATTAATTGAAGTTGGAGCGATAAACCTGTCACTGGGGTTTGGGATTCTTATCACTCTACTCTCCTTGGAAACCAAAGTATGGCTGTTCCAGCTGGACCAGCAGCAGGATGCTTAACAACGTCCTATGCTGGTAAGCTATGGCATTTGAGATGGCTAAACTGTAGAACTATTCCTGCGCACATTTGGGGAGGTCTATGCCTTGACTCTTGCCATCCTGCATCGAAGCTCCCAGACTTCAACTGTGATGTGTCCTTACTGGGAGAGAGTGTGCGCTCAATATCAGGTGAACAGAAAGTCCACTTGTGTGGATTTATCAGTAGCTTGGTTTAGAACATTATGGCCCGGATTTTGCGGTGGGTATGACGGCAGCCTCCTTTGAAATCCACCACAAGTTCGGGATTTCTGCATGTGCTTCTGCATGCGCTAAATTCCAAACTTGTGGTCTGTCAATGATGCTTTGACAGTCCATCCATACGGACCATGAACAAGCAATTGCATATGGAAATGTTACGGTTGATGCACAGAATCTTTTTGCATCAGCGTAAAAGGATACCTTCGGCATGTTTTAAACATTTTCATCTCAGAAATCATAGAGTTTAACAGTATCAAATGAATTTTTCTTGTTTATGCAGAAATTTGAGTTATAATGATGTCGATTGAAATATCAGTAAAATTAAATTTTTACTAAAGTTGGTGGAATGAAGCTAATTAGGAATTAAATTCTAATCCTGTAAATTGTAATTAAATCTGATTACAGGATTCCCTTCTGAAATGTATAAAATCTAATTCTGTTTTCTGATGGAGGGCTGGGCCCACGTGATCCCAGGGACACCGGCACAGGCTCCACCCCTGGGATCCATGGGCCATTACGCTGCCCTCCATTATGCAGCATCAGACCGCAGGTTTTCGCAGGAGGGCCGCCATCAGGTAGGTTCATATTCTTTCTGCAGCTCAGTGGCGTACTCCGGAGGTACGCCTCAGACCACAAATTTTGGTCCAATGATAGATGTCCTGTGTGTTAGATACCTACTGACCAAATATACAGGTGACCACAGTCAGGTAGACTGAACAGAGATTTGGGGCTGGATTTTCCATTTTGATGATTTTGGGGTGCTAATGGCGGCGGGGCAGTAAAGTTTGTGCCTGGGAATAGTTTGCGCCTCAGTCATCAAAATTATGCAGCTGGGCCCTAAGTCAGGGAGGCAGCACTAAGGGAGGCGTTGAACACTTCTCTTGGGCGTTAGCGTGGGAAAATCCTAAGCTAAAGGTCCGGGCTGGGAGCAGAGAGATGCTTGGGGGGTTGGGGGGGAAACCTGAAAAAAATTCCACAAAAACATTCCCAATACATAGCCCATGCCACCACAACAAAAATCACAAAAAAATTTGCAAGAAAAAACATTCACACTTACCTTAGGACTACATTACTTATCTCTCTGCTGTCAGTATAGTTGGACCACCTGATTTCCCACGCGTTCATTGCGGGGAGTGCTTCGGGGCATACGGGTCGGGCGGGAGTCAAAAAGCACGTCGATGTTGCAACCAGGGGCATTGCACACCGGCGCAGCTCTTGCGGGCCGCAAAACCAGCACCGAAAACGCCCGCAGGATGCTGGAGGCTGACCGCCTGCCCAATAGACCCCACCGCCACCATTGCCGCCGCTCCAGGGCAAAAAACGGAGTGAAAAGGAGCGGAAAATCTGCCCCGTTTTTTATCCATTGAGGAATCCAGCCAGGACCAAAAAAAAATAGTTCTGTATGCTCCCAAGGATTATAAATGTGCACTGAATAGAACATTCCTGTTCCAAACATTTCATACACTGGAAATAATTTTTTAAAAAATTTCAAAACATTTAAAAAACATTTTTACAAGTGATTGCAAGCCAACAAGAATGTTAAACTGAAAACAAAAATAGCTGTGTAATATTGTGTGAACTCTTAACCCGACAGTTTTGATTTAAGTTTGTTGCCCTTTCAAAGAACGTTTATCCTCCAGCTGCACTGCAAATTGAACCCGTCAGCTATGCGCTACTTTCTAACATTGTCTGACTTTGATGATATCTGAGTCAGAGTTTACCATGCAGTCATTTATTGGGTTTGTGTTTTTGTAGCATTGAAGTAAAAGCTCCAACACATGGTGAGTTCCATGGCTGTGACCCCTCTGCCCTCCCACCTTGAACCCCGATGGGTCACTGACCCTCCCAATGCCTGCTCCCAACCAGGCCTTGGTCCACCTACCATCAAGGGCGCTACCCTGCGCCGAGCCTGCGGCCAACATCTCGCCGCAGGCAACTAGGCCTATGTAGCAGTGCCTGGTCTCCAGTCACCTTGAACCCCCTTACCACTGGATCAAGACCTCACTCAGCTAAGCCCGTATGGTAGCCGGTGTGCAATGACCACCCCACATTAAAAGAACTCACGCACAGCATCTTCCACTCCGTTAACATGAAGTTCGGACCTGGAACGTCAGGACCCTCATGGACAACCCCACCAGCCTGTCCTCACCGCCAACACTGCTCCCCAGTCATCAAGATCCACGGCGTGGCCCTGGACACCGTGGACTACTTCCCTTATCTCGGGAGCCTCCTATCAACAAGAGCAGGCATCGACGGCGAGATCCAACACCGCCTCCAGTGCATCAGTGCAGCCTTCGGCCGCCTGAGGAAAAGAGTGTTTGAAGACCAGGCCATCAAAACTGCCACCAAAGCTCATGGTCTACAGGGCTGTAGTAATACCTGCCCTCCTATATGGCTCAGAAACATGGACTATGTACAGTAGACACCTCAAGTTGCTGGAGAAATATCACCAACGATGTAGCTGCAAGATCCTGCAAATCCCTGGGAGGACAGGCACACTAACATTAGCATCCTCATTCAGGCTAACATCCCCAGCATTGAAGCACTGACCACACTCAGTCAGCACCGCTGGGCAGGTCACATAGTTTGCATGCCAGACACAAGACTCCCAAAGCAAGTGCTGTACTCGAAGCTCCTTCATGGCAAACGAGCCAAAGGTGGGCAGCGGAAATGCTACAAGGACACCCTCAAAGCCTCCCTGATAAAGTGCACCATCCCCACTGACACCTTGGAGTCCCTGGCCCAAGACCGCCCTAAGTGGAGGAAGTGCATCCGAGAGGGCGCTGAGCATCTCGAGTCTCAATGCCGTGAGTATTCAGAAATCAAGCGCAGGCATCGGAAAGTGCGTGCGGCAAACCAATCCCACCATTCCTTCCCTCAACGACTATCTGTCCCACCTGTGACAAAGTCTGTGGCTCTCCTATTGGACTGTTTAGCCACCAAAGAACTCACTTCAGGAGTGGAAGCAAGTCTTCCTTGATTCTGAGGGACTGCTTATAGTGATGATAGTGCTGTAATCAACTGTACTCTACAATATGTTACAAAAGAAAGTTTGAAAGACAACGTATAATTGGTTGAAGTGAATACCCAAGCTTCAACATTCATCAATTTACTGTGTATATTAGTCAACTGATCTGAAATAGACTCATTTTTCTACTACAAAGGAAAATACTGCAGATTCTGGAAATCTGAACTCAAAACAGAAAATGCTGGAAATAATCAGCAGGTCAGGCAGCATCTTTGGAGAGAGAAACAGAGTTAACGTTTCAGGTCGATAACCTTTCATCATAACTTGAAAAAGTTAATGATGTAAGTTTTTAAGCAAGTACAGAAGCACAGAAAGTGGGGAGGGACAGAATGTACAAAAGGGAAGGTCTGTAATAGGGTGGAAGGCAGGAGTGATTAAATGACGAGAGGGATGATGGGGCAAGGCAAAAGGAGATGATAATGGAACAAGTAAAGAAACAAAAGATGGGTCCAGAGGAGGTGTAAATGGGAATAGCAGAATCATCACCAACAGTTACCATCCGAAATAATGGGGGCAGAGGTTATGATTTAAAATTGTTGAACTCAGTGTTGAGTCTGGAAGGCAGTAAAGCGCCAAATCGAAAGATGAAGTGCTGTTTCTCGAGCTTAGGTTAAGCTTCATTGGAACAGTGTAGGAGGCCAAGGACAGAGAGGTCAGAGTGGGAGTAGGACAGAGAATTAAAATGACAGGCGACTGGAAGCTCGGAGTCACTCTTGCGAACTGAACGGTGTTTTGAAAAGCAGTCACCCAATCTGTGTCTGTGTTTGGTCTCCCCAGTGTAAAGGAGACTGCATCATGAGCAGCAAAAAGAGTATACTAAATTGAAAGAAGTACAGGTGTGGTGCCAGAGGACTGGAGGACTGCTAATGTTATACCTTTGTTTAAAAAGAGAGAAAGCGATACACCGAGTAATTACAGGCCAGTCAGCCTAACCTCAGTGGTGGGAAAATTATTGGAAAAAATCCTGAAGGACAGGATAAATCGTCATTTGGAAAGGCATGGAGTAATCAAGGACAGTCAGCATGGATTTGTTAAGGGAAGGTCGTGTCTGACTAACTTGATTGAATTTTTCGAGGAGGTAACCAGGAAGGTCGATGAGAGCAGTGCGTTTGATGTTGTATATATGGATTTTAGCAAAGCTTTTGATAAGGTCCCACATGGCAGACTGATCACGAAAGTAAAAGCCCATGGGATCCAGGGCAAAGTGACAAGTTGGATCCAAAATTGGCTCGGAGGCAGGAAGCAAAGGGTAATGGTTAATGGCTGTTTTTGTGACTGGAAGGTTATATCCAGTGGGTTTCAGCAGGGCTCAGTGTTGGGTCCCTTGCTTTTTGTGGTATATATCAATTACTTGGACTTGAATGTTGGGGGTATGGTTAAGAAGTTTGCAGATGACATTAAAATAGGCTGTGTGGTTGATAATGAAGAAGAAAGCTGCGGATGGCAGGAAGATATCAATGTACTGGTCAGATGGGTGGAACAGTGGCAAATGGAATTCAATCTGGATAAGTGTGAGGGAATGCATTTGGGGAGGCCTGACAAGGCAAGGGAATACACATTAAATGGTATGACACTGAAAAGTGTAGACAAACAAAGGGACCTTGGAGTACAGGTCCACAGATCCCTAAAGGTAGCAGGCCAGGTAGATAAGGTGGTTAAGAAGGCATATGGAATACCTGCCTTTATTAATCGAGGCATGGAATACAAAAGCAAGGAGGTTATGCTTGAACTGTATAAAACACTGGGTAGGCCACAGCTGGAGTACTGTGTGCAGTTCTGGTTACATTACAGGAAAGATGTTGTGTATAGAAGAACTCCATGAGGCTGAGTACTGTGAGCTAAACTTAGTGTGACCTTAGTCTTCTTTATTATAACTCCAGAGTGCCTAAACAACATAGCAGTCAATCCTTTATACTGGCCCTGCACATGTATGCAGGTGCCCATTAGGACTCCAAGAGTCATGCCCTCTGGTGACAAGTATTACATAGTTACATACATAACATCACTCCCCCCCCCTGCCCCCAAAGTCTTCGGTACAAGTTATTTACAAGTTGAGGCGATCCGGAGCCCTTCGCTCCTTGGTGATCGTCTAAGTTCAAACTCTGGCATATGTAAATTGATCAGACCATTGCTGCACTGCACCGCGGCTGGTCTGACCGGACTTTCAGGAACAGTGGGTTCATCCTGGTGATTGACAGCGAGGTCGATTGCTGGTTGGGTGTGTGTTGGTGGATTGTCGATGGTGATGTCCTCTTCAAGTTGTTCCTGGTTGTCAATAAATCGCAATTTGGTCTGATCTAAATGCTTTCTGCATGTTTGGCCATTTAACAGTTTGATTATAAACACCCTATTCCCATCCTTGGCCAAAACAGTGTCAGTAACCCACTTGGTACCATGACCGTAATTCAGGACAAACACAGGGTTGTTAACATCAATGTCACGTGAAACAGCCGTGCGATCGTGGTACATGTTCTGCCGGTGTCGCCAGGTTTCCACGTGATCATTAAGATCCGGGTGGATTAGGGAGAGCCTGGTTTTGAGAGCTCTCTTCATTAACAATTCTGCCGGGGGAACCCCGGTGAGCGAGTGGGGACACGTCCGGTAACTGAGCAGAATGCGAGACAAGCGGGTCTGCATGGAGCCATCCGTCATGCGTTTCATGCTCTACTTGATTGTTTGGACTGCCCACTCCACTTGACCGTTAGACGCGGGCTTAAACGGAGCAAACCTGACATGCTTGATGCCATTGCGGGTCATAAACTCGTTGAATTCCGAGCTGGTGAAACACGGTCCATTGTCGCTGATAAGGACGTCGGGCAAGCCATGAGTGGCGATCATGGCCCGGAGACTTTCATTGGTGGCTATGGACGTGCTGGATGACATGATTACGCATTCAATCCATTTGGAGTAAGCGTCCACTACTACTAAAAACATCTTTCCTAGAAAGGGGCCGGCAAAATCTACGTAGATCCTGGACCACGGTTTGGAGGGCCATGACCACAGACTCAGTGGAGCCTCCCTTGGCGCATTGCTCAGTTGCGAGCAAGTGTTGCACTGATGCACGAATAACTCCAAGTCTGAGTCAATGCAGGGCCACCAAACATGTGACCTGGCAATTGCCTTCATCATGACAATGCCTGGGTGGGTATTGTGTAGGTCGCGTATAAACGACCACGCGATTCCCCATAAGAGACAATCCGACTGGATGGACATTTCATCTTTGCGTTGGTGAAAAGGCTTAATTTCATCTTGCATTTCACTGGGAACGGCTGACCAGTTCCCATTTAGGACGCAACTCTTTACTAATGATAGCACAGGATCCTGGCTGGTCCAGGTCCTGATCTGGCGAGCAGTGACGGGTGACCCCTCACTCTCAAAAGCATCCATGACCAGTAGCAAGTCTGCAGGCTGCGCCATTTCAACCCCAGTGGTGGGTAATGGTAGTCGGCTGAGAGCATCGGCACAGTTTTCAGTGCCTGGTCTGTGGCGGATAACATAGTCATAAGCGGATAATGTTAGTGCCCATCTTTGGATGCGGGATGAAGCATTGGTGTTTATACCTTTGCTCTCTGAAAATAGTTATTGGCACATTTTCTTAACCCCATATACACATGTTAACACCTCTTTCTCACCATACTATAGGATCTCTTAGCCTTAGACAAACTTCTCAACGCATATACAACCGGTTGGAGGTTGCCCGATACATTGGCTTGCTGTAACAAACAGCCGACCCTGAACGATGAGGTGTCACAAGCTAGCACTAAACGTTTACATGGGTCATAGTGTACAAATAACTTATTTGAACATAGCAGGTTCCTGGCCTTCTCAAAAGCTGTGTCTTGAGATTTGCCCCAAACCCAGTCATCACCCTTATGTAGCAACATGTGCAAAGGCTCTAACAACGTGCTCAACCCGAGTAGAAAGTTACCGAAATAGTTGAGGAGTCCCAGGAACTAATGCAGCTCCATCACATTCTGTGGTCTGGGTGCATTCTTGATAGCCTCTATCTTTGAGTCCGTGGGCCTGATGCCGTCTGCTGCAATCTTTCTCCTCAAAAATTCGACTTCTGGCACCAGGAAAACACACAGAGCGTTTCAGCCTGAGTCTCACTCTGTCTAGGCGACTTAGAATCTCTTCCAGGTTGTGTAAGTGTTCGATGGTGTCATGACCGGTGATCAGGATGTCATCTTGAAATACAACGATGAGCAGAACAGATTTCAGCAAACTCTCCATGTTTCTCTGGAAAATGGCTGCAGCCGAGTGAATCCCGAAAGGGCACCCTGTGGTAAATAAGCAGTCCTTTGTGTGTGTTGATGCGCGTCAGTCTTTGGCAGAGGTTAGGTCCACCTTGGTGAACGACTTCCCCACTGCTAATGTTGTGAACAGGTCATCCGCCTTGGGCAGCGGGTACTGGTCCTGTAGTGAGACTCGGTTAATCATTACCTTGTAGTCTCCGCAGATTCTGACCGTGCCATCACTTTCCAACACCGGAACAATTGGACTGGCCCACTCGTTGAACTCGACTGGCGATATGATTCCTTCGCGTTGGAGTCTGTTCAGTTCGATCTCGACTTTCTCCCTCATCATATACGGAACCGCCCGAGCCTTGTGATGGATGGGCCGTGCACTGGGGCCCAGATGGATCTGTACCTTGGCGCCTGTGAAGTTGCCGATGCCTGGATCGAATAGCGAGGGAAACTTGCTCAGCACTTGAGCACACGAGGCGTCATCCACTGAAGATAGTGCTTTCATGTCGTTCCAATTCTATCTAATCTTTTCTAGCCAGCTTCTGCCGAACAGCGTTGGGCCATTGCCTGGAACAATCCACAATGATAGGTCAAGCACAGCTCCATCATACGATACCTTCACTGCCACACTTCCAATGACTGGTATGAGCTTTTTGGTGTAGGTATGCAGCTTTGCATTAACCGGGCTCAGTTTGGGGCTTTGTGCCTTATTGCCCCACAGTTTCTCGAAAGTCTTCTCACTCATTATTGACTGACTGGCATCCGTGTCGAACTCCATGATACTGGAACTCCATTTAATTTGACTTTCAGCATTATAGGAGGGCACTTAGTGGTGAAGGTATTACCATACACTTCTTCCTCGGGTTGAGTTGCCTGTGCTGCGTGATCCATGCTGGATTGACCATCCTCTGCCATGTGGTGTGTCGCAGCACGTTTGCACATTCGCTGGAGGTGCCCCATCGTTGCGCAGCCTTTGCACACATGGTGCTTGAGTCGACATTGATGGGCCCGATGATTACCCTCGCAGTGCCAACACGGTGCTAATGGATTCACATTCACCCCCGATGGCAGACTCTGAGTCATCACAGATCTTGCAGCTGCAGATGTATAGGCCCTGCCATATGCAGTTCGGCCTGCGAGCGATGTCATTTTATGTACAGAGCTTCGATGTTGAGAAGATATCTGTTTGGTGTTATCGTCCGTGGCCATGCATGCCTGGGCGATCACAATGGTCCTGCTCAGGTCTAGGGTTTCGGCAGCCAGCAGCTTTCAAAGAATGACCTCGTGGCTGATGCCCAACATGAAAAAGTCCCGCAGCATTTGCCCCAACGCAGCTCCAAAATCGCAAGGTCCCGCAAGGCGTCTCAGGTCAGCGAAATAATCCGCCACGTCCTGGCCCCTGGAGCGATGGTGCGTGTAAAAATGATACCTGGCCATGAGGATACTCTCCTTCGGCTTGAGGTGGTCCCGAACCAGCGTGCACAACTCTGTATATTCCTTCTCAGTTGGTTTTGTCGGTGCGAGTAGATTCTTGATAAGGCCGTATATTTTAGGCCCACAGACAGTGAGGAGAACCGCCCTGCACTTGACCATGTTAGTGTCTCCTTCCAGCTCGTGGGCCACGAAATACTGGTCGAGTCGCTCGACAAAGGCTTCCCAATCATCACCCTCTACGAATCTCTCTAATATTCTAACGGCAGCCATGGTTACATGAAGGTTTGTATTCTGTTACTCATCGCCAATTGTTGTGTATAGAAGAACTCCACGAGGCTGAGTACTGTGAGCTAAACTTAGTGTGACCGTAGTCTTCTTTATTGCAACTCCAGAGCGCTTTAACAACATGGCAGCCAACCTTTAAAACTGGCCCTGCATGTGTGTGCAGGTGACCATTAGGATTCCAACAGTCGTGTCCTCTGCTGACAAGTATTACATAGTTACATACATAACAGATGTGATTGCACTGGAAAGGATGCAGAGGAGATTTACAAGAATGTTGCCTGGACTGGAAAATTTTGGCTATGAGGAAAGATTGGAGATGCTGGATATGTTTTTCTTTGGAACAGAGGAGGCTGAGGGGAAACCTGATTGAGGTATATAAAATTAAGAGGGGCCTGGATAGAGTGGTTAGGAAGGACCTGTTGCCCTTGACACAGGGGTCAACAACCAGGCGACATAAATTTAAAGTAATTAGGGGGAGGTTTAGGGGAGTTATGAGGGGAAATTTCTTTTCCCAGAGCGTAGTGGTGTCTGGAACTCACTGCCTAAGAACATAAGACCATAAGAAATAGGAGCAGGAGTAAGCCATGTGATCCCTCGAGCCTGCTCCGCCTTTTAGTAAGATCCTGGCTGATCGGATCATGGACTCAGCTCCACTTCCCTGCCCGCCCCACATAACCCTTTATTCCCTTACCACTCAAAAATCTGTCTATCTCCACCTTTAATATATTCAATGAGCCAGCCTCCACAGCTCTCTGAGGCAGAAAATTTCACAGATATATAACCCTCTGAGAGAAGAAGTTCCTACTCATTTCAGTTTTAAATGGGCGGCCCCTTACTCTGAGACTATGTCCCCAGTTTTAGTTTCCCCTATGAGTGGAAATATCCTCTCTGCATCCACCTTATCGAGCCCCCTCATTATCTTATATGTTTCGATAAGATGACCTTTCATTCTTCTGAACTCCAATGAGTATAGGTCTAACCTACTCAACCTAACTTTATAATTCAACCTCCTCATCTCCATAATCAATCCAGTGAACCTTCTCTGAACAGCTTCCAATGCAAGTATATCCTTTCTTAAATATGGATACCAAAACTGTAGCCTGTGCAATTGTAGCACGACTTCTCTGCTTTTAAACTCTATCCTGCCTGAAAGGGTGGTAGAGACAGAAACCCTCACCACATTTAAAAAGTACTTGGACGTGCACTTGAAGTGCTATAACCTACAGGGCTACGGACCAAAAGCTGGAAAGTGGGATTAGGCTGGATAGCTCTTGGTCAGCCGGCGCGGCCACGATGGGCCGAAATGGCTTCCTTCTGTGCTGTAAATTTCTATGATTCTAAATCACTTTTACAGTGTGAAGGGAGGAGGTAAAAGGCCTCCTACACCGTTCCAATGAAGCTCAACGTAAACTTGAGGAACGGCACTTCATCTTTTGAGTAGACACTTTGCAGGCTTCCAGACTCAAGACTGAGTTTAACAATTTCAGATCATAACCTCTGCCCCCTTTATTTCGGATGGTAACTGTTGATGATGATTCTGCAATTCCCATTTACACCTCCTATAGACCCATCTTTTGTTTCTTTACTTGTTCCATTACCACCTGCTTTTGCCTTGCACCATCATCCCTCTTGTCATTTAATCTCTCCTGCCTATCACAGATCTTCCCTTTTGTTATGTAATCCCCTCCCTCTTTCCCTGCCCCTGCACTTGCTTAAAAACTGTTACATCTCTAACTTTTTTCAATTCTGACGAAAGGTCATCGACCTGAAAAGTTAACTCCGTTTCATTCTCCACTCCTGCTGTCTGACCTCCTGAGAATTTCCAGCATTTTCTGTTTTTATTTCATTTTCCTAATATATGCTTTGATCTCAGTTTTAATGAAGTGCTGTTTATAAACCTTCAATTAGAGTTCCTTGTACCTTGAAATGCCATACAAATACATTAATTTGCAAACAAATGAAGAGGTAATTTGCTTTGGAGGACTTGGAAAAGGTCAAGTTTTTTTATAATTCAAGTGGCCTTTGAAAGGATTGCATTTTATAATGAAATCAGAATTTCTCTGTGGCACAGCGTATAATCATTTGGCGATTTATTCTGCTAAAACTATCCTGCTGGGGAACTCAATTGTGAAATGTTAGCACCTGGGTTCAAATCCAGACTGGTGTGGTAAAAATCTTCTCTGACTGCTGGTGGTAATGGACCTACGTGAAACGACCTTGGGCAGTCTCAATCCAGTTCATAGTCAGCATGGGCCTACCACAGGAAATTGTCACCAATTGGCAATCTCACTCAGAGAATAGGATTTCAAACCCAGGTTGGAGGCATTTCTGGAGGTTTGATCGCCTGATGTTCTGCCCACATGACTCCTGCTCGTGTGATGTCTGATCAAGTGATGCGTGCGAATGTTATTACATTTTCCTTATAAGGGTTGGGCCGCCTGTAGCCGGGTATCTGTGCCCGTGGCTTTGCGCCAACAGCTGTTTTACGAGAAGTTCAAAGAACCAGGAGGCCTCCCGTGGCAGGTGAAGAAGAGCCCTTTAACAGGCTTACAATCTCCTTGGACTCTGACTTGGACTCCAAAAAAATCCTGCCAGTATTTCATTCTAGCATTATTGATCAGTATAACGTTTAATACAAATGTGTGTTGAGAATGATTGATTTTCTGAGTTGTACAGCATCTGTAATGGCAGCCAAGAAGTAATATTTCTTAGTGTTGTGGTAATACATTTGTACATGACTTAAAAACTAAAGACAGTTTTTGCTATTACTGTTTAAAGTATCAAAACAATTGTTTTCTTTGGGCAATGTCCATAATGCTAACACAGGAAATGCTATGATGGATGTTGGCTATTCCAACAGACTCCTGGCTAGCTTCCCACATTCTACCCTAGGCAAAGTTGAAGTGATCCAAAACTCGACTTCTGTGTCCTAACTTGCACCAATTCCCACTCAGCCATCATCCCTGTACTCACTGACCTGCATTGGCTCCCAGTTAAGCAACGCCTTGATTTCAAAATTCTCATCCTTGTTTACAAATCCTTCCATGGCCACACTATCTCTAATCTTCTTCAGCCCCACAACCCCCGAGATGTCTGCACTCCTATAATTCTTCCCTCTTGAGCATCCCTGGTTATAATCGCTCAACCATTGCTGGTTCCCGTTTAGTCCGTAAGTGTGACCCCGAGCTTCCGATCGCCTGTCACTTTAATTCTCCGCTGCACTCCCACTCTGATCTCTCCCCTCCTCGGCCTCTTACACTGTTCAAATGAAACACAACTTAAGCTTGAGGAAGCATCTCACCTTTCGTTTAGGCACTTTATATTCTTTTGGACTCAGAACATCGAGTTCAACAATTTCAAACCATAACCTCTGCCACTTTTGTTTCCTTTTTTCTGTTTTTTTCTGTTTCCCATGGCAGCAGTTGATGATTCTGCCATCTCCATTTATACCTTATCTAGACTCATCTTTTGTTCTTAACTTGTTCCATTACCATCTCCTTTTCCCTTGCACCATCATCCCTTTTGTCTCTTAATCTCTCCTGCCTTCCACTCTGTCACAGATCTTCCCATTTGTTTTTTCCTCCCCTCCCCCCTTTCCCTGCCCCAACACTTGTTTAAAATCCTGTTACATCTCTAACTTTTTCCAGTTCTGACAACAGAGTCAGATAGCACGAGAAAGAAAGACAAAGAAATAACTTGCATTTAAATAGTGCCTTTGATGATCTCAGGATGTTCGAAAGTGCTTCACAACCAATGAATTTGTAATGTAAAGAAAGCAGCAGCTAATATGTGCATGACAAGATCCCACAAACAGCAATAAGGTAAGTGTAATAAAAGCAGAAAATGCTGGAAATACTCAGCAGGTTAGGCAGCATCTGTGGAGAGAGAAACAGAGTTAACGTTCCAGGTCGATAACCCTTTATTTTATTTCAAATTCCAACATCTGAAGTATTTTGCTTTTGAGAAAATCTGTAATATTGATTGAGGGATAAATGTTGGCTAGGGGAATCTGGTATCTAGATTTTTTTAATATAATTAACAGTTATTCAGCTTTATGTATTAATAATACAGGTTAAACAAGTTGACCCTCTCATAGAATCATAGATTAGTACAGTACAGAAGGAGACTATTCGGCTCATCGAGTTTGCGCCGGCACTTTTGAAGAGCGATCCAGTAAGTCCCTCTCCGCTGCTCATCCCCATATCCCTGCAATTATTTATCCTTCAAATATTAATTCAATTCCATTTTGAAGGCTACTATTGAATCTGTTTCCACGATCAATCGGACAGTGCATTCCACATCCTAACCACACGTTGCGTAAAAAGATTTTTCTTTGTGTCGCCTCTGGTTCTTTCCACCTTAAATCTGTGCTCTCTGGCTATCGACGCTTCAGCCATTGGAAACAGTTTCTCTTTATTTACTCTGTCCAACCCCATCATGGTTTTAAACACCATTATCAAATCTCCTCTTAGCCTTCTCTGCTCCAAGGAGAACAACCCCAGCTTCTCTAGTCTATCCATGCAACTGTAATCTCTCATTCCTGGAACCATTCTGGTAAATCACCTCTGCACCCTCTCCAAGGCCTTCACGTTCTTCCGAAAGTGAGGTGCCCTGAATTGGACACAATACTCCAGCTGAGGTTGAACTAGTGTTTTATATACATTTAGCATAACTTCCTGGCTTTTGTACTCTATTCCTCTATTTATAAAACCTATGATCCTAAATGCTTTAACTGCTTTGTTAACCTGTCCTGCCACCTTCAAGGATTTGTGCAAAAACACCCACAGGTCTCTCTGCTCTTGCACCCCATTTAAAATTGTATCAACTAGTTTGTATTGTCTCTCATCATTCTTCCGAGCAAAATGTATCACCTCACACTTTTCCATATTAAATTTAATCTGACATGTGTCTGCCTATTCCACCAGGTTCTCTATGTCCTCTTGAAGTCTATTACTAACTTACTCACTGTTTACTAGACTTCCAAGTTTTGTATCATCTGCATATTTTGAATTTATGACCTGTAGTCCCTAGTCCAAGTCATTAATGTATATCAAAAATAACAGTACTCCTCGTACTGAATCCTAGGGAACACCACTGTATACCTCCCTCTTTGGTAAATACCAATGCAAAGTACTCATTTAGCACCTCAGCCATGCCTTCTGCCTCCACCAATAGCTCTCCACTTTGGTCTCTAAATCGTTCTTTGACAAACCCTTTACTGTTAATATGTTTTACTAAGTTCGACAAAATACATTGTCATCAGAATACATTGCAAAGGCTTAAGTTCATACAATATTCTGAATTCTACCTATACTACATCTTCTTATATCCTCCTATGTATGCCCCAGCAATAAACTTAGAAAATACACCTGGAGGAACCTCATCCCTCTGCTTCTGCTCTGTCTAGCCCCCTTCGTGCATAGTATCATTCACTTGCTCACTGCTAAGCACCAGCCTGGAAACACTCACCCTGGGGGGAGTGGTTAGTTATATGGAGGGATTTAACTAAACTTAAGTGGCATGAGGAATTTGAGGTGGAATAAGAGGAGGCTGCCATTGCCGGAGGTTTAGGAGATGCCAATTCTTAATTGAAGTGCCTCAGGACCCAAATCCCAGATGTCTGGCATTTAAAAGAAAGATAATTGTAGAGCATCAAACTCATGTTCAGTCACTGGGGATGTTGTCCCAGAATGTACCATTTATAAATATTTATAAATATCTAGTAGATCTCCTTTGGCATTGTCCATGTAAGTCAATGCTCTCTCTGACTTGTATCTGTTATTTTCATATCGCTAGTTGTTTATAAATAGTGTAAACTCCAGGGAACTCAGAACAGGCCCCTACACAACTCCACCGATTATTGCCTCATCAACATCATCATGTCTATTTATTGGCCCTGAATTTGCGGTCTTGCTTTTACCAGTCAAAAGAATTTCACGGGCATTCGCTGGGCAGAAGTTGGGCAAACGCCGCCTGCGGAGGCCCTTTACTTCCGGATACTTTACTTCTGTCAAGAGGATTCTTGACAGATCGCAAGTTCTGGGTTTAGGCGCATGCGCTGCGCATGCACTGCGCATGCCTAAACCCAGAACATGCAGGCTGTCTACAGACAAGTGCGCACCTCATACGCGCCCATAGGGGCTGTAAATTCAGGGCCATAATAATAACAGAGAGGGAATCAGAAATAATTCAAAAATGATGCATCTGGTTTTGATTCAGGTTTTATTTATTTGAAAGCTTCAGACTTGCGGATTCGAAGACTATCTGACAAAATTGTAAATATGCAAGTTCATAGAATCCATAATAAAAACAGAAAATGCTGGAAATACTCAGCAGGTCAGGCAGCATCTGTGGAGCGAGAAACAGAATTTAAAGTTTCAGGTCAATAACCTTTCATCAGAACATCATTAGGCCGTCGACCTAAATGAGAAACTCTGTTTCTCTCTCCACAGACGCTGCCTGACCTGCTGAGTATATCCAGCATTTTCTGTTTTTATTTCAGATTTCCAGCATCCGCAGTATTTTGCTTTTGTGCTCATGGAATCCGTGATGGATTTCCACTGATCAGTAGCAGAATTGTTTCAGTACTTATTGTTCAACATATACCTTTGTGGATTTGCAAACTGAATAGGTTTGAGCCTAGTACAGCACGTGCAGCACAAGCATTTGTCCCTATCGCCTTCCAAATAAAGTTGTAAATTAGTGGCCAGCATCTTTTCTGAATAAATAACTATTTGAGTAAAGTTGTATTGTTGTCGTTCTGATGTTTGGACTATTTACCCAAAGCTTATTTGGTATTTTTTCCATTCCATTTTTTGCATTTAGTAATCCTGTGTTTTATTAATTTGAGTCCCAATAGTCCCTACCTACAATGTTGCTTGAATTTGGAAGAACACAGCTTTTTAAAAAATTCAATAAAAGATGAAAGAGTATTTATGCAACTTGACCACACTACAACTTTTTCTTTAACCCATCTGATTTTTATTGTAACTGACCATGCTATCCTCTTGTAGCACACCTTTGTTGGGCCCTGACTAGTTTACAGCAAACCATTACATTTTGCCTCAATTGCCATGAATTAACTTACAGCCACAGGTGTGCAGGATACATGCTATAATACGTGTCTGTACTTACCCTTTTTTTTACTAATGTTATTACAATGAATCAAAGAAAAGTCCTCATTCATGTTACGGCTAGCTTCTTTTCATGTTAGGTACATCAATGTGTTCAACTCCACCTTAATGTTGGAATTGTTATAGATTGGTGTGACCAGCCAAAAGTGATCTTTATTACTTTTCAATCTGTTGGTGCTACTGAGAGATAAGTTCCTCTTTATTTGAAGAGGCATCATTTGGTAAAGGATGTTTCTGAAAGCAGCAGATTAATATTAGGTGACTTATGACCAATCATTGATGTTTGGTGGCTTTTTCACTTTAGAGAGTGCTTTCTATTCTATGGTTCATAACATATATCGACAAATTAGCTTTCCCTTAACTGATAACACTTTTGGTACAAAATTAGTTGATTGTATATATATATATATATATTGATTGCATCTTATTAGGTGCTACATTTCTAATCCTCCAAAACAATTATTCAAATAGAAGTGGTGCTTTAATATGTCCATTTTGCACAAGAGTAACTGAAGCATTTTTGTCTAAGATTTGATATTTAAAAGAAAATTCTGTTCGTACATTAGGGTTAAAAGCCAGCTTTACTTTCTGAAAGTAATAAGAGCTTTTTTAAAACACCCTACTGCACTAAAAGAACATAATTCAAACAGCGCAATGTGACCCTAAAGCCTGATATAAACTACTCCTTGAAAATGTTTAAAATCTTGGCAAGCACATAAGCAGTCACTCTAAGAAAGAGCTGGGAGCAATAGTTGATTCCCATACTAGGTGTATATTGAAAATATATTCTACTCTTAACAATCTACAGTGATTATTCTCTGTTATATGTCAGCTGTGTGTTAGTGGTTGCTGTTTGTGGGAGCTTGCTGTGTGCAATGTGACTGCCATGTTTCCTACATTACAACAGCAACTACACATCAAAAGTATTGGCTGTAAAGCACTTTGGGACGTCCAGTGGTTGTGAAAATTGCCACATAAATGCAAATCTTTCTGTATATATATATAATAATATATATATAGAAGCTGGTCATATTGACATTTAGTGAATCCCGGCAAGACCTTGGGTAGGGTAGAATCAGGATACATATTCCATGGATTCAGTGATTTGCTTCTAGCCAGAAAATCATACAAAGCATGAGAATACTGACTGCTTCTCAATGATCACCGTTCTATAAATTGCCTACTATCTGAATAATTACCCCCTCTGGTGTGAGACCAAACAAGATTGGCTAATATTCTCACTTTCCTTTGTTATAACTATCCAGCATGAACAGTTGTGGACTTCTCTGTATTATGAGAAATGACAGTGGCGGGAGGAGGGAGAAAGATCTGCCTGTTTTGTTATAAATGTCATTATGTGGTGATGGGAGATCCTAGGTATGCTTGGTGTATTCTCCTGACACTCAGCCTATCAGATATTGGGTCTGGTTTTCCTCTGCAGTACCCCCACCCCCATAAGTGCCTACTTTCAGCAGGTATTACAGTGGAAAGAGGAGCAGAACCCCCTGCCCCATATGCGCTTCATGTGCACGTCTGCTCAAGGGTTAGGTGGCTATTAATATCAGTGAACAAATCACACATCCAAGCTTCATTTTCCATTCACGAGAATATGTCCAGTTTTGGCTTTCTCATCAAGAAAATCTCTGATTGGTTGCAGCAGTTTGACAAATCTTTCCAACACTTTGCCACAACTCAGCCAGTGTACAGCCACAAAATACACTATTTCCGAATAAGGGGCATCAGTTTCTTTCAGAAGCTCGACAAGCTGCTGATGATTTAGCACATTTGATCGGATAAAATAGGCGATGTTTATTACAGTTTTCATCGCATCTTTCAATGAATAATCCATCAGCTGTCATCTGAGTGCAGAGGCTCTCTTCATGAATTATACAGTAAAAGGAGACGGGCGACTGTTGTGTGCTTCTGATCTCACTCAGATACTCCTTCAGCAATGTAACAAAGCTAGAGTTTTGATCAATCATAGCAGATGCATCATTAGTGGTGACCGAGATCAGATTTTTGAGATATAACACAAATCTATCAATGACGAGTTTTGTAGCAGCCGAAAAAAACATCTGGGATCCTCGGCTATTATTAATACAGGCATAGAGTACAAAAGCAAAGAGGTTATAAAACACTGGTTAGGCCTCAGCTGCAGTATTGGGGCCAATTCTGGGCACCACGCTTTAGGGAGGATGTCAAGGTCTTGGAGAGGGTGCAGAAGAGATTTAGAATGGTACCAGGGATGAGGGACTTCAGTTATGTGGAAAGACTAGAGAAGCTGGGATTGTTCTCCTTAGAGCAGAGAAGGTTAAGGGAAGATTTGAAAGGGGTGTTAAAAATCATGAATGGTTTTGATAGAGTTTCCAGTGGTAGAAGAGAGTCAATAACCAGAGGGCACAGATTTAAGGAGATTGGCAAAAGAACCAGAGGCCACATGAGGAAACAGGTTTTTACACAGCGAGCTGTTGTGATTTGGAATGTACTGCCTGAAAGGGTGGTGGCAGCAATTTCAATAGGAACTTGCAAAAGATCATTGAATAAATACTTAAAGGAAAATATTTGCTGAATACGGGAAAAGAGCAGGGGAGTGGGATTAATTGGTAGCTCTACCAAAGAGCCGGCACAGGCACGATGGGCCAAATGGCCTCCTCCTTTGCCATATCATTCTATGATTCTAAAATATCAGAGCTACATGTGCAATCTTTCAGTTGTGCAAGCACCAACAGCTCTTCTTTCAGTACAAAGACTTGCTTAACCAATTGTACCTAGCCCTCTAACTGGGCAGTGCTGCAAATGTCACAGATTGCATCCAGTGCAAGTGAAAATACAAGAGACTCTTCCAGCTTCTTTTTAATTCCTTCATGCGAGAGCTATTTCTGCCTAGGGTGGAATGTAATGTTGATTAGGGGCAAAGTGGTCTCCTGGAATAGCTTTGATTGCGTAAAGGGGTTGGAGAGGAATTTTCCTGCTCTTTTTTTAAACTTCAAATTGGCCTGGGTTTTTAATCTAGTTTTTCACCTCTCCAGGAGCTCACATGGCTCTGGATGGGATGGGGAGTATCTGTATTGTGATGCACGAGGCATCACCATGCCTCCATCAGAAAATGTTTTTCTTTGGGACAAGGCTCCAAGCAGTTTTGTAATTGGCCCAAGTTATAAATTTTGAACACAAAAGCAATTGTTTCAGAACCATTTTCTGCTGACTGGGAGTTGGTTTCAGTCAAGATTTCATGCATGCTTTCTGTGAACTAATTGGGAATCTTCTGACAAATTCAGACTGCACATGGTTGAAATGTTGCTTCAAATTATCCATCTTATTCTCAGCAAACTACATTGTGCACAAAAGGCAAAGTGGTTTCTTGTCACTTTCCACAATGGCAAACTGAATTTCTCATTTGTTGTGAAATTTGCATCCAACTTTTGCCCAATGTCAACCCTTTTTGAATGCAAGCGCCATTAGTTTTATCAATTTGCTCTCTAAAAGAAGTATTCACAGAAACTGTTGTTATTTTCCATTTTCTTGTGACAAAATCTATCCACTTGCGAATCGATTCATATCTTTATTTATTTTTCTTTCATGAGACAAGTCAGACTCACCACTGCTCTCCATCCAGAATGCTGCTTGCCCTTTGCTATGATGTTCCGTGTTGGACCTGCTTGTTATTGTTTGGGCTTTCTTTCGTCTGCTAAGCTGGAGCGGTTATTCCGATTGGTTATGCTGACCATGATAACAGCTCTCCTCTCCATACAATATTGTTGATGTTTCCATGGTGTTGAAGTCCAGCGTTTTTGTAATAACACTAGAGTCCTGTTATTATAAACTGTCTCGGGTGTGTACTCAATCTCTTTTATTCCCGTTTCGGATAAGAACAAGATCTGACTTCCTGTATTGCCTACATGACCTCTGACAGTGGCACCCTCCCATGTCTGGTGATCCCAAGCATAAATATATTACAATATCGCCTTTTCAAGATCTTCGTATCAGTCACTTTACAATACAAGACGATCTGGGGCTTTCCGCTCATGAGTTGATCGTCTCAGTTCAACATTAGTTCTAGGTGAACGTTCCAAGTCAGTTGTGTCTGGAGGTTGAGTAACAGTTCTGGTGGGAGTGGTAATAACAACATCAGAGACTGAAGGTCTGGGTTCAGGAATGACAACAGAGGCCTCTGGCGAATGATAGTTGGTGGGTCACTGACTGGATCTTCCTCAAATGGTTCCAGTTCATCTGTGTGCCGCAGTTTTACCTGGTCAACATGTTTTCTGCATGGCACCTGCTGAGTTAATTACTAGACGTTGCATACATGCTCGTCACCCAACAATCATTGCTGACTTAAGTCCAGAACCTGATCTGTTCTGGAATACAGCCATTATGAAGTTAAGCTCAGGGTTGTGTGTGTGTGCGTGCGTAGGGGGGCAATTAAAATGATCCCATAGCTATGCAGTAACAATGCAAACTAATTACTTCAGAGTTATGTAGTATTTACAACTTAACCAAGTAATTTATGACAGAGACAAAATATATAGGCTTGACTTATGAAGGTAGATTTTTGATCAGTAAGACTGGTCCCACTAGCAAGATTTCGGCACACTAGACTCCACTTGAATTGTGCAATATGTGAGTTTCCATCTGTTTTTTCACATTTGTAAAGAATGTGCAACAGATTCATTTAAATTACGAGATTTCCGTCAATGCAGCGCAAATAAGCCATAATGGGATTTCTTGACATTCTTGGTTGAAATGCACTTTGTGCTTGGTCCATCGAAAGTAGGCAATGTGGCATTTCAGGAAACAAATATTTATAGCTGCATTTTTAATTGCTACAATCTACATTCTGAGAATGGGAATTGTCTGTGGTTGACTTTTTGGAGAAGGAAGAGGATGATAAATAGGGGGATTCAAGATAGATTTGCTTGCAACAAAGTTCGACTGTCCACACCCATTCTTACACATGCAAACACTGTGTACAGGCCCAAACGCATCTTCTTCCTTTGTTGGTTCGTTGTCACCGAGGAGATAATGCCACAGTTATGATGCCTGCTGGAATCTGACCTGCAGATAACATTGATCACAGCGACCCTCACATAGCACTCTATTTTTATGCCTGTGGTTCCTTTCAAGCTACTTCAGGGGATATCTAACACCAAGCAATTTTCAGTGCACAGATGACTCAAGCACTTCATTGGTGTGTCCAGCAGGACAAACATCTTCATCAGTTTCCCCACGGAAAACCAAAACGAGAGGGCATTGCAATTTTTATGAATATGTAGAATACACCTTGAATAATTGGGGGTATGAATATTCTGATCTTCTACACAAAATGCGATGGCATTTGTGAATGGTAAAGACATCCACTCCATCAATATGCAGGCGCTCAGTGACGATCAATACAGGATCAAGCTGTCAACTTCTCAGGCATTGTTTTATTCTAAGAGAACAATTTGTGTTTAGGTTATTTGAACGAGCAGAGTAAAAGGGCAGCTCTTAAGAGACCAAAGTAGCCAAAGCTACTTTCTTGGGACATAACATGCTTGTATCTGCCAGGTGAATACAGACACAATGGGCAGAATTTTCTGAGATAAGAGCGGGTTGGTTGGAGGGGTGGCGGGGGGAGAGAATTGAAAAAATGGGAATGCCCACCCCAATCCACCCACTTTCACCATTCACTCAGACGGGATGGGGTAGGTGGGGGGGGGGCTGCCAACCTGCTGCCAAGAGGTGGGTTGGCAATTTACAAATGACTTACATTTAGAAGAATGAGAGGGTATCTCATAGAAACATATAAAATTCTGACGGGATTGGACAGGATAGATGCAGGAAGAATATTCCCGATGTTGGGGAAGTCCAGAACCAGGGGTCACAGTCTAAGGATAAGGGGTAAGCCATTTAGGACCGAGATGAGGAGAAACTTCTTCACTCAGAGAATTGTGAACCTGTGGAATTCTCTACCACAGAAAGTTGTTCAGGCCAGTTTATTAGATATATTCAAAAGGGAGTTAGATGTGGCCCTTACGGCTGAAGGGATCAAGGGGTATGGAGAGAAAGCAGGAATGGGGAACTGAAGTTGCATGATCAGCCGTGATCATATTGAATGGTGGAGCAGGCTCGAAGGGCCGAATGGCCTACGCCTGCACCTATTTTCTGTGTTTCTATAATGAGTCCTGAAGCCTCTCCTTTAACCTGTACTGCAGACGGCCGGAGAACCCGGGGCTCAGGATTCCTGGAGGCTGCAACAAAGCGGCCACAGCCTCGGGGAACAATCCTTGTGGGCCGGGAGGAGCAGGAGTGCTTCCACCCAGCCCCACAACCTCCCCCACCATCAGCCTGGCCCTCCTAGGAATCAGATCCACATCCTCACCCTGGGCCTCAAACACCACTCTCCACCCCCTCGATTGCGACTCAGCACCGGGGTTGGAGATCGGACCTCCCCCCCCCGGGATCGCTACTCCAGTCCGACCCCTTCCCCATCCCCACCATTCTGGGCCTCCTTATACGAGTTCCTCGCAGGACTGGAAGCCAACCTGGCAATCAGGCTGACTTCCGGGCAGGGAACCCACTCCTGACTTAAAAGTTAAAACTCCACTGTGTGCCAAGAAACTCGACCTTTCAGGTTTCCCATCATCTCCCAGGTTCCCCAGCACCATGCGCGTGGGACCCTGGAAAATCCAGCCCAATGCGGCACATATAGTGGATCAATGCAAGGTCCCTAACCCTTACCTCTGCACTAATTAACCGCAATGGATGTCCATGCTTTGACTCAGCACTGAAAAGCATAGCAACATCAAACATAAACTTTCTGGACAAAATTCAAATAAACCAATTTATTTCCCTACAAATAATTTGTGGATCGCTTTGAACTCTGGGTGACGGGACTAGTGCTAAACACACTCGCTAAAGAAAATCAGAGATCATGGCTATTTTAACTCCTGGGTCTCATTAACATGCCACCAGTCAGCTTCTCATCTGGAATGGGCAGGAGATGGGTAGGAAGCAGCTGTCGGTTGCCAGAATATTGGACTGCCAGAATATTAAGCGATCCTTGGCCATCTGAAGTCATAAAGGTAGGTATGGGGTGGAAGGTTGCGGGAGGGTCTCGTGGTAGGGAGGGAGGTAAGAGGGGGTGGGAAGGCCACAACTTTCCTTCTGTGGTTATAAGGACTATTCCTGCTGCTCCTTCACACCACAAAATCAAGTAAAGAAACGTATCTGTTTGGACCTCTTCACCTTTTCGGCAGGTCCTGACTCTTTACAGCCTGATGGGAAAGCTTGAGTTACATTTAGAGTCGAAGCCAATGACATCATTAGACTTCCATCCTCTGTCATCAAACTGCAGTATGCAAATGACGCTTGCGTCAGCGCACATTCATAGGCCAAACTCCAAGCCATCGTCACCATCTTCACTGAGGCGTATGAAAGCATAGGCCTTACACTAAACATCCGTAAGACAAAGGTCCTTTGTCCCCGCCTGACCCCGCCACACAGCACTGCCCCCCAGTCATAAAAATCCACGGCACAGCCTTGGACAACGTGGAGCACTTTCCATACCTCAGCAAGGGTAGACATCGACGGCGAGGTTCAACACCGCCTCCAGTGTGCCAGCGCAGCTTTTGGTTGCCTGAGGAAGAGAGTGTTTGAAGACAAGCAGCACAAATCTGGCACCAAGCTTATAGTCTACAGGGCAGTAGTGATATGGCTCAGAGACGTGGACCATATACAGTAGACACCTCAAAGCGCTGGAGAAGTACCACCAGCGCTGCCTCCGCAAGATCCTGCAAATCCACTGGGAGGATAGACGCACCAATGTCAGTGTTCCCGCTCAGGCCAACATCTCCAGCATCGAAGCACTGATCGACCAGCTCTGTTGGGTGGGTCACATCGTCCACATGCCCGACACGAGACTCCCAAAGCAAGCACTCTACTCAGAACTCCTACACGACAAGCGAACCCCAGGTGGGCAGAGAAAATGCTTCAAGGACACCTTCAGAGCCTCCTCGATAAAGTGCAACATCCCCACCAGCACCTGGGAATCCCTGGCTCAAGACCGCCCAAAGTAGAGGAAGAGCATCCGGGAGGGCGTTGAGCACCTCGAGTCTCATCGCCGAGAGCATGCAGATATCAAGTGCAGGCAGCGGAAGGAGCATGCGGCAAACCAGACTCCCTACCCACCCCTTCCTTCAACCACTGTCTGTCCCACCTGTGACAAGAAACTGTAATTCTCGCATTGGACCTGAGAACTCACTTTCAGAGTGGAAGCAAGTCTTCCTCAATTTCGAGGGACTGCCTATGATGATGATTAGACGCCAATCTGCATATTTAAAGAAGGACGGTCAGACAGCTTAGCACCCGTTCCAGAAGCCTGAGTAAAAATTGCAGTCAGTGGGATCCAGTCGGCTTTTCAGCGGGCAAGTAACCTGGGGCATTTTAACTGCCCACCTACCCAGGTACCTGCTGGTCTGTGGCTACTGTGCTGTTACCTGGTACTTTCCCTTGGTTGACTGTATTTGGTGTGTGTCTTCTGTAACATAACATAATGAGCCTTCTAGGTACTTCTCAGTGGAAGGAGTGAGTAAAGTGACTGGCTGTTGGATGTGGGTGGCCACCTCTTCAGATAGAGCTAACTCTGTTTCTTCTTGTGCTTGGTCCTGAGACGATCCTGCAACTAGTTATATCACATCTGATGTTATATTCACTGGCTGATACTGCCCAATGTCTGACACATTTAGATGTTATTTGAGCAGGATGGCACTGTATGGCTTGCATTCGGTGCTGTCCTCAAATATAACGAGCCTGAATTTGCAGTCGGAGGCTTCCCCTTTATGAATACCTCCACAATGAAAGTACAAACCTACCTGATGGTCCCGTACCTGTGGAGACTCACGCTCCTGGGCCTGCAGGAATACGCCTGTGTAAAGACCCACGTATCCCAGGAGCACATGCAGTTCGCAAGCATCCCTGGGATCACGTGGGCGAGCCCAACCAATGAGGAAAGGGGATTCCTATTATGCTTATGGTGATTTCATTTACAGAATCCTCGTAAGTATGATAGGAATCACCTAAAAAACACAAATTTCATACAACTTAAATAAAAGTAACCACTACATGGTCAAAATTAATTAAAATACAATGTAATTAAACATTTGAAACAAAAATTAAATTTTTTGAAAAATAAATGTAAACATTTTTAAAGGGTCCAAAATAACCTGAACTAATTTTGAAGTTTTTTTTAAGTTTAAATGATTAAAAAAATATATATATTTTAATATTTCCTTAAACCCTCAAGTTGGTAAAATAGGCTCTACATCTGCTTTTAATAGGCATAAGAGTGTTGTGGGCAGTACTTGGGCAAATAGCCCGACTCATCACCAGCGAATCTCCATTTCCCGGGCATTCGTACGATCTGTCAAACTAAAACTTGACAGAGCGCAAGTTCAGGGTTTTCGTGCTGCACATTGTATGCGGAAACCCAGACCTTCCATGGCAATCACGGTCGTGTACGCTGTGCATACACAGTCACAGGCCCCCAAAAATCCAGACCAACAACTTCATCTGTACCTACTGCAGCGATACCCTTGCTGCTGGGTATTCTGCCATCATGTCTGATGATCTTCATAGGAGCAGACTACAGGGCAGCAATGAGTTTTGTGAAACCCTTTCTCAATCTGATTCCCTAATATAAGAATATAAGAATTAGGAGCAGGAGTAGGCCACCTGGCCCCTCGAGCCTGTTGTGCCCACCATTCAATAAGATCATGGCTGATCTTCTACCTCAACTTCACTTTCCTGCACTATCCCCATATCCCTTGATTCCTTAACATGTTGAAGCCAGACAAAACAGCAAAGGCTCTATAGAACCAGTGTAAGCATTTGTAAGAGGTACTCTCACAGTGTGAAAGATGTTTGCCAATGGGGAGCAACACTGCAGAGGTCCCTGGAGTTCCCATGCACTCCATGGTGGACTGCAGTTCTGGTGAGCGATTGTGCATATCTGCACAAATGCAGGTAATGGACTTCTCTAAAATCAGAATTTGTAGGCTGTTGCACACTCTCAAAAGTGCACAAAATGCAATGGAAAATCTATCCAATAATGCGGATCTTGAGGAAGTATCAGGGAAACAACAGGTTCGCCAATAAACAATAAGCATAACTTTATCCTACATGGGAGATTCAACAAATAAAAAGTGCTTAATAATTGTTTAGCTTTATCAAGAGATCATCCACCATACTCATGGAAAGAACAATAAAGAGTAAACATCGCAAGACAAATGTTCCATGGAATAATTCGTAACCGGACTTGGTGTCCAAGGTAAATCAGTTCCCTTTATGCAATTCAAATGGATGGTTTCCTTCCTTGTAGGAGAAAGCTCAAGTGAGCTATAGTAAGCTGGGTTAATTTTTACTTTGGGTGATAATGTAAAACGGGCGCTATCGTATCAACTTTTATACCTCATGCAATAAAATGAAAATCAGGGGAAATGTATAATGGGCAGCCCGTCCAATAATGCCTGTTTTACACTATTGTCAAAGTCAAAATTACCCCCAGTGAGTCTTTAGAATTTATTCACTATCTTCATTTTTAAAAAATTTGTTCCGGCATGTGGGCGTCGCTGGCAAGGCCAGCATTTATTGCCCATCCCTAATTGCCCATTGAGAAGGTGGTGGTGAGCCGACTTCTTGAACCACTGCAGTCTGTGTTATGAAGGTACTCCCGCAGTGCTGTCAGGGAGAGAGTTCCACAATTTGATCCAGCAACGATGAAGGAACGGCGCTATATTTCTAAGTCAGGATGGTGTGTAACTTGGAGGGAAACCTGTTCCCTTGCGTCTATTGCCCTTGTCCTTCTAGGTGGTAGAGGTCGCGGATTTGAGAGTTGTTGCTGAAGAAGCTGTGGCGAGTTGCTGCAGTGCATCTTGCAGATGGTACAGACTGTAGCCACGGTGCGCCGGTGGTGGAGGGAGTGAATGTTGAAGGTGGTAGATGGTATGTCAATCAAGCAGGCCGCTTTGTCCTGGATGATATCGAGCTTCTTGAGTGTTGTTGGAGCTGCACTCATCCAGGCAAGTGGCAAATATTCCATTACACTCCTGACTTGTGCCTTGTAGATGGTGGAAAGGCTTTGGGGAGTCAGGAGGTGAGACAATCGCGGCAGAATACCGAGCCTCTGACCCGCTCTTGTAGCCACAGTATTTATGCGGCTGGTCCAGTTAAGTTTCTGGTCAATGGTGACCCCCAGGATGTTGATGGTGGGGGATTCGGCGGTGGTAATGTCGCTGAATGTCAAGGGGTGGTGGTTAGACTCTCACTTATTGGAGATAGTCATTGTGTGGTGTGAATGTTACTTGCCACTTATCAGCCCAAGCCTGAATGTTGTCCAGGTTGTAGTGTTTACAATTTGCCAATGAAGTATATTATTACCAAGAAACATTCTCTGTCGATTTATATTTGCCTTTGATGATGCTTAATAATAGTGTTTAGAAATCATCCATAGCAATGAGCCTGATTCATGTTGCGGGGTTGTATGCAAATACCCACAAGTATTACCAGAACTCCTGCCCTACCCTTAGCTCACGCAAAAACATCTTATGAAACCGTAAAAATTTTATTTTGTCACACATGCCGGCTGGCACTGTAGGCCATTGGAAAGCTTTCACAATAATCAACTTGCTGTAAGAGGTGCATTTACTTTTAATGTGGTTTATTTAAAATAAAAATAATCAATCACAACATGTTTCCACAGATTTTTTTCTCTAGTGCTGAGCAGCTTAAAGGGAAATCAACAGTCAATCTAAGTGTGGATCGGAAAGTAATAAATCCTGTTTATCTACAGGATTTTGTGAAGTGTTACACTATTTTCAAGATTCTTGAGAATCTTGCGAACATTTTGAGGTTATAACTGTTTTTCATGAGTAATGCAAAATAATGGAAGAAGCATGAGTAAGGGAAAGCAAATAATACAATAAGGTAGATAGAAAGACTATGGCCTCAATTTTCCCGTTACCTGTGCTGCGTTTTTTGGCCTAAATTAAAATATCCAAGTGTCCCTAAAGTTTCTGCGTCAGCGTAACTCAGTTATGTTGTGTATGGAGAAAGAGTCAGACTGAATACTGTGAGCCCAAAGTAAAGTGTGACCTTAATCTTTTATTGCAGGTCTCCAGAGTGCCTCTCCAACCTGTGAAGCCTCCTGAAATACCTTTGCTCCCAAGGGATTATGGGATCCCTTGGGACTCCAGGGCAAGAGCCCTCTGGTGGCTGTACAGAGTATACACAAGTCCACATATATAACAACACTGTCCCCCCCAAAGTCAATAGTGTAACTATTTACGATGTGAGTCGATCTGGGGCCCTTCTTGCCCTGGTTGATCGTCTCGGTGTGAAAGCTGGTGTTGTTGGAATCATTTGTTGGGCCCTCGCTGGGCTGCTGTGCAGCTGGCTTTGCTGGGCTGCCTGGTGTGTTGGGCCCTGCTGGGCTGCTGAGGATGATGGGTTCTGCTTCGTGGTAAACCGTGGTGCCGGTTGCCACTGGTGTGTCTGTTGGGGGATCAAAAAAGGTAGGGTCCAAGGTGGGTTGCTCAGGATAATCCGTAAATCTGAGTTTGATTTGGTCCAAGTGTTTCCGGTGAATGAGCCCATTTGAAAGTTTGACCCGAAGCACCCTGCTCCCCTCTTTGGCCAAGACAGTGCCGGGAAGCCACTTGGGACCTTGTCCATAATTTAATACAAATACAGGATCATTGATTTCAATCTCGCGTGACACATTTGCTCTATCATGGTATGCACTTTGTTGAAGCCGCCTGCTCTCTACCTGTTCATGTAGATCAGGGTGAACTAACGAGAGCCTTGTCTTAAGTGCTCTTTTCATGAGCAGTTCAGCAGGTGGGATCCCAGTGAGCGAGTGGGGTTTTGTGCGGTAGCTAAGCAGGACTCGGGATAGGCGAGTCTGCAGTGAGCCTTCAGTTACCCTCTTCAAGCCTTGCTTGATGGTTTGCACTGCTCTCTCTGCCTGACCATTGGACACTGGTTTAAACGGGGCAGATGTTACGGGTCATGAATTCTTTGAACTCAGCACTGGTAAAACATGGCCCGATGTCGCTCACCAGGACATCGGGTAGGCCGTGTGTGGCAAACATGGCCCGCAGGCTTTCAGTAGTGGCAGCGGACGTGCTAGCCGACATTATCTCACATTCAATCCACTTGGAGTATGCGTCTACAACCACAAGGAACATTTTACCCAAGAACAGGCCTGCATAGTCGACATGTACCCTAGAAAACGGTTTGGAGGGCCAAGACCATAATCTTAGCGGCGCCTCCCTGGGTACATTGCTTAACTGCGAGCATGTATTACATCTGTGAACGCAGGACTCTAAGTCCGCATCGGTACCGGGCCACCACACGTGGGATCTGGCTATCGCTTTCATCATCACGGTGCCTGGGTGGGTACTGTGGAGGTCATTGATGAAGGTGTCTCTGCCCTTCTTGGGGACCATTACTTGATTGCCCCACAGAAGGCAGTCTGCCTGTGTAGACATTTCATCTTTGCGCCGCTGGAACGGCTTTATCTCTTCCTGCATTTCCACCGGGACACTGGTCCAGCTCCCGTGAAGCAAACAGCTTTTGACTAGAGATAATAAGGGGTCCTGGCTTGTCCAGGTTTTGATCTGCCGGGCAGAGACGGATGATTGCTCACTCTCAAATGCTTCCATAACCATGGCTAGATCTGCGGGCTGTACCATTTCCACCTCCGTGGTGGGCAATGGCAGCCTACTGGGAGCATCGGCGCAGTTTTCTGTGCCTGGCCTGTGGCGGATGGCGTAGTTGTATGCGGATAATGCGAGCGCCCATCTTTGGATTCAGTCCGATGCGTTGGTATTTATCCCTTCACTCTCGGGATATAAGTGGCTTATGGTCAGTTTCCAATTCGAATTTTAGCCCAAACAGGTATTGATGCATTTTCTTTACCCCATAGACACACGCTAATGCTTCTTTCTCAATCATGCTGTAGGCTCTCTCAGCCTTAGGCAGATTTCTGGATGCATAAGCAACTGGTTGCAGTTTCCCAAAATCATTAGCTTGTTGCAATACACACCCGACGCCATATGACGACACATCACATGCTAGTACCAAACGCTTACATGGATCATACAACACAAGCAATTTGTTTGAGCATAACAATTTTCTCGCTTTTACAAAGGCATTTTCTTGGCTTTTGCCCCAAACCCATTCACCCCCTTTTCATAGTAAGACATGCAGTGGTTCTAGCAGGGTGCTGAGACCCGGTAAGAAGTTACCAAAGTAGTTCAAGAGTCCCAGAAACGACCGCAGCGTCACATTCTATGGCCTCAGTGCGTTCTCGATTGCCTCCGTCTTCGCGTTGGTGAGCCTGATAACGTCCGCCGCAATCCTCCTTCCCAAGAACTTCACTTCAGGCACCACGAAAACGTACTTCGAGCATTTTAACCTGAGCCCCATGCAGTTGAGTCGACTAAGAACCTCCTCCAGGTTCTGCAGGTGCTCGACTGTGTTCCAACCTGTGACCAAGATGTCGTCCTGGAAGGTCAGTGTGCGGGACCGACTACAGTAAACTTTCCATGTTTCTCTGGAATATCGCCGTCTCTGATCTGATTCCAAACGGGCATCTGTTATAAACAAAAAGACCTTTGTGCGTGTTGATGCAGGTGAGGGCCTTCGATGATTCCTCCAGTTCCTGCGTCATGTAGGCTGAAGTCAGATCCAGCTTCCTGAACGTCTTTCCTCCCACCAGCGTTGCAAAGAGGTCGTTGGCCTTTGGTCGTGGGTATTGGTCCTGCAGGGAGAAACGATTGATAGTTACTTTGTAATCGCCACAGATTCTGACGGTGCCGTCTCCCTTAAGGACTGGGACAATAGGACTGGCCCACTCGTTGAACTCGATCGGTGAAATGATGCCCTCTCTTTGCAACCGGTCTAACTCGATCTCTACCCTTTCTCTCATCATGTACGGTACTGCTCTCGCCTTGTGATGGATGGGTTGCACCCCCGGAATTAGGTGGATCTTCACTTTTGCTCCTTGGAATTTCCCAATGCCTGGTTCGAACAGCAAAGGAAATTTGTTTAAGACCTGGGCACACGAAGTTTCATCAGCAGGTGATAGCGCTTGGACATCACCCCATTTCCAGCGTATCTTTCCCAGCCAGCTCCTGCTGAGCAGTGTGGGACCATCGCCCGGTACCACCCAGAATAGGAGACCTTTACGGTAGCACTGCCGATTACAGGAATCAGTTCTTTTGTGTAAGTTCTTAATTTCGTGAGAACTGGAGTTAAGACTGGCCTTGAGGCCTTGTTGCACCACAACCTTTCGAAAGTTTTTTTGCCCATGATAGACTGGCTCACGCCCGTGTCCAGCTCCATTGATACTGGGAGTCCATTTTGTTCAACATTCATCATTATCAGGGGACAATTTGTGGTGAATGTGTGCACCCCATGTACCTCTGCCTCCTCGATCCGAGGCTCTGGTTCATCGTGATCCTCCGTGGATCTGTCCTCCTCTGCAACATGGTGGTTTGCAGGTTTAACAGGCTTTGCACCTCGCCTGCACACTCGTTGGAGGTGTCCGATTATTCCACAGCCCTTGCAAACGTACTATTTGAATCGGCATGAATGGAAACAATGATCACCCCCGCAGCGCCAACAAGGTGTTAATGGCCTTGCATTCATCACCCTTGATGGTGGACTCTGAGTCATCTGCGAACATGCAGCTACAGGTATGTGTGACCTGCCCTGTACGTTACGATTTGAAAACAACATCACTTTGTTCACAGTACTTGTAGCAGCACTTTTGTTCTGAGAGATTTGATTCGTATTGTCACTGGTGGCAATGAACGCCTGGACAATCACTATGGCCTTACTCAAGGTTGGGGTCTCTACAGTCAAAAGTTTACAAAATATGGTTTCGTGGCCAATGACAATATGAAAAAGTCTCTGAGCATGTGCTCCAAATGTCCTTCAAATTCGCAATGTCCTGCAAGGTGTCTTAGCTCGGCGACATAACTCGCCACTTCCTGGCCTTCAGACATTTTGTAGGTGTAGAACCGGTACCTCGCCATCAGAACGCTTTCCTTCGGGTTCAGATGTTCTCGGACCAGTGTGCACAAATCGTCGTACGATTTCTCCGTGGGCTTCGCTGGAGTGAGCAGATTCATACATTGGTGCCGCACAGACGATGAGGAGAATCGCCTTTCGTTTGGTAGTGCTCTCTTCCCCATCTAGCTCATTGGCCACAAAGTATTGGTCGAGTCGCTCCACAAAAGTTTCCCAATAATCTCCCACCGAAAATTTTTCCAAGATGCCCACTGTTCTCTGCATGTGTGGGTTCGCTATCTGTATCTCGTCGCTAGTTGTTGTCTATAGAGAAAGAGTCAGACTGAACACTGAGAGCTCAAAGTAAAGTGTGACCATAGTCTTTTATTGCAGGTCTCCAGAATGCCTCTCCAACCTGTGAAGCCTCCTTAAATACCTTTGCTCCCAAGGGATTATGGGATCCCTTGGGACTCCAGGGGAAGAGCCCTCTGGTGGCTGTACAGAGTAAATACAAGTCCACATATATAACAATTTAGTTACGATTTTTTTAGCTTAGTATTTTTTTATGTCATAGGGGGTGTAACCTGATGTCTGCGGCAGTTTTTCAGATTTATGCAAGTTTGGCCAACTTACATTTCTCCTAGGATGGCGTATGTGTTCAGTCCCAAACAACCTTCTGGGCACTTAAGGAAAAACCAGCGCACATTAAAAAACAGTGCAGAAAGACGTCATTGTTCTTATGCGAAGTTTTGGAGGGAGTCAAGAAGACATTAACTATGCATCATGAAGCTTAATTTTTTCAAACTTAAAACTGCGAAAATGGAAGTCTAATGCAATTCTTTAATTTTGGATTTCTTTCAAAGTGCCAGGCCACCACCAAACGTCTCTTCACTGGGCTTGAGGGTCGGAGCGTCGACCGGCAGAATCGCTCCCTCGTCCAGACACAGGGGCTCGGGGATCGACTTCAAAAGAAGCCTGGGGGGTTGGTGAGAGGAGAGTGTGGGGGTCGGCGGGGGGTTGGGGGATGGTGGTGGTGGAAGCCGAACTGAAGGCATAAGAAGCCTTAGACTATGCAACAGCTTCAAATGAAGCCCGGGGGCTGGGGGTGGGTGTTTGCTGAGCTCCTGTGTCCGGTCGAGGGAGCGATTCTGCCGGCCAACCCTTGAGCCCAGTGAGGAGACATTCAGTCGGTATTGGAGTGGTACTTTGAAAAGAATCTAAAATTAAAGAATTCAATTAGACTTCGTTGCCCCAAATGTCCTCATTGAATGCCTAGCTTCCTGCTCTAAGCAAGCCTATTGCACATGCGCAGACCATGGTGTGGTGCATACTAGTTCGTTGACCTTGAGGAGAGAGAGAGAAGAGACGCTTTAATTCCTTGTCCTGCTGTTTTGAGCTTCTTACAATGTTACAATTTAATTATGGGGGCAATATTGCCAATGCCATCCCTCGTGCAACCCTTCTGCATGATGGTGCTGTGGAGGAGATGATTGATTCGAAGTCATCGCATGAGGAAACTCAGAGCACATAGGATGATGGGCAGGAGGCCTTACCCATGTCGGGTATATCGAGACAAGCATTCATTCCTGCACCTGAGTGATACAGTCTGTGAGAAGGCTGCGTTTCCGCAAAGAAGTTGTAACCGAGATCTGTGAGTTAGTAAACGCAGACCTGCAGCCTCGAAGCGTCAGGAGGACTGCTTTGTCAGTTGAAGTGAAGGTTACAGCTGCACTTTCATTCTATGCATCCGGATCATTCCAGGCCACAGCTGGGGATGTGTGCACCATTTCTCAACATGCAACACATGTATTCGGCAGGTGACTGCTACACTATATGCCCGGAGGAATGACTACATAAAGTTCCGCATAACAGCGCAAGCAATGCGTGAAAGGGCTTTGGGCTTCTCCAGGATTGCTGGCTTCCCAAAGGTACAGGCCTGCATTGATTGTACCCACATCACCTTGTGGGCACCTTTGGAGGATTCCGAGATGTACAGGAACAGAAAAGGCTTCCACTCCGTTTATGTGCAGCTCATGTGTGACGACATGCATCGCATCATGTCAGTTGATGCGAGATACCCTGGGAGCACCCATGATGCGTTCATCTTACGCGAGAGCGCTATATCTGCCATGTTTCAGCAGCAGCCAGAAGGGCAGAGCTGACTACTGACAGACAAAGGATACGGCCTCGCCACCTGGCTCATGATGCCTCTACGCGTAACCCGGACGGAAGTTGATCGGGAATACAACATATCGCACATTGCGACGCGCAGCATAATAGAGAGGACCATTGGCATCTTGAAACAGCGTTTCCGATGCCTGGACAATTCCGGAGGCTACTTGCAATACTCCCATGAAATTATCAGTCAGTTCATTGTTGTCTGGTGCATGCTGTATAACTTAGCCATCATGAGGCAGCAGCAGCTGGTAGTAGAAGACCACCTGAGATGACGGTGACTGATGATAAGGAGGAAGATGCAGATGACAAGCAGGAGGAGGAGGAGGCCGAGGATGCCATGCAACCACCTGAACCCGGAGCACAACGGTGGAGCAGAGCGGGCTGCCATGCCCCTTTAACGATTGCTCAAGCCTTGCGCTAGCAGCTCATCCGTGAACGTTTTTCTGCCTGAAGGCTCAGCTGCAACTATTCCAAATGGACCATGTTTACTGTTTGGACCTATTTCATAATGTTGTGTTAATGGAACAAATAATGGAAGTTCTTCTTCTTTAGTTCAAAAAGTTGTGTTACTAATGGAATAAATAATGGAAATGATGCAGTTATAATTTGAAATATATTTTATTCAAAAGTTTAACACTTAACTTTACTTTAATTTAACTTTACTTAACTTTAATAAAAATATTCTTGTATCAAACTTTAAAGTTTTCAGTTAAGATCACTTACAACCGTTAAGCTCACTTAAAAACTTTAAGATAATGTACAACTTTTAAACTTGTAAAATTTACATAACTTACAAAAAACTTTTAATTTGAGAATAGTTACAACAGTAGCAACAATAATAACAACAACAACATCATCATCATCATCATCATCATAGGCGGTCCCTCGAACAAGGATGACTTGCTTCCACATGAGTTCACAGATGTATCAATGAAGGACCCGATGTTCCAGTCCTGAACTCCAGTTGAAGGGTGGAAGATGCCTATGCGTGGATTTTTTTAACGTGTGGTGACTGTTGCACATCAGCCACCACACGGGCTTGACAGAGCTCGGCCTTTATCCGGTGGCAAGGGTTAACCAGGATGACTGGAGACCTGCTCTGCTGCACGGACCGAGTGCGCACACATATCGCCGTGTGGACCTGCCCGTGCTGTCCCTGGGCCCTTGGCTCTTCTGAGCCCCGTACCCTCATTCGCCGAAGCTCCACCACGATCTCTCGACGCTCCTCCGCCACAAACATTTGCCGCATCTCCGCCACAAACTCTCGCCGCACCTCCACAACGAACTCTCGCCGCCCCCGCCACAAACTCTCACCGCACCTCTGCTACAAACTCTCATCGCTCCTCCGCCACAAACATTCGCCGCACCTCCGCCACGATCACCCACCAAATCTCAGCCACGATCCCTCATCACTCCTCCGCTCCGATCACTCATCTCAAGTTCGCCATTACCTTTCCGCTCCTCCACTGTACCAGGGCCCGGTCGATGCTTCTGCCCACGCTACAAACGGCGACCTGAGTCCTGATGACGTCACCCAGTCGCCCACCTCAAAGCTGTCGCACATTTGTGTCGGCTCACGCTGGAAGCTGCAGTGGCATTCTCCAGCACTTATACTCCCGACCTGCGGTGGTGTCCTCTCGCAGGTTGGGGTGGCCCACGACAACAACAACAACAACTACAAAAGCAGCAAAGAAAGGCTGCACCCATCCCTCCTCCACCTTATTCTAAGTCCGCCCATTGCGCTTGGTCTTGTTGACTCCACCCCTGCCCACAGGCGGTGGCGCAGCATTTCTTGGGTTGGTACCAAGCTTATTCTTTCGAACATCTCGGGTAACGCGCACTTCTTGATGGGGGGGCGTGGGCAGGCGGTAATGTGGAAGGCCTGGCTTGGGCCACTTCAGAGGCTGGTCTGGGGATTGGAGTGGGTGTGGCAGTTGCTTCTGTGCATGGCCGTGGTGTCTAGGCGTGTTCCCTTATTGCAGTCGGTAACTCCAACATTCCCGCCCTCATGTAGCCTGACAGTGTCTCAACTGCCTGCAACATTCCCTCCCTCATGTTCACCAACAGTGTATCAGCTTTCTGTGACGTTTCCTCCCTCATGTTCACCAACAGTGTATCAGCTGCCTGCGACATCCCCTCCCTCATGTTCCCAGGCAGTGTTCCTGTTATGAATGTAAACCTGTAAATACTATGTCTAACCACCAGAGGGCTTATCCCCTGGCGTCCCAAGGGATCCCACAATCCCTTGGGAGCACCTGTATATAAGAAGGCCTCACAGGCTGGAGAGGCATTCTGAGATCTGTCACACCTTACTTTGAGCTTGCAGTTTCTAGTCTGACTCTTTATTTAAGGCATAACAACTGGCGACGAGATACAAATGACGAACCTCACCACAACAATGCAGAGAACAGTGGGCATCCTGGAGAAATTTTCGGAGGGAGATGATTGGGAAACTTTCGTGGAGCGACTCGACCAATACTTCGTGGCCAATGAACTGGAAGGAGAAGCGAATGCTGCCAAACGAAGGGCGATCCTCCTCACCGTTTGCGGGGCACCAACTTATGGCCTCATGAAAAATCTGCTCGCTCCAGCAAAACCCACAGACAAGTCATACGATGAGTTGTGCACACTGGTCTGGGAGCATCTAACATCGAAGGAAAGCGTTCTGATGGCGAGGTATCGGTTCTACACGTACAAGAGGTCTGAAGGCCAGGAAGTGGCGAGCTATGTCGCCGAGCTAAGGCGCCTTGCTGGACATTGCGAATTTGAAGGACACTTGGAGCACAAGCTCAGGGACTTCTTTGCACTTGGCATTGGCCATGAAGTAATACTTCGCAAACTTTTGACTGTACAGATCCAAACCTTGAGTAAAACCATAGCGATAGCCCAGGCGTGTATCGCCACCAGTGACAATACCAAACAAATTTCTCAGCACACGAGTGCTGCTGCAAGTACTGTGAACAAAGTAACGTTGCTTTTGAATCGAAATGTATAAGGCAGGACTTACACGCCTGTAGCTGCATGTCCGCAGATGACTCGGAGTCCACCATCAAGGGTGATGAATACAAGGCCATTAACATCTTGTTGGTGCTGCGGGGTTGGTCATCGTTTCCATTCATGCCGCTTCAAAGGATACGTTTGCAAGGGCTGTGGAACAATGGGACACCTTCAATGTATGTGCAGGCGAGCTGCAAACCCTGCTAATCCTGCAAACCACCATGTTGCAGAGGAGGACAGATCCACAGTGGATCATGATGAACCAGAGCCTCAGACCGAGGAGGCAGAGGTATATGGGGTGCACACATTGACCACAAAATGTCCCCGATAAGGCTGAAGGTTGAATTAAATGGATTCCTGGTTTCCATGGAGCTGGACACGAGCGCAAGCCAGTCCATAATGAGCAAAAAGACTTTTGATAAATTGTGGTGCAGCAAGATCTCAACGCCAGTCCTGACTCCCATTCGTACTAAACTGAGAACGTACACAAAGGAATTGATTCCCGTAATCGGCAGTGCTACCGTAAAGGTCTCCTACAATGGAGCGGTGCACGAGTTACCGCTCTGGGTGGTACCAGGCAATGGCTCCATGTTGTTCAGCAGGAGCTGGCTGGGAAAGATACGCTAGAACTGGGATGACGTCCGAGCGCTTTCGTCCTTCGACGACACCTCATGTGCCCAGGTCCTAAACAAGTTCCCCTCGCTGTTCGAACCAGGCATCAGGTAGTTCCAAGGAGCAAAAGTACAGATCCATTTGATTCCGGGGGCGCGACCCATCCATCACAAGGCGAGAGTGGTACTTACGTGATGAGAGAGAGGGTGGAGATCGAACTGGACAGGCTGCAACATGAGGGCATCATTTTGCCAATCAAACTCAATGAGTGGCCAGTCCGATTCTTCCAGTCCTCAAGGGAGACGGCACCGTCAGAATCTGTGATGATTACAAAGTAACTATCAATCGTTTCTCACTACAGGATCAATACCCGGTACCGAAGGCAGACGACCTATTTCCAATGCTGGCGGGAGGGAAAACGTTCACGAAGCTGGACTTGACCTCGGCCTACATAACACAGGAGCTGCAAGAATCATCGAAAGGCCTCACCTGCATCAACACGCACAAAGGTCTCTTCATTTACAACAGATGCCCGTTTGGGATTCGATCAGCCGCGGTGATATTCCAGAGGAACATGGAAAGCTTGCTGAAGTCGGTCCTGCGCACCGTGGTCTTCCAGGACGACATCTTGGTTACAGATCGGGACACCGTCGAGCACCTGCAGAACCTGGAGGAGGTTCTTAGTCGGCTCAATCGTGTGGGGCTCAGACTAAAATATTCGAAGTGCGTTTTCCTGGCGCCTGAAATGGCATTCCTGGGGAGAAGAATCGCAGCGGATGGCATCAAGCCCACCAATTCGAAGACAGAGGCAATCAAGAACGCACCGAGACCACAGAACGTGATGGAGCTGCAGTCGTTCCTAGGATTCCTGAACTATTTTGGTAACTTCTTACCGGGTCTTAGCACATTGTTAGAACCCCTGCATTCTTTACTATGTAAAGGAGATGAATAGGTATGAGATAAAAGCCAAGAAAATGCCTTTGAGAAAGCTAGGAAGCTGTTATGTTCAAACGAATTGCTTGTGTTGTACGATCCATGTAAGCATTTGGTACTAGCATGTGATGCGTCGTTGTATAGGGTCGGGTGTGTATTGCAACAAGCTAATGAATTTGGGAAATTGCAACCGGTTGCTTATGCATCCAGAAGTCTGTCTAAGGCTTAGAAGGCCTACAGTATGATCGAAAAAGAAGCGCTAGCGTGTGTTTGCAGGGTAAAGAAAATGCATCAATATCTGTTTGGGCTCAAATTTGAATTGGAAACCGACCATAAGCTGCTTATATTCCTCTTCTGAAAGCAAGGGGATAAATACGAATGCATTGGCTCACATCCAGAGATGGGCGCTCACATTGTCCGCATACAACTACGCCATCCGCCACAGGCCAGGCACAGAAAACTGTGCCGATGCTCTCAGTAGGCTGCCATTGCCCACCACAGGGGTGGAGCTGGCACAGCCCGCAGATTTAGTCATGGTAATGGAAGCATTCGAGAGTGAGCAATCACCTGTTACCGCCCAACAGATTAGAACCTGGACGAGCCAGGACCCCTTACTGTCCTAGTAAAAAACTGTGTGCTCCACGGGAGTTGGTCTATGTCCCGTTAGAGATGCAGGAAGAAATAAAGCCATTCCAGCAGTGCAAAGATGAAATGTCTTTACAGGCAGACTGCCTCCTATGGAGTAATCGGTGCCAAAAAAGGGCAGGGACAGTTTCGTCAGTGATCTCCACAGCACCCATCCAGGCATCGTAATGATGAAAGCGATAGCACAAATGTAATACATGTTCACAGTTAAGCAATGCACCCAGGGAGGCACCACTAAGTTTATGGTCCTGGCCCTCCAAACCGTGGTCCAGGGGCCATGTCGGCTATGCAGGCCCATTCTTGGGAAAAATGTTCTTAGTGGTTGTAGATGCGTACTCCAAATGGATTGAATGTGTAATAATGTCGGAAAGCACGTCCGCTGCCACCATTGAAAGCCTACGGGCTATGTTTGCCACGTACGGCCTGCCTGATGACAATAGGCCGTGTTTTACCAGTGCCAAGTTCAAGGAGTTCGTGACCCGCAATGGGATCAAACATTTCACATCTGCCCCGTTTAAACCAGCGTCCAACGGTCAGGCAGAACGAGCAGTTCAAACAATCAAGCAGAGCTTAAAAAGGGTAACTTAAGGCTCACTGCAGACTCGCTTATCCCGAATCCTGCTTAGTTACCGCACAAGACCCCATTCGCTCACTGGGGTCCCTCCCGCTGAACTGCTCATGAAAAGGGCACTTAAGACAAGGCTCTCGTTAGTACACCCTGATCTACATGAACAGGTAGAGAGCAGGCAGCTTCAACAGAATACATATCATGATCGCGCAAATCTGTCACGCGAAATTGAGATAAATGATCCTGTATTTGTGTTGAACTATGGACAAGGTCCCAAGTGGCTTCCTGGCACTGTTTTGGCCAAAGAGGGGAGTAGGGTGTTTGTGGTCAAACTCTCAAATGGACTCACCTGCAGGAAACACTTGGACCAAACCAAACTCAGATTTACGGACTATCCAGAACAACCCACAATAGATTCCACCTTTTTCGACTCTCCAACACACACACAAGTGTGGTTGACCACGAAGCAGAACCCATCACCTGCAGCAGCCCAGCAGGACTCACCATCCCCAGCAGCCCAGCAAGGCCAGCTGCGCAGGAGCCCAGCGAGGGCCCAACAAACGATTCACCAAAACCAGCATTTGCACCAGGGAAAGGAAGGCCCCAGATCGACTCATATTGTAAATAGTTACACTATTGACTTTAGGGAGGAGTGTTGTTATGTATGTAAACCTTTAAATACCATGTCTAACCACGAGAGGGCTTATCCCCTGGAGTCCCAAGAGATCCCACAATCCCTTGGGAACACCTGTATATAAGGAGGCCTCACAGGCTGGAGAGGCACTCTGAGATCTGTAATAAAGGACCACGGTCACACCTTACTTTGAGCTTGCAGTATCTAGTCTGACTCTTTATTCAAGACATAACAGTTGCCATTTCTCGTGAGAGTCTTGTTACTTCTCCTGATAGTCCTGATACCTCATCACTCACGCCACTGATGGTGTCCAGGAATGATCGTGTAAGGGCAATGCTCTGCGCACTCATTGCCATCATCTGAACAACATCTGTTAGATCCTGCACCTCAGGAGAGCGTTGTCGAGCTCTTCTTCTCCTCCTCACCCTGGGTGTAGCTCGCTGCATTCCACTGGGATCCACAGCCTTGGACGGTGGGGCCCGGTGTGTGCCTCACTGCACCCCACTGGAATCCCAGCCTCGGACTGTGAGAAACCATGGAATGTCCCAACACTCGTACCACTCAGGAAAGGGCCTGGCTCCTCAATGGATGGCAGCTGCACCTCCTCCAGAGTGAGTACAACAGTGGGGACTTCATCCATTCTCTCCCCCTGCCCCTCACCCCCATGGTCTTGGTCTGGAAGGTGGGATTGGAAGATGTTCTCCTCTTCAGTTTTGTCCGCGTCTGAATCTTCTTCTGCATCAGCTTCAGCATCGTCAGGCTTGGCCTCAAGTTCTGCAAAATATAAAAGAACAGACAAATGGTTAGCAGCAGAGGAGGGGGCAGGGTGGGTGGCATGAGTAGACTCACACAGCGCAGGCAGCAGGCTCATTTGAAGGACCACGATGAATGATAGCACATTGCATCAACAGAAACATAGCTGACGGAGACATCCCCATGAACCAAAGCATGGCTAGCCCATACTTCACATTTAGCAAAGCCAGACTGTGGAATTTGCAGGACTTACCCTCTCCCGCGCATGTGAGCCCAGCTTGTGCAGTGATGGTTGCTTTTCTCCAGGCAGGACCCATCAAAGCGGTGACCCTGTTTTCCAAGGGTATCAGTGGGTGCAGATTTGCTGGGCATCCTACTGTTCGAGTTATTTTCCTTTTGTTGTATGCCACCTTCCTCTGCAAAGATGAAAATGTAACTTTTTAGAGAGGGTGCCTTTCTGCTGGGTGGGACATATACAGATGGTCACATTTACAATTGCAATTCCAGTGAATAAATGAAAATATTATTTAAACTAACTACTTGACCAAGGTCCTGCCATTTCTTACCATAATCATGTGCAAGTTGGTTCCAGCGTTTCTTCATTTCTTTTGATGAAACTTTTATGTGACCTCTGTTGGTGTCCAGCTCATGCTATCTGGCCTCAATTACAGTATAAGTGCCTTCATTTTGTCCTGTGAGAAATTCTTGGTCTTTGAGCCGCATTGCACATTGTATTGCAGCTCCATTTTTTCCACTGAGAATTAAAGTTCTCAGACACAACTGGCTCTTTAAAAATGGCCGAATGCAGACCGGGAGCTGTACTGGGCATGCGCACCCATAGCAGTCAAGTAAAAAACAGCATTTTATTTTTGCGCATGCGCAGAAGAGGGGTCTTTGTTTTTTCGGCACAGACATTAGGCTCCACCCCCCTCCCCCCCCCACCCCGAAGCTAAAGAACAGGTTGCGCAGCACCAATTTCAAAAAATAGAACGGGGAAACTTGCTAGTTTTTTTTTTGGAGTTATCGGGACCAAAAGAAATGGGCGTAACTCTTGCAAGATGCCAAAAAATGGCATTGGGGAAAATTGAGCCCTATAAAGAGATAGAAGAAAGAATACAGTAATGACAAAGAGTTAATCAGTATACAGTACAGATTTTTCCCCATATTTGCTTGGTGTTGTTTTGTTTCCTTCCTTGTAGATGTGCCTTGGGTCAAAACCATATCTATGGAAATTTCTGTATTTTATGAAAATTTACAAAATTATGAAAACTGGTAATAATCAGTGATGGGAGAGTGGAAAGGTATGTTCTGATATTACATGTTCTTGTAATATTTAAACTGGGAAGTTACAGAACAGACAGGGCATGTATTTCCTGGAAATGTTTGCAGACATCATCACAGCAGCAGGTTTCAGAGAACAAGGCAAGACCTTTTGTAATAGGCTTAATGAAGTGTGCTGATCTAAAACAGCCTGAACTGTTGCATTTCTGTACTATTTGGCCAAATTTATTTTTCTTGTTGCAGTTTTCCACTTGTGAGCACTCAGGAAAAATACAGGAAAACTACCAAAGTAATTTACCAAAATTCCCTGGATTCTGGGGAGGTCCCAGCAGATTGGAAAACTGCAAATGTAACACCCCTATTTAAAAAAGGAGGCAGACAAAAAGCAGGAAACTATAGATAAGTTATCCTAACATCTGTGGTTGGGAAGATGTTGGAGTCCATTATTAAAGAAGCAGTAGCAGGACATTTGGAAAAGCAAAATTTGGTCAGGCAGAGTCAGCATGGATTTATGAATTTGCTAGAATTCTTTGAAGATGTAACGAACAGGGTGGATAAAGGGGAACCAGTGGATGTGGTGTATTTGGACTTCCAGAAGACATTTGACAAGGTGTCACGCAAAAGCTTACTGCACAAGATAAAAGATAATGGGGTCGGGGTTAATTTATTAGCATGGATAGAGGATTGGCTAACGAACAGAAAACAGAGAGTAGCGAGTGTTGGCCAGTGGAGTGCCGCAGGGATCAGTGCTGGGATCCCAACTATTTACAATCTATATTAATGACTTGGAGGAAGGGACTGAGTGTAACGTAGCCAAGTTTGCCAATGATACAAAGATGGTAGGAAAAGCAATGTGTGAGGAGGACACACAGAATCTGCAAAAGGACATAGACAGGCTAAGTGAGTGGGCAAAATTTTGGCAGATGGAGTATAATGTTGGAAAGTGTGAGGTCATGCACTTTGGCAGAAAAAAATCAAAGAGCAAGTTATTATTCAAATGGAGAAAGATTGCAAAGTGCTGCAGTACAGCGCGACCTGGGGGTACTTGTGCATGAAACACAAAAGATTAGCATGCAGGTACAGCAAGTGATCAGGAAGGCCAATGGAATCTTGACCTTTATTGCAAAAGGGATGGAGTATAAAAGCAGGGAAGTCTTGCTGCAGTTGTATAAGGTATTGGTGAGGCCACACCTGGAATACTGTGTGCAGTTTTGGTTTCCATATTTACGAAAAGATATACTTGCTTTGGAGGCAGTTCAGAGAAGGTTCACAAGGTTGATTCCAGAGATGAGGGGGTTGACTTATGAGGAAAGGTTGAGTAGGTTGGGCCTCTACTCATTGGAATTCAGAAGAATGAGAGGTGATCTTATCGAAAGGTATAAGATTATGAGGGGGCTTGACAAGGTGGATGCAGAGAGGATATTTCCACTGATGGGGGAGACTAAAAGTAGAGGGTATAATCTTAGAATAAGGGGCCGCCTATTTAAAACTGAGATGAGGAGGAATTTCTTCTCTCAGAGGGTTGTAAATATGTGGAATTCGCTGCCTCAGAGAGCTGTGGAAGCTGGGACATTGAATAAATTTAAGACAGAAATAGACAGTTTCTTAAACGATAAGGAAATAAGGGGTCATGGAAAGCGGGCAGGGAAGTGGACCTGAATCCATGATCAGATCAGCCATGATCGTATTAAATGGCGGAGCAGGCTCGAGGGGCCGTATAGCCTTCTCCTGCTCCTATTTCTTATATTCTTATGTTTTTATGTAATACAAAAAAAAATTGTAGTCTGCAGAAAAAGTCGGATAGGAACTTGACTATTCCAATGCACTCCTAGCCAGAATCTTATCCACCACTCTCTGTAAGCTTCAGTTCACCCCAAACTCTACTGCCCATATCCTATCCCACTCTTTATTGCTCCTGCCTGGCCGACATTAGCTCTCAGTTGCCCAACACCTCAAATTTAATATTTTAATCCTTGTATTTCAATCCCTTCATGAACTTACCTTTAATATCTCCTCCAGCCCTACAACCCCACACCTGAATTCTCCGATCGTACTCTGGCCTTTAGTGCATCCCCCTTCCTTTGCCCCATAAAGTCACAGCCGTCTAGGCTTCACACTCTTGAATTTCTCCCTTAAATACCTATGCCTTTCCACCTCCCTCTCCTTCTTTAAGACCCTCCTTAAAAACCACCTCTTTGACCAAGGTCACCTCTCCAAATATCTCCTTTTTTGACGACAGCCATTTTTTGAGTACACCTCTTGGGGTTTGTGAAGTGTTATGGAGCGTGTTTTGACACTAAAGGTGCTATATAAATGCAAATTATTGTCATAGGAATAGATTTCTTAACAGTATATAGGTCAAATAATGTAATTCACATCAGACAGAGGCAGCCACATTATCACACACTGAGGCCTGCTGTGCACCGGTTGGAGAGAGAGAAGAGGAACAAGTGTTCCACCTCCGTAACATCGCCGACTCCACACCTGCCTCAACTCATCTGAGCTGAAACCTTCATCCATGCCTTTATTACCTCTAGCGTTGACTATTCCAACGCACCACTGGTTGGCCTCCCATATGCCATCCTCCACAAAATTAAGTTCATCCAAAACTCTGCTGCCCGTATCCTAATTCGCACCAAGTCCCATTCACCCATCACTCTTGTGCTTGCGAACCCATATTGGCTTCTAGTTAAGCAAAGCCTTGATTTTAAAATTCTCATCTTTGTTTTCACACCATGGCCTCGCCCCTCCCTATCTCTGAAACCTCCTCCAGCCCTACAACCCGCCGGATACCCATGCTCCTCCAATTCTGGTTTCTTTCGCATCCTTGATTTTAATCGCTCTGCCATTAGCGACTGTGCCTTCAGCTTCCGAGGCCTGAAGCTCTGGAATACACTCCTTAAACATCTTCGCTTCTCCACTGCTCTTTCCTCCTTTAAGACACTCCGTAAAACCTACCTCCTTGATCTGCCCTAATATCTTCTTATGTGGTTCGGTGTCACATTTAGTTTGACATCGCTGCTGTGAAGTGGCTTGGGATGTTTTACCATGTTAAAGGCGTTGTATAAATGGCAATTGTTGTTGTTGTTACCATGTTGTATCATGACAATACTTGAGATGTTACTCTCCATTACATAATTGATATAAATGTGTGCTTCACCACGTGGTTTAGTTGCACTGAGTGAGCAAGAGAATGAATAAGATGAGAAAAGGGGCAGGAGAAGTTCGGTACAAATCTTGAGTCGTGACCAGACTTCCTGTTTCCCTAATTCCAGTGTTTTCTCTACCCAGACTTCCTTGGGCCACCTCCTCAAGGTACATGTTCTCTCCTTCTTGTCATGTACAGGCTCCTCCGACAAAATGAGTAGAGGGGGTTGATAAATCAAAAATTGGCAGCACATACAAGGATAACGATATATCAGCATGTAGCCCATACTGGGCGCGTTCACATGGACATATTTTATGCAGGTACAGTAGATAGAAGGATTTATCAAGGAGAACAGCAGTTGAGGAGCCAAGGAAATTAGTACCCATTAGAAAGGAGAGCTACTACAAAATGTACCTTGCTCAATAATGAGCATTTATGGAAAACAGTCAAAGTTCTTCAAGATTGTGAATGGAAGGTAGCTAAACTTAGGTCAGGATCTCCTGCCTTGCAACACCTAGTGAGGTAATTAATAGTTTTGCAGTACTGCAGCCAGATCTGCTGGACAGCGTTCTATGAATTAATATGAATCACCATCTCCTGACATGCACCCTCAGCTTCCTGCCCTGGCACCCAATTACCATCTGCATAAAAATGCATGTGCTTGCTGCAATAATATTTGTGGTGGACTTCTGCTAGAATGAATATTGGTTGGGGACATGGCTTCATTGAAACTGGGTTGTATCTTTCCTCCATAACTACAAAAACAGATAGGCTACTATGGATACATCATCATCATCATCATAGGCAATCCCTCGGAATCGAGGAAGACCTGTTTCCAATCCTAAAGTGAGTTCTTTGGTGGCTGAACCATCCAATACGAGAGCCACAGACTCTTGTCACAGGTGGGACAGACATTTGTCGGGGGAAGGTGGGGTGGTGGGACTGATTTGTCGCACGCTCCTTCCGCTGTCTGCGCCTGACCTCTTCACGCTCGCGGCGTTGAGATTCGAAGAGCTCAATGCCCCCTCGGATGCACTTTCTCCATCTCGGGCGGTCTTCGGCCAGGGACTCCCAGGTGTCAGTGGTGATGTCGCACTTTATCAGGGAGGCTTTGAGGGTGTCCTTGTAACATTTCCGCTGCCCACCTTTGGCTCATTTGCCGTGAAGGAGCTCCACATAGAGCAATTGCTTAGGGAGTCTCGTGTCTGGCATGCGAACTATGTGGCCTGCCATTCACTATGGATATACAGGCCCCTGAGCAAACAATTTCCCACCGACTAATGGATGAATTCCCAATTCACACCTGGAGCTTGCTCACAATTACATGCAGGGTCACCATATAAATATTGGGTGGCTGCTAATAGCACACTCCCCAATTCATGTTACTACTGTGCTGTTCAGTTTCAGCCATTAGGAATCTTATGAGAATTTTGCTATTTTTAGCTTTTGAAAGAGGCGACAGTATTATGGATCAATTTCATTACAATGCAAACATACTAATGTAAGTCTATAACCATTAGCCTACATTAACCTCTGAAGTTAATTAATTTGAAGACATTCTCATTTAATATGAGATTGTGTCTTTTATATTAATCTATAACAATAAGAATGTAGGCCAAACTGGTCAGTTTAAAGTTGGGGATGAAATGACAGTTTGAAGTATGAAATACATTAACACATGATGCCATGTACACCATTTACCCAAGGATTTTCATGATGCATGCAGCATGCTGATAAAAACCTTGTTTCAAACATTCAAATACTCATCATGCTACCGGTGCTATATCACTTGCGGTTATGCTAACAGTTGGAAACATGTTCTGACAAAAGTCTTGCGGGGAAAAATTCACATCGTGTGTGCCTCCTGTTAGCGCCAGCGGGGGGCGCTAACATGCCGCAAATGACTTCTCGCCCGTGGCACGGAGCCGCTACCACAGGAGTTAGCGGAGGCGCTAACCTATAGTGCCCCGGGCCGCTGCACCGGCGATGGTGACTTTTTCGCCCCGGAGCAAAGATTTGGTATTGCCCCATGAGACCGCAGCAGGCGGGATTATTAAAATTAAAGGGGATGTGCACGCCGGCATTTTTTTATGTGAATATCATACTGGGTCCCACCCATTAGATAATGTGAATATCATACTGGGTCCCACCATTAGATAATGTGAATATCATGCTGGGTCCCACCATTAGATAATGTGAATATCATGCTGGGTCCCACCCATTAGATAATGTGAATATCATGCTGGGTCCCACCATTAGATAATGTGAATGACATACTGGGTCCCACCATTAGATAATGTGAATATCATGCTGGGTCCCATCATTAGATAATGTGAATATCATGCTGGGTCCCACCATTAGATAATGTGAACGTCATGCTGGGTCCCACCATTAGATAATGTGAACGTCATACTGGGTCCCACCATTAGATAATGTGAACGTCATACTGGGTCCCACCATTAGATAATGTGAATATCATGCTGGGTCCCACCATTAGATAATGTGAACGTCATACTGGGTCCCACCATTAGATAATGTGAACGTCATACTGGGTCCCACCATTAGATAATGTGAACGTCATGCTGGGTCCCACCATTAGATAATGTGAACGTCATACTGGGTCCCACCATTAGATAATGTGAACGTCATACTGGGTCCCACCATTAGATAATGTGAACGTCATACTGGGTCCCACCATTAGATAATGTGAACGTCATACTGGGTCCCACCATTAGATAATGTGAATATCATGCTGGGTTCCACCATTAGATAATGTGAACGTCATACTGGGTCCCACCATTAGATAATGTGAACGTCATACTGGGTCCCACCATTAGATAATGTGAATATCATGCTGGGTCCCACCATTAGATAATGTGAACGTCATACTGGGTCCCACCATTAGATAATGTGAACGTCATACTGGGTCCCACCCATTAGATAATGTGAATATCATGCTGGGTCCCACCCATTAGAAAATGTGAATATCATGCTGGGTCCCACCCATTAGAAAATGTGAATATCATGCTGGGTCCCACCCATTAGATAATGTGAATATCATGCTGGGTCCCACCCATTAGAAAATGTGAATATCATGCTGGGTCCCACCAATTACAAATTTGAGTATCATAGTGTGTTCCAGCATTAGATAATGTCAATATCATACAGGGCTTGGAACATAAGAACATAAGAATTAGGAACAGGAGTAGGCCATCTAGCCCCTCGAGCCTGCTCCGCCATTCAATAAGATCATGGCTGATCTGGTCATGGACTCAGCTCCACTTACCCGCCCTCTCCCCGTAACCCTTAATTCCTTTATTGCTTAAAAATCTATCTATCTTTGACTTGAAAACATTCAATGAGCTAGCCTCAACTGCTTCCTTGGGCAGAGAATTCCACAGATTCACAACCCTCTGGGAGAAGAAATTCTTTCTCAACTCGGTTTTAAATTGGCTCCTCCATATTTTGAGGCTGTGCCCCCTAGTTCTAGTCTCCCCTACCAGTGGAAACAACCTCTCTGCCTCTATCTTGTCTATCCCTTTCATGATTTTAAATGTTTCTATAAGATCACCCCTCATCCTCCTGAACTCCAAGGAGTAAAGACCAGTCTACTCAATCTATCATCATAAGGTAACCCCCTCATTTCTGGAATCAGTCGAGTGAATCGTCTCTGTACCCCCTCCAAAGCCAGTATATCCTTCCTTCAGTAAGGTGACCAAAACTGCACGCAGTACTCCAGGTGCGGCCTTACCAATACCTTATACAGTTGCAGCAAGACCTCCCTGCTTTTGTACTCCATCCCTCTCGCAATGAAGGCCAACATTCTATTCGCCTTCCTGATTACCTGCTGCACCTGCAAACTAACCTTTTGAGATTACCAAAAAGAGTTTCATGCACAAGGACCCTCAGGTCCCTCTGCACCACAGCATGTTGTAATTTCTCCCCATTCAAATAATATTCCCTTTTACTGTTTTTTTTCCCAAGGTGGATCACCTCACACTTTCTGACATTGTATTCCATCTGCCAAACCTTAGCCCATTCGCTTAACCTATCCAAATCTCCTTGCAGCCTCTCTGAGTCCTCTACACAACCCGCTTTCCCACTAATCTTAGTGTCATCTGCAAATTTTGTTGCACTACACTCTGTCCCCTCTTCTAGGTCATCTATGTATATTGTAAACAGTTGTGGTCCCAGCACTGATCCCTGTGGCACACCACTAACCACTGATTTCCAACCGGAAAAGGACCCATTTATCCCGACTCTCTGCTTTCTGTTCGCCAGCCAATTCTCTATCCATGCTAATACATTTCCACTGACTCCGCGTACCTTTATCTTCTGCAGTAACCTTTTGTGTGGCACCTTATCGAATGCCTTTTGGAAATCTAAATACACCACATCCATCGGTACACCTCTATCCACCATGCTCATTATATCCTCAAAGAATTCCAGTAAATTAGTTAAACATGATTTCCCTTTCATGAATCCATGCTGCGTCTGCTTGATTGCACTATTCCTATCTAGATGTCCCGCTATTTCTTCCTTCATGATAGTTTCAAGCATTTTCCCCACTACAGATGTTAAACTAACCGGCCTCGAGTTACCTGCCTTTTGCCTGCCCCCTTTTTTAAACAGAGGCATTACATTAGTTGCTTTCCAATCCGCTGGTACCTCCCCAGAGTCCAGAGAATTTTGGTAGATTATAACGAATGCATCTGCTATAACTTCCGCCATCTCTTTTAATACCCTGGGATGCATTTCATCAGGACCAGGGGACTTGTCTACCTTCAGTCCCATTAGTCTGTCCAGCACTACCCCCCTAGTGATAGTGATTGTCTCAAGGGCCTCCCTTCCCACATTCCTGTGGCCTGCAAATTTTGGCATTGTTTTTGTGTCTTCCACTGTGAAGACGGAAGCAAAATAATTGTTTAAGGTCTCAGCCATTTCCACATTTCCCATTATTAAATCCCCCTTTTCATCTTCTAAGGGACCAACATTTACTTTAGTCACTCTTTTCCGTTTTATATATCTGTAAAAGCTTTTACTATCTGTTTTTATGTTTTGCGCAAGTTTACCTTCGTAATCTATCTTCCCTTTCTTTATTGCTTTTTTAGTCATTCTTTGCTGTTGCTTAAAATTTTCCCAATCCTCTAGTTTCCCACTAACCTTGGCCACCTTATACGCATTGGTCTTTGATTTGATACTTTCCTTTATTTCCTTGGTTATCCACGGCTGGTTATCCCTTCTCTTGCCGCCCTTCTTTTTCACTGGAATATATTTTTGTTGCGCACTATGAAAGAGCTCCTTAAAAATCCTCCACTGTTCCTCAATTGTGCCACCGTTTAGTCCTTGTTTCCAGTCTACTTTAGCCAACTCTGCCCTCATCCCACTGTAGTCCCCTTTGTTTAAGCATAGTACGCTCGTTTCTGACACAACTTCCTCATCCTCAATCTGTATTACAAATTCAACCATATTTTGATCACTCATTCCGAGAGGATCTTTTACTAGGAGATCGTTTATTTTTCCTGTCTCATTACACAGGACTAGATCTAAGATGGCTTGCTCCCTTGTAGGTTCTGTTACATACTGTTCCAAGAAACAATCCCGTATGCATTCTATGAATTCCTCATCCAGGCTACCCCGTGCGATTTGATTTGACCAATCGATATGTAGGTTAAAATCCCCCATGACTACTGCCGTTCCTTTTTCACATGCCTCCATTATTCCCTTGATTATTGCCCGCTCCACCGTGAAGTTATTATTTGGGGGCCGAAAACTATGCCGACCAGTGACTTTTTCCACTTACTATCTCTAATCTCCACCCACAATGATTCAACATTTTGTTCATTGGAGCCAATATCATCCCTCACAACTGCCCTGATATCATCCTTTATTAACAGAGCTACCCCACCTCCTTTCCCTTCTTGCCTATCTTTCTGAATCGTCAGATACCCCTGTATGTTTAATTCCCAGTCTTGGCCACCTTGCAACCATGTTTCTGTAATGGCCACCAAATCATACCCATTTGTAATGATTTGTGCCGTCAACTCATTTACTTTATTTCGAATGCTGCGTGCATTTAGGTAGAGTGTTTTAATACTAGTTTTTAAACCATGATTTTTAGTTTTGACCCCTCCTGCAGCCCTTTTATATTCAGTGGCCCTTTTTGTTTCTTGCCTTTGGTTTCTCTGCCCTCCACTTTTACTCATCTCCTTTCTGTCTTTTGCTTTTGTCTCCATTTTGTTACCCTCTGTCTCCCTGCATTGGTTCCCATCCCCCTGCCATATTAGTTTAACTCCTCCCCAACAGCACTAGCAAACACTCCCCCTAGGACATTGGTTCCAGTCCTGCCCAAGTGCAGACCGTCCGGTTTGTTCTGGTCCCACCTCCCCCAGAACCTGTTCCAATGCCCCACGAATTTGTATCCCTCCCTGTTGCACCATTGCTCAAGCCACGTATTCATCTGTGCTATCCTGTGATTCCTACTCTGACTAGCACGTGGCACTGGTAGCAATCCCGAGATTACTACTTTTGAGGTCCTACTTTTTAATTTAGCTCCTAGCTCCTTAAATTCGTCTCGTAGGACCTCATCTCTTTTTTTACCTATGTCGTTGGTACCAATGTGCACCACGACAACTGGCTGATCTCCCTCCCTTTTTAGAATGTCCTGCACTCGCTCGGAGACATCCTTGACCCTTGCACCAGGGAGGCAACATACCATCCTGGAGTCTCGGTTGCGGCCGCAGAAATGCCTATCTATTCCCCTTACAATTGAATCCCCTATCACTATCGCTCTCCCACTCTTTTTCAAGCCCTCCTGTACAACAGAGCCAGCCACGGTGCCATGAACTTGGCTGCTGCTGCTCTCCCCTGATGAGTCATCTCCCTCAACAGCACTCAAAGCAGTGTATCTGTTTTGCAGGGGGATGACCAGATGGGACCCCTGCACTACCTTCTTTGTACTACTCTTCCTGCTGGTCTTCCATTCCCTAGCTGGCTGTGGATCCTTCTCATGCGGTAAGACCAACTCACTACACGTGCCACTTATGTCATTCTCAGCATCGTGGATGCTCCAGAGTAAATCCACCCTCAGCTCCAATTCTGCAACGCGGTCCGTCAGGAGATGGAGGCGGATACACTTCTCACACACGTAATCCTCAGGGACACCGGAAGTGTCCCTGAGTTCCCACATGGTACAGGAGAAGCATAACACGTGACCGAGCTCTCCTGCCATGCCTTAACCCTTAGATACCCTTAAATTGGTAACAACAATGTTACAGTTTACTTACTGATATAAAAAAGAAAAAGAAAAGCTACTCACCAATCACCAGCCAATCACTTACCCCCTTGGCTGTGACGTCACCTTTTGATTCCTTTCTACTTTTTTGCCTTCTTTCCCGCTGTAGCTGCACAAGTACGCCTTTATAGGCCGCTGCTCCCGCCTCTCACCAACTGCCGCTGCCTGTGGAACACCCGCTGGGCCTTTATAGGCCGCTCCGACGCTGCTCCCGCCTCTCACCAACTGCCGCTGCCTGTGGAACACCCGCTGGGCCTTTATAGGCCGCTGCTCCCGCCTCTCACCAACTGCCGCTGCCTGTGGAACACCCGCTGGGCCTTTATAGGCCGCTCCGACGCTGCTCCCGCCTCTCACCAACCTCTTGCCCATCAGAAAATGTCAAAATCATACTGGGTCCATCATTAGAAAATGTATTTATCATACAGTGTCCCTCCATTAAAAATGGCAATATCATACTGGGTCACACTCATTAGAAAAATGTGCAGGAATGTTAAGAGGCCTGTTCAGGTCTGAGTCAGTTCAACAGTCATCATCGTAGGCAGCCCCTCGGAATTGAGGAAGACTTGCTTCCACTCTTAACATGAGTTCTTAGGTGGCTGCACAGTCCAATACGAGAACCACAGTCTCTGTCACAGGTGGGACAGATAGTTGTTGAGGGAAGGGGGCGGTGGGACTGGTTTGCCGCACTCTCTTTCCGCTGCCTGTGCTTGATTTCTGCACGCTCTCGGTGACGAGACTAGAGCTGCTCAGCGCCCTCCCGAATGCACTTCCTCCACTTAGGATGGACTTTGGCCAGGGACTCCAAGGTGTCAGTGGGGATGTTACACTTTATCAAGGAGGCTTTGAGGGTGTCCTTGTAACGCTTCCGTTGACCACCTTTGGCTCGTTTGCCGTGAAGGAGTTCCAAGTAGAGTGCTTGCTTTGGGAGTCTTGTGTCTGTCATGCGAACTATGTGGCCTGTCCAGCGGAGCTGATCAAGTGTGGTCAGTGCTTCAATGCTGGTGATGTTGGCCTGGACGAGGAGGCTAACGTCGGTGTGTCTGTGCTCCCAGAGGATTTGTAGGATCTTGCGAAGACATCGTTGGTGGTATTTCTCCAGAGATTTGAGCTGTCTGCTGTACATGGTCCATGTTTCTGAGCCATACAGGAGGGCGGGTATTACTACAGCCCTGTAGACCATGAGCTTGGTGGCAGTTTTGAGGACCTGGTCTTCAAACACTCTTTTCCCCAGGCAGCCGAAGGCTGCATTGCTGCACCGGAGGCGGTGTTGGATCTCGTCGTCGATGCCTGCTCTTGCTGATAGGAAGCTCCCGAGATAAGGGAAATGGTCCACATTGTCCAGGGCCACGCTGTAGATCTTGATGACTCGGGGGGCAGTGCTGTGCGGCGAGTACAGGCTGGTGGAGAACCTTTGTCTTACTGATGTTTAGCATAAGGCCCATGCTTTCGTACGCCTCAGTAAATACATCGACTATGTCCTGGAGTTCAGCCTCTGAATGTGCGCAGACGCAGGCATCGTCCGAGTACTGTAGCTCGACGACAGAGGTTGGGATGGTCTTGGACCTGGCCTGGAGATGGCGAAAGTTGAACAGGTTCCCACTGGTTCTGTAGTTTAGTTCCACTCCTGCGGGGAGCTTGTCGACTGTGAGGTGGAGCATGGCAGTGAGAAAGATTGAGAAGAGGGTTGGGGCGATGACGCAGCCCTGCTTGACCCCAGTCCGGACATGGATTGGGTCTGTGATGGATCCGTTGTTAAGAATCGAGGCTTGCATGTCGTCATGGAGCAGGCTGAGGATGGTGACGTACTTTTGGGGGCATCCGATATCAAGGAGAAGGTAGTTCCCTTTTCTGTTCAGTTAGTTCATTAGTAGTCCTGTCTGAACTCCGTTGCTATGAAAATTGTATACATCTCTTGTGTACAGCACACACTTTTTGTAATCCCCAGAAAGTAGCATTTAATTACTTCGAACAGTCATGCTCTCTCGACACTCCTGTGTGTCACACTCGACTGTCTCACTAAAACCTGTTTTTTCCAAGACTGCTTTTTGCCACATCTCTGATTGATGCTTTTTGCCATGTAACACATTTGTAAATTAATTGAACTGTCCACTAGAAGCCTAGCCTGGCTCAGAACTCAGAATAGCTTCTGCACTCTTCAGTCAGAACTGATCTTCTCAGGGTTGCACTCTAATTTCCATGCATCCCAACAGATTACTCCCATTTTAAGGCCATCTTTGACTACTTCCTCATATCGCTCTCCACCCACATCCCCCTTCCAAACCCCCCCTCCCCCAATTCTACCTCCTTCTGTGTCTGCCCTGGAAAAAAACTCTCTCCCGACTATCTTACAATTACACTTATTAACTCCCAACTGTCCAGCCTTTGGCCCTCCAGTCACCATGACACTTCTGCAGCTAGCAATCTGCTCAATTACACCCTCATCACCACCTTCGATGCCCTAGTTCCTGTTAAAACAATTACTCTCTCTCACCCTGGTCATTCGCCCTGGTACAGCCCTGATTTTCGCTCCCTTAAGTCCAAGGGACGCAGACTTGAACGGATATGGCGGACAACTGGTTTAGTCATTCACCACCAGATCTGGCTGGATTACATAAAGCATTATCGGCTCCTGCTCTCATCTACAAAATTGTTCACTATTCCAAAATTATTCTGGAATGTAAAGATAAACCCCGGCTTCTATTCTCCACTGCTAACAGTCTTTATAAAGCCCTCTCCCCAGTCTCCACCCTCAGCTCCGACAATAAGTATGAGGAGCTCATGGACTTCTTTGTCTCTAAGATTGAGACCATCCGTTCGGCTGCCTCTGCCTCTTTCCTTCCTTCCCCTAGCCCACTGGGCTAAACATCCCATAATGATCTCCCCTACCCCAGCCCTGACCTCACATCTTTCTCCAGTTTCTCTCTGATCTCCCCTCATGACCTTTCCGAGCTCATCCTGTCCATGAGGCTCTCTTGACCCTATTCCCACCAGTTGCCTTTTCTGGCTCCCATGTTAGCTGAGATTATTAATGGTTCTCCTTGGGTACCGTCCCTCTCTCCCTCAAATCTGCTGTCATTACCCATCTCTTCAAAAAAACAACCTTCAACCCCTGCGTCCTTGCAAACTACCACCCCATCTTCAACCTCCCTTTCCTCTCCAAAGTCCTTGAACGTGTTGTCGCCTCTCAAATCTGTACCCATCTTTCCTGCAATCCCATGTTTGAATCCCTCCAATCCGGTTTCCGCGCCTGCCACAGTACCGAACCGGCTCTCATCAAAGTCTTATGTTATGTTCTTACAGGTTATGGGGAGCGAACAAGGAAGTGGAGCTGAGCCCAAGATCAGATCAGCCATGATCTTATTAAATGATGGAGCAGGGTCGAGGGGCCATATGTTCTATTCCTGCTCCTATTTCTTATGTTTCTTATCTTAAAGTCACAAATTACATCCTTTGTGACTGTGACAATGGCAAACTATCCTCCTCATCCTTATTGACTTGTCTGCAGCCTTTGACACAGTTGACCAGTTGCTTCTCCAACGCCTATCCACCGTCGTCCAGCTGGGTGGGACTGGACTCGCCTGGTTCCATTCTTATCTATCTAATCGTAGCCAGAGAATCACCTGCAACAGCTTCTCTTCCTGCCCCCACATCGTTACCTCTTATTTCTCATCTACATGTTGTCTCTTGGCGACATCATCCGAAAACACAGCGTCAGTTTCCACATGTATGCTAATGACACCAAGCTCGACCTCACTACCACTTCTCTCGACCCCTCCACAGTCTCTAAATTGTAAGACTGCTTGTCCGCCATCCAGCTCAGGATGAGCAGAAATTTTCTCCAATTGAATATTAGGAAGACCAAAGCCATTGTTTTCGGTCCCCGCCACAAACTCCGTTCCTTAGCCACTGACTCCATCATTCTCCCCAACTTCTATCTGAGGCCGAGCCCACGCTGTTCGCAACCTTGGTGTCCTATTTGACCCTGAAATAAGCTTTCGACCACATATCCACAGTATAACTAAGCCCGCCGACTTCCACCTCCGCAACATCGCCCGTCTCCGCCCTTGCCTCAGCTCTTCCGCTGCTGAAGCCCTCATCCATGCATTTGTTACCTCTAGACTTGACTATTGCAATGCGCTCCTGGCTGCCCCCCCACATTCTATCCTAGGTAAAGTAGAGATGGTCCAAAACTCGGCTGCCCTTGTCTTAACTTGCACCAAGTCCCGCTCACTTATCACCCCTGTGCTCGCTGACCTACATAGTTAAGCAACGCCTCGATTTCAAAATTCTCATCCTTGTTTTCAAATCCCTCCATGGCATCATTCCTGCCTTTCTCTGTAATCTCCTCCAGCCCCACACCCCCAAGATATCTGCGCTCCTCTAATTCTGCCCTCTTGAGCATCCCTGATTATAATCACTCAACCATTGGTGGCTGTGCCTTCTGTTGCCTCGGCCTTAATCTAATCTAAACCTCTCCGCCTTTCTACCTCTCTCGTCTCCTTTAAGACGCTCCTTCAAACCTACCTGTTTGACCAAGCTTTTGGTCACCTGCCCTAATTTTTCCTTATGTGGCTCGGTGTCAATTGTTTTGTCTCATAATACTCCTGTGAAGCACCTTGAGACATTTCACTACATTGAAGGTGCTATATAAATACAAGTTACTGTTGTTGTTTTACATGGACTTTACAACAATCACTGTTCCAATGGCTATACAAATGTGCTGACGCTGGAAGTTCTGTTGTAAATACTTCTACAAACCATTGCTCCGCACAGCTTATTTTCTATTGGCATAAAATGGTACAATTCACCATGTGGAATGTCTAGGCCAGTATGGATACTCTAGAATTTCAATAACCAAGTTATTCTGATGGACCATAATTAGGATATTTCCAAATGCCCTTTAGTGGACTGCTTTTGGTGTTATAAAATCATAGTTTTGAGACTGGGAAACATATGAAATAAGATCATGCATCTAAGAAAAAGGGCTCCAAATGTTCACATGGCAGTGCACCACAGTAAAACTGCTGGAATGTGCCTGCCCCCTGATCTCCACCATTGACAGCACCAAGGTTCACAGGGTCTGAAGGAGCTCTCATGCTGTGCCTGGCAATGGTGAGACCACTAATGAGATTGCAAAGTCCAGCCAAAGAATCCTATTCTGGAGATGGGGATGAATGCTGCTGAATCTCTCCTGCAAAAAACGTAAGAGTCCCCATGACACCCTCACAAGAAGGAAGGCTTGAATTAAAACTTTTTTTAATGTTTATACCTTCCGTTGCCCATGCCTGAACGCCCAGGTGATCTTATAAGTGCAGGCCATTTCAGTGGACCCCCATTAAAATTACAGCACAAGTCTGCTGGAGTGGCCAAGGCTCTTTGGGGAATGGGTAAGTGTATTTCCAAGATTGACTGTCAATCAGGAATTATTGCAATTGAATTGATAGAATTATTCCAGTCTTATTTCTTAGATGTGAATTACATATCAAGAATGTTTTTGATAAGACGCCAGCTTAATTGAGAAAAGGCAAAACAAACCTTCAGAGGCAGCCATGAGAAATATTACATTAACATTCCATTTTTTTAAATTATGCTTGTTGATGCTTTTGTTCCAGTATTTATCTTTGGAATATTTAATTCCCGGTGCTCCTTAACTGAGAATAGGGATTACAGTAGGAGTTACCTAAAACCTCTAATTATGCTGCTTGTTAAATTTAATTGTACCCTGTGAAAAGATAACTAATTAATGATTTGACTTACTGGTGTGGTTAATTGTTTAATAACAAAAATTTTTGTTCCTTAATTAGGATTCTGCAAGTATAGACTGATGATTCAGTTATTATGTAATCCTGTTCCTTCAGTAGTGTGCAAGTACATTCACTTTTGTAATAAGTTGCAATATTGACACTAGTATGTGTAGTTAAAAAGACTTGTACATAATTAGAAAAAGCATTCCAACCCAAAAGATAGAGGACTGTGGTCAGAGAGGGAGAACTTAGGGTATCTCATGGTTGGTTCTTCTTCCTCTGCCTCAAACATTGAATTTATGTGCTCTGGGGTGTGGTGGAGGCCCCTTTGGAGATAAGAACAGAAGAACATAAGAAATAGGAACAGGAGTAGGCCATACGGCCCCTCGAGCCTGCTCCGCCATTCAGTAAGACCATGGCTGATCTGATCATGGACTCAGCTCCACTTTCCTGCCCGCTCCCCGTAACGCCTTATCCCCTTATCATTTAAGAAACTGTCTATTTCTGTCATAAATTTATTCAGTGTCCCAGCTTCCACAGCTCTCTGAGGCAGCGAATTCCACAGATTCACAACTCTCTGAGAGAAGAAATGTTTCCTCATCTCAGTTTTAAATGGGCAGCCCCTTATTCTAAGATCATGCCCTCTAGTTCTAGTCTCCCCTGTCAATGGAAACATCCTCTCTGCATCGACCTTGTCAAGCCCCCTCATAATCTTATACGTTTTGATAAGATCACCTCTCATTCTTCTGAATTCCAATGAATAGAGGCCCAACCAGTGTACTCAATCTTTCCTCATAAGTCAACCCCCTCATTCCCAGAATCAACCTAGTGAACCTTCTCTGAACTGCCTCCAAAGCAAGTATATCCCTTGCGGCTAAAGGGATCAAGGGGTATGGAGAGAAAGCAAGAAAGGGGTACTGAGGGAATGATCAGCCATGATCTTATTGAATGGTGGTGCAGGCTCAAGGGCCGAATGGCCTACTCCTCCACCTATTTTCTAAGTTTCTATGTTTCTATCTTTACGTAAATATGAAAACCAAAACTGCACACAGTATTCCAGGTGTGGCCTCACCAATACCTTATATAGCTGTAGTAAGACTTCCTGCTTTTATACTCCATCCCCTTTGCAATAACAGCCAAAATACCATTGGCCTTCCTGATCACTTGCTGTACCTGAATACTATCTTTTTGCGTTTCATGCACAAGTACCTCCAGGTCCCGCTGTACTGCGGCACTTTGCAATCTTTCTCCATTTAAATAATAACTTGCTCTTTGATTTTTTTCTGCCAAAGTTTCCTCACACTTTCCAACATTATACTCCATCTGCCAAATTTTTGCCCACTCACTTAGCCTGTCTATGTCCTTTTGCAGATTTTTTGTGTCCTCCTCACACATTGCTTTTCCTCCCATCTTTGTATCGTCAGCAAACTTGGCTACGTTGCACTCATTCCCTTCTTCCAAGTCGTTAATATAGATTGTAAATAGTTGGGGATAGTTAAGGAATAATGCGCAGTGAACAACAACAAATTTGTATTTATATAGCTCCTTCGGGTAGTAAAACATCTCAAGGTGCTTCACAAGAGTGTTATAAGATCAAAAAGAAATGTTGAAGGGGAAAAGCGGAAAATATATAAATTCTAATTTCAGAGCTGTTAGGAATAAAAATCAAGCCTGTGCAGGTAAGACATAGACACACATTCCAGTTCTAGGCATAATCTATGTCTTACCTTCACAGGCTTCATTCTTATTTTTATGAAATTTGAATTTACATTTTTAGTCCATTATATGGTATTCTGTAATGTAATATATTGTAAATAAATTGAAAAACATTTTTTTTATTAGTTTTAGACACAGGGCAAATATTGTACTGCTGTTCATCAAGTGTCAAATATAATCCATTTTGTATTGATTCGGGAATCCTAACAGTATTGAGCACAACATGCGTCAAATTGCATCTACATCTGTGCAGGCAATCCAAATGATGCTTTGGAAATCACCTTAAAAACTGCAGCCAGAATACTTCACCTTTGATCATTTTTGATAATGAAATCAAACCCCAGTAGGTTGAGATGCAATTTTCAATTTCAAATTGGTTGCACTATGCCATTTTAAGCTAACCACAAAGGCCAAAGCAACGTTTTATTTTTAAAAGTTTTAAGCCTGTGAAATCTCATCATACAATCAGCCCCTTACCATAGCCATTCTGTAGATGGTGTGCTAAAGAATCAAAAAACAGACACACAGTCAGAACTCCCTTCAGTATCTCAATTCCCAATCAAACTAGAAAGGCTGAATGCAGACACTCCTTGGAGGAAAGTAACTTGAGTGAAGTGATTTCACATTGAGACAGATGTCAAGAGGAAGGCAGCCAACACCTCAGCTTCCATGAGAGTAATGTGAAATAGCATCTCATCACCCCTCCACCACATCACGAGTTAGGCAACTGGAGAAGAGTGCTATTCATAGGTTACTTTCCCACGTCACCTGCCCATGTGTAAAAAAATGCATAAGGTAACATATTAAAGTGCCAAAACTTCCTCTTCTTGTAAGTATCAGTGTGTACACCTGTGCTTCCAATATCCCTTCGAAAGAAAAGTGGTTGAAAATGTTACCTTATAATATGACCTGACATATTACCATCACGTATAAGATAATATCTCCAACTGCTTTTAACTTGTCTTTTCAAACCTTGTGGCATTTGAAAGACAGCCCCTCGAGCTGTTGTAGCAATTTAATTCCTTTGCAAAGGTTTGCACAATATTCTGAATCTGTATGCCATGAGAACAATTTTATTCATGATCTAGCTCACGCCTTCCACTACATTTACATGAAAATTGAAATGTACCAAACGGAAAACATTTTATGATAAGTCTGAAACTGTAGCTTCAGGGAGAATATTTTTTCGTTCTGGGCACATGCAATATGGCTAAACAGCATGACTGGTATCAATCATCCTGATCTTTCAATTCACTGTTTGGAGGCAAATAAATATGCAATGCAATGTAATATGTTATGCATTTTAAAGCATGCTTAGCAACTAGTGCCATTGGTAAATACAAGATTGGATGAATAAAGCTTTTTCCTGCCACAACAACCTAAAGCATATAAATGAATCAGCATATCTTGCCTTGATCAGTTGACAGTCTTATCCTTCTGGGACAGAGGACTGCAGGAGCATATAAACATCCTTAATATTCACAGAGCAAATCCAGATATTATGTAAGAGCATACTGTACTTTGCCTGTAGCTAAGAGTGAAGTAGCTTGCCGGCCTATTGACGGATACTAAATCCTCTAATGTGTACTTGGAAACTGAAGAGATGAAAACTTGCTAAGTGTTCTCATGAGTATTTTGCAGTATGCACATTGAACAGGACCATCATGATATCGCACAATGCAAATTCTGCTAATTGTCAAATAGGCAAGGATTTTAGTTTATCTTCTTATCTGTGACTGTATTCTAAAAATAACATTATTGCATTATTTTGCTTTTGTTCTAGCACTGCAGCACAGTTTTATAACTATAGCAGATTCAAATTTGTTATCTTTGAAGTGTTTGTGATGTACAGGATCCATACAAGCTACGGCACATCTCAATGAGGCAGCAATAGTTCTGAGGGTCATTGGGCTCAATTTTGGCCACGAGTTGCTCCGTTTTTTTTGGAGCAACTTGATTTTTCTGGAGTACCTTAAAAATCCCCATGTTGTACATTCAATTTGCGCCAGTGTAAATGTTAGGATTTTTTTAGTTTTGTTTTTTTTTCTCAAAAGGGGGCGTTACCAGCCACATATGCCAGTTTTGGCCATTTAGGCCACTTTGGCCAGCTAATAGTTACTCCAAATCTACTTCGGCCAGCCTTTGTGGCCACTTCAGAAAACCATTGTGGAGAGTTAAGAAATCAGTGCAGGTAGGTACATCGGAGGCCACTCGGCCTGGGATAGGTGCAGGTCGACCAGGCTACCACTAGGCCAGGGATAGGAGTGGGAACTGCCGACATCAGAGCACACACAGGCTGCAGGAAGCAAACTCACCAGACAGGAAAAAACAAGCACCTACGATTCCATTAAAAAATGTCTGATTGCCAAATTTCGGCGCTACTGCGCATGCGCGGACATCACGGCCCGACTCCAATGCGCATGTGCAGACGGCCAGGCACTGTTTTCAGCGTAGGATGATGGTTCTGCCCCGCCACCCCCCCCCCCGACTCGACTGGCAACGCTGCGCGATGACCGAGGAGAGGCCGGACAGCGGCCAAAGTGGGGAGCGATTTTTTCGGCGCACTTATCAACGGGGAAAAGTGGCTCATCTCCAATAAGTGCGCCAAAAAAAGGGATGGGCCAAAATTGAGCCGTTAGAATGGGTGGGGCTTTTGTTGTAGCTGTATGGGATCTGACAAGATACAGCAGTTATCATCGGCGACTTTAATCTACATATAGATTGGGCTAACCAAACTGGTAGCAATACGGTGGAGGAGGATTTCCTGGAGTGTATTAGAGATGGTTTTCTGGACCAATATGTCAAGGAACCAACTAGAGGGCTGGCCATCCTAGATTGGGTGATGTGTAATGAGAAAGGGCTAATTAGCAATCTTGTTGTGCGAGGCCTCTTGGAGAAGAGTGACCATAATATGGTAGAATTCTTTATTAAGATGGAGAGTGACACAGCTAATTCAGAGACTAGGGTCCTGAACTTAAGGAAAGGTAACTTCGATGGTATGAGACGTGAATTGGCTAGAATAGACTGGCAAATGATACTTAAAGGGCTAATGGTGGCTAGGCAATGGCAAACATTTAAAGATCACATGGATGAACTTCAACAATTGTACATCCCTGTCTGGAGTAAAAATAAAACAGGGAAGGTGGCTCAACCGTGGCTAACAAGGGAAATTAAGGATAGTGTTAAATCCAAGGAAGAGCTATATAAATTGTCCAGAAAAAGCAGCAAACCTGAGGACTGGGAGAAATTTAGAATTCAGCAGAGGAGGACAAAGGATTTAATCAGGACGGGGAAAATAGAGTATGAGAGGAAACTTGCCGGGAACATAAAAACTGACTGCAAAAGCTTCTGTAGATATGTGAAGAGGAAAAGATTAGTGAAGACAAACGTAGGTCCGTTGCAGTCAGAATCAGGTGAATTTATAATGAGGAACAAAGAAATGGCAATCCAGTTGAACAAATACTTTGGTTATGTCTTCACGAAGGAAGACACAAATAACCTTCCGACGTACTAGGGAACTGAGGGTCTAGTGAGAAGGAGGAACTGAAGGATATCCTTATTAGGTGGGAAATTGTGTGAGGGAAATTGATGGCCAATAAATCCTCTGGGCCTCATAGTCTGCATCCCAGAGTACTTAAGGAAATGGCCCTAGAAATAGTGGATGCATTGGTGATCATTTTCCAACAGTCTATCGACTCTGGATCAGTTCCTATGGACTGGAGGGTAGCTAATGTAACACCACTTTTTTTAAAAAGAAGGGAGAGAGAAAACGGGTAATTATAGACCGGTTAGCCTGACATTAGTAGTGGGGAAAATTTTGGAATCAATTATTAAAGATGAAGTAACAGCGCATTTGGAAAGCAGTGATAGGATCGGTCCAAGTCAACATGGATTTATGAAAGGGAAATCATGCTTGACAAATCTTCTGGAATTTTTTTGAAGATGTAACCAGTAGAGTGGACAAGGGAGAATCAGTGGATGTGGTGTATTTGGACTTTCAAAAGGCTTTTAACAAGGTCCCACACAAGAGATTGGTGTGCAAAATTAAAGCACATGGTATTGGGGGTAATGGACTGAAGTGGATAGAGAACTGATTAACAGACAGGAAGCAGAGAGTCGGGATAAACGGGTCCTTTTCAGAATGGCAGGCAGTGACTAGTGGGGTGCCACAGGGTTCAGTGCTGGGTCCCCAGCTATTAACAATATACATTAATGATTTGGATGAAGGAATTGAGTGTAATATCTCCAAGTTTGCAGATGACACTAAACTGGGTGGCAGCGTGAGCTGTGAGGAGGATGCTAAGAGGCTGCAGGGTGACTTGGACAGGTTAGGTGAGTGGGCAAATGCATGGCAGATGCAGTATAATGTGGATAAATGTGTGGTTATCCACTTTGGGGGCAAAAACACGAAGGCAGAATATTATCTGAATGGCGGCAGTTTCGGAAAAGGGGAGGTGCAACAAGACCTGGGTGTCATGGTACATCAGTCATTGAAAGTTGGCATGCAGGGTCAGCAGGTGATGAAGAAGGCAAATGGCATGTTTGGAGTCCTAGGGGATTCGAGTATAGGAGCAGGGAGGTCTTACTGCAGTTGTACAGGGCCTGACCTGGAATATTGTGTTCAGTTTTGGTCTCCTAATCTGAGGAAGGACGTTCTTGCTATTGAGGGAGTGCAGCGAAGGTTCACCAGACTGATTCCCAGGATGGCTGGACTTACATATGAGGAGAGACTGGAGCGACTGGGCCTTTATTCACTGGAGTTTAGAAGGATGAGAGCGGATCTCATAGAAACATATAAAATTCTGACGGGACTGGATAGGTTCGATGCAGGAAGACTGTTCCCGATGTTGGGGAAGTCCAGAACCAGGGGACACAGTCTAAGGATAAGGGGTAAGCCATTTAGGTGAGGAGATGAGGAGAAACTTCTTCACTCAGAGAGTTGTTAACCTGTGGAATTCCCTACCGCAGAGAGTTGTTGATGCCAGTTCATTGGATATATTCAAGAGGGAGTTAGATGTGGCCCTTACGGCTAAAGGGATCAAGGGGTATGGAGAGAAAGCAGGAAAGGGGTACTGAGATGAATGATCCGCCATGATCTCATTGAATGGCCTACTCCTGCACCTATTTTCTATGTTGCCAATCCAGTCAACAAATACTCCAATTTAATATCACTTTTTGGCTGTCTTTATGGCAGATTTATTCTTACTTCAGCAGTGTCCTTGTTTACACCATTTCATCTCTCGATTTGGAACTATGAATATAGAAAGCATATTTTCATTATATCCTCATATAATATTTCAAATCCAAGTGCCTGAGGGTTTTTTACATATGTTTTGCTGTCACGCATTACACAAAAAAATCAAACCCACCAATGAAACAATGGTGAAATTGCACCATTTGAAAAGCTGGGAAATAGGTATTTTGCCAAAATATTCTTGAATGAGCAATGCATAGGAGGGGTGAACGGTTTGTTTGTCAGCACAGGTGCAGCTTTAGTCGTAAGGATCCGAATCAGAATCACAAGGAAAAACTGGCCCGGGTTTGCTGCCAGAATAACGGCGAGTTAATGCTGCATGCTGTTATTAATGTGTAAATCGCCCAGCAACTTTTTTTTTAATCGTTCAAGGGATGTGGGCACTGTTGACAAGGCCAGCATTTTTTGCCATTTCAGAGGGCAGTTAAGAGTCAACCACATTGCCATTTCATTAATGAACCAGATGGGCTTTTACGACAATCCGGTACTTTCATGGTCACCATGCCTGATACTAGCCTTTTATTCCAGATTTATTTAATTAACTGAATTTACATTCCCCAGCTGTCTTGGTGGGATTTGAACTCTTGTTGCCATTACTATTCCAGTAACATTAGCATTATGCTACCATTCCCTTCTGGTGAGGAAGAGATAGCCCGTGAATTGCAAATCATCACAAGGTGCTGGATGTTCTGCACACTCCGCCGTTAGCCTCACAAATACGGTGTTGTAAACCGCTGTCTTGCTCTTTTCGCTTTGCTGCTTTTAACATTGAATTACCCACACACACTCAGTTGTAGTAAAGGCCGGATCTTTATTTAGACATTCAGACATTCACAAGCCGACAACTCTGCTTGCAAAGGCAGCTCTTCAATAAGTTACACACCTTTTGAGATTTCAGTGTCTCTACAGACCATAAGAGTCTGTCTGACAAAAGCCAGTTCCATCTTTTATATCTAAAAAGCCTTTTAAACTCTTATTCTTTGCATTTAGACAATCATGACTAACTCTTTTCTGAATCGTTTAACATACAGACTATTATTCCCCACCGTAACAAGGTACTCAAATACTTAACATTGCTTGTTTAACCTACAGATGTCATTAAATAGTAACAAAGGTACAATCAAATACTTAACATACATAGAAACATAGAAACATAGAAAATAGGTGCAGGAGTAGGCCATTCGGCCCTTCTAGCCTGCACCGCCATTCAATGAGTTCATGGCTGAACATTCAACTTCAGTACCCCATTCCTGCTTTCTCGCCATACCCCTTGATCTCCCTAGTAGTAAGGACCTCATCTAACTCCTTTTTGAATATATTTAGTGAATTGGCCTCAACAACTTTCTGTGGTAGAGAATTCCACAGGTTCACCACTCTCTGGGTGAAGAAGTTCCTCCGCATCTCTGTCCTAAATGGCTTACCCCTTATCCTTAGACTGTGACCTCTGGTTCTGGACTTCCCCAACATTGGGAACATTCTTCCTGCATCTAACCTGTCTAACCCCGTCAGAATTTTAAATGTTTCTATGAGGTCCCCTCTCATTCTTCTGAACTCCAGTGAATACAAGCCCAGTTGATCCAGTCTTTCTTGATAGGTCAGTCCCGCCATCCCTGGAATCAGTCTGGTGAACCTTCGCTGCACTCCCTCAATAGCAAGAATGTCCTTCCTCAGGTTAGGAGACCAAAACTGTACACAATACTCCAGGTGTGGCCTCACCAATGCCCTGTACAACTGTAGCAACACCTCCCTGCCCCTGTACTCAAATCCCCTTGCTATGAAGGCCAACATGCCATTTGCTTTCTTAACCGCCTGCTGCACCTGCATGCCAACCTTCAATGACTGATGTACCACGACACCCAGGTCTCTTTGCACCTCCCCTTTTCCTAATCTGTCACCATTCAGATAATAGTCTGTCTCTCTGTTTTTACCACCAAAGTGGATAACCTCACATTTATCCACATTATACTTCATCTGCCATGCATTTGCCCACTCACCTAACCTATCCAAGTCGCTCTGCAGCCTCACAGCATCCCCCTCGCAGCTCACACTGCCACCCAACTTAGTGTCATCCGCAAATTTGGAGATACTACATTTAATCCCCTCATCTAAATCATTAATGTACAGTGTAAACAGCTGGGGCCCCAGCACAGAACCTTGCGGTACCCCACTAGTCACTGCCTGCCATTCTGAAAAGTACCCATTTACTCCAACTCTTTGCCTCCTGTCTGACAACCAGTTCTCAATCCATGTCAGCATACTACCCCCAATCCCATGTGCTCTAACTTTGCACATCAATCTCTTGTGTGGGACCATGTCGAACGCCTTCTGAAAGTCCAAATATACCACATCAACTGGTTCTCCCTTGTCCACTCTACTGGAAACATATTCAAAAAATTCCAGAAGATTTGTCAAGCATGATTTCCCTTTCACAAATCCATGCTGACTTGGACCTATCATGTCACCTCTTTCCAAATGCACTGCTATGACATCCTCGCATAGTAACAAAGTTACACTCAAATACTTAACATACAGACATCATCAAATCGTTTAGTCATGGATTTCCATTATTCCCACCGTAACAAGGTGCTCAAATATTTAAAATCCAGACAATGACCAGTTACTCATCTCAATGGCTGGAAGGCACCGCATTGTCTAACAGTCTCTTTTTGATCCAAACTTCCAATCTTCTTGTTTTTTAATCCAAACTTCAATCTTCCTGTTTTCTTAATCCAAACTTCAGACTGCGTGCTGAAGCAAAGAGTTCAGAAATGCGGGACTGTGCTCCCACATACGGCAGCTCGCCCTCAGCCTCCCTGTAAGTTTCATGAAGTTGTTAGATTCACACAGTAATTACCAATTGTCGTCTCCTCCATTCTCTGGTGCAACCATCCTCCATTATCAGCACCTGCTCTCCGAGAGAAAAAGGGAATGGTGGTTAAGATCTAAAGTTGTTAAATTCAATGTTAAGGCCGGAAGGCTATCATGTGCCTAGTGGAAAGGTAGGATGCTGTTCCTCAAGCTTGCCTTGTTTCATTGGAGGAGCTCTGCAATATGCTCCAGTGTATGTATCGTGCATAGTGGTAGCTTCCTGTCACTTGGACAACTTTGCCCTCCAAAAGAACCTGAACATGAATATTCCTGGAGAGGTGGCCCTAGCTGCTTTGCAGGCAAAGGAGCAGTGTGGAGCTCCATGAGTACAGTCTCTTGGAACGTTCCTCAGTGATGGCTGCATGTGGCATGAAAACTCAACTTATCTGTGAAGTTTTCTTCTCTGTGTAACAATTTTCCTTTGTCACTACTACTATTACTCAATTCCCCCACCTTCAAATCAATCCCATTGCTTTCAGAGCAGTGCACATCCGGGAACATCACAGTTCCTTAGACCTTATTGTCCTTGCCTAAGAAAGCAAATGGCATGTTGGCCTTCATAGCGAGGGGATTTGAGTACAGGGGCAGGGAGCTGTTGCTACAATTGTACAGGGCCTTGGTGAGGCCACACCTGGAGTATTGTGTACAGTTTTGGTCTCCTAACCTGAGGAAGGACATTCTTGCTATTGAGGGAGTGCAGCGAAGGTTCACCAGACTGATTCCCGGGATGGCGGGACTGACCTATCAAGAAAGACTGGATCAACTGGGCTTGTATTCACTGGAGTTCAGAAGAATGAGAGGGGACCTCATAGAAACGTTTAAAATTCTGACGGGGTTAGACAGGTTAGATGCAGGAAGAATGTTCCCAATGTTGGGGAAGTCCAACCAGGGGACACAGTCTAAGGATAAGGGGGAAGCCATTTAGGACCGAGATGAGGAGGAATTTCTTCACCCAGAGAGTGGTGAACCTGTGGAATTCTCCACCACAGAAAGTTGTTGAGGCCAATTCACTAAATATATTCAAAAAGGAGTTAGATGAAGTCCTTACTACTAGGGGAATCAAGGGGTATGGTGAGAAAGCAGGAATGGGGTACTGAAGTTGCATGTTCAGCCATGAACTCATTGAATGGCGGTGCAGGCTAGAAGGGCCGAATGGCCTACTCCTGCACCTAGTTTCTATGTTTCTATGCAAGCCTTTATAAACTACATGAATAATTGAGCACAATGTAAGTGCACCTTCTCTTTTATTACACGCAATTCAAACATGACCATTAGCTATCCTTCTTCTTCCATGGATCATGCTTCCCTTGGATGTCGAAATGTTCCTTTCTTTATCGTATTCCATTGATTTTCCCATCCGTAGGCTAGAGAAGATTGCTTTCCCACCAACTCTCCTGTCTGTGTCCTTTAGAGGGTCAGTTCCTGTGTGTTAGGATCCTTCCTCCGATTACCTGCCATTCACAAGTATTGTGTGAAAATTTCTGCGGTAACAAGATTGAGTCCGTTTGGTGAAGCGTAGCAGTTGATGGATGTCTGCCAGGTGGTATCAGACAGCTGTCAAGAAACACTCTTGTAAAGTGGAGGGAGGAGTTTTAAGCTTCTGCATGCAAGTCATTCTTGCAACAGGAGTTGGCAACATATAACGTGAGATTCACAAGGCCCTGATATTCGGTAGAGGTTTACAGGTCTTCTGTTGTGGCTCCATAGAGAGACTGGTAGAAACCCCATCACATTTCAGGACCAAAGTTAATGAACCTTCGATTTGCTGTGTTGTACAAAGGAGGACTTGTGCAGCAAGTTATATTAGAGGGTGAATAGTCCGTTAGTGAATATTGTGCCCAAGAAAGAAAGGGGATAGTGGCCAGTCTGTTACCTTGCTTTACCTTGTCAAGTCATTCAATTTTTTCTAACACTGCAGTTCTAGGGATGAGAAAGGTTACCCGCAATGCCACTGCCACCTCCCTGTACATGGTTCTTGATGCACTTTGCTGTTTATTCCCATGAGCATCCAAGAATCCTTTTCTCTTCCGCTGTACTTGAACTGATTGAAATTTGGGGCAGTTTTCTGCCCCTGTTCCACTGCCCTGCCTCCGTCTTTTGGTCCCTCTGCCAGGTCCTCCTGTTGAAAACATTCATCAGAAATGCCAGAAAATCATATGTGAACCATCTATTGCAACTACCCGACAGTTCACTACTTAGCCGCTGCGGCTCAACCTGCTGCTGAAATTTTAATTGAATTCTTTCTATTAAAGACCACGCCTGCACTTTCAGCCCCTCCCCCACCCACCACACCTAGCGCAGAACTACTGTGTTACGCTTGAGTTGCACTGAGGAAACACTGGAAGGTATTTAAATGAGCTGACCACAGGTTTTACTGTGGGGGAACTCTGGTAGGTCCGTGGCCAAAAGTCGTGTCCTTGGAGAGCATTATCAGAGCAAATGACCTCTCTTTGTTACTGATCTAGGAATATCTGAATTTAGCCAAATCTTAGACTTTCTTGATTTTTGGTTAGCACCACTATTTTGTGTAACCTCAGCTAAGATTCCCAGCTGGTGACCGAGCAGCTCTTCTTTGCGGCTTGAAATACAACATTATTTAGCTATTTATTGATTTTTTTTAAAATCCAGATCTGTTTTCTCAGGACATTAAGACGAAGGATGCCAGTGCTGTGTGATGGACTACACCCCAGGATTGCCGCCCAGTTTTCACACACGCACTGTTACATTCATATACAACCACAAAAAGCATTTAATGTCATGCACTCTCAGATCAAGTAAGGGCACCGACCGTTCCAAGCAAAGCTGTTTTTACTCTGCCTTGCAAATGTACTTTACTGCAACCACAGAAAAGTACTCCCTACATCTGCAATATAAATTTTTCTTCCAATTCCCACACTATCCTCCTTTACTGCTTCTCTCAGACCATAAATTTAAAGGCAAAATATATATCAATACAATTTTTTTTATTTCTGACATCTGCTGGCTGAATGAGACTGCCTGTTTCGTGTCACTTTGTACCAAATTATGTGGAGTTTTGTTTTAAGAACTAAGCACTAGATTGAGAATGACCAGGCTCATTTTACGTAGGGCCCTCACAGCCAACATTGAGAGGAAACTTTTTCCTCATTCATCACGAGGGAAGGTATCTTTTCTTGAAGCTAGGCTGGGGTGAACTGGGCATCCTTGCACCCAAACAGGTAGGCCAGAGGTCAAATATCAATTTTAATAAGTAAACTCGCCAGCTAAGTGGAGGTTAACTCTGGGTCACTGCAATGCCGGTAGCAGCACTCACATTGGCCGTGAGAGGGGAGGCGGTCGGGAGGGGGTGAGCCCAGGCTGACAGCAGCCCTCAGCGTTACTACAGAATCTCCTGCTCCTCCTAGCTCTACATTAAGTTAAGTTTCAAATAGTTAAAAAACAAAAACTTATCTGGTCTTTGACGGCTTCCAGCAATCCCTTTAAGGCTTCTGTAGAAAACAAATCACAAGCTCCACCTAGTTTTTTACTGGACATTTTAGAAAGGGGTCTGAAAACACATTGGGGGAGAAATACGGGTTTGGGGCGCTAATTTTTAAAAGTTGAAAAAATTAGCGCCCTATTTTCAACTTTTAAAAAATTTGGGGTTTGTGCTCCAGGAAGGAAGTGGACTGCTAAATCAAGCTCTCCACTTCCTTAAAGGAGCACAACGTGAGCGGGATAGTATGGGCCGTGCAGCACTGCCACGTTCGGAGGCTCCTTCCCTTCCTTAAAGGGAAAGGCCATCATTTCAGGCTCTGCAATGGAAACACTTACCTGGTCGCCGACGGCAGCCACAATCTGGCCTGATCAGCCTGATGCACTGTAGCAGAATGCCGGGCTGATCGATCACCGCCGAAGAGACAGCAAAAAAAATTCTAAACACCATTTTGGAAATGTTTTTACTTACCTCGGCCACCTCACCTTTAAGTTTCGCCCCCGAGGCGCCCGAACTCCCGATCAACGCCTCCTGCAGCTGCCGGTGTTTTCGCCCGGCGATGCTGCAGGTGGCGGAAATTAAGTTCAGGTCCAGGGCGCTAGCTGGGCGATGCGCATGCAGATGACATCATGATCTCCGGGCGAAGGAGATCGGGGCACAATGTCCTGCCGCCACCACAAACCACGGCCAAATTTAGCGGGTGTCGATCATTTCACTGTGCACGGTGTTATCGCTCCCCGGAGACAATACGGGAGGAGCTAAGGAGACCAATTTCCAGGCCATTAATTAGTTAGAATGATGTTGAGGGATCTGGACTAGAACCCAGTTGTGGCTGATGAGACATAAGTCCCCTGCTCTCACTCTGTAATCTACTGCAGTGAGGACCAGGGAGGCATCGCTAAATCGCTGAAACATTTGTTTCCTGCTTGAGATGAACGCTCCTCATTTTTATGTGTTGTCTCCGATTAATCTGTGTGAAGAATTTTTGCCATGAATTTGTGTCCTTCTAATCTGCTTTGCTACTGGACCACTAGGAACCTCAGTTTTAGCAATCAGACTTCAGAAGTAGCTTTGCCTGTTCCAAATTTACTGCTGTGAGAAACAAGTCTGAAGCAACCCAAATTGGTCATAACCATTACATAGTTAACAATTTTGTGAAAGCTTTCATTTAATTTGCTTAGATGTTACTCCTGCAATGCAGCAAGCTAGTGCAAGTCATTGAGAAGAATCAATAAGCTCCATTATTATATATTTTTAAGGTCATTGTTGATATATTGAAAATGTGATTATATAAATTTGAAGGTAGTAAGCAATAGTATAATATTGCTGCTGCATCCACATAGTTGGCCAAGAGCCATATCTTTCCAACCTCTTCCTATGAAATTGATGTTAAGGCCTTTGCAGTGATTTGTACAAATGGATGTTTGATTTAAATATAAATTAGCAAGAGTGATATAAATGGTGTAAATATATGATTTCCAATACTATGCATTCTAAACCATGCCAAATTTTCAGGAGCTGGAATAGGGAAAACCTCATCTTGATCTATGAGTGTTAAATGATTTACTTGAAAGAGTTGATAAGTTGTTTCAAATTCTGTTGTGAACTTTTCTCACAGCAGGTTAATAATGACACAAGGAAATGGGTCTACAATTGTGGGCTGCAAATCCACAAGCTTTTAAGAAATATTGGGCAATCAATATTATGTGCACAGTTACCAAGAAATAAATTCCCTGTATTTGGAGAGCAGAGAGGGAGATAAACTTTGCAAAGGATAGTTATGATCAATTGATTGTTATAAGTATATGAAAAGTATCTGCAGTACAGATCTGCTATTAATAATGCTGCTAGTATATTAGAATATATTACAAATAGCATAAAATATGAAACAATTGATGTTATATTTTCACATTATAGTCCATTATTTAGAATACTTTATCCAAGTATCGTTTCCATGTTTATTAAAGGCAAAAAGCAGTTAGAAATGTTGCAGAATATACAAATAGGCTTGAGCCATGAAGAGATACACAATTAAGTTATTTCTCATTTTTGCTGCTAATCTCTTGTGCGGAACATTATTAAATGCCTTCTGGATGTCAAATTGATAACATCCATAGCCATTTCCCTATCTGCCATGCTAGTGAACTCCACAAAAATGTAAGTAAATTAGTCAGACATGAACAACCTTTCATAAATTCATGCTCACTCTCTTTGATCAACTGACACTATCTAAGTTCTCAGTCACTCTGTCTCTGGATATATTCCAATAACGTCTCCACTATTGCTGTTAAACTGGCAGGTCTGTCGTTACCTGGTTTCTCTCTCCTTCCCTTCTAATATAATGAAGTGATGTTTGCAATTTTCCAATCCGAAGGCACAATTTCTGAATTTAGAGTGCTTTGGAGAATTATGACTAATGCCTCTGCAATTTCTCTTAATACCCTTGGGTGGAATTCATCAGGTGGTGGAGATTTGTCTACCCTTGTCACATTATTTTCTCCATTATGAAATTTTAACTTGTATTAAATCCATTAAGTTTCTCACTTGACTTATTTTTAGGTTCACTTGTACCGCTGGTATTTTGTCCTCTTCCTCCACTGTGGAAACGGATTTAAAATACTAATTTAACAGTTTTATCATTGCCTTATTATCCATTATAATCTCGCATGTGTCATGAAATAGCCTTGGTAAATCTTGTCAGTGCACTTGTTTCAATCCTGCAATTGATTTGAGTTTATAATTTTGGATTCAAAGCCCCCCCCCAATAATTATGCCAGTCTTTTGGTTTTGTCTATGCCCACGATATTTTCCAAGGCACATGTTCAGAGCTGGGGGGGGGGGGGTGCAGGAGGCAGAAGTACAGGTTTCCTGGCACCCCTGCAGTTTGGACAGATAGCAGAGGGTTTATAGGTAAGTTTGTTGGGCCTGGAGGAAACACTCCAGCTTATCCAGTCCCTCAAGCAGTGCTGTAAAGGCACTTACTTACGACCCAGCCCTTCTCACCTCCTTTAATCTGCCAGGTTTTCCCGAGGCCAGGCAAACCCGGCTGACTTGAGTTAAAAATAGAACGTTTGTAAAATGGAGGCATGCAGCCTCTTTAAAAGCTTTTAATGACTGCCCCGCCTCCTGAGAACAGCTGGTCGCCCCCGTACAATGGGGAACAAAGAAATGGCAGACCAATCGATCAAATACTTTGGTTCTGTCTTCACAAAGGAAGACACAAATAACCTTCTGGAAATACTATGGGACAGAGGGTCTAGTGAGAAGGAGGAACTGAAGGAAATCCTTACTAGTCAGGAAATTGTGTTTGGGAAATTGATGCGATTGAAGGCCGATAAATCCTCAAGGCCTGAGAGTCTGCATCCCAGAGTACTTAAGGAAGTGGCCCTAGAAATAGTGGATGCATTGGTGATCATTTTCCAGCAGTCTGTCGACTCTGGATCAGTTCCTATGGACTGGAGGGTAGCTAATGTGACACCACTTTTTAAGAAAGGAGGGAGAGAGAAAACAGGCAATTATAGACTGGTTAGCCCCACATTCAGTTGTGGGGAAAATGTTGGATTCAATTATTAAAGATGAAATAGCAGCGCATTTGGAAAGCAGTGACAGGATCGGTCCAAGTCAGCATGGATTTATGAAAGGGAAATCATGCTTGACAAATCTTCAAGAATTTTTTGAGGATGTAACTAGTAGAGTGGAAAGGGGAGAACCAGTGGATGTGGTGTATTTGGACTTTCAAAAGGCTTTTGACAAGGTCCCACACAAGAGATTGGTGTGCAAAATTAAAGCACGTGGTATTGGGCGTAATGTATTGACATGGATAGAGAACTGATTGGCAGACAGGAAGCAGAGAGTCGGGATAAACGGGTCCTTTGCAGAATGGCAGACAGTGACTAATGGGGTGCCGCAGGGCTCAGTGCTGGGACCCCAGCTATTTACAATATACATCAATGATTTAGATGAAGGAATTGAGTGTAATATCTCCAAGTTTGCAGATGACACTGGGTGGCGGTGTGAGCTGTGAGGAGAATGCTAAGAGGCTACAGAGTGACTTGGACAAGTTAGGTGAGTGGGCAAATGCATGGCAGATGCAGTATAATGTGGATAAATGTGAGGTTATCCACTTTGGTGGCAAAAACACAAGGGCAGAATATTATATGATTGGCGGCAGATTAGGAAATGGGGAGGTGCAACGAGACCTGAGTGCCATGGTGCATCAGTCATTGAAAGTTGGCATGCAGGTACAGCAGGCGATGAAAAAAGAAAATGGCATGTTGGCCTTCATAGCTAGGGGATTTGAGTATAGGAGCAGGGAGGTCTTACTGCAGTTGTACAGGGCCTTGGTGAGGCCTCACCTGGAATATTGTATTCAGTTTTGGTCTCCTAATCTGAGGAAGGACGTTCTTGCTATTGAGGGAGTGCAGCGAAGGTTCACCAGACTGATTCCCGGGATGGCAGGACTGACATATGAGGAGAGACTGGATCGACTGGGCCTGTATTCACTGGAGTTTAGAAGAATGAGAGGGGATCTCATAGAAACATATAAAATACTGACAGGTTAGATGCGGGAAGATTGTTCCTGATGTTGGGGAAGTCCAGAACCAGGGGACACAGTCTAAGGATAAGGGGTAAACCATTTAGGACTGAGATGAGGAGAAACGTCTTCACTCAGAGAGTTGTTAACTTGTGGAATTCTCTACCACAGAGAGTTGTTGATGCCAGTTCGTTGGATATATTCAAGGGGGAGTTAGATATGGCCCTTACGGCTAAAGCGATCAAGGGGTATGGAGAGAAAGCAGGAAAGGGGTACTGAGGTGAATGATCAGCCATGATCTTATTGAATGGTGGTGCAGGCTCGAAGGGTCGAATGGCCTACTCCTGCACCTATTTTCTATGTTTCTATGTTTCCCCCCTGCCCACCTCCCATGCCTATCCCCCAACCAGCCCCTGTTAAAACCGGAAATGGGCAGGTTGGGTACGGCTTTGAAATTTTTTACATTTTAACTCCCCATCCGACCCAAACCCACCCATTTTTGAGGATTAAAATTACCCCCTATGCATCTCTGATACCCAGGTGGCTTGAGCTTATATCCAGCCCCTATTGTAGGATCATCAGCTAAGCCTCTACGCTGGTGGTCTCTAAATTACCCAACTTCCCCCGGCTGATGGCTTCTTGCTGGATATTGTGTGAGGAAGTTTCAGGCCCCTCAGATGCTTTCACATGGCTTAGCATCGCAGTGGTAGCAGGAATACACTCCCCCTCCCTCCCCCTAGGACCTGGCTACTGTCTCAGGCACATTGTGAACTGAGCTCATGACTGTGACCGGTGCTGCGGCCATTTCAGATCAATTTGGCCTCATAGTCTTTGCCTGTCACTGAGTCATTACCGCCACTTTCTCTTCCTTATCCAAGTTAGTCATGCTTCCATTATTTAAATTAATTCCCAGCAGAACATAAAAAAGTATTAGTGTAGGCGCCCTACTGCTATTGTTTACAACCGCAGATGGTAGTCTAGCTGGATCTTAGCCAATGGCACTCGATTGATACAGTGAGATCACGAATATGAGCCATCTTATCTTCTAAGTATTAGTTGTCCTGCACCATTTGTGGTTGTACCAATGTTAAACTATACCCAGTACCATATAATCATTTGATGAATCATTTTTTAATTACCATTGTGGATTCGGAATACAGTCATATTCTTTGCATTGCGTGTCAGTGCATGCCCTGCAAAATCGAACCTTCTGACTCGGGTTGATTTCCTCTTTGGTATCTGGTCCCACTCCTGCACCAGTTATTCATACTTTACCTCATTTTGTTGCAGGTGGCGCACTGGAGATATGTTCCCTTCTCTTCTTTCACATGGTAGTAGCAAAGCAAATCAAATGTCAATATCTAAGTCAGATATCCAGGCCAAAGCTTCTGATGTAACAGCGTGGTTATCTTCTAGGCTGCCTGCAAATTTCCTCTGAAGGCAGTGCTCAATGATGTGCTTCAGGGTCTGATTAGGAGCTCCACAGTCACATGTTGGAGAAGCTTTAATCTCCCATCTATGGAGAAGGTGGCAGCATCTACGATGACCAGTTCTGAGGCGGTTGATGGTTGTCCACTGTTTGCGAGAAAGATTTGATCCTTCCGGTTGTACTGTGGGGTCCTCTATAAGGAATCCATTCTGTATGTTGCCGTTCTTCCAAGCCTTTTGCCATCAGTTATCAAGGCTGAGGGGAGATCGCTGAAGGCCTTTGGCAACGGTCCAAAATGGCCTTCTCGATTTGAGATGGGTTGGTGGTGGATTGTTCAAGTTGGCCTGGATCGGCAGGTCTTTGGTGGTGCAGCGTTTGTATGTCCACTGTATTGGTATCATTGCTTGTGCTTAACGGTATTTTTTGAAAAATATATAATGGCCTAGAAATCCAGCCGATTGAGTGAAAAAGTTAAAAAATATGCACACCTACCTGTTCCTGCTGCACCCACGAGAGATCCCAGTCCTGAGGCCTCCACTCACTGTGCATCGGAGCATGTGCACGTCGGGATGTCTGTAAGTTGAAGCTGCAGTCACATGGCTCTGGGCAGCCAATCCAGGTACAGTATTTTCTCATTTATAATAATGGGAACTCTGTAAGTTAGAGTTCCCATTAATATGATTGAGAAACAGCCCTCCAAACATCCAAAAAACTAATAACAAATAGAAAAAAATACACCGCATATTTTTATTAATTTAAATTAAAGTTATTTATGTATTACAAAAAAATATACTTTTCTGATTTAAAAAAAAAGTTTTTTTAATTATGGTTTAAAATAAACTTACCTTAGTGCTCAGGGGTTTTAACAATAAAACATGTTTTTAAAATTTTATTTTATGATGTTTTTGTGTGTTTTAAAATTTACGCTGTAAAAGTAGGCAATGCACCTGCTTTTATCAGGCGCAAGAGTTTTCAGGACATCCGCTGGGTAAGATATAGGTAAATATCACAATCTTGCCCGTGTGAATGTTCTCGCTGTGGGGATATGGAAGATCTGTCAAGTTCCAGCTTGACAGATCAGAAAAGACGGTTTTCAGAGCATGTGCATTGTGCGTTGAAAACCGGCTTTTGCGATGCCTTCCCGGATCTGTGCACACTCCGTATGGACCCAGGGAGGCACGGATTTCCAGGCCAATAGTTCCAGGATACCCATTTTGTTCTGTTTTATTGTCTACTAACTTTGATTTATGTTATATATGAATAAAGAGTCAGACTGAACACTGTGAGCTCAAAGTAAAGTGTGACCTTAGTCTTTTATTACAGGTCTCCAGAGTGCCTCTCCAGCCTGTGAGGCCTCCTTAAGTACCTGTGATCCCAAGGGATTGTGGGATCCCTTGAAACTCCAGGGGATGAGCCGTCTGGTGGCTGTACAAGGTATATACAAGTTTACATACATAACAACACTCCCCGCACCCCCCACTCCCCCCAAAGTCAGCATGTAACTATTTACAAGGTGAGTCGATCTGGGGCTTTTCTTTCCCTGGTTGATCGTCTCGGTGCAAATGCTGATTTTGGTGAGTCGTTTGTTGGGCCCTTGCTGGGCTGCTGTGCAGTTGGCCTTGCTGGGCTGCCTGGTGTGGTGAGTCCTGCTGGGCTGCTGCGGGTGATGCGTTCTGCTTCGTGGCCAACCGTGGTGTCGGTTGCCACTGATGTGTATGTTGGGGGGTCAAAGAAGATGGGGCCCAAAGTTGGTTGCTCAGGATATTCCGTGAATCTGAGTTTGATTTGGTCCAAGTGTTTCCGGTGAATGAGTCCATTTGAGAGTTTGACCCGAAACATCCTGCTCCCCTCTTTGGCAAGCATAGTGCCGGAAAGCCACTTGGGACCTTGTCCATAATTCAATACAAATACAGGATCATTGACTTCAATTTCACGTGACACATTAGCGCTATCATGATATGTACTTTGTTGAAGCCGCCTGCTCTCTACCTGTTCATGTAGATCAGGGTGAACTAACGAGAGCCTTTTCTTAAGTGCCCTTTTCATGAGCAGTTCAGCAGCTGGAATTCCAATGAGCGAGTGGGGTCTTGTGCGGTAGCTAAGCAGAACTCTGGATAGGCAAGTCTGCAGTGAGCCGTCAGTTACCCTCTTCAAGCCCTGCTTGATAGTTTGCACTGCTCTCTTATCCTGACCTTTGGATGCTGGTTTGAACGGGGCAGATGTAACATGTTTGATCCCGTTACGGGTCATGAACTCTTTGAACTTGGCACTGGTAAAATATGGCCCGTTGTCGTTCACAAGGACATCAGATAGTCCGTGCGTGGCAAACGTGGCCCGCAGGCTTTCAGTAGTGGCAGCAGACGTGCTTGCCGAAATTATCTCACATTCAAGCCATTTGGAGTACGCATCTACAACCACAAGGAACATTTTACCCAAAAACAGGCCTGCATAGTCGACATGGACCCTGGACCACGGTTTGGAGGGCCAAGACCATAAACATAGTGGCGCCTCCCTGGGTGCATTGCTTAACTGCGAGCATGTGTTACATCTGTGCATGCAGACTCTAAGTCCGCATCGATACCGGGCCACCACAAGTGGGATCTGGCTATTGCTTTCATCATTATGATGCCTGGGTGGGTACTGTGGAGGTCACTGATGGAGGTGTCTCTGCCCTTCTTGGGGACCACTACCTGATTGCCCCACAGAAAGCAGTCTGCCTGTATAGACATTTCATCTTTGCGCCGCTGGTATAGCTTTATCTCTTCCTGCATTACCACTGGGACACTGGACCAGCTCCCGTGAAGCACACAATTTTTTACTAGGGACAGTAAGGGGTCCTGGCTCATCCAAGTTCTGATCTGTCGGGCTGTGACGGGTGATTGCTCATTCTCGAATGCTTCCATAACCATGACTAAATCTGCGGGCTGCGCCATTTCCACCCCCGTGGTGGGCAATGGCAGCCTACTGAGAGCATCGGCACAGTTTTCTGTGCCTGGCCTGTGGCGATGGTGTAGTTATATGCAGACAACATGAGCGCCCATCTCTGGATGGGGGCCGATGCATTCTTATTTATCCCCTTACTCTCGGAGAACAGGGATATTAGTGGCTTATGGTCCATTTCAAATTTTAGCCCAAACAGATATTGATGCTTTTTCTTTATCCCATAGACACATGCTAACGCTTCTTTTTCAATCATGCTGTAGGCTCTCTCAGCCTTAGACAGACTCCTGGATGCATAGGCAACCGGTTGCAATTTCCCAGATTCATTAGCTTGTTGCAATACACACCCGATGCCATATGGCGACGCATCACATGCTAGTACCAAACGCTTACATGGATCATACAACACAAGCAATTTGTTTGAGCATAACAATTTTCTAGCTTTTACAAAGGCATTTTCTTGGCTTTTGCCCCATTACCCTTTCGCCTCCTTTACGCAGTAAGGCGTGCAGTGGTTCTAACAGTGTGCTGAGACCCGGTAAGAAGTTACCAAAGTAGTTCAGGAGTCCCAGAAACGACCGCAGCTCCGTCATGTTCTGTGGCCTCGGTGCGTTCTCGATTGCCTCCATCTTCGAATCGGTGGGCCTGATGCCGTCCACCGCGATTCTTCTCCCCAGGAACTCCACTTCAGGTGCCTGGAAAACGCACTTCGAGCCTTTCAACCTGAGCCCCACGCGGTTGAGTCGACTAAGAACCTCCTCCAGGTTCTGCAGATGCTTGACTGTGTCCCGACCTGTAATCAAGATGTCGTCCTGGAAGACCACCTTGCGCGGGACTGACTTCAGTAAGCTTTCCAAGTTTCTCTGGAATATCGTCGCGGCTGATCAAATTCCAAACGGGCATCTGTTATAAATTAAGCGATCTTTGTGCGTGTTGATGCAGGTGAGGTCTTCGATGATTCCTCCAGCTCCTGCATCATGTAGGCTGAGGTCAAGTCCAGCTTCATGAACGTCTTTCCTCCCGCTAGCGTAGCAAAAAGGTCGTCAGCTTTTGGTAGTGGGTATAGATGGGTCGCGCCCCGGGAATTAGGTGGATCTGCACTTTTGCTCCTTGGAACTTCCCGATGCCTGGTTCGAACAGCAAAGGGAACTTGTTTAAGACTTGGGCACACAAAGTGTCGTCAATGGCGAGAGCACTCAGATGTTGTCCCAGTTCCAGCGTACCTTTCCCAGCCAGCTCCTGCCGAGCAGTGTGGGACCATCGCCCAGTACCACCCAGAGTGGTAGCTTATGCACTGCTCCATCAGAGGAAACCTTTACAGTTGCACTGCTGATTACGGGAATCAGTTTCTTTGTGTAAGTTCTCAGTTTTGTGCGAATGGGAGTCAAGACTGGCCTTGAGGCCTTGCTGCACCACAATTTTTCAAAGGTATTTTTGCTCATAATGGACTGGCTCATGCCCGGGTCCAGCTCCATTGACACCGGGAGTCCATTTAATTCAACCTTCAGCATTATCGGGGGACACTTTGTGGTAAATGTGTGTACCCCATATACCTCTGCCTCCTCGTTTTGAGGCACTGGTTTGTTGTGATCCACCATGGATCTGTCCTCCTCTGCAGCATGGTGTTTTGCAGGATTAATAGGATTTTGCAGCTCGCCTGCACATAGGTTGGAAGTGTCCCATTGTTTAACAGCTCTTGCAAATGTATCCTTTGAAGCGGCATGAATGGAAACGATGATCACCCCCACAGCACCAACAAAGTGTTAATGGCCTTGCATTCATCACCCTTGATGGTCGACTCTAAAACATCTGTGGACGTGCAGCTGCAGGAAAGTGTGGCCGGCCCTGTACGTTGCGATTTGAAAACAACATCATTTTGTTCACAGTACTTGTAGCAGCACTTGTGTGCTGAGAGATTTGCTTAGTATTGTCACTGGTAGCAATGAACGCCTGAGCTATCGCTATGGCCTTACTCAAGTTTGGGGTCTCTACAGTCAAAGGTTTGCGAAGAATGACTTCATGGCTAATGTCAAGTACAAAAAAGTCTCTTGAGCATGTGCTCCAAATGTCCTTCAAATTCGCAGTGTCTTAGCTCGGCGACATAACTCGCCACTTCCTGGCCTTCAGACCTTTTGTAGGTGTAGAACCGGTACCTCGCCATCAGAACGCTTTCCTTCGGGTTCAAACGCTCTCGGACCAGTGTGCACAAATCATCGTACGATTTCTCTGTGGGTTTCACTGGAGTGAGCAGATTTTTCATGACGCCATGCATTGGTGCCCCGCAGACGGTGAGGAAAATCGCCCTTCGTTTGGCAGCGTTCGCATCTCCTTCCAGCTCGTTGGCCACGGAGTATTGGTCGAGTCGCTCCGCGAAGGTTGCCCAATCATCTCCCTCTGAGAATTTCTCCAGGATGCCCACTGTTCTCTGCATCGTTGGGTTCGTCATCTGTAACTTGTCGCCAATTGTTACATATGAATAATGAGTCTGACTGGATACTGTGAGCTCAAAGTAAAGTGTGACCTTAGTCTTTTATTGCCGGTCTCCAGAATGCCTCACCAGCCTGTGAGGCCTCCTTAAGTACCTGTGCTCCCAAGGGATTGTAGGATCCCTTGGGACTCCAGGGGATGAGCCCTCTGGTGGCTGTACAAGGTATATACAAGTTTACATACATAACAATTTATTTTGCACATATTTGTACATTTATCGAAGTACAAAAGTATCTGAACTGTTGACTGAATTTATTTCAGATGAAGTTTGTTCAAGCGAAATAAATACTAGAAAAGATTCTTAGAGGCCGAAATTTGCTATCGCCCCTGTTGGGGGCGGTAACCCTATCGAGTCTGGACATTCTGCACCCAGCGCAAAAGTCCCGTCCCGGAAGCGAAATTGGGGCTACCGCCCGTCACGGAAAGTGGAACGCAATGTCGCACTCAATGATGTAACCCAGAGATGCGGGGTGGCGTGGCCGCAGCCTGGCACCGAAATGGAATGGCGCAGACCCCACAAACGCATCGGACAACAGAGCGACCGGTAAGTGGGTTAAAAATAGATGGCAACGCAGCACACCTCCCCTTTAACTTTTGCCCCGTGATGCGTGTGCAGACTGGTTCATGACCCACGAGGCTGTCACAGGCATTGTCCGTGGTGGCCTCATGGGGCGCTGCCCAATTTCTGCCATGGGGCAGAAACGGGCCACCGGGGGCAAAAAGGGGTCGGCGTGCATAGCGATGACATCATTGCCAGAGGCGCAGCTGCCCGGGGCGCTACCAGTGGCTCGTGGCGCTATTGCTTTTGCACCTCCGCTAACTCCCGCACAATTTCATGGGAGCTGGTAGCGCCTATCCCACACCCCCTCCCCCCCGGGTGAAAACGTATCTGTGCCCCGTTAGTGTCCCCTAGAGGCGTACAACAGGGGAATTTCACCCCCTTAGACCTTTCAAGTGCCTTAAATAGCTGAAAGATTAGGAGCAGGTTAAACACCTTAATATATGGCCTCAGCAAACGTACACCTATGCATGTGTTGTGTAGAGACACAGCCCAAGGTAGCCGAATAGTATAAGAATCTGACATGTTTCTCTTAAAGGGCAGACCGCTCTCGGGGGTAATCGGAAGCCTATCACAAAAGATTACAAGTCTGATCGATTCGAATGAGACTTTGTGGAAAAATAAGCAGGTTGTATTGATTGCTCGCCACTGTAGAAATGTTATATAAAACCAATACTAGTCAATGTATATTAAAGCTTGTAGTTTAAAAGCCACTCGGGCCTGAATCTGAGCGGAGGTTATTGTCGCTGGACTAACAACCCTTTGTTGCGACAGTTACCACGTGAAATCCGCCAACATTGGTGTCCCCGGGTAGGATGTCAAGAAATAAAGTTTGAAGTTGATTTTTTTTTAATTGCTTAACCCAATCCTTTACTTCTGGCTTAACACATTTTGTGAATAAATCTCCCACCTTGTCTGGGTTTGGACTTAGTCCAGACCTGGTAACACCACTCGTGTCACCTGTACTGTTTCCCCGGTGTTGACTGCAACATTTCCCCGGTATTTGGTGATTCTCCTTCATGGGACCAGAGGTAGGAAGGTTTGGACACCAGAACTAAAAGCTGCAGCATGCACGAACCGCAGGCAGGGCGGGAAATGGTGCGAACCGCAAACTTAACGTCCGCATTGTCTCCCGGCTTGTTCATGGCAGTGTCCGAGAGGGTTAAACTTCCCCTCCTGGAGGCTTGTTCACAGCAGTGTCTAGAGGGTTAAACTTCCCCTCCTGGAGGCTTGTTTATGGCAGTGTCTAGAGAGTTAAACTTCCCCTCCTGGAGGCTTGTTTACGGCAGTGTCTAGAGGGCTAAACTTCCCCTCCTGGAGGCTTGTTCACAGCAATGTCCGAGAGGGTTAAACTTCCCCTCCTGGAGGCTTGTTTACGGCAGTGTCCGAGAGGGTTAAACTTCCCCTCCTGGAGGCTTGTTTACGGCAGTGTTCGAGAGGGTTAAACTTCCCCTCCTGGAGGCTTGTTTATGGCAGTGTCTGGAGAGTTAAACTTCCCCTCCTGGAGGCTTGTTTACGGCAGTGTCTAGAGGGTTAAACTTCCCCTCCTGGAGGCTTGTTCACAGCAATGTCCGAGAGGGTTAAACTTCCCCTCCTGGAGGCTTGTTTACGGCAGTGTCCGAGAGGGTTAAACTTCCCCTCCTGGAGGCTTGTTTACGGCAGTGTCTAGAGGGTTAAACTTCCCCTCCTGGAGGCTTGTTTACGGCAGTGTCTAGAGGGTTAAATTTCCCCTCCTGGAGGCTTGTTCACAGCAGTGTCTAGAGGGCTAAACTTCCCCTCCTGGAGGCTTGTTCACAGCAATGTCCGAGAGGGTTAAACTTCCCCTCCTGGAGGCTTGTTTACGGCAGTGTCCGAGAGGGTTAAACTTCCCCTCCTGGAGGCTTGTTTACGGCAGTGTCCGAGAGGGTTAAACTTCCCCTCCTGGAGGCTTGTTCACAGCAATGTCCGAGAGGGTTAAACTTCCCCTCCTGGAGGCTTGTTTACGGCAGTGTCCGAGAGGGTTAAACTTCCCCTCCTGGAGGCTTGTTTACGGCAGTGTCCGAGAGGGTTAAACTTCCCCTCCTGGAGGCTTGTTTATGGCAGTGTCTAGAGAGTTAAACTTCCCCTCCTGGAGGCTTGTTTACGGCAGTGTCTAGAGGGTTAAACTTCCCCTCCTGGAGGCTTGTTCACAGCAATGTCCGAGAGGGTTAAACTTCCCCTCCTGGAGGCTTGTTTACGGCAGTGTCCAAGAGGGTTAAATTTCCACTCCTGGAGGCTTCAGGATAATCTGGGAGGGTTAGTAATCCTATTCTGCACCCACAACGTGTTCCAATGTCTTCCATTCCAAGGGATCTGCACGGGAGCCTCCATCCTTAGGCAATACGTGCGTGGCAGCAGAAACAATCCCTCCACAAAGAGCTTGCTGCCTTCTCTGAAGGCTGCTCTGGAAACACCTGTGACCAAGTGCTGTGCTACCATTATCTGGTGATATGTGCTACCATTATCTGGTGATATGAGCGAGCGAGGTACTTGTGAATGGATGCGAAAGCGTGACCACACCTTCTGACTCCAGTACCTCTTACGGCACTGAGGCATAGTCTATGTTTGCTGAATTGTTTTGGTTCAGGGTCACTCAGGATACTTTCTCATTCACAAAGCATAAAGTTAGCTTCCGTAGATAAACTCTTCCTTCTTGTGAGTGGAAACAACCTTATGAGTTAAACGATCTGTAAAAGTTACCATTCCAGCATGGTAAATGCCCCTGAAACGTCATGTGCTGCCGCCCTGAGAGATTGCAGTTTCTTGCAGCTGCAACTCTTGGGTGGCTTGATCCTCACTTGGATCTGCATTAGCATCATCTTTATCATCCTGCCGTGCTGCCCACTGCTGTGGTAGATCTGCAGGAAAGGAAAGCAGAAGCTAAGCATGAGTGAGCACCGCCATATAAAGAGACGGAGAATGGGAGCAAGATTGTGCCTGTGTGGCCTTCACAGGGATGCCAGGCCAACAGTGTAGGTGCTCAGTCAATAACAAGGTGTGCTGACCTTCCTATCTCCCAGGACAAGAGCTGAGTGCCTCGCTGTAAGCGCTGTCTGTTATCCTGGTCCCCAAATGCTATGTTCAATAAACACTCAAGTTGGTGTGGTACTGTAATGGCTGCTTTTACTTCAGACTTTCTGGAACATTCTCTCTGGATTCAGTACGAGAGGAGACCTGGAGTGCAATTGCTGCAGTACGCTTGCTCCCATCAGGAAGCCCTCTAGTGTTCATTTAACACTATGCAAGCACAATGCAGATCACTCACAAGCCCTTTGGGGAAATATCAGTCAATGAGCAATGCAGGCCCAATAAATTCAAGTTACACTCTTCTGAACGATGAAAGGATTTTATTATGGTACTGGCCAAGACCAAATCCTGCCCTTTCCTATAGTCTTGCATTGTTTGCCATTTTGATCTGTAACTAGCATAATAATGGCAAGAATACTGTGTTTTGACAAGCAAGTTACAATTTGCGTTTATTGGTTATATTCCTCCTGCTGTGTCTAATTACCCTGTAATTTCTCAGGTGGTTTGAATTTAAGATTCTCATCCTTGTTTACAAATTTCTCCATTGTCCTATCTCTGTAACCTCCTCCATCCCTACAGCCCTCCGGGATTTATGCACTCTTCCAATTCTGGCCTCTTGCACATTCCTGATTTTAATTGCTCAACCATTGGTGGCCGTGCCTTCAGCTGCCAGGACCCTACGATCTGCTAGTCCCTCCCTAAAACTCTCCGTCTCTCTACCTCTCGCTTCTCCTTTAAGATGCTCCTTAAAATCTACCTCTTTCACCTGCCCTATTATCTCCTTATGTGGCTTGATGTCAATTTATTTTTGATAACGTTCCTGTGAATTGCCTTGGGATGTTTTGCTACATTAAAAGCACTTGTTATGGTTCTATAATTATGTGAAGATATACAGAAATGAAAACATTCACTGCTGTTCCTCAATTTTATAATTGCACTGTGCACAAGATGTTCAGCTGTTTCCTGCTGCAGGTTTCCACAACTCCTGTGCTCATTCATTCATAATTACAGAAAGCTTCTCTTTATATGAAATGCCTTTGAGATGACAGCTTCATTCACTTTTATTTTCCTTTAAGGCGTACCATATTTGTCAGCTATGGCTATAGCAACAAGACTCTATTAAACCTATTGGCTAAATTAAAAAAAACGATCTCTTTGCATGACATTCTGTCGTGCAGAGTACAGTTTCCTTTGGAACAAGTTGATGACTTTCTTGATATCACTAAATTTCTTTTGTATCTCCTGTATTGTCCTTTTTGATTTGGGATGCAACATTGATGCTCTGTGCCAGGAGCTAACATAGTAACTCCAGATCTTCGGCTCTGCACATCTATTTCAGAACCTTGTCACTTTTATTGCAATTATTAAGGCTGTCAAGGCACCTAATGAGAGCCAAACAGCCTGCATGCTGATTAATTTCTTTTTAGTCACAAACATCAGTGTCATGGGGTCACAAAATAACACATAGAGGACAGGGTAACCCACATCAGTTTAAACCAGTAGTTGCCTTATTAGTACTATTGCTGTCCAATATTCAAAATGTAGAGAATCAGCCCGTTTCTCTCTACTGTACATCTCCCAGTGTCTCTGCCTGTTTCTCACACACATTTCTGTATTCAAATATCTCTAGCTTTTTCTATTTTTGTCTTTTTACAATCTGTCTCTTTGTATGTATTTCACTCAGTATGACTATTTCTGGTCCTTTTTTCTCTGTATCTATGCCTTTTTTCTCATCATTTACGCTGCTTTTAGCCCTCGCTTCCTTTCCTTTATATCTGTCCCACATTCCTTTTTCTTCGATTGGAAGGGAGTCTGTTTGGGGAGGCCTGGGCTGGGATGCACTGGGGCAGATTAGTTCCATGTTGCTTTCATGCTGCAGCTGGAGCCATGTACAGACAAATAAAGAGGAATTTGGGAGCTGGTACAACACATACAGGTGAGAGACACTGGGACTTGGGTCTGGGAGAAAGTAACGTGGAAAAGGTGTTCATGCTGTTGGAGTGGAGCTGAAAGGGAGCATGGACGCAGAAGTAGGTTAGCAGTAACAAGGGGCTCAGGCCTGGACAGAGCTAATGGCTGCTTTTTCTGCTCTCATAATACTGTAATATAATGGGGAAACGTTGGCCAAGGAGAAGCCACTAAGCATCATTTATTGAGGCTGGAAGACTGGAACATGGTCAGCTGTGATGTTCTCAACTGTGGTATAGTCTGCAAACACACACTGTAGCACACTCTTAATGAAACTGGTCCGATCTCCTCCCTGCCCCCCCAACCCCCCCGCACTTCCCTCCCCCGGTTCTGGGTCATATACTTTATAGTGATAGATTCGAGTTCATTGTGTCTATCTAAAGGCAGCTATGTACTCGTGAAAACTACTCCACTATGAATCAGTACCTTCAGTAGAGAAAGAAAGAAGATTGCTCTTTTAAAAGTTGACACAGCAGTAAGATTTGTTGTGAATAATATTGGCCCGGATTTTGCGGTAGAGATAACATTGAGGCTCACCGTTATCAAAGAGTAAATCAGACAGGAAGTTGCCGTCCGAGTTGCCCTGCTCCTCCAGAAGCTTCATTATAACAGTATCTCGCCGAAAGACACAGCATTGAATCACATGGAAGTGCATGAAGTTGCGGTACTTAATCACTCATCATCATAGGCAGTCCCTCGGACTAGATAACCACTAAACACACCAGAAAATGTCCATTCAAGTGTAGGTGAACTTTAACTGTGTGATAAGTCTTAATTACTGCCATAGAAACCTCTCTGGCACTGAAAATTTAATTTTACAAGTGTGGAGTCTCATTCTTTCAAATTTTAATTATTGTTGGAGATTTTTTTGAAACTTTTTCTTTCTGTCTCTTTTATCTCTCTCTCTCTGTCTGTGGGCAAGTTTAAGTGTACTGAGCACTGTTCATTTGCTGCTGACTGCAAAATCCGGGCCAATACAGTCATTCATTCTATTTTTCAATTCCCAATCACTATCTTTCTAAAAATAGGCTGATATTTAACCTGCACATTTCTGGACAGTTATCCTTTGTCACTGACCCTGTGAAAAAGATGAAAGACATTAGTCCAGTTGTTGACATAAATATGAAAATGTTAATGATTGCATTCCCATTTCCATTTTGTTGCCATTATTCTCTTTACATAGTTCGAAGCTTCTCTGTAACTTTCCCATTTTTGTAGATGTTCTAAAAATTGCTAACAAAATAATAACATAATTGTATTAGTTTGACTGGAGGCAGGTGACTAAATGGTGTAATTAATCTGAGGCAGCTGTACCCATCTCAGAATGTCAGTAGTGGAACACTGGCTTAGGTGAGCAAGAAAATAGGTCAATCTGTTTCGATTTTGACAGAGAGATGGAGGGTATTACTTGAGTGGCCTATATGCCGTCAGTCATTATGGATGTTTGTGCGACCTCTTTAGCTCCAGTGTTTTGCAAGAAGCAAAATAAATCCTGCAATTACTATAACAAATATCAACATTAAAAACTACAATGTTTCAGTTCTTTCTAACATTCCCAAATAGTCCTTTAGAACTCATTTCATGCGATGAGCGCAGTCACCATAAACAAAGTCTGACTGTTACTGGCACAGTCACAACAGATGTGCTCTGATAATGCTGCAGGTCATTCACTTCAGTTAATATTAATAGCCAAAGTAAAAGAAGCTATAAAAACAATACATTCTTGTGTTATTAATGGTATAGGAACATAGAAACATAGATACATAGAAAATAGGTGCAGGAGTAGGCCATTCGGCCCTTCGAGCCTGCACCACCATTCAATAAGATCATGGCTGATCATTCACCTCATATATAGCATAAAGGGTTTATTTTTGTTTCTGAGAAATATTTTGTAAAATGTTGTTCTAAAATGAGCAAAATGGAAAATTATGCAATATGGGTTTAAACATGTGGATCATACCTTCACTTTAGTATCCTGTCAAAAAGGAAAGTCAAAAGTACTGTTAATGTTGTAACTAAAATTAGATGTCCAGTTCTTTGAGGACATGGATCTACCTCACATAATTGACTATAATTTCCTTTAAAGAAGGAAGAAGATTAGCTTACAGAAGTGTCTAGTGCAATGGAGATGCTTTGTAAGAATACAGTGGGTTCTAGAAAACTAGATAGAACCTTACCCAGCATCTAATCAATGATACATCAGGTTCAATGCATTAATCCTTATCCCTTGAATGATTTCCACATGTTTGTTCATTTTTTTTTTACCATCACCATTTTGGTCATTGTAGTTTTATAAGTATTATGGATCAGATGCATGGACGATGTACAGAAGACACCTCAAGTCGCTGGAGATATATCACCAACGATGTCACCGCAAGATCCTGCAAATCCCTGGGAGGACAGGTGCACCAACATCAGTGTCCTCGCTCAGGCAAACATCCCCAGCATTGAAGCACTGACCACATTCAATCAGCTTCACTGGGCAGGTCACATAGTTTGCATGCCAGACACGAGGCTCCCGAAGCAATTGCTCTATGTGGAGCTCCTTCATGGCAAACGAGCCAAAGGTGGGCAGCAAACCGTTACAAGTACACCCTCAAAGCCTCCCTGATAAAGTGCGACATCACCACTGACACCTGGGAGTCCCTGGCCGAAGATCACCCGAGGTGGAGAAAGTGCATCCGGGAGGGCGTTGAGCTCTTCGAAGCTCAACGCCGCGAGCGTGAAGAGGTCAGGCACAGGCAGCGGAAGGAGCATGCGGCAAATCAGTCTCATTCCCCCCTTCCCCCGACGAATGTCTGTCCCACCTGTGACAGGGTCTGTGGCTCTCGCATTGGACTGTTCAGCCACCAAAGGATTCACTTTAGGAGTGGAAGCAAGTCTTCCTCGATTCCAAGGGACTGCCTATGATGATGATGGACCAAAATATTGTCATGATCTATAAATTAATGTTTATTTTTCTTAATATCAAGTCACGGATCTTAAATTTTTTTCAACTTAACACTCATCTCATTAAAATGTGTAAGAATTGGCCGTTTAGTGAAGTGAACATGGTCTAGTGGAATTCATCTATTGGGGATCTCAAGATTCTATATCAGTGGCATAGTGATTTAAACTCAAGTTTCTAGCTTAGGAGTCTAGCGCAATACAATTAGAGTTATAAACTCATCCTGACTGAAATTTTGGAGCTTATTTTGTGAAGTGATTGTTCTTTATTTTTCTCACTGATCTGCCTGTATATTATCCCAGATTAGTGCAAGGCTGGTAAGAATTTACACTTTGCCCAGATAATTTGCAATATTTTTATTTCTGAATAATTGACAAAAATATAAATTATAAAAAGTTCATGCATGATTTTAATCCTTGGGCATTTTTGTTGTCTTTATATTCTAGCATATGTTTCCTAGTATAATGAAACTTGCTACATTAACAATCTTGGGAAAACAGCCTGTATTAGTTTAACATCTCATAGATGATGGCCATTCAAGCAATAACATGAAGAACCAACTAACATGTCCTACATTGGACAAGGACCATTATGAGATACAGGAGGATGAGTGCCTTTGTCCTTTGGACACCAAAATTGTAAACCTGTTTTTAAAGAACAACTTTACCATTTTAATTGCATGAAGTGCACAGAGGAAATCTTCTCAGATAGACAATTAATTAACGCAATTGAAATTGTTGAAGGTCGTTTCATACGGAATTTCTATTAATGATAATACCACTAGTTGTCTCCTGTACTCAGCAAACCTTGCAGATAAAAGCAGCTGAAAGTGTCATTTGTTCAGAATTGCCTTATTGTGCACCCCTAAAAAAATTAAGCTTTATTACTGTGTTAATGCTTTTACTACAGTCCCACGAGTCTGGCACGAACATTGCGGCGGCATCACGGCTCTACGCAATTTCCGCTCCAGGATTAAAACGGGTCATCATCGGCGGCGCAGTGGCCCGTGGCGCTGCCGGTTTGCGCCTCCGCTAACTCCCGCGCAATTTCGCAGGAGGCGGTAGCGGCCCCGCACCCCGGGGCGAAATCATTTGTGTCCCATGGGGGCACTAACAAAAAGCACAAGCAATACAAATTTCTCTCCCTTTAGACTTAGGGGAAGAGCTGATCATCCCAATTACTAATTCAGCCAACATGCTATTAAAACATAGGGCTGGATTTTCAGCTCTGGTAGCACCCCGGAGGGCTGATAAAGAGTGTTTTTAGATGTAACGGTGGGCATACAGCTTTTACCGCCCAGTCGGCAAATTCGGCTCAGTGTTTGTGGCGGCGCAAAAACTTACCGCCCCGCCCTCTAATTTCAGTGAGATCATGACGTCAATCGTCGTGCAATACTCTGCTGGCGCCCCGGATGGAAAATTAGACCCTAATGCCCCGTTATACACCCGCCCCAAGGCATTCCCAGGGTGCAGCAGGCGGTATTTGTGGCATATTTAAATGGAGGGAGCAGGATCCTACATTGCAGGTCACATTGACTGCAATGGTTGTGCAAAGCACTCTGCATGAAGCTCCAACTTGAAAGCGACAGTTTTACAGTGTCCTTACAACTTCAGTGAGAGATTTTAATGGGGGCATTACTATTTCGCCAGTGTATCATGCTCCATGTTATTGCTAGGCGGCGTCAAGCTAGAAGAAGGGTTCTTGGCATGTTGGCTCATGGATGATGAGAGGCCGAAGATGTTTAGAGAGGAGGCCTTACCCCCACGGGTTTACAGGCAACAACGCTCATACCTCCAGCTCTCTGCAGAGCAGTATGTGAGAAGGCTGAGCTTCCGAAAGGAAGTGCTGAGAAAGATATGCCATCTCCTTTAGGCAGACCTACATCCTTCCAGCGCCAACAGGACGGCGCTGCCCGTTGCAGTGAAGGTGACTGTGGCGCTGGCCTTCAATGCCTCGAGCTACTTCCAGACAGCAGCATGGGACATACGCAGCATCTCTTAATATGCTGCACATCGCTGCATTCGGCACGACACAAAGGCTCTGTACGACCGCAGAATGGACTTCATGAAGTTCTCAATGTGCCGGGACAGCCAGAATGAGCGGGCATATGGGTTTGGCAGAATTGCGGGCTTCCCAAGAGTTTAAGGCACCATTGACAGCACACACATGGTCTTGCGAGCACCATTGCACAACGCAGAGGTATTCAGAAACCGAAAAAGATACCACTCCCTAAATGTGCAGCTGTGTGACCACATGCAGTGCATCCTCACAGTGAATGTCCACTATCCAGGGAGTGCACATGATGCTTTCATCTTGCATGAGAGCAGTGTCTCACACATGTTTCAACGACCAAGGGAACGACATGACTGACTGCTCGGGGACAAAGGTTACAGCCTAACCACTTGTTAGTTGAGAGTTGAGAAGGAATTTCTTCTCCCAGAGGGTTGTGAATCTGTGGAATTCTCTGCCCAAGGAAGCAGTTGAGGCTAGCTCATTGAATGTATTCAAGTCACAGATAGATAGATTTTTAACCAATAAGGGAATTAAGGGTTACGGGGAGCGGGCAGGTAAGTGGAGCTGAGTCCACGACCAGATCAGCCATGATCTTGTTGAATGGTGGAGCAGGCTCGAGGGGCTAGATGGCCTACTCCTGTTCCTAATTCTTATGTTCTTATGTTCTAATGACCCACCTCCGTAACCCCAACACAGAAGCCGAGCATCACTACAATGACAGTTATGCAGTCACCCACAACATTATCGAACAGACACTTGTGGTGCTCAAGCAGCATTTCCGATGCCTGGACTGCTCTGTAGGCAGCCTTCAGTACTCCCCTCAACAGTTCTCTGAACTCATTTTGGTGTGCTACATGCTGCACAATGTGGCCATCTTGAGGGGCCAGGCATTGCCAGTGCGGTTTGCAGGCGCACATCAGGAGGAGGAGGACGACGAAGAGGAGCCTGGCGAGGCCCCGATTGCACAGCCACCCCATCCATTGGGGACTCAGCGTCCAGATGCTGCAGGACCAAGAGCCACACGTCGTCAGCTCATGATGGACCATTTTGCTTTAATGGAGGAAGCTGAGGGATGCAGGTAAAACTGGCCATGCTATGTGCCACCATAAAGGCACATCTCTGGTGATCTTTGGAATGATACAGACGGCACCAATGGCAAACGGTCAAAATGACAATTTATCCAACAATGTAACAAACAGTACCCCCCCTAACAAAACAAAACCATTCAATAAACTGCTTTGTGCTGCAAGGCACTCAAGAACAATGCTTTGGATTACTTCAACTGAACTACTTACAAGCATCAACACAATACATGAGGGCATCTCCTCAACATTCTTACACCCCTTAAAGGGACTTTCTCTGAGCTTTCCCACCCCTTCACTTCATCCCCCTTCCACGCCTGCTGTTCCTCCTCAATGAGGCCTCAGTGCCGAGAGCAAGGCTGCTGTATTGGCCGGAGGGGGGGGGGGGGCGCAGACAGTGTAGACAGCCGAGGAGGATGCCCTGAACCAGCTCTGAGCTGGTAAGTCCCAGCTGCAGACTGCTGTGTTTCATGAACGGCGGCAGCAGTCTCTGATGGCTCGGGTGTGGACCGCGTAAGATGCATGGTGGGAGAGTCATTGGTGGCAGCCGGAATGCTGTCATGTCGTGGAAGGACAGTGTTATATATGTATACTTGCATTTATTCTGTACAGCCACCAGAGGGCTCATCCGCTGGAGTCCCAATGGATCCCATAATCCCTTGGGAGCACAGGTATATAAAGAGGCTTCACAGGCTGGAGAGGCACTCTGGAGACCTGCAATAAAAGACTAAGGTCACACTTTACTTTGAGCTCACAGTGTTCAGTCTGACTCTTTCTCCATACACTACAACTGGCGATGAGATACAGATAGCGACCCCAAAGATGCAGAGAACAGTGGGCATCCTGGAGAAATTCTCGGAGGGAGATGATTGGGAAACTTTTGTGGAGCGACTCGACCAATACTTTGTGGCCAATGAGCTAGATAGGGAAGAGAGCGCTGCCAAATGTAGAGCGATCCTCCTCACCATCTGTGGGGCACCAACGTATGGCCTCATGAAGAATCTGCTCACTCCAGCGAAACCCACAGAGAAATCGGACGACGATTTGTGCACACTGGTCCGAGAGCATTTGAACCTGAAGCAAAGCGTTCTGATGATGTGGTACCGGTTCTACACCTACATAAGGTCTGAAGTCCAGGAAGTGGCGAGTTATGTCGCCGAACTAAGACGCCTTGCAGGACATTGCGAATTTGAAGGACATTTGGAGCAAATGCACATAGAATTTTTTGTAATTGGCATTGGCCATGAAACCATACTTCGCAAGCTTTTGACTGTAGAGACCCTAACCTTGAGTAAGGCCATAGCGATAGCCCAGGCATTCATTGCCACCAGTGACAATACTAAACAAATCTCTCAGCACACAAGTGCTGCTACAAATACTGTGAACAAAGTGATGTTGTTTTTGAATCGTAACGAACAGGGCAAGTCACACATACCTACAGCTACATGTCCGCAGATGTCTCAGAGTCCACCATCAAGGGTGATGAATGCTAGGCCATTAACAACTTGCTGACGCTGTGGGGGTGATCATCGTTTCCATTCATGCCGATTCAAAGGGTACGATTGCAAGGGCTGTGGAACAATGGGTCACCTCCAACGAGTATGCAGGCGAGCTGCTAAGCCTGTTAAACCTGCAAACCACCACGTTGCAGAGGAGGACAGATCCACGGAGGATCACTACGAACCAAAGCCTCAGATAGAGGAGGCAGAGGTACATGGGGTGCACACATTCATCACAAATTGTCCCCTGATAATGATGAATGTTGAACAAAATGGACTCCCAGTATCAATGGAGCTGGACACGGGCGTGAGCCAGTCCATCATGAGCAAAAAGATTTTCGAAAGGTTGTGATGCAACAAGGCCTCAAGGCCAATCTTAACTCCAGTTCACATGACACTAAGAACTTACACTAAAGAACTGATTCCTGTAATCAGCAGTGCTACCGTAAAGGTTTCCTACGATGGAGCGGTGCACAAACTACCACTCTGGGTGGTATTGGGCGATGGTCCCACGCTGCTCGGCAGGAGTTGGCTGGAAAAGATACGCTAGAAATGGGACGACGTCCGAGCGCTATCGCCCGCTGACGACACTTGGTGTGCCCAGGTCTTAAACAAATTTCCTTCGCTGTTCGAACCATGCATCGGGAAATTCCAAGGAACAAAAGTGCAGATCCACCTAACTCCGGGAGCGCGACCCATCCATCACAAGGCGAGAGCAGTACTGTACATAATGAGAGAAAGGGTAGAGATCGAGCTAGACCGGCTGCAAAGAGAGGGCATCATTTCACCGATCGAGTTCAGCGAGTGGGCCAGTCCTATTGTCCCAGTCCTCAAGGAAGACGGCACCGTCAGAATCTGTGGTGATTACAAAGTAACTATCAATCGTTTCTCCCTGCAGGACCAATACCCACTACCAAAAGCCAATGACCTCTTTGCAACGCTGGCGGGAGGAAAGACGTTCACGAAGCTGGATCTGACTTCAGCCTACATGACGCAGGAACTGGAGGAATCATCGAAGACCCTCACCTGCATCAACATGCACAAAGGTCTTTTTATATATAACAGGTGCCCATTTGGAATCCGATCAGTGGCGGCGATATTCCAGAGAAACATGGAAAGTTTACTGAAATCGGTCCTGCACACCATGGTCTTCCAGGACGACATCTTGGTCACAGCCGAGCATCTGCAAAACCTGCAGGAGGTTCTTAGTCGACTCAACCACGTGGAGCTCAAGTTAAAATGCTTGAAGTACGTTTTCCTGACACCTGAAGTGGAGTTTCTGGGAAGGAGGTTTGCGGCAGACGGCATCAGGCCCACCAACGCGAAGACTGAGGCAATCGAGAGCGCACCGAGGCTACAGAATGTAACGGAGCTGCGGTCGTTTCTAGGATTCTTGAACTACTTTGGTAACTTCTTACCTGGTCTCAGCACACTGCTAGAACCACTACATGTCTTACTGTGAAAAGGGAGCGAAAGGGTTTGGGGCAAAAGCCAAGTAAATGCCTTTGTAAAAGCAAGAACATTGTTATGCTCAAATAAATTGCTTGTGTTGTCTGATCCATGTAAACGTTTGGTACTAGAATGTGATGCGTCAGCATATGGCGTCGGGTGTGTATTGCAACAAGCCAATGATTTCGGGAAACTGCAACCGGTTGCTTATGCATCTAGGAGTCTGTCCAAGGCTGAGAGAGTCTACAGCATGATTGAAAAAGAAGCGCTAGCGTGTGTCTGTGGGGTAAAGAAAATGCATCAATACCTTTTTAGGCTAAAATTCAAATTGGAAACTGACCCTAAGCCACTTATATCCCTGTTTTCCTGAATAAAGGGATAAATACCAACGCATCGGCCTGCATCCAGAGATGGGCACTCATGTTGTCGGCATACAACTACGCCATCCGCCACAGGCCAGGCACAGAAAACTGCGCCGATGCTCTCAGTAGGCTGCTATTGCCCACCACGGGGGTGGAAATGGCGCAGCCCGCAGATCTAGCCATGGTTATGGAAGCATTTGAGAGTGAGCAATCACCCGTCACTGCCCGGCAGATCAAAACCTGGACAAGCCAGGACCCCTTATTTTCTCTAGTCAAAAGCTGTTTGCTTTACGGGAGCTGGTCCAGTGTCCCGGTGGAAATGCAGAAAGAGATAAAGCCGTTCCAGCGGCGCAAAGATGAAATGTCTATTCAGGCAGACTGCCTTCTGTGGGGCAATCGAGTAGTGGTGCCCAAGAAGGGCAGAGACACCTTCATCAATGACCTCCACAGTACCCACCCAGGCATCGTAATGATGAAAACGATAGCCAGATCCCATGTGTGGTGGCCCGGTATCGATGCAGACTTAAAGAGTCCTGTGTTCACAGATGTAAACATGCTCGCAGTTAAGCAATGTACCCAGGGAGGCGCCACTAAGTTTATGGTCGTGGCCCTCCAAACCGTGGTCTCGGGTACACGTCGACTATGCAGGCCCGTTCTTGGGTAAAATGTTCCTTGTGGTTGTAGACGCTGTGATATATTCACAGAGCACAAGCACAGGCAGCTTCCTACATGGCAGGCAGCTCTCTCGGAAGCCTCCGGAATCTGCCTGGTTCTGTTTATTATTAACTCTGCAGTTGCAGTACACAATACGTCCACATCCACAGTGTGGAGCTACAAACATTACAAGCTGACAGACATTACACTTCTCCCTCCTTAATGAAGAAGATATTATAAAAAAACATCATACATAACTTTCATTTTTATACATAATACAGGATATAGACTTTTTTTTCCATATTTACAAATTTAACTTTACCACTTGTTTTCTGTTTCGAAGAGGATACCTTCGCTCTCGAACAGAACCTTCCAAACATGGTGTCGATTTCACACTCATTCAAGGCTCATCCTGAGGAACGTTTTCCTTCACGGAATTTCCTTGATTTTCATTTGAACTCACTCTAACTTCAGGCTCTTTGTTTTCCTGACTCGGACTCAGACTTTCATTCTGATTCTCTCCTGGATTTGTTTCCAGTACATTGGATTTAGGATTTGTTACTGGTGTATCAAAACTATCTGATGAGTCAGAAATAATTGAATCATTCCCACCTTCAACTCCTTCCATGCCTGTAGGTAAACTATGATCAATATGAACAAACCTAACCTGTCCATTATCAAGCACTTTTACCAAATATGTGCGAGGACCACATATCTTCACCACTCTTCCTAGTAACCACTTTAACCATTTATGGTGATGGTTCTTCACTCTCACCTTCTGGTTTAATTTCACACTTCTCTCTTTTACTCTACCTCTATCATGATTCTCTTTCTGTCTTAATTGTGTCTCTTCTACGGACTGTGCCAAATTTGGTTTTAACAACGAGAATCTGGTTCGTGGCTGTCGTTTGAGAAACAACTCTACTGGTGTTCTACCAGTAGTTGTACGAGGAGTATTTTGATATGTAATCAAAAAATTAGCCAATTTCTGATCCAATGACAACTGTTGTTTTCTTGGATTTGGATCTAACATTTGTTTTATGAGGGCACGTTTTACAATTTGTACAGTGTGCTCTGCTGCACCATTCGAAGCAGGATGGTATGGTGGAACCTTGGTATGTTTCACACCATTTCTGCTCGTGAATTATGCAAATTCTTCTGAATGAAATTGTGGTCCATTATCCGAAACAATTTCTTCAGGGAGGCCAAATGAAGAAAATAATTTTCGCAAAATGTCCACTGTTTTACTTGTTATTTTCCACATTGGAAACACCTCAACCCACTTCGAATGGCTATCAATCACAATGAACAATTGTTGTCCTTCTAACTCAGCAAAATCAATATGTAGCCTTTGCCACACCCTGGGAGGCCATTTCCATGGCTGCAATGGTACTGGTTGTTGTTTGCTTGCTTACCGATTGACATGTCGTACACTGACTCACGATGTACTCTATATCTTTATCAAGACCTGGCCACCATAAATAACTGTGTGCAAAACTCTTGGTCAAGCACATTCCCAGGTGCTGGTCATGGAGGTCTCCTAATAATTTGGACCTGAATTTATTTGGTATAACCACTCTTGCACCCCACATGATACAATCTTTATCAACTGATAATTCATTCCTACGAATGAAGAATGGATGTGTATCTTTGTCTGTTACCTGGTTTGGCCATCCATTTGCAATATACTCATATACCTTTGACATCACTGGGTCACGTTTGGTTGCTCTACCAATCTCTTCAGCTGTGACTGGCAGTTCATCAATGTATGAAAAATAAAACACTTCTTCCCTATCGGGTGTAAATTGTGATGGGGAAGGCAACCTGGACATTGCATCAGCATTACTGTGATCAGCTGATCATCTGTATTCAATATCATATGTATATGCTGACAAAATCAAAGCCCATCTCTGCATTTGGGCTGCAGCTAATGTTGGAACTGGGGACTTTGGATGGAGGATTGCTGTTAGTGGCTTATGGTCCATAACGATGGTAAACTTACGACCATACAAGTATTTGTGAAACTTCTTGACCCCAAAAATTAATGCCAAAGCTTCCCTTTCAATTTGCACATAATTATTCTCACTGGCACTGAGAGTGCGTGAAGCAAAAGCAATTGGTCTCTCCTCCCCACTACGTGATACATGAGAGATCACTGCCCCAAATCCATGGAGAGGTATCACATGCTAGCTTAGTCTCCTTAGATATGTCATAGTGAACTAACATGGTGCTCTCTACCAATTTGCTTTTACACTCCTTGAATGCTGTATCGCATTCTTTTGACCACTTCCAATGGACCTGTTTTTTCAAAAGTTCATTCAGTGGATGTAATACTGTAGCCAAATTTGGTAGGAACTTCCCATAATAGTTCAAAAGACCCAAGAATGAACGAAGTTCAGTGACATTCCTGGCAGTGGGTGCATTTCTAGTTGCATCCAATTTTTCCATGGTTGGATGTAAACCATCTTTGTCTACTCTGTACCCTAAGTACTCCACTGAGTTTTTAAATAACTCACACTTATGAGTAGACACTCATACTCTGTGCTTCTCTAGCCGTTTGAGGACTTCATTCAATATGTTATTATGAATTTGCCTATTTGGTGCTGAAATTAGTATGTCATCCAAATAACATACTACCCCTTCAATACCTTGCAAAATCTGGTTCATCACCCCTTGGAATATGGCAGGGGCGGAAGACACTCCAAACGGTAGCCTAGTAAATTGATATAGGCCTAGATGAGTATTTATAGTCAAACATGACTTGGACTCCTCATCTAGTTCAAGCTGTAAGTAGGCATTCGTAAGATCCAGTTTTAAGAAGATCTGACCACCTGTCAGTGTTGTGAACAAATCTTCTATATTCGACAATGTATTGGGGACATTATCCTCTGGAACCTGGTTTACGGTTACTTTATAATCACCACACAATCTTATCTTACCATTGGACTTAGGTACAACAACAATGGTTGTAGCCCAATTACATCGACCTATCTTACAAATAATGTTCTCAGTCTCTAGTCTTTCGAGTTCTTACTCAACTTTCTCCTTGAGTGCATATGGTACGGCACTTGGCTTGTAGTAAACCGATCTAGCCTGCTTCTGTACCCTGACACTTGCCTTGAAGCCTTGGATTGGACTGCCCGATTCGCAGAACACCTTCGGATACTTCTTGATAACCTCATCTGTTGATGAAAATCTCACTTCCACACAGAAGATCTTACTCCAATCCAGCTTCAGTGAGCTCAACCAATTTCTTCCTAGTAAGGCAGACTTGTCTCCTTTCACTACTATTAGAGGCAAGTTCTGAAATTGGTCTTTATATTTCACCGGTACGGTGATACGACCTACCACAGGAATTTTCTCTCCCGAGTAGCCTCGCAGCTCTATCTTGGATTTCTCCAGTTGGAAATCACGCAATTTGTCGAGGTACAGCGACTCCGGTACTACACTCATGGATGCACCCGTGTCAATTTCCATTGGTATCTTGAATCCCGCAACATCTATGTGGATTTTGATGCTTTCCGAATCGCTGTCCGTTAACCTCATGCTCCTGATGACGTGTAACTCTAACATCTCCTCGTCCTGTAACAACGTCCTGTTGTTCTTCCATGCTATGTGGTCTCTTGGGATTTCTACTCATAGCTTTGAACGCTGGACTCATAGCTTTGAAAGCAGGTTTACCCTTCAGTCGGTATGCCTTCGCAAGATGCCCAGTCTTTCTGCAGAGGAAACACGCTCCCTTCACGTATGGACAACTTTGAGCAATGTGTTGTCCCATGCACCTATAGCACGACTTCAACGCTCTGTTAGAATTTCCAGTTTCTGAGATGTTGGGCTCCCACCGTCTTTTACTTTGAACCTGCAGGTGATTTACCTTGGTTAACTGACGAACGTAATTATTATTTAATTCTCGGGAATATTGTTCGGCCATGTCCATCGACCTCACTGTCTGACAAGCAATCTCAAAAGTCAAGTCATCTGTCGTCAATAACTTCCTTCTGATCGCATCATTTTTCACCCCACAAACAAAACGATCCCGTAATGCTCGGTTTTGAAAGTTTCCAAAATTACAGTGCATCGATAGCTTTTTTAATGCTACGATGTAATCACTGATACTTTCATCAGACTTTTGATTCCGAATCCCAAAACAATAGCTTTCAGCAATTTCTAACGGTTTGGGATTATAGTGCTGCTACAGCTTCGTTAAAATCTCTTTAAGCATTGTGTCCTTTGACTCGTCAGGCATAAGCAGATTTACAAGGGTTTCATACAATGCCGGACCCGCCTCCGATAAGAAGATCGCTTTCTTACGTTCCAACACAGCCCGGTTCTGGACTGCATTGTCTGGAACTTCGATTATGTTATTTGCAGTGAAAAATACATTTCTAGCCGATCCACATACACATTAAGACGTTCCCGGTCCTGTCTATATTCCCCCAAATGTCCGATTACACCTGCCATTTTAATCTCTAGCTGCTCACACCGTGTGCTGTATTTTACCTCGGATTTTGTAGCTTTATTCCAAAGACAGAAACTTTCAAAGTCTCTCTGTCGGCTGGCTGAATCCTTCACCAACAAAATTTAAGCTTTAAATCATCCGAAAAATCCCATCTCATCAGCAAATGTGATATATTCACAGAGCACAAGCACGCACAGCTTCCTACATGGCAGGCAGCTCTCTCGGAAGCCTCCGGAATCTGCCTGGTTCTCTTTATTATTAACTCTGCAGTTGCAGTACACAATACGTCAATATCCACAGTGTGGAGCTACAAACATTACAAGCTTACAGACATTACAGACGCGTACTCCAAGTGGATTGAATTGCAAACCATCAATCAAGGCTTGAAGAGGGTAACTGACGGCTCACTGCAGACTCGCCTATCCCGAGTCCTGCTTAGCTACCGCACGAGACCCCACTCGCTCACTGGGATCCCACCTGCTGAACTGCTCATGAAAAGAGCACTTAAGACAAGGCTCTCGTTAGTTCACCCTGATCGACATGAACAGGTAGAGAGCAGGCGGCTTCAACAAAGTGCATACCATGATAGCGCAAATGTGTCATGCGAGATTGAAATCAATGATATCCTGTATTTGTATTAAATTATGGACAAGGTCCCAAGTGGTTTCCTGCCACTGTCGTGGCCAAAGAGGGGAGCCGGGTGTTTCAGGTCAAACTTTCAAATTCACCGGAAACACTTGGACCAAATCAAACTCAGATTCACGGACTATCCTGAGCAACCCACCTTGGACCCTACCTTTTTTGATCCCCCAACATACACACCAGTGGCAACCGGCACCATGGTTGACCACGAAGCAGAACCCATCATCCACAGCAGCCCTGCAGGGCCCAACACACCAGGCAGCCCAGCAAGGCCAGCTGCACAACAGACCAGTGAGGGCCCAACAAATTATTCAACAACACCAGCTTTCACACCGAGACGATCAACCAGGGCAAGAAGGGCCCCAGATTGACTCACATTATAAATAGTTACACTATTGACTTTTGGGCAGAGTGTTGTTATATATGTATACTTGCATTTACTCTGTACAGCCACCAGAGGGCTCATCCCCTGGAGTCCCAAGGGATCCCATAATCCCTTGGGAGCACAGGTATATAAAGAGGCTTCACATGTTGGTGAGGCACTCTGGAGACCTGCAATAAAAGACCAAGGTCACACTTTACTTTGAGCTCACAGTGTTCAGTCTAACTCTTTCTCCATACACTACAGACAGCATCTTCCATTTTTTGGGAACCAATGACACACGGGACTGGGCCTCAGCATCCGGAGCCTGATGTGTCACCACAACTTTCTGGCCTGATTCAGCACCGTCACTGCCCCGTTGGACATTGGGGAAGACAGAGAGGATGACAGCTTATAAAATCTGCATGACATCACCAAGCTGGAGCATAGCTTGTGCCTGCGATGCTATTGCTGCTTCAACATCACCCATGGTATGCACCACACACTCTGGCATGCCACTGTCGCTGCTGGAGGCCATCTGCCTCTGTGAACGGCCAAGGATGCTGCTTGAGGCCTCAGATGTACAGACAATGCATGAGGCGGCCTCCGCCACACTCTCAGCAGGTGCGTCTGTGCTCTGGGGCACTCTACCCAATGCACCCATGAGCTCGCGGTGCATTTCTGTGTTCTTCTTGGACATTACCACCAAATCCAGTTCCACGCCTGCCTGTTTTTGAGCAGGACTATTGTGCCGACTCATCCTCTGGGGAGCTGGCCTCCGAGCTTCCCCTCCCACTCAGCGTTGCTGTAGGCCACTGGGGCCAGGAGCCTCAGAGCCCTCAAACCCCTCGAGGTTACCTTAGCCCCCCGATGTTGTCTCCCCAGACAGTGCGACTGGTGGGCTCTGACGCTCAGGCAGCAGACTATCATCCCCTCCCTCATCATCTCCACCGTATGGGAAGGCTGGCGCGCTTCTGACTGGTCATCTGTAAGCACAAAACAACAGATGTGTGGTTAGCAACAGGGGAGGGGATAGGGTGATAACAGGAAGGTGGCATTGGAGATGTATATGTAAAGGGGCTAGGCCACTTGATATCAGGGGTCAACGAAGTCACATCAGTCACAAATGTCATTCACATACCGTCACTACCCGAAGGGGGTTCGGCATCGCCCCCGGCCACTGAGCAAGCTGGGGTGCCCATGAGGGCTGAGACAAGTTGTTCCACCTTGGTGAGCTCCTGCAGTTCAAGCTGTCTACCTCCGGTGCGATATTGCTCCCTCCTATTATGCAAAAGCTTGGCCTGCAATAAAAGCAAGAAGAAGGGTTCAGTAAGGGTCCACCACCTCTTGTGCCACTTGTGCCTTCCAAAGTTCAATATCTGCCATTGTGTGGATGTGAAAATGTGTTCAGTTCAACCTGTGTGGCTGTTGACTGAGGCTTTTCAAAGATTCGGAGGAGGTGACAGGCAGGTAGCATAGTGGCTCAGGGTGATGTTTGGACAACGCCGATCAACAGTGAGAGTGGAGTGCAAGGAGGGTTGACAATGATTAGGGGACAAGAGGGTGCGTGCATCCTGAATGCAGAGGGAATGGCCTCCAGCTTTCTGTTGCATGCAACAACCCACACCATGGCCTGTAACACGCTGAGAAGGGCCAGCTGCATCAAAGACTTAACATTGTGTGAGACAGTGATTTTATAAGCATGGCAGGCCTACATAAATGTGAAGGGTACTCACCCTGACGAACCTCGTAAGATCGTTGAACTTCTTGCGGCATTGTGTTTCAGTTCTATCCACCGTGTCTGTCACTGAGACCTCCTGACAATCTCACTCCAAATTCTCGTAAAGATGCTGGGCACGGGCCTCTTTCCCCCAACCAGATGGAGTGCAGGCCACCTCCTCTCAATGGCCTGCACTAATGTCTCAGCAGCCATTGGAGAGAATCGCCGTGCACGTTGTCTGCCATCTTGTTGTGCCATCTCTCCTGCTGTGTTGCAAGTGAGCTGGGTCATCTGCTCATGCGCGAAGGAAACCACCGTGCCCTGAAGCATCGCCTACGCCCGGGAAAATTAAACGTGTCTGCGCATTCTCAAAGTTTGAAACTTTTTTACCGCCATGATTTTCAGCTGGGGCATAAAAACTTCCTTGTGTAACGCCTGATTTTGTGTCCACGATCATCAAACCTCTTTTTTTGCCTAATTATTCAGAACTGCCCTCCGCCATTAAAGCCCCAAAATCACAAAATCCGAAAATTGAACATATAAAGTCCCAGTAATTGTGGTGGGTAATAATACCCCTTTGAAACTGACCGCAACTTCAGGATTTAGCACACGCGCATCCTAATGTGGAAATCCTGAAGTTGCGGTCAGATATTCACTCCTCCAACACTGGCAATCAGTGTAATCCGGGAAATCAGTGAAACTGACAAAAACCTTGGCTTTTCCGCAGTAATAGCGCTGTTAAATACCCCATTAAAAGCGAAACCCTTTTGGATTAGGTGTAACTGAGGTTTTAACGGTATATTGATTGCTAAACAAATGTTATGGCCTGAAAAAACAATTTTAATTTCGCAAAGTGTCAAATTTATCCACTTTAATAAAAATTAAAATTTTTAAGAAACTTAAAAAAAAAATTTTTTTTTAAGTTTGTTCATCTTTATTTCAGTTTACCTTTACCTCATGTGAGAGCCACAATCTTTGTTTGTTCTCTATAACAGTGTTAAACAGTATGAATAAACGGAGCTTAATCACTTCCTGGTCCTGATCTGTGAGAATTCTGCATTGTGAGTGGCTGCTTCGACAGCTTGTTGACGTCACTGCAGCTCGTGTTAGGGAATCTCCATTAACTTTAACTGGTCTCAACCTAATGTCGGAAAACCCAAACTTCTTGCCACAGAGATCACAAGAGCTTTGTGGGAAGCTTACTTCGGGGCCAGCGGCGAACAGCTTTGCTTCCACCGCTGACCGCAAATTATAGGCCAATATATTAGAAGTACTTCCACTGATTTGCACAATGACAGTTTTGAAAGAGAGGATTACAAAAATGTGATTAACTATTTATGAAAAGTAACTGATATAGTTATGGATTATTTCCGTAAGACAAACAATATAGGATTAATTTTGATGTATGGTTATAAGTTCTAAATGGTTAAGAATGGGTTCAAATTTAACCAGAATGGCATTGTGCTAATAGCATTAAATTTTCTAGCATGAACCATTTCTATAATTATACATAGATCCATGTGCAAATTTGGGTGTGTGTTTAAAGAATGTGCCTGCCATGTTGAATAGTTTGTATGCAGTGCGTAAGATGTGAGGTGTGAGGAAGTGAGGATTGCAAGGGTGATGAGTGTGTGAATATGAGAATAAGGAAATAGAGTGAAATGTGGGACAGTAATTGTAGGAGAGTGAAGGGAAGCAGAGGAAGGGTGTATTTTGAATAGTGAGTCTGGAGGTGGTAGAGGTGTGAACAGGGAGTAAGAGAGCAGTATTCTTACCTTGATAATTCTGGTGAGGTCATTGAACTTCTTTCATCATTATAGCTATGTCCTAGGAGCTAAGCTCCTGGCATTGACATCCTCTGCAACTTCTTCCCACTGATGCTTGAGGTATTAACTGGAGAACTTACTGCCCCTGGGGGGAATAGGATCTCCGTCCTTCTGTCCACTACCTGAACCACTCTGCGCTTCTTCCAGCCATTTTGTTCAATCTCAGAAGATTCGCTGTTGTCTGCAGTCAGAGTGCACCTCCCCTTTAAGAGGAGCTGGCTGACTATAAATGACATCAGAGATGCCCGATTTCCCACCCCACAAACAGGCATGCAGCCAATAGCGCGAGCAGTGGTGACTTAAAAAAAAATTAATTTATGGGAATTGGGCATCGCTGACAAAGCCAGCATTTATTGCCCATCCTTAATTGTCCTTGAGAAGTTGGTGGTGAGCCGCCTTCTTGAATCCGTGTGGTACTCCCACAATGCTGTTAAGGAGGGAGTTCCAAGATTTTGACGCAGCAACGATGAAGGAACGGCGATATACTTCGAAGTGAGGATGTGTGTGACTTGGAGGGGAACTTGGAGGTGATGGTGCTCCCATACACCTGCTATAATTGTCCTTCTATGTGGTAGATGTCGTGGTTTGGGAGGTGCTGCCGAAGAAGCCTTGGCGAGTTACTGCCGTGCATCTTCTAGATGGTACAGACTGCAACCACGGTATGCCGGTGATGGAGGGAGTGAATGTTTAAGGTGGGGATGGGGTGACAATCAAGCGTGCTGTTTTGCCCTGGATGATGTCGAGCTTCTTGAGTGTTATTGGAACTGTGCTCATCCAGGCAAGTGGAGAGTATTCCATCACACTCTTGACTAGTGCTTTGTAGATGGTGGAAAGGCTTTGGGGAGTCAGGAGGTGAGACACTCGCCGCCGAATACCCAGCCTCTGACCTGCTCTTGTTGCCACAGTATTCATGTGGCTGGACCAGTTAAGTTTCTGGTTAACGGTGACCCCTAGGATGTTGATGTTGGGGGATTCGGCGATTGTAATGCCATTGAATGTCAAGGGGCAGTGGTTAGACTCTCGCTTGTTGGAAATAGTCATTGCCTGTCACTTGTGTGACGTGAATGTTACTTGCCACTTATCAGCCCAAGCCTGAATGTCGTCCAGGTCTTGCTGCATGAGGGCATTGACTGTTTCATTATCTGGGGAGTTGCAAATGGCACTGAACACTGTGCAATCATAAGCAAACAACCCCACTTCTGAACTTATGATGGAGGAAAGGTCATTGATGAAGCAGCTGAAGATGGTTGGGCCTAGGACACTGCTCTGAGGAACTTCTGCAGCGATGTCCTGGGGCTGGGATGATTGACCTCCAGCAACAACAACCCTCTTTGTCATCGATATGACTCCAGCAGTGGAGAGTTTTGCCCCTGATTCCCATTGACTTAAGTTTTACTTGGGCTCCTTGATGCCACACTCGGTCAAATGCTGCTTTGATGTCAAAAGCAGTCATTCTTTCACCTCTGGAATTCAGCTCTTTTGTCCATGTTTGAACCAAGGCTGTAATGAGATCTGGAGCCAAGTGGTTCTGGCGAAACCCAAACTGAGCATCGGTGAGCAGGTTATTGGTGAGTATGTGCCACTTGATAGCACTGTCGATGACACCTTCCATCACTTTGCTGATAATTGAGAGTAGACTGATGGAGCGGTAATTGGCCGGATTGGATTTGTCCTGCTTTTTGTGGACAGGTATACCTGGGCAGTTTTCCACATTGACAGATAGATATCAGTATTGTAGTTGTACTGGAACAGCTTAGCTAGAGGCGCGGCTAATTCTGGAGCACAAGCATGACAGCCGGAATGTTGTCGGGGCCCATAACTTTTGCTGTATCGAGTGCGCTCAGCCTTTTCTTGATAACATGTGGAGTGAATCAAATTAACTGAAGACTGACCTGTGATGGTGGGAACCTCAGGAGGAGGTCGATACAGATCATCCACTTGGCACTTATGGCTGAAGATGATTGCAAACACTTCAGCCTTGTCTTATGCACTCACATGCTGGGCTCCGCCATCATTGAGGATAGGGATATTCATGGAGCCTCCTCCTCCTGTTAGTTGTTTAATGGTCCATCACTATTTACAACTGGATGTGGCAGGACTGCAGAGCTTTGATCTGATCTGTTGATTGAGGGAACGCTTAGCTCTGTTTATAGCATGCTGCTTCCACTTTTTAGCATACATGTAGTCCTGTGTTGCAGGTTGGCATCGCATATTTAGGTACGCCTTATGCTGCACCTGGCATGCTGTTCTACAATCCTCATTGAACCATGGTTGGCCCCCTGGCTTGATGGTAAACGTAGAGTGAGGGACATGCGGGCCATGAGGTTACAGATTGTGGTGGAATACAATTCTGCTGCTGCTGCTGGCCCACAGCGCCTCATGGATGCCCAGTTTTGAGCTGCTAGATCTGTTCTGAATCTATCCCATTTAGCACGGTAGTAGTGTCACACAATACGATTGAGGGTGTCCTCAGTGTGAAGACAGAACTTTGTCTCCACAATGCTTATGTGGTGATCACTGCTACCGATGCTGTCATGGACAGATGCATTTGCGACAGGTAGGTGGCGAGGACGAGGTCAAGTAGGTGTTTTTCCTCATGTTGGTTCTCTCACCACCTGCCCCAGGTCCAGTCTGGCAGCTATGACCTTCAGGACTTGGCCAGCTCAGTCAGTGGTGGTGCTATCGATCCATTGTTGATGATGGCCATTGTAATCCCCCACGAAGAGTACGTTCTGTGCCCTTGCTACTCTCAGTGCTTCTTCCAAGTGGTGTTCAACATGGAGGAGTACTGCTTAACCACCTGATGAAGGGTGGTAGGTGGTAATCAGCAGGAGGTTTCCTTGTCCATGCTTGACCTGATGCCATGAGACTACATGCGATCGGGAGTCAATGTTGAGTACTACCAGGGCCTCTGCCTCCCAACTGTAAACCATTGTACCGCCACTCCTGGTGTCTGCATGTCTAAATAATTACAATGAGCTGCCAGATACATTATCACATGGTCCTTGGGACCACTTCAACAGGCACGTGCAGTGTGTGCCCCATCACTTGCACACCTGTCTTCAAGCGGGATTGAAATTCTGCTCCCACATATTTCAATTGAGAGAATAAAGTAGAGGAAAATGAGTTAAACCACGATTATGGACCTAGAAATTCAGGCAGGCCTATTTTTGGGCACTTTACTCGCATGTTGTTAATAGCTCAAATGAGGAGGTCTGAGGAGCACTGGATTTTGGGCCTCAGACCTCATCATAATGTAGATGGTGCTGCAGTCAGAGCCCGCACAAGTTAGTGCTCCATTTTCCAGATTAGTGATTGGGTTGGATCACAGGGGTCTGGAGTAGGAACAGGTGGGAATCGGGTAGGATGATCGCAGGCCTTGGGAGTACTGTTGGGGAGGGAGTGGGTAGGATGATCCCAGACCTTGGGTGTACTGGGAAGATCACAGACCTCGGGAGTACTATTGGGGGCGTCGGGATTTGCTGTCGGGGATCGGGTAGGATGATTGCAAATCTCGGAAATACTGTTGGAGGGTCGGGAGTGCTGTTGGGGGGGAGGCAGGGTGGGAGGCTAGGAGATCAGAGTCTGGATTGGGGCCGGAGAATGATCGGGGAGGGGGAGGGTGGCCTATAGGTCGTCGTCAGGAATGAGGCCGGTGATCTCAGGACTGGGATCAGTGGTGACTAAGGTAAGTACTTACATTTTTTTACTTATGGGGTGTTTAGTGTTGGTTTTACTAGCACTTGCGCTGGCTACTTCAGGGCACCAAAGTTGCAGCACAGACCAGAAGCAGGTCTTAGGCTCCTTATTTGCATATGCAAATAGCCTAATGCTTGCTTCAGACGTGGATAAAGGAAGCCTCTTGTTTGTCCTATACCAAGATGGTGTCCGGCACGATTCCGGCGGAAGTGTATGAGGGCGCATTGAATTCCATTTTAGTCCCCAAACAGCACCCATAGCACCCAAACAACGGGTACTACCATTCTCAATTTCACACCCAAGCACTTTTCAATTGTTAATGACATGGTCGTCTCAGGGCTGAAGATAATACATCATTTGTTGGACAACTCTCCAATTCTGTCTGCACTTGCCTGCACTGATTCAGTCACTGCTTGGTTTTCAGAAGAGATATTGATTTTAAGAATATGTGAGATGTCATCACTAAAATAATCAATTTTACAGCAGCCATCAGGTATTTGGTCATGACTGGGAATAAAGTTGTGTCGTACTTTCCTGATGGACGGGTGCTGTGATTAAAAAAAACCATCATGACCAAATGATTACATCTTGTAAATAAGTTTAATATCAATTTAAGGGCTGCAGTGGTACACAACAACTTTGCAATAAGAGCAAGTTGCCATTCACTAGTGAAAATGTAATCGATTACTACAACTTTTTATTTAGTGTGATCTTTGACAAGATTGACAGAAGGTGTACTGGTCATTTATTCTTGGGTCTGTGATCCTTTTATTGTAAGACCCAACATATATTGCTTTCTACTGGGTTACAGAAGATATAAATAGATTTGTAATGTAAGCAACAGGTTCATCAGATAGGACTTTGAGAACATGAGTTGCTGTGCTATCAGGCTATTAACGTTTCCAGATCAAAGTTTTGACGTTTTGAGGGAGATATTTAATTTACTTATATGTATTCATGATTCAGCCAGTTGGGGTGCTGCATTTCAATGTATTTTTGGAGATTGAACTTTGAATTTCAGATGCCTATTCAGCAAATACTGTGTTGAATATTTCCACAGCAGTGTTACACATAGATATAACTTAATTCCTTTCAAGGTGCAGTAGAACTGGGTTAGCCCAAATTTTAGATGCAGTTTGGCTTATTTTCTCTCAGTTTTTGAGAATTGAAAATAATTGGAACTGATCTAATAATCTGAGGACCGAATCTTTTCATATTGGGACAATATGAAGGTAATAGGTTTGGGCCAGCTTAAGGGCCATAATGGAGTGAGAAATTTAGTGGAGATCCATTCAGCTGGAGCTCTGCGGAGTATGTTCCACGGCATTTCCCCACTGAAAAAGATTGGGGACAGTAAGTTACTCATTTCACCTTCACCAGAAAGTTACAGAGTTAAAATGGCATTGTTCCTCCACAATTTCCTATATAAACATAAATAATTCAAATATCCACTCCAAACTCTTTTTCGGCAGCTGTATAGAATTAAAAGTAACTCTTGTTTTAATTCTGTGCAGCATTTTGTAAATAATGTATTATCATGAAGTACCTATTAATGGCAGATTTACAGCAGTCCTTTTATGTTTGAGGGACAAAGCAGTCCTGGATTTAATAGACCACAGATACAGAATAAATTCTTCATTATCTATTTGAAATTTCATAAAATTATTCCATAGTTTTTAGCTACATGGTTATACAATTCTGTATATCACATTCTGCAAAAACTTTTTAAACAAACAGCAAAAACATGGCACCAATAGAATATTCGTTGAGCATAGAAACATAGAAAATAGGTGCAGGAGTAGGCCATTCGGCCCTTCGAGCCTGCACGTCATTCAATAAGATCATGGTTGATCATTCCTTCAGTACCCCTTTCCTGCTTTCTCTCCTTGATCCCCTTAACCGTAAAGGCCATATCTAACTCCCTCTTGAATATATTCAGTGAACTGGCATCAACAACTCTCTGCGGCAGGGAATTCCACAGGCTAACAACTCTCTGAGTGAAGAAGTTTCTCCTCATCTCAGTCCTAAATGGTCTACCCCTTATCCTAAGACTATGTCCCCTGGTTCTGGACTCCCCCAACATCGGGAACATTCTTTCCGCATCTATCCTATCCAGACCCGTCAGAATCTTATATGTTTCTATGAGATCCCCTCTCACCTTCTAAACTCCAGTGAATAAAGGCCCAGCTGATCCAGTCTCTCCTCATATAACAGCCCAGCCATCCCTGGAATCAGTCTGGTGAACCTTCGCTGCACTCCCTCAATAGCAAGAACATCCTTCCTCAGACTAGGAGACCAAAACTGAACACAATATTCCAGGTGAGGCCTCACTAAGGCCCTGTACAACTACAGTAAGACCTCCCTGCTTCTATATTCAAATCCCCTAGCTATGAAGGCCAACATACCATTTGCCTTCTTTACTGCCTGCTGTACCTGCATGCCCACTTTCAGTGACTGATGAACCATGACACCCAGGTCTCGTTGCACCTCCCCTTTTCCTAGTCTGCCGCCATTCAGATAATATTCTGCCTTCGTGTTTTTGCCCCCAAAATGGATAACCTCACATTTATCCACATTATACTGCATCTGCCATGTATTTGCCTACTCACCTAACCTGTCCAAGTCACCCTGCAGCCTTTTAGCGTCTTCCTCACAGTTCACACCGCCACCCAGTTTAGTGTCATCCGCAACTTGGAGATATTACACTCTATTCCTTCATCTAAATCGTTAATGTACATTGTAAAGAGCTGGGATCCCAGCACTGAGCCCTGCGACACTCCACTAGTCACTGCCTGCCATTCTGAAAAGGACCCGTTTATCCCGACTCTCTGCTTCCTGTCTGCCAACCAGTTCCCTATCCACGTCAGTATATTACACCCAATACCATGTGCTTTGATTTTGCACATCAATCTCTTGTATGGGACCTTGTCAAAAGCCTTTTGAAAGTCCAAATACACCACATCCACTGGTTCTCCCTTGTCCACTCTGCTAGTTACATCCTCAAAAAATTCCAGAAGATTCGTCAATGATTTCCCTTTCATAAATCCATGCTGACTTGGTCTGATCCTGTCACTGCTTTCCAAATGCGCTGCTATTTCATCCTTAATGATTGATTCCAACATTTTCCCCACTACTGATGTCAGGCTAACCGGTCTATAATTACCCGTTTTCTTTCTCCCTCCTTTTTTAAAAAGTGGTGTTACATTAGCTACCCTCCAGTCCATAGGAACTGATCCAGAGACGATAGACTGTTGGAAAATGATCACCAATGCATCCACTATTTCTAGGGCCACTTCCTTGAGTACTCTGGGATGCAGACTATCAGGCCCCGGGGATTTATCGGCCTTAACACAATTTCCCACCTAATAAGGATATCCTTCAGTTCCTCCTTTTCACTCGACCCACTGTCTCCTAGTACCTACGGAAGGTTATTTATATCTTCCTTCGTGAAGACAGAACCGAAGTATTGGTTTAATTGGTCTGCTATTTCTTTGTTCCCCATTATAAATTCACCTGTTGTTGTTGCTTAGTTGATGAGATGTGGTTCATGAGCCCATCCATTCATACGGTCAACCTATTAATTCCCCAATCATCAGCTCGCTACTTGTAGCACTAGTACTGATTGATTTTAAATTACACTTGTTTTATTTTTACTATATTATTTGGGCACATGTTTAAACATCTTTAATTATTAATCAGTAAACATGTCGATCGTATTCATAGAATGCAATTTAATTATGAATTTCAATTTGCTTTGCTAAAATGTAACAAGATATAGGGACAGAAATCAATGTTGTGATATAGGCTATTTAGGGACAGATTTATTAAGGCCTCTATGAGTTTTGCAGTTTTGCAACGACATTATATGAACACACATCGAAAGGTTCAAAGAGACTTAGAAATGTATTAGCATTTCTTCTCAATTGTTTTGCTAACAGCTATGTTAAGTTAAATGACAGTTTCAATGTCTGCTTTGGGAGCCAAAGCCAAATTTCCTGGGCTAAATTGCTTCATAACAAATTATTAAAGGACACATTTCAATAATAAGAATTTTCCAGAGATAGGGTATTTGATTTGCAGTAGTGTCTCCAAAACCTCATTAGTGCTTAGCTATAACTGATTTTAAGGTGACTTAAGGTTGCATGCTCATTCATTTGAGAGAGAACGTGATAGGCTGATAGCTTGTTAAGCCTGTAAAAAGAGATATGATTTAATCTGATTAATAACTACTGGAATTCTAGGGCTCAATTTTCCCCGATGTCATTTTTTTGTGTATTTGAAGAGTTACGCCCATTTTTTGGGGGGCCCAACTCCCCCCGCCCCGTTCTAATTTTTGAAATTGGTGCCACGCAGCATGTCCTTTAGCTTTGGCGGGGGGGCGGGGGGAGTCTAAGGTCTGTGTCGAAAAAAGGAGCCCGCCCCCTTCTGCACTTGCATGAAAAAAAAAATGCCGTTTTTGATATGACTGCTATGGGCACGCATGCCCAGTACACCTCCCGGTCTGCATTCAGCTATTTTTAAAGAGCCAGTTGTGTGTGAGAACTTTCATTCTGAATGGAAAAAAATCAGAGCTGCAATATAATGGAAATGATTCTTCTTTACTTCAAACAGTCGTGTTAATAATGGAACAAATAATGTAAATGATTCAGCTATAACTTAAAATATATTTTATTCAAAATTGTACTCACTCTGGAGGAGGTGCTGGTGCTGCCCATTGAGGTGCCAGCCCCTTTCCTGAGTGATGCGAGTGTTGGGACATTTCAGGGTTTCACACTGTCCGAGGGTGCGGGACCCAGTGGGGTGCAGCGAGACTCAACCAGGGCCCCAAGATCCGAGGCTGCGGATCCAAGTGTGGTGCAGCGAGCCACACCCAGGGTGAGGAGGGGAAGGAGAGCTCAACAGCGCTCTCCTGAGACGTAGGATGTAACAGATGTGGTTCAGATGATGGCAATGAGTGGGGAGAATATTGACCTTACGCGATCACTCCAGGACACCATTGGTGGGGTGGCTGATGAGGTATTGGGACTGTCGGGAGAAATAACAACACTCTCACGAGAAATGGGAACACTGTCAGGCCACATTAGGGATGGAATGTCACAGGCAGCTGATACAATGTCGATGAACATTAGGGAGGTAATGTAGGAGTTAGCTGCTGCATAAGGGAACACGCCCAGACCCCGCGGCCATTGATGGAATCGACTGCCACTCCCGCTCCAATCCCCAGACCAACCTCTGAAGAGGCCCAAGCCGAGCCTTCCACATTACCGCCTGCACACGCCCTCAACAAGAAGTGTGCATTACCCGAGATGCTTGAAAGGACAAGCTTGGTACCAACCCGAGAAACACTGCATCACCACCAAGTTGGAGTCACCAAGACCAAACGCAGCGGGCGGTCTTAGAATAAGGTGGAAGAGAGATGGGTGCAGCCTTTGTTTGCTGCTGTTGTTGATGTTGTTATTATTATTGTTGTTACTGTTATAACTATTCTCAAAATAAAAGTTTTTTGCAAGTGATGTAAATTTACAAGTTTAAAAGTTTGTAAGTGATCTTAAAGTTTGTAAGTGATCTTAACTGAATAGTTTAAAGTTTGATACAAGAATATTTTTACTAAATTTAAATTAAGTACAAACAAGTGTTAAAATTTTGAATAAAATATATTTTAAGTTATAGCTGAATCATTTACATTATTTGTTCCATTATTAACACGACTGTTTGAAGTAAAGAAGAATCATTTCCATTATTTGTTCCATTGACACAACACAATATTACGGAACAGGTACAAACAATAAACATGGTCCTTTGGAATAGTTGCCACTGAGCTTTCAGGTAGCAAAGCGTTCACGGGTGAGCAGTTGTTGCAAGGCTCGAGCAATCGTTAAAGGGGCACGATGGCCCGTCCTCCTCCGCCGTCATGCTCTGGGTTCAGGTATTTGCATGGCTTCCTCATCCTCATCCTCCTCCTCGTCATCTGCATCTTCCTCTTCATCATCAGCCACTCTAACCTCAGGTGGGTCTTCTACTACCAGCTGCTGCTGCCTCATGATGGCTAAGTTATGCAGCATGCAGCACACAACATTGAACTGGCCGACAGTCTCAGCGATATATTGCAAGTAGCCTCCAGAATGGTCCAGGCATCGGAAACACTGCTTCAAGATGCCAATGGTCCTCTCTATTATGCTGCGCATCGCAATGTGCGACATGTTATATTCCCGGTCAGCTTCCATCCAGGTTATGCATAGGGGCGTCATGAGCCAGGTGGCGAGGCCATACCCTTTGTCTCCCAGCACCCAGCTCTGTCCTTCTGGCTGCTGCCGAAACATGGCAGATATAACGCTCTCACGGAGGATGAAAGCATCATAGGTGCTCCCAGGGTATCTCGCATTAACTGCCATGACGCGATGTGTGTCGTCACAGACGAGCTGCACGTTCATCGAGTGGAAGCCTTTTCTGTTCCTGTACATCTCGGAATCCTCCAAAGGTGCTCGCAAGGCGATGTGGTTACAATCAATGCAACCCTGTACCTTTGGGAAGCCAGCAATCCTGGAGAAGTCCACAGCCCTGTCACGCATTGCCTGGGCAGCCATGGGGACCTTTATGTAGTCATTCCTCCGGGCATATAGTGCAGCAGACACCTGCTGAATGCAGATGTGTTGCACATTGAGAAATGGCACACACATCCCTAGTTGTGGCCTGGAATGATCCAGATGCATAAATTAAAGTGCAGCTGTAACCTTCACTTCAACTGACAAAGCACTCCTCATGAAGCTTCCTAGGGTGCAGGCCTGCTTTTATTAACGTACAGATTTCGGTTACAACTTCTTTGTGGGAACGCAGCCTTCTCACACAGTCTGCCTCAGTCAGGTGCATGTATGAATGCCTGTCTCGTTATACCCGATATGGATAAGGCCCCCTGCCCATTCTACGTGCTCTGAGGTTCCTCAGATGATGTTGTATAATCAGTCTTCCCCTCCGCAGCACGAGGGATGGCATTGGAAATATTGCCCTCATAATTAAATTGTAGCTTTGTAACAACCTCAAAACAGCAAGACAAAGCACTCACACCTCTTCTTTCCTCTCTCTCCAAGGTGGACGCCCTAGTATGGACGACACCCTGGTCTGCGCATGCGCAATCGGCTTGCTTACAACAGGGATCTAGGCATTCAATGAAGACATTTGGGTCAATAAAGTCGAATGCAATTTTTGAATTTTTGATTGTTTCAAAGTACCACCCCACCAGCAAACCTCTCCTCATCGGGCTCAAGGGTCAGCGCATCAGCCGGCAGAATCGCTCCCTTGCCCGGACACAGGGGCTTGGGGCTCGGCTTCCACCCCCACCCCCCCACCCTCCAGAACTTCTTTACCGCTCGGAAGGGTTGAGCCGGTCAATGTGACACCGGCTCGTTTTTGGACTTCTGCACGACCCGTACACCCCGCAGCGCGCTCTGCTGGGACCGCCTGAAAAAAGGGGCAGTCCGACCTATACCGGCTGCAGTGAGGTAAGTAATGTCCATTGCGGGTAAGTGTGTTTGTTTTTTCTTTTTTTTTGCGATTTATGTTATGGTGGCATGCACTATGGATTTGGAATGTTTTTGGTGGGTTTTCTTATCGTTTTCTTTTATCCCCAGGCCTCACTTAGAGCGATCCCAGGCTGGCTCTTTAGCTCGGGACTTTCCCATGCTTAGCCAGCCTAGTGCCCGAAGAGAGATGTACAACGCCTCCTTTAGCGCTCCGCCCCACACTCGGGGCCCAGCTGCCCAATTTTGATGACTGAGGCGCACGCTGTTCCCAGGCGCAAACTTTACCACCCCACCGCCATTATCGCCCCGAAGTCATCAAAGTCAGAAATCCAGCCTACAATTCAGTTAATGCTTATAAAGAGCTCCTCTGCGTTTTTCAATGATCAGGAAATATTGCTGATTTTCTTCCTAGCATCACCTGACCTCTTTCTCACACCCACTGGACATTGCTCAGGGGAAATTTGCATTTCATCTAAATCTAGTTTGGGTTATATGTTTCACACCATTTTAGCTCTTTTCTTGTTATATAGATTCTGCTATGTTTTGGAGGATTTTATTCTCGATATTTTCGGGGGTTCGGTGTCTCAGACTACTTCCGTAGACGAACCTTATCCCTTTGATATCGAGAGCGCTATCAGTTTTCCAGATATCAAAGTAAATTTATGATATTACCAGGAATCAAACAGAGAATGCTCAACGTTTTATTTTGGTTTACCGGCCTTGAAATGCCACAGGCTCAGAACCAGCAATTGCGTAGGGACCATGCCCGCTGGTGCCCTCCAACACAGACCTCACTGAAGTTTGATGGGTCAATGGAAGGCACTTCAATTGCCTGGGCATGTGGGCACCAGTGCTGACTTGGCATCCATCTTTGGTGCCTGCCTTCTCCATCCTGGAGTAAACCAAGATGGTTGCCCATCTATGGATAGGGGACATTCCCAAGTCTACTCCAAACTATGCCATCACTCCAATCAGCGCCAAGCAAAAGGGCCAATCAGGAGTGAGAAAAATGCCACCCAATTCTTGCCAGGCCCGGACCCATCAGTGAGGTCACATGCATCTTTGTGGAGGCCATTCTACCTAATCATTCTCATAGCAGCTGCCATTGTAACGCTGGGTCCCAATTTGGACTCAGTAGTTTAGGAAGTCCCTTGTCCCTGGCCCCATCTTTCGCCAGTTATTTACCTGGTAACATACAGAAGGAATTGCCATCCCTTACAAGTCAAGTCAGAAACTGGCACAAACGGCACACACCTGATAGCTGAGCCTCCACAATTCTATATTTCTGGTCGGAGACCTTTGGGACCCTGTGGAATTTCAGGACCATGGAGTATAATCAACGTGCCTTCACATGATGTTCCTCAACTTTGGAAGGCAACTAAATAACACTTCACTAGATTGTGAATTAGGCTTTAACTGCCAAATAAATTGATTAAATTGTAAAATAAGAAGTGAACAGTAGTGGTGACACACTGAATTTGACAGCATTAATTAAGATTAACTAACCCTCAAGTAGGTAGAAAATACCAAATAGTCGCAACTACTATAAACTATAAAGTACACGACATTCTTAAATGGCACTTTTATCTTTCTCACTGACCTGATTATCTCTGAAGGCTTCAGAAGAATTCTCTACTTTGAATCAAGCAGGCTGAATTTCTATTTTAAAAATAACCAAACAAATTTAAATTACTGCGTTAAACTCAGAAAGAGCTGCCAGTCAAATACATATTTGAGCCAGTCCCATAAGGTGTTTGTAATTGAACTGAATGGCTTGCCTCTACCACTTGGGACAGTTGGGGAATAGTGGAAAGTAAAATTGGGTGGTGTGTAAAATGGCCAGCTGATCTTAGCCCATCAATTTCCCTCTGGGCGGGTTCAGATACAATCATTCCCTGAATTCAGAGAAACAACTAATTTGCAACAATTGTATCCAAATAAGTTAGCATTTTTTTCTGTAAAGCTGCCTTTAACTCTTTGTGTGCCAGTGATATAAAGAACATAAGAAGTTAATACTATGATATATCTTAGAATAAATGCTTCATTTGTGTCACTGGTTCATCAACAACAATTGTGGCATTCTTCTCCAGCTCAGCATGTTACCATTAGTTCTGAGCTTCACTAATTTCATGCTTATGGTTCCAGTAATGATCTAATCATTGATTTCCTATCCTTTTTTTGACACATGACCTGACATTGTCAGTAACTGTTTGAGGCTCACATCATTACAAATGTAGCAATGGTAGTTTGTCCGGTGCAAAGAAGTTGGCGCATAAATTCAAAGTTGGGATGAAGTCACACCCCGCTTTTTGTAGTGAAACTGCTGCCTTAGGGAAAGTCTAGGAAAATATGAGAGATTGTCTCATCGGTGGTGTAGTACGATCATAGCAATCATGTCAATTAAATCACCAGTTCGAGCTCTCTACCTATAATCATTGAAGAAGATGCTGAATATACAGTCTCCATGTGAAAGTGAAGTCACTTCCATGATTGCACAGTGACCCTGTGGCTCAGTGGGTAGCACCCTCGCCTCTGGGTTCAAAGATTGTGAGTTCAAATCCCACTCCAGGAACTTGAGCACATAAATCTATGCTGACACTCTAGTGCAGTACTGAGGGAATGCTGCACTATTAGAGGTGCTGCCTTTTGGTTGAGATGTTAAACTGAGGCCCTATCTGCCCTCTCAAGTGGACGTAAAAGATCCCATGGCACTATTTCGAAGAAGAGCAGGAGGGTTATCCCTGGTGTCCTGGCCAATATTTATCCCTCAATCAACATAACAAAGAAACAGATTATTTGGTCATTAACACATTGCTGTTTGTGGGAGTTGCTGTGCGCAAGTTGGCTGCTGCATTTCCCACATTACAACAGTGACTGCACTCCAAAAGTACTTCATTGGCTGTAAAACCTATTTTCTATGTTTCTATTATTTATGGTTATGTATTACAGATATTAATCGCTGCCCCCTTTCACAAACATGGAAAATGGACAATTGCAGCTGAAAGAAAGTTCGTGCGAAAGAGCAGGTGAATGGTTGCCAGCCATTTGCTACCCTCCCATCCCTAACCCCCCACCTTAAATAAATGTAACACGGTAGTAGCATAGTGGTTATGTTACTGGACCAGTAATCTAGAGGTCTGGACCAATAAGATGGAGAGGTGCATTCAAATCCCACCATGGCAGCTAGGGGGATTTAAATTCAGTTAATAAAATAAATCTGGAATTAAAAAGCTAGTATCAGTAATGGTGACCATGGGCTCAATTTTCCCCAGGAGTTGCTCTGTTTTTTTTGGAGTAGGCTGCTTTTTATGGCCTTACTTAAAAATCCCCAGTTTCCCAAATCAATTTGTACCAGCGTAATTCACTTAGTTATGTTTTTTTTAGGTTAGTTGTTTTTTTTCTCAAAAGGGGGTGTTACCAGCCACCTACGCTATTTAGGCAACTTTGGCCAGCTAATAGTTACTCCATTTCTACTTCGGCCAACATATGTGGCCACTTGAGAAAACCCAAGTTAAAGAAATCGGCGCAGGTAAGGAAATTGGCGCAGGTAAGTGCAGCAGATGCCCGGACAGCAGCAGCAGGAAAGGTAATAGAGAGGGGGAGAGAGAGATGGGGGGGAGGAAGAGAGAGGTTGAGCGAGGGAGAGTGAGTGGGGGGAGGGAGAGGAGGTGGGGGGAAACCTTTGACCGGGAGGGAGGAGCCCACCCGTGAACGAATACATTTTTAAAAATTCTCAAAATGGCTGTAAGTCATGTAGCAATGCCAGAAATTATTGGGGCGAAATTGAAGTCTCACCCCTTGAGCTAAATTGCTCTTGCTCCTCATGCTCCTCTTGCTCTTGGGGGCGATACTGGGGCGCTAAGCAACGCGAATTTTCGAGCCATACGCGGAGGGGTGCATAACGCTGGTGGGAAGTCAGAGCCCTCCCCTTCCATTAAAGGGGAGGGCCAAGCTGTCGATTCTACAGGAGGGAGAAGGGGCCATCGCTATACCATCAGGGAGTGGGGTGCTGTGGCAGCAGCCTGGCACACAAGCAGAGTGCCAGGGTGCAAGATCGTGGCACAGACCCCGTGATTAGCACTGAAGAAAATGAATATCTGCCATTTTTTACATTTTCACCGCCGCATCTCCCCTTTAATTTTCACCCTGTCAGCGGCCTACAGCCCGGTTCCTCCTGTGAGGGGCCTACAGCCCGGTTCACCCTGTGAGGGGCCTACAGCCCGGTTCCTCCTGTGAGGGGCCTACAGCTCGGTTCACCCTGTGAGGGGCCTACAGCCCAGTTCACCCTGTGAGGGGCCTACAGCTCGGTTCACCCTGTGAGGGGCCTACAGCTCGGTTCACCCTGTGAGGGACCTACAGCCCGGTTCACCCTGTGAGGGGCCTACAGCTCGGTTCACCCTGTGAGGGGCCTACAGCTCGGTTCACCCTGTGAGGGACCTACAGCCCGGTTCCTCTTGTGAGGGGCCTACAGCTCGGTTCACCCTGTGAGGGGCCTACAGCTCGGTTCCTCCAGTGAGGGGCCTACAGCCCGGTTCACCCTGTGAGGGGCCTACAGCCCGGTTCACCCTGTGAGGGGCCTACAGCCCGGTTCCTCCAGTGAGGGGCCTACAGCTCGGTTCACCCTGTGAGGGGCCTACAGCTCGGTTCCTCCAGTGAGGGGCCTACAGCTCGGTTCACCCTGTGAGGGGCCTACAGTTCGGTTCACCCTGTGAGGGGCCTACAGCTCGGTTCACCCTGTGAGCGGCCTACAGCCCGGTTCACCCTGTGAGGGGCCTACAGCCCGGTTCACCCTGTGAGCGGCCTACAGCCCGGTTCACCCTGTGAGGGGCCTACAGCCCGGTTCGGTACATGCCACGCATTGCCCGCGGCAGCCTCACGGGACGCGATCGGATTTTTGCTCCGTGGTGAAACCAGGTCACTGCACACGGTGATAACATTGTCATCGTTGGAGCAGCGGCCCAGGGCGCTCACGCAGAATTTTGTGGCAGTCGACGGCAGTGCCAGGGGCGCTAACCGGAGACACAAACAACCTGAATTTCCCCCCTATATTCTTTGTTTGGAAAAGTCCACATTTTGCACTGTTACTAGGATTATCACCCATAAATGAAATATGAAAATAAATAGCAACAAGCCTGGCCTTATTCCACTTTTTATTTCTTTGAAGGGCAATGGTTGAGACATGTCAGATGGATTGCTGAGAGGATTGCAGTGTAATTACTTGGGATGTGCTAATTTATAGATCTTTACAAGTTACACGCCTAGAACCCCATGGCAAGAAAATAATATGACTTTGATTATGTCATTTGTAACTATGTGGATTTAACTGTGGTGAGTTTTCATAGATGTATTGTGTAATTAATATTATGAGAAAGCTGAATCACTGATAATTGTCAGCGAAACTCTGTAAGGTGGCCATTTCATCCTATCTTTACAAAAATAATCTATGAAGATAGTGCAGAACAAAAGGAATTTGTTGCTAAATAAATTTGATTTAGATTGCAGTAGTGATCTTGTCTTATTTTGATAAGAAGCATTTCTACATTTATCTAACACCATTGATTTAAAATAATTATTTGTAAGGCAGTTTTTGCACTGTACCAGATTCAGTGCAGTCATCATTTTACTGGTTGACATTATTAGACTTACAGAATAAATACTAAAAAAAAATGAGAACATAAACCCAAAGGAATCAAATAAAGCTGAGATACTTAAATGTGAAAATGAAACAAAGAAACAATATAATTCTATTTTTTTTTAATTTTCTGTAAATATTTAGATAGGAATACTATATTTATTAAACAAATGCGGAGGATTTTTAGATCTGAGTTTTGATGGTATTCTGAAATATAAAAAAAACGTATTCAGTTTTGCACTGGGTACTCTTTATTAAAATTAGAATAAATATTACGTACAGATTACAAGTCAAATGTGGACATAAATTAAACAGATTACATAATTATAGATATACATTTTGTAATTTGTATACAATGAGTGTCCCTAGAAATCTGTATTTCAAAACACGACACCTTAAGAATTTTTTATTCCCGGGGATGATTAGTCGAGGGCGGACTGGGAGTCTGGGAGTCAAAGGAGCGCTGGGAGTTAAAATCTCTCATGCCTCCTGCTCTGGGGATGCGAATGGTTCGAAGCCCCCTACGGCACACATGCCCCTGATTCCTGTTCCGAGTTAAAGTCGGCGCTTTGAGCAGCATAGTTGTTGGTAATAGCTCAGAATTTCCTGGGGACTTACATCCACATTGTAGGAACCCTTGAACGGGGAAAAAGAAAGAGGAAATTATGCAGTAAGTGACTTATGCCATTAATTATGTCAGTCCATATTTTGCTGGAACTTTTCAGCAACTCTACCATTACCCTTGCCGAAAACAGAAAGTCATTATCATAACTCCGCCCCCATTAAAATCAATGGCTATTTTCCTGCATTTAATCCAATTTTCACACTGCTGCCACTTGGACACAAAAATAATGGCACTGGTGACCTGACTCCAGTGTGATTCATTGCTCCAAGATTGGGTTTACATTCCCAGTTGTTAAAAATGCATTATTGTTGCAAAGATAAGGTTAGATGAAGAAAGATGGGAGGAGGTGCGTGGAGCACAAACACTGGCATGGACCAGTTGGGCTAAATGGCCTGTTTCTGTGCTGTCTATTCTATGTAACTGGGATCTTTCAGGATCTGCTTCCTGCACCTGGGATTTTTAGTTTTAATATCGCCACATTATATCTCTGGAGCCTAATCAATTTACGGGATTGTTTTCAGAATTTAACTGACTCCTTCTCCGTTTTCCCACTCTGCTCAAACTCACAAGAGCCACTAACACAGCCAAGATATCTTTCCTGATGACGCTAATTTGCTTATTAATTTCTGTTGCTTCAATCAGTTGTGAGTAAATTGATGTACATATATCTCAAAAAACATTTCAAACCCATTAACTCAGAGAGAAGTCAGCATGTCATTATGTAATTCTTTGCTGACCACAAAGATTTGTGATCTTCATTCCCGGATCTTTTCAATAATTTTATGCCCTCATAATCCATAAAAGTAAAAGTTAATATTTATGTTATTCCTGAAGTACTAATAATTTATAATGTAGTGGCTTGGAGTGACCTGAATTCACAGCTCACACATGGGCACATTACAGCTTCAAATAATAGGAGATTTAGGTTTAAGAAGTTGCACACCCATTTACTGAAACTCCCATATCTCCGGATGGTGAATGGGCCTTGACTTCAGCTCTTGGATTGGTGCTGAGTGCCCCACTTGCTTCTATGCTTGCTGCAACGTATTCTAATGAGAAAATCAGCAAAATCAGCAAAATTTGGAGCGTTAATGACGCCGAGATCAGTGCGCTAGATGACGAGATACCCCGGTGTAGGTCACCAATCTCGCTATCACGGGCCAATGTTATGGTCAGCAGCTATGGCCTTGTTACTGCACGCAACCTAGTCATTGAGCAAGTTTCTCAAGTTGTTACAAATTCTTTTTCATTTTGAAGGCTTGAATATTTCTAATAAATATTTTACCAAAAAAGTTATAAATAATTTAAACTGAGGGCAAGGTGTGCTTTTGAAAAATGGCATGTTGCCTTGCAATTCAATTTTTGTTTCTGGCGTGGCAAAATATAAGCATGTCAAAATTGAGCAGTGCTTTGGACAGCAAATGAAACGAGTTTGTAATTGCACAACCTGGCTGGGCATTTTCAGCTCATGAAGAACAAAGCACTCAATCTGTGCTTTATTTTCAAGTCCTGACACAAAAGGTTCTAAAGATGGATTGGAGGATGGATGTGCTGTACAGATGAGTGATATTTTTAAATCAGATCTTTCAAAGGATAGATCACATTGAAAGTAAAGGGCTAAAATATTTCACAACATTGATAGGATCTGAAAATCACCTGTATGGAAAGTGCACGTTGTTTATTTCTGTTCAGGCTACTTGGCAAAGTTTTCGCTTTCTTGAAATCACAATAGTGCCTTCTTGTAGCAATAAGTAAATAGTTTCAGGGGGATGTCAGACATGGTTCAGTTCTCTTTGTATCTTTGGATCATTACAAGAGTTTCAGTTTCCTTTTGTTTACAATAAAGATGTTTCAGGTAAAAATCACTTATTTGCCATTGTAAGAACTGCACTTTTCAGAGTGTGAGAACTGTGCTGAAACCTATTATCAAGTTTCTGTTGCCACCTACACCGAGCATCAGTATCTGTACACAGTTTAATTGAAACTCTTTGTGATTGGACAAAGTTCAGCAGTGGGAGAAGTTAACAAGCAGCTTGAAAGCACATTTACATCTGCACACATGTCCTTGCTTGCTTTTTAAGGGTGGAAGCATTTTCTTCATGGAAGGCCAAGTCTTTGATTTTAACTTGCCAGTGGTTGCTTTGTCATGAATACTGACAGTTTCTGTGGTGATAAAATATTGTTTTACGGATGTTAACCTTATGGTGAGTGAGCTAAATCAGATATTGTCCCTGTAACTCATAATTATAATCCTTGTAGTGTGTTGACTTTGATGCACAAAATGGTGTGATTTTTAATACATATCCTTTCTGCATGGAGTCGTATTCTCCCATTAAACACCAGTGTTATAATAACTAGTTTAGGCATGAGTCTGAAACTTGTAATCCTATAATAGAAAAGAGGTGTGTGATTTTGGGGTTTACTCAGTCACGAAAGGAAGTACCAGTCCATTCATGACTTTAAAAAGTAGGTTTAAGATTAATTAGATTATTAAAAAATTCTCTAATACTTGGCTCATTGACAAGCAAAGCATTATATGTGCAAAATCCTAGTGCAATTATCACAGCCCTTTACTAGTACAGACCTATTTAAAGCTTTAACGGAATGTTCACTGGATGACAAACCACTTTTGAGTAATTTATCTTATTTTATCAATGTGACATGAACATCGTGTATATTTTTCAACAACGTAAATAAATAAAATGCAACATTCAAGTGATTGCTTCACAAACAGTTTACTATACGATTTTAATGAAAGTTTTGGCATGAATAAATTTGTCTTGGTGAAAGGGTTGAATATCTCATGTTAATTTTTATTGATGTGCTCAAGGAAAGGGAACAGTAATGTGGTTCTGTGGCATTTCTGTGCCTGTGATTAACATTCTGAAAAAACATTCACATCCACCCATGCACCTGCCTTCAGTAAGAGTTGTTTTTCACAAAACTCTAATTGAATTAATGTCTATTATTTGGAGATGGTTAGAGGAGGTTACAATATCGACATTGGTAAGGAGAAGGTTTGGCACAACCGTCATTTATGTCCATCTTTTAATCAAATCACTTGAGTTATGCCTTTTATCTCAAGTTATCAAAACTGTTCGAAAGTGGATCACATGAAGGTCACTGGTATTTAATCAACAGATCCTCCTGATCCACCTCTGTTATCCATGCAGTTCTTACCTATGATAAGAAGATCTTTGTTGTATCATGTCCCGTGTTTATTAACTTTGGCCTAGAAATTCGAATCCTTAGCACCGGCCGTTAAGACTGGTTGTGAAGAAAAGATGGCAGCAGCATTGCTCACCCCCCACTTCAGGCACAAATGCGGCAGGTTGGCGGTGCTGCCATTGCCTGCACTTACCACAAGTAATTTAATTACCAGCAGCATGACATCAATTGGCATGAAATGATGCATGCTCATCGATTTTGTACATTGCCATTTCTCTTACCATCCTCTCCAAATCACGCCTGTGCATGCAGCCATTGAGAGCGCGTAGTACCGGGGGAACGCGACATAGAAACATAGAAACATAGAAAATAGACACAAGAGTAGGCCATTCGGCTCTTCCAGCCTGCACCACCATTCAATATGATCATGGCTGATCATGAAACTTTAGTACCCCATTCCTGCTTTTCCTCCTTGATCCCTTGAGCTGTAAGGGCCACATTTTAACTCCCTTTTGAATAATGAACTGGCCTCAACAACTTTATGTGGTAGAGAATTCCACAGGTTCACAATTCACTGAGTGAAGAAGTTTCTCCTCATCTCGGTCCTAAATGGCTTACCCCTTACCCTTAGACTGTGACCCCTAGTTCTGGACTTCCCCAACATCGGGAACATTCTTCCTGCATCTAACCTGTCCAATCCCGTCAGAATTTTATATGTTTCTATGAGCTCCCCTCTCATTCTTCAAAATTCCAGTGAATATAAGACTAGTCGATCCAGTCTTTCTTCATATGTCAGTCCTACCATTCCGGGATTCAGTCTGGTGAACCTTCACTGCACTCCCTCAATAGCAAGAATGTCCTTCCTCAGATTAGGAGACCAAAACTGTACACAATATTCAAGGTGTAGCCTCACCAAGACCCTGTACAACTGCAGTAAGAGCTCCCTGCTCCTATACGCGAATCCTATCGCGATGACGGCCAACATGCCATTTGCCTTTTTCACCGCCTGCTGTACCTGCATTCCAACTTTCAATGACTGATGTACCATGACACCCAGGTCTCGTTGCACCTCTCCTTTTCCTAATCTGTCACCATTCAGATAATATTCTGCCTGCCAAAGTGGATAACCTCACATTTATCTACATTATACTGCATCTGCCATGCATTTGCCCACTCACCTAACGTGTCCAAGTCACCCTGCAGCCTCTGAGCATCCTCCTCACAGCTCACACTGCCACCCAGCTTAGTGTCATCTGCAAACTTGGAGATATTACATTCAATTCCTTCATCTAAATCATTAATGTATATTGTAAATAGCTGGGGTCCCAGCGCTGAACCTTGTAGTAGCCCACTAGTCACTGCCTGCCATTCTGAAAAGGATCTGTTTATTCCTACTCTTTGCTTCCTGTCTGCCAACCAATTCTCTATCCACATCAATACATTACCCCCAATACCCTGTCCTTTAATTTTGCACACTAATCTCTTGTGTGAGACCTTGTCAAAAGCCCTTTGAAAATCCAAATACACCACACCCACTGGTTCTCCCTTGTCCACTCTACTAGTTACATCCTCAAAAAATTCTAGAAGATTTGTCAAGCATGATTTCCCTTTCATAAATCCATGCTCCATGTTGACTTTGGACCGATCCTGTCACTGCTTTCCAAATGCACTGCTATTACATCTTTAACAATTGATTCCAACATTTTCCCCACTACCGATGTCAGGCTAACCGGTCTATAATTCCCTGTTTTCTCTCTCCCTCCTTTTTTAAAAGGTGGTGTGACATTAGCTACCCTCCAATCCATTTGAACTGATGCAGAGTCTATAGAATGTTGGAAAATGATCACCAATGCATCCACTATTTCTAGGGCCACTTCCTTAAGTACTCTGAGATGCAGACTATCAGGACCTGGGGATTTATCGGTCTTCAGTCCAATCAATTTCCCTAACAAAATTCCTTCAGTTCCTCTTTCTCGCTAGACCCTCGGTTCCCTAGTATTTCCGGAAGGTTATTTGTGTCTTTTTTCGTGCAGACAGAACCAAAGTATTTGTTCAATTGGTCTGCCATTTCTTTGCTCCCCATTATAAATCCACCTGATTCTAACTGCAAGGGACCTACATTTGTCTTCACTAATCTTTTTCTCTTCACATATCTATAGAAGCTTTTGCAGTCAGTTTTTATGTTCCCTGCAAGCTTACTCTCATACTCTATTTTCCCCCTCCTAATTAAACCCTTTGACCTGCTCTGCTGAATTCTAAATTTCTTCCAATCCCCAGGTTTGCTGCTTCTTCTGGCCAATTTATATGCCTCTTCCTTGGATTTAACACTATCCTTAATTTCCCTTGTTAGCCACAATTGAGCCACCTTCCCCGTTTTATTTTTATGCCAGACAAGGATGTACAATTGTTGAAGTTCATCCATGTGATCTTTAAATGTCTGCCATTGCCTATCCACCGTCAACCCTTTAAGTATCATTCGCCAGTCTATCCTAGCCAATTCACATCTCATACCATCGAAGTTATCTTTCTTTAAGTTCAGGATCATAGTCTCTGAATTAACTGTGTCACTCTACATCTTAATGAAGAATTCTACCATATTATGGTCACTCTTTCCCAAGGGGCCTCACACAACAAGATTGCTAATTAATCCTCCCTCGTTACACAACACCCAGTCTAGGGTGGCCAGCTCTCTAGTTGGTTCCTTGACATATTGGTCTAGAAAACCACTCCTTATATACTCCAGGAAATCCTCCTGCACCGTATTGCTACCAGTTTGGTTAGCCCAATCTATATGTAGATTAAAGTCACTCATGATAACTGCTGTATCTTTATTGCACGCATCCCTAATTTCCTGTTTGATGCCATCCCCAACCTCACTACTACTGTTGATGGTCTGTACACCACTCCCACTACCGTTTTCTGCTCTTTGGTGTTCCGCAGCTATAGACTGTACAGTAAGCAGCTGCTGAGATAACTGGTAACTATGGGGAGCTCAGACTGTGGGCTGAACTTTCTGGGGTGGTAATGGGCGCGATCAGTGGTGAGTTGGGTGGGAAAGTAGTTATATTTGACTAGGTCGGGAATGCCACTGCCAACTCACTCCCGCGTGCCTTTTCCACAGGCGCATCTGCCAGCGTAGAGCTGACCCGACCTGCAAAAGCGAGGGACCCAATTGAGATCATTATGGGGTACTTTACAGGCACTTAAAGACCTTTTTCCCCCGACTCTTTAAATTTCCCTGTATGGCCACAGAATTCACTCAGCTCGTGAGCCATGTCCATTAACCTGAGGTGTGAGTTCCGTGGCCATTGCTTCAGCTGATCAGTTGACAGCATGGCAAACAAACCAAAATAAAAACATGTTAATTACATCAGCTAACAGATTGATGGAGATTCTGTTCGACTTGAAAAGCTATTGGTAAATGTTAATGTTTCACTGGCCATTGTCAGTTGTTGCCTTCCAACTGAACAATAATTGTAGTGAATTGATCTGCACTACAAAAAATGACATATACCATTTAAATACATTTTTGTGTTGTTTCTGGTCAGGTTTTTCTCACAGTATACTGTGATTTCCCAGTTACACATTAAATCAAGTCATCAACCATAAAAAAATGTATTCTCATCACTCATTCCACTGGTTCAAGTTGCTTCCAGTTCCTGAATATGACTAATGTAATTTTTCAGTCTGAGACTTTAGGGTGAATTTCTGCAGAGGTTCTCTCACTTGTCCATTGTTAACTTCAACAGAAGAGTTGCAGAAATCCAAAAAGACACATTGCAAGCACCACATATGCTGTTTGTCAGGGATTCCACAGCTCTTCCGCTGAACTTGCATAAGATTGTAAATCCCTTTACAATTACATTTAAAATCTGCTTAATTTTATATATTACCTGTACACACACACACAACTTTTATTTGTACCAGTTACTGATACAAAAGTCTACAGATTTGTGACTAAAGCACCAATAACTTCCCAATTAATGTACTTTTTAAATTATGTTCTTGATCGTATTTGTAGATGGTGTCATATTATCTAATGATAATTTTATTTAAATATTTTTTTGTCACTCATATATAACTTATTATATTGTACAATAAAAATTAAACACCAACTATGTTAGATTAAACTTAAAATTTAATTTGGCCGGGATCCGTTTAATGATCCCGGCTTAAAACGCATCATGAGTGATGTCACCAGACCCGCTCCATCTAATTGAGCTGGGTAACGTGCTGGGTGGACTGATTAGGCCCCAGTAAGGTAAGTTCATTTAGTACAGCGGGATTGAGCCAGCAATGAGGTGAGGACCCGCCACAGACACCGGCTGCCCCGAACCCGTCAAGATAAGGAAAATTCTGGTCTATGTAATTGGAGTGAAAATTGCTTCCAATGAAATGCATCACCTCTCCCTCCTGGTCATTCAAACGTTACAGGAGGTAAATACTTTTGCTTAACACCAAGAGTCCTTCAAAAATCTGCTGTTGTTAAAAATGTAATTGAACTCCTGCACGATTTACACCTGTAAACATCTAACCAAGCGGTTCATGTTTCCCTTTTAAAAAAAAGCATTTTCAATTGATTTCTCATGCAATGTTTTAATGACAACTATGCCATAGTCTTTATGTGGTTTTTCCAGTCACAGTCCTCTCTAGATGTGAGCCTGTGCTATAAGACTCACTCACCAAGGTGTGAATCCCCAATGTGATATGCAGACTAGTGCATTGTCACTGCTAACGCAAAACAGTGCATCCCCAACCTCCTCCCTCTCCAGCACCATGGTGGAGCACAAACCTCCACACAGCAAACATCTGGGCGAAATATCTGTGGACCCATGGCAACCAGAGAGGGTGGGAGTACCAGGCAATTTGGTATCCATTTGTGGACACCACACAAGACGCAGAGAAATGTCCGAGAAAGTAAGAGAATAGCCGTGGACAAACAAAAGCCTCCTAATGTGCCACAACGTACAATGCTCCAACCCTACAATGACCATCAACGGACTCGATACCTCCTGACCCAGCAAGACCCAGGAACCACCACCAGATTATCCCAAACCACACTCTTAATAGGTGACTGTCCAAGAATTCTGATCCTTTAGGCAAGACCTTCGGCTGCCTGGTGATGCTACCGCCAGAAAGAGCTTGTTGCACAGGGGACTCTGCACTCCTCTCATGTAAATTAACTCTTTTTGCAGGCAGCTGTTAACCTTGGCCCATGGTGGCACTGCCCATTTTCAAGCATAATCGAATTTATAGGCCGACGTCTCTTAATAATAAAGGTACAACGAATCAAATCTGGCTACCTCGGGACAGAGACCGTGCCGGTTTTCGGATTTTTCTGGAATTCGGACCTCGCTGTTGACGCTCCTCACCGCCCGCTGACCTTCCGTTCCTCGCCGCCCACTGATCCACCGATCCTCGCCACCCGCCGATCCTCCGCTCCTCGCCGCCCGCCAATCCAACGATCCTTGCTGACCGCCGATTCCTGCCAATCCACCGATCCTCACCATCCACCAATCCAACGATACTCGCCGCCCGTCGATCCTCCGCTTCCCGCCGATCCACCGTTCCTCACCATCTGCCGATCCTCCGCTCCTTGCCGATCCACCGATCCTCACCACCCACCGATCCTCAGCTCCTCGCCGATCTACCGATCCTCACCGCCCGCCATTTCCTGCCGATCCACCGATCCTTACCATCTGCCGATCCTCCGCTCCTTGCCGATCCACCGATCCTCACCGCCCGCCAATTCCTACCGATCCTCGCCGCCCGCCGATTCTCGCCCCCCAAGGCCCCTCGGCACTGGGTTTTTTACCGTTTTTTACCGATTTCCTCATCCCTCGCCGCCCGATGTCGCCGGATTGGAGACAGCCGGTAGTCAGGCTGCCGCCATCTTGGCCTCCTCCCCCTCTACAGGTACAACGTCTCAAATCCAAAAACATAGCGGTGAAGCAGATAATTTGTCTGGCCCGCCGGTTTTTGTACAATACCGAATTTTATGTTACTCAATATCAAATGGGATTTTCTCAAAAATGTCCGGTTTTCCAACAGATTTCCAACGGATTTGAGATGTTGTACCTGTACATGTTGAAAACTTGCAATTTTGTATTTAACTGTATGTAATTAAATGGAGATTTCATAATTCACCTGTATCTTTATTACCCAGAATTACATAAAATAACAGTACAGAATTGGCCATTCGGCCCAACTGATCTACGCTAGCATTTATGCTCCACATAATCTTCCTCCCACCTCTCTTCATCTGAAGCTATCAGCAAGGTATTCTTTGCAAATAATTGTCTTTGGCCTGTTGATTTGGTCAGTTTTCTCCAGAACCTATTCCAGATAACAATTAGCTTGAATTGAATGGACGGGTTGAGCAGCAATATTTGTTTTGTATCTGAGTAAAAGAATTATACGTTTCAAACAATGGCTTATTCGGATCTGAAAAGCATAGTGCTACAACTTTGTAAGAATTTCTGTAAGAATTTATAGCGCTATATTTGTTTGGGTTGATCACAAAGAATTAAAATCTTGTGGTTTTCAATAGCTTTATAAATTGGCCCGTTTAAGTGGACAGTAATCCAATTTACATTTCAAATTACGTAGCAATCTACAATTTCCTTACTAGAGCTGTAACGCTTCACTGTCCCAATACCTCAAAAGGCATCTGAGGAAATCCTGTAAGAATTTATCATGCCACAGATAGGTCTCAATCACGGTTAAAACTCAATAACTGGGTGCTATTCAACTAATTTATATGAACAACAGAATACCTTGTATTAAAACAGAGAATGCTGGAAATCTCAGCAGGTCAGACAGCTTCTGTGGAGAGAAATAGAGTTAATGTTTCAGGTCGATGACCCTTCGTCAGAACTGGTAAAAGATCGAAAATTAACCGATTCTTAAGGAAGTGCAAGGGGCACTGAAAAGGGGAGGGGAGGAAAGAACGAAAGGGAAGGTCTGTGATAGGGTGGAAGGCAAGAGAGATTTGAGAGACAAAGGGGATGATGGGCCAAATTGAGATAGTAATGGCACAAGTTAGGAAACAAAAGATGAGTTGACATAGGGTGTGAATGGCGGAATAATTACCAGCTGCCATGGGAAACAGAGAAAAAATAAAAGGGAGGGGAGGTTTGTGTAAAAAAAAAAGGGAGGAAAGGGAACAAAATATGGGCAGAGGTTATTGTCTGAAATTGTTGAGCTCGATGTTGAGTCCAGAAGGCTTTAAAGTGCCTAAACGAAAGATGGGGTGATGTTCCTCGAGCTTGCATTGAGCTTCATTGGAACAGTATAAGAGACCGAGGATGGAGAGGTCAGAGTGGGAGTGGAGTGGAGAATTAAAGTGACAGGCGACCGGAAGCTCAGGGTCACACTTACGGACTGAATGGAGGTGTTCCGCAAAGCAGTCACCCAATCTGCATTTGGTCTCCCCAGTGTAGAGGAGACCACATCGTGAGCAGTGAATATAATATACTAAATTGAAAGAAGTACAAGTATAAATCGCTGTTTCACCTGGAAGGAGTGTTTGGGACCCTGGACGGTGGGAAGGGTAAAAGGTAAAAGGGCAGGTGCTGTGGGAAGGGGAGGGAGTGCTGGGGGTGACTGGCGAATGGACCAGGGTGTCGCGGAGGGAGCGGTCCCTTCGGAATGCTGAGAGGGGAGGGGAGGCGAAGAATACCTTGTACTGTTATTTTCCTACCTTGTTTCTTTTAAGAGAATGATCAGTTGTCTTTTAGTTATTTTTGCTTCACTAAATGTCTTTAAATCTCACCTTGCAACCCCTCATCCCACTGAGATTGAGAAGGCAGAAAGATTTCTGTTTTAAAATTAAATATAAAGTGGTTTAATAAAGAAGAATATCCATGTAATCTCTTTCAGTTGAAATGCTTATGACGTTACAATACCTGTACTACAATGCAGTATATGGAAGCTCTGACATTCCCCTGTTTCAGTCAGTAAAATAAACCTTAATATTGTGATTGTAAAAGCCTCTCATTTGTCACTGTCTACCAATTTAGCTCTGTTGGTTAAAACAAATGAAAGCAATAAAAATAAATTTACTACACTTTTATGTATTATACAACACTGCACTGACATTTATGACATCGGCTCAAGCCTTTGATGCATAGCTTTTTGTAATCTACAGAGGTTACCTATAACCCACCCCACCCGGTGGAACGGGGTGAGAAGGTCATTAATACTGATCGATTTGACTAACCGCCCTGTTCCCACTATAATCTCACTGGCCCCCATTTTAACTGCTCATCTCAGTTAGCTGGCTGAAGAGTCTGCCAGAAGTACGCAGATGGCTCATGAATGCATGCAAATCCTATAATGTAATTAAGACCTCAACATGATTTTAACTGGGTGGATCAAAACGCTGCCAGTAGCCAACCCACTGAGTAAAACCTCACGGGATTGGCTTCAGGCACTAACCGACTGACATAAGTGGAAGCACTTATTTAAAGGGGCACTCCGATGAAGGTACTCGGATCATAGGAATTATTGTGCTATTGTAATTATTGAAATTCATAGAACTCTTTGAACAGGAAGATTACTTGATTCTGTCTTTTTTTGCCTTACTTGCCTTGATTAAGTTCTCACAGCATATCGTGGGAACCATTTTTGCTTCATTAATTTTGATAGAGGAATAGTTGGAGCAAGAGAACAGCAGCAGCCTCAACAGCCAGGATGAGCAATAGGTGGGCCTGTTAGAAGGCAGCAGGTTGGGGGCTTCTTAGGGGAGGCCTTACTCAGCCCACAGGGTCTATAGGCCAAAAGTTACTTTCCTGTAACAGGATCTGCTTCCTGCTTGCCCAGAAGGCCATGCATTGCCTGTAGCTGTCAAACTCACCACTGCCCTTAGCCATAATGCAGTATGTAAATATTATAAGGGCTTATTTCTTAATGCGTTTTACTTCACATTTATGTTTTAAGGGACTGGCGGTGGTTGAGCAGGATGTGCGGAGGGCTCCCAAATATGGTTGATGCCCAAGTCCCCAAGAATTCTTAATTCAGTTCTGTGGGAAACGTACATTCATGATATCCTCCTGCTATGGGTGGAAAAGAGAACTTCCCTTCACCTCTTTAACTAGGACCACCAGGGAGGCTCCAGGAAACCTGGAAAATCTTCTCGAAGAAATGAGTTCAACCTCCCGTTACGAGGTGCATTCCCTCTTTAAATAGGAGGCCCACCAGAAAATGGGCGAGTTTCCCATTCACATTGCGAATGGGTGGTAAACCTGCTCACTACATGTAAATGAGGCCCGGGAGTTAAAATCCCCACCCGGCCTGAAATTTATGCAATGAGTGCATTTTTCAGTTGCTCCACCACACCCCACCCCTCACCCCGCCCCCATTGGCCTGAGGTCCGCTCAGGTTTAAAATCGACCCTGCGGTGTTCTGTGTGTATAAATGTTGATTCTTCATGAAAACTGCAGAGTTGTTGTCAGCAGCATTTGCCAGTATTTAGATGCTCCACACAGATGCTTCTTGTGGTCTCGTGTCACTGGATAATGATTGAAATAATAGAATATCCCATTATTGTGTTTTTGCTCATGATGGTTTCTCATGATAACACAATTGAACTCAATTGGTTAAAATCACCTTCAAAAATGTGCGTCTTTAGCCTTGGTGTGATTTTCTGCATTGTTTTTGGTGTGGTTAGTTAAGTAAAGCAAACAAATCAATTCTGGTAAAACTAAGGTAAGAAAGTGTGTCCTTCCCTCTGATAATGTTGAGGAATAGCCTTTCTGTACCTAAACAAAATTGCTTCTATACTACTCTAACCAAAACAATTAATGGCCCCGATTTTCCACTTGCTGGATTTTTGGCGCCCGCGCATGTTAACGTACAAGTTTTTTGTGTAGATTTGCGGCAGAAAAAAAAATCGGATCTTTTGGCAAAGAAATATTTGAATTTGGCGCAATGCTCTCCAAAATTAGTCTGGGGGTCGGAGCTTCAAGTCTGCGCTAAAAACTCTCTGGGCATGCGCGAAAAGCTGAAGTTGCCACCAGCTTCAGAGACGCTGAAGCAAGCTGAAGCCCGTTCCCCCGAAACGGCTGCTACCCCACTGCTGACAAAAGGGTCATAAAAGACCTCTCCCACTGCTGGGCCCACAGCCACCGTTCCCCCCCCCCCCTCCCCCACCCCAGGCTGGACCCACAGCAATCCCAGGCCAAATGGCCCTCCCGCTCCCAAACTTCAACTCGCAGGGGAGAGGGGGGAATAGGGGTATTCGTCCCGGGATTGCAGCAGAGCCAGCGGGAGGGAGAAGTCCTATGGACTGGGATTGCAGCCGGGGGAGCAGTCCTTTTGCTCCAAAAAGAGTTCCCTGTGAAAAAAAAGTATTTTATTTTGTATTCTTATTGCCTCGCTCCTGTCCTCTTGGCACCGTGCCGGTTCCTTAATTTAACAGATGGGGTTTTTTTGCGCTGCTTTTGGCCAGTGCGTGCCGCGCTGAAAAAAATCGTGGACGGCCAAAATCAGTTAAAGGGCCAAAAACGGCGCGGAAATCAGTTTTCAACCAGACCTGCGGCAAAAAAATCTTGCATACAAAAAAACAGCGCTGACAGTTGCCGGCGGCGTACAAACTTTGTGCAAAATTGCAAAATCATGATTGCTCCAAAAAAATCAGCAGACGCCAAAAAAACCCAGCGCCCAATGGTGGCGAAAATAGAGCCCAAAATGTGCAGTAAATAAATCACTGACAAAAAAGCAGCTTGTTTAGTTAATGGTTGCCGGATGGGAACCCCCCATCCAGTCAGGCTCAAACAAACGTCATCCAGTAGTAGGAGGTACAATAGTGGGTGTTGAACAAACATAAGGGACGAGGAAGTTAAGCCAGTCTTCATACAGCATAGCCTGTTGCGTCTGTGTTGGGATTAGTTTCCAACTGCACAGAATGTCTGAAAACAAGAAAAAGGGCAGAGGCAAAGGAAAAAAGAAAGGTGACAAACGTGGTAAAGGAAAGGAGAAAAAATCAAAAGGTAATTTATTTTAAACAATGTCTCTTTAGTGTAAGTGAAGCAACAAATACAAATTAATTGCGATTCCTCTGACTCCTTTTTTAGGTTGTGCCCTTCTGCAAAAAAGGACAAGTTACTGCAAATCAATGTAATCTTTTTGACTGTATGAATTTGATGAGTTTTAACATGTAAGAAACTGGGTTACTTTGATAGTCTTTAAAGATAAATCTTGCAACATAAATGCTATACTTTACAAAATGTCTCAATGGAATATTTAAGAAGTAGCTGTTTTCAAAATATATATTCTGAGAACTACTTGCTAAAACTGGAAGAATGGAAAATAAATGCAGGCACATATTGTTCACTTTTCGAAGATTTCTGTTGCAATATGGGCAGAGTTCCCTACTTAGGAGTAATCTGACACACTATAAAGCCCATGCTCCACTTTGGTATCTGGAAAGACAGTCTGGCTCAAATGCGTGGATTTATTTGTGCAGTATGTGAAATCACAGTGCTATCCCTAGTAATATCTGTGTTCCTTCACATAAAAAATACTCCAGTATGAAAATGTCCCTTCTTCTAACTTTTACACTCAAAGTATACTCCTTCACTATTATAACCATGAGAGCATGAGTATTGTAACTTGTAATCTTGATGAGATTTTAACTTGTAGTAAATCTTAGGAGCGGTTTTCCTTAGAAGGTTCTTCAGTGTATTTTAAAGAGGGTGAATTCTCATGTGCTATATCTGCAACACATCAAGTTAAAGATCTTGCTGTATGTGTTTTACAGCTTCTGTGCTGGTAATTGTTTAATAAATATTTGCTTTTGGATGTTTAAGATACAGTTTCTCAAAAGTATTAGAAATGATACGATTAAATTTGACAAACAAAATTTTTTAGTACTGTTGGATTTGTCAAACTGAAGGCACAAGATGTTTGCTTTAGTGGATCACTACTTAGAGCTGTGCATCTATTCATCCCAGTGTTGATCTCTAAACAAGTAATCCCTTTCTGCATCAGTTAAGTTCAACACTGTCAGTTGTTTTATAGGTTAGTAAAACATTAAATTAATATGAGTAGATAAAACAGGCCATGCATCGAGTATTTACAAGAGGGTAGGTGTGTAACCTCCTCTCAGCCCTTTATCAATGTTGCTGTCAAGCTGGTTGCTAGGTGGTGACTGAAATTAGCCCAGTGTGAACACACCATCCTCCATGGGGAAGTACTTGACTTTGTTTGGTGTCTCCTCACTCCTGCATGGCTGAGATTGACAACTCAGTTGAATGGCTGCCTCTGACACTCAGTAGTCCTACACGTTGGGTTTCAGTGTGGTGTGCCACTATACGGCCCTTTGTATAGTCATGTGCCATAACTTCAAAAGAAAGAAAGACTTGCATTCTCATGACCACCGGACATCTCAAAGCGCTTTACAACCAATGAAGTACTTTTGGAATGTAGTCACTGTTGTAATGTGGGAAACGCAGCAGCCAATTTGCGCACAGCAAGTTCCCACAAACAGCAATGTGATGATGACCAGATAATCTGTTTCTGTTATGTTGATTGAAGGATAAAAATTCCAGGACACTCCCCTGCTCTTCTTTGAAATAGTGCCATGAGATCTTTTAGGTCCACCTGAAAGAGCAGACAGGGCCTTGGCTTCATGTCTCATCTAACAGTGCAACATTACCTCAGCACTGCATTGGAGAGTCAACTAGATTTATGTGCTCAAGTCCCTGGAGTGGGACTTGAACCCACAACCTTCTGACTCAGAGGCAAGTGTGCTACCCACTGAGCCATAGCTGACACAAGACAAGACACAAAAGGCATTAAGAACATAAGAAATAGGAGCAGGAGTAGGCCATTTGGCCTCTCGAGCCTGCTCCGCCATTCAGTAAGATCATGGCTGATCTGATCTCCAAATCCCTACCTGCTCATCATAACCCTTGACTCCCTTATCGTTCAGAAATCTGTCTATCTCCACCTTAAATATACACCCAGCCTCAACAGCTCTCTGGGATAGAGAATTCCAAAGATTCGTGACCCTCAGAGAGAAGAAATTCTTCCTCATTTCTGTTTTAAATGGGTGACCCTTTACTCTGAAACTATGTCCTCTAGTTCTAGATTCCCCCACGAGGGGAAACATCCTCACTGCATCTACTCTGTCAAGCCCCCTCAAAATTTTGGTTGTTATTGTTATCAGAATGAGGTTGCTAAAAAACCAGTCGCATTCATATTTATTTAACTAACTGCAGCATCTAGCAATAAAATCAGCAAAATGTAAAAACTCAAAACGATAGGTTGAAAATAATGCAGTTTGATTCCTGAAGCAGGAGATTTTAAATTAGATCTGAGCCTGATGTATTTTCCTGCTGTTGAATAAGAATCTGGTCCCCTTACTCATCACAACATTTCCGCTTTTGATTCACTCACTGCCAAGCTTCCGGGCAAATTCTATCCCTCATTTCCAAGCACTGTATTGAGGAGCTGCTGATGTATCACTAGATGGGGAGAAGTAATATAATCTGAAATTCAGCTTGCCTGGTTTATGTCAGACTGCAAGACATAACACAGTGAACTTTGTGGCAGCCGATACTCAACTAACGTGTGGGTACTCAAATGAGAGTGTGTGAAAAATTTTAAGTGTGGAAAGATCCGCTCGCAATAATATTTCTGCTGCCAAAAGTGTCATCGAGAGCACGGTTTCAAAATGCAATTTACCTGACTATATCCACAGACAGGTTCAAAATACAATGCATTAAGGCAACAGCATGTCACCATTCCTGGACCATAAGGGTTGTATTCAGATAGAAGCATATTGGACTGTGACTGGCTGACATAGTGTGTAACTAAGTGTAAGAAATCATCATCATAGGCAGTCCCTCGAAATCGAGGAAGACCTGCTTCCACTCTCAAAGTGAGTTCTCAGGTGATTGTACAGTCCAATGCGGGAATTACAGTCTGTCACAGGTAGGACAGACAGTGGTGGGGAGGCTGGTTTGCTGCACGCTCCTTTCGCTGCCTGCGCTTGCTTTCTGCATGCTCTCGGCGACGAGACTCAAGGTGCTCAGCACCCTCCCAGATACTCTTCCTCCACTTAGGGCGGTCTTTGGCCAGGGATTCCCAAGTGGGGATGTTGCGCTTTATCAAGGAGGCTTTGAGGATGTCCTTGAAACGTTTCCTCTGCCCACCCTGAGTCTCACTTGCCGTGTAGGAGTTCTGAGTAGAGCGCTTGCTTAGGGAGTCTTGTGTTGGGCATGCGGACAATGTGGCCCGCCCAACGGAGCTGGTCAAGTGTGGTCAGTACTTCGATGCTGGTGATGGTGGCCTGATCAGAAACACTGATGTTGGTGGGTCTGTCCTCCCAGGGGATTTGCATAATCTTGTGGAGATATCGTTGGTGGTATTTCTCCAGCAATTTGAGGTATCTACTGTATATGGTTCACGTCTCTGAGCCATGCAGGAGGGCGGGTATCACTGCAGCCCTGTAGACCATAAGCTTGGTGCCAGATTTGAGGGCCTGGTCTCCGAACGCTCTCTTCCTCAGGTGACCAAAGGCTACGTTGGCACACTGGAGGCAGTGTTGGACCTCGTCGTCGATGTCTGCCATTGCTGATAGTAGACTCCTGAGGTATGGAAAGTGGACGAGAAAACAGGGCACATGACGCCTTAGGTTGATTTTTGAAATAATGCGTTGAGGGAAAAATATAATATTAGCCAGTTACCTGTGAATTGGCAGGTGCTAAACAAACATATCGGCTGAGAAATTCAGGTGCACTTATGTTTGGGCACATAGGGCACAAGGTACATACCTCAGACCTCATTACAGTGGAGCCAGCATGCTGCAAGCAGCCAGTTGGTGATGAGGAGACCAAGATTGGGCCACTGTTACATCATAGCAGGCCACAGGTAAGTGAAGCCAGGGCTTGGGACCAGAGGCCAGGTGGATGGGGTGAACGATACGAGGGTGGAGGGTGAGTTCAGGGGTCAGCAGAGGGGGATGGTGTGCGGAGGGGGAAGATTCGAGGGTTGGAGTCCAAAGGTCAGGAGAGGAAGCTTGAGGTCGGAGGCCTGTGCGGGGGCTGGGGGTGGGGGTAGGGTAGGTTGCCTGGGTTGGGATCAGAGGCCGGGAAGGAGAATTTCGGGTCAGAACAAACCAATCTTGAAGTGGAAACTACAAACAAGCATTAGGCCCTTTATTTGCATATGAAAAGGGGATAATGCCTATTTCACTGTGGGCCCTGTATGACAGGTGTTGCATTTCAGGTTGGAAAAGTGCATGTGCTTCCTGCCCGCCACACTGGGGGCTTAGTAGGCCAGTTAGTGCCTGAAAAATGGGCGCTGTGTGGCCGAATTTAATAGCCCACCTTGTCAAACAGTTACATGATTAACACTAATAAAGACGAAGGTCTGAGTCATTATTTTGCTGATTAAGAACATAAGAAATGTGGCTTCTGTGTAGAAGTTAAAATCGTTTATATCAAGAGCAGTGAATGGGGAGCATTTTGAAAATTAAGTAGTTCTCATGCCTAACTTTTAAACATTTACATGGTGTACATTGAATTACTGTGTTTTTTTACATTTTGATAAAATTATCACTTTCTTTAAGATACCTCTGTTAACCACACACCTGTAATTGAAACTGATTTGGCAACATAATGTACCCTTCCAGACCAAAAAGGTGGCATCTGTAAAGTTATTCGAAAAAGAAACCAGGTGGTGTATTTTGTTTTTGAAATAGCAGCGACAGCAGGTATTAAATTTAACATTAGGTGGCCGAAATTGCTACTTTCGCCCGGGGACAGGCGGCAGAGGACGGCAATTTCAGACACCTATTGTTAAATTTAATACCTGCTGTTGGTGCTATTTCAAAAGCAAAATACACCACCTTGTTTCTTTTTTGAATGGTCCCCGCGAAGGCAGTGGCGCAATCGGATTTGCGCCACATCCCTTACTTACTTTTCGCCCCGGGCAACGGTGCACACGGCGATGACGTCATTGCTGTGTGCACCGACCCCTTATCGCTTCGCAATGACCCCTTTACGCCCCACAGGGAAAATTGTCCCATGGGAGCGAGGTTGGCGTGAGGCGGTGCCACCGATAGCTTTGTGGGTCGCAGAGCTGTGGTGGCTGGGGTGCCCCGTCCGCCCTTAAAGGGGAGGGCCGTGCGCCGCGGCCGCCATCTTTTCTTTTTGTCGGCTGACTTTGCAGTCGCCATGACAATGGCAGCCGCTGGTTTGGCCGGGCAGCCTGGCACCCCCTTTTGGGTGCCAGGGCGCTGGCCCGACCGAAACCCTTGCTGGTGGCCCAGTGGGCACCACAGAAGTGGCTGCAGAGTTCGCAGTGACCCTCCCCTTTAAGAGAAGGGGAGGGTTGTGTGACGCGTCAGTGCATTGCAGCACCTCCACGTTGCACTGATGTCATCAGCGCCGTGCTTCTACCCCTGGTACCGCCCAGCGGAGGCCGCCCCAAAATATTTTCTCATTTAAAGTCCCAAATTCTGGGTCAGTAAACTCTTCTTCCCACCAAGCGATAGTCTATTATTTAATTCAAATTATGTGCCCGAAATCAGACAACTTCCACCCCCTCCACCCCCCCGCACCCCCCGGCCAGGTTCTACAACTGGTTAATGTGTTTGCCTAATAAGAACATTATTATTTGCAGCTATCTGCTGGTTATTAAAGAAAAAAATTAAGAACATGCACTTACTGAGCACTTTTCACATCTTGATTATGTACTAAAGTGCTTCATAGCCAACAAATTATTGTTGAAGTGGTAGACACTATTGTTTTGAACAAAGCTGACTATTTGCATACAGCGAGGTCCTACAAACAGCAACGAGTTGAATGATCAATTAATCTGTTTGGCGGTGATCCTTGAGAGATGATTGTTGCTCAGGGCGCCTAGAGAACTCACTTTGAAAAAGTGCAATGGGATCTTTTCAATCCATCTAAACAATCAGACTGGCCTCAGTTTAATGGGGGTGATCTTCAACTGCTGATCACCCATGTAACGTCTGAAACATGGGTAGCCACAATTGAAAGTTTAAGAGGGTGGGGGAGGCACCTTGGCCACCTCATAATGCCCAATGCCTGTCTGATGCCATTTCAGGCAAGTCTGTAAATGGATGTAGAAGACTGCTTAAATATGCAAATCAGGGTCCTATACTTGCAGGTTCTAGATTACAGTTTCCAGATACATATTGGCAGAACGTGCATCACACATACTCTGCCCATTTGTACCGAGCATTGAGCAGCTTAATCGGGTTTTTTTTGATGGGGCCCAGGAGGAGCAGTAGTTCAAAGCCCCCTAACCCGCTCACCCCCACTCCACAGGCCCGACCTGCCAGCCAGCTGTGCATGGGAGTGGGCTGATTTCCTGCCCTTCCAGAACCGGCAAGCTGCCGTGGGGTGCTTGCTTCATGCCCGTAGCTCGCCACTGGCATGTTAAGGAAGCCCAGGCCTCAAAACGGCTCGGACCTCATGCTGGCACAAACAGACGGGTGGCGTGGCTGCTCTACCAACTCTGTGTCCATTTTGAGCACTTCTTGAAAAGCGCCCCAAAAGTCTTATCAAAAAACTGTACCACTGACAATGCCGCACTCCCTCGGTACCTCAGTAAGGTATCAGCCTAGATTATGTCCTCATGTCCTGGAGTGATTCCCGAACCCACGATTTTCTGACTCAGGTGAGAGTGCTATCACACTCAAGAAGTAAATGGGTGCCGAGACTGGTGGAATAAGAATCTTCAATGTTTTAATTTGCTTGGTTGACTCAGGGATCTCTGATGGTATCTGTCGGTTATATAAGTCAATGTAGAATACCGACCTTTCTCAATACCTTTTAGATGTGCCACTTTCATGTTTTGGAATTTCTGACTATTTGGCTAAGGAAGGATTTGGATGGAAACGATGCTCAAATGTTACAGTTAAGTTAAATTCCATCCACAAGGGATTAACACAGCACAGCTTTGCTCTGGGGGTGTAGATTAGATTTCAGACATAGCATTTATCTAAAATCTTTGGGACAATAAAGGTTCGTTTCAAGTAGCTTAGTAAACATCTGCGCGTGAGATGTTGAAATGGCTCTATTCATTTGAAGTCAGTTGGGGTTCGTTGCCAGGAGCTCACACCTTGGGGGGTGGCAGTTAGATCTGATTGGAAGCAAAGCTGGCTGATTCTCAAACACACAGAGCTGGGACAAAAACAGGCAAATGCTGGAAAAGCTCAGCAGGTTAGGCAGCATCTGTGGAAAAAGGATCAAGTTAACATTGTAGGTATATGATCCTTTGTCAGAATAAGGGTTATATACCTGAAACGGTAACTGCCAACATCACCATTTCCTTCAGTTTTTCTTTTAGATTTCCAGCACCCACAGTATTATGGGCTGGATTTTTGGCTCCATTGCGCCTCTGGTAGTGCCCCGGAGGGGTGGTAAAGGGTGCTTTAAGGTGTAACGGCGGGCAGCCAGCTTTTACCGCCCAGTCGGCAAATTCAGCCCGGGATTTACGGTGGCGCACCGCCTCCAGTTTCAATGAGATCATGACGTCATTCCTCGAGCAACACCCTGCTAGCCCCCCGACTGCAAAATTGAGCCTAACGCCACATTATACGCCCGCCCCAAAACAATCTTGAAAAACCAGGCAGTCCCACAGATATTTGCCATGTATCAAAATTGAGGGAGGAGGATCCTACTTCACATTGGCTGCAACGTTTGCATACAGCACACTGTGGGAAGCTCTAACTTGAGAGCAGCATTTTTATCTGCCATTACAATGTCCTTACAACTTTGAGAGAATTTAATGGGAGCATAACTAGTTTTCCAGCGTATCATGTTCTATGCTATTACTCGGCAGCATCAAGATAGAAGAAGGGCTCTTGGCCATGTCGGCCTACGGATGAGGCGAGGCCAAAGATGTCTGGGGAGGAGGGCTTATCCCCCACAGGTTTACAGGCACCAACATTCATGCCTCCAGCTCTCTGAGGAGCAGTGTGCGAGAAGGCTGCATTTCCGAAAAGACGTGCTGACAGAGATATGCCATCTCCTTTAGGCAGACCTACATCCTTCCAGTGCCAACAGGACTGCGCTGCCCGTTGCAGTGAAGGTGACTGTGGCGCTGGCCTTCTATGCCTCCGACTCCTTCCAGGCAGCAGCAGGGGACATATGCAGCATCTCTCAATACGCTGCATATTGCTGCATTCGCCAAGTCACAAAGCTCTGTACTCCCGCAGAATGGACTTCATAAAGTTCCCAATGAGCAGGGACAGCCAAAATGAACGGGCATGTGGGTTTGGCAGAATTGCGGGCTTCCCGAGGGTTCAAGGAGCCATTAACTGCACACCCGTGGCCTTGCGAGTACCATTCCACAATACAGAGGTATTCAGAAACCAAAAGGGATACCACTCCCTAAAAGTGCAGCTGGTGTGTGATCACACGAAGCGCATCCTCACAGTGAATGTCCGCTATCCAGGGAGCGCATATGATGCTTTCATCTTGCATGAGAACAGTATCTCACGATTGTTTCAGCGGCCAAGGGAACGGCATGGCTGGCTGCTCGGGGACAATGTATGTGGCCTAACCACCTGGCTAATGACCCCCCTCCACAACCCCACCAAAGAAGCAGAGCATCACTACATTGAGAGCCATGCAGCTATCCGCAACATCATCGAACAGACAATTGGGGTGCTCAAGCAGCGCTTCCAATGCCTGGACACTCTGGAGGCAGCCTTCAATACTGCCCTCAACAGGTCTCTGAATTCACTGTGGTGTGTTGCATACGGCACAACTTGACCATCATGAGGGTCCAGATATTGCAGGCCCACCTCAGGAGGAGGACGACAATGAGGAGCCTGGCGAGGCCCCGATTAGACAGCCACACCATCCATGGGGGAGGCTGCAAAGAGATGCTGCCGGACTAAGAGACGCACATCGCCAGATCATAATGGGCCGGTTCGCTTCAATGGAGGGAGCTGAGGGATGAAACTAATACTAGCCACGCTATCTGCCGCCATAAAGTCACATCTCCGGTGATCTTTGGAATGCATCATAACAATAAATCAGGGCATCTCCACAACATTGTCCCACCCATTAATTGGACTTGCCCTGAGCTTTCCCCCCACGTTTTCCTTCATCCTCCTCCCACACTTGCTGCTCCTCCTCAATGAGGTCTCAGTGCTTACAGCAAGGCTGCTTGTGGCCTGCTGTGTTCGGGGACAGATAGTGCAGACGACCTAGGATGACTCCCCGGACCAGCTCTGGTCCTGGAAGGCCCGGCTACGGACTGCTGCACCTCAGCATCGGCGGCAGCAGTCTCTGATGGATCAGGAGTGGACCGCGTTAGGTGCAAGGTCAGAGAGTCAGTGGTGGGAGCCGGAATGCTGTCATCTTAAGGAAGGGCAGCACTTTCCATTTCCTGGGGACCACTTACACTCACATGGGGCTGGTCCTTACTATCCGGAGCACGATATGTGACAACTTGCTGGCCTGATTCAGCACCGATGGACACTGGGGAACACAGAGAGGATGGCAGCAGTCAGTGATCGCATGACATTACCAAGCTGCAACGTAGCTTGTGCCTGTGATGGGATCGCTGCAGCAACATCACCCATGGTACGCACCACACACTCTGGAATTCCACTATCGTTGCTGGAGGCCACCTGCCTCTGTGAGCGAGCAAGGGTGAAGTTCTCAGATGCACGGACAATGCGTAAGGTGGCCTCCGCCATATTCACAGCAAGTGTGCCTATGCTCTGTGGGACCCTAGCCAATGCACCTATGAGCTCATGATGTATTTCCGTATTCTCCCTGGACATAGTCACCAAGTCCAGGTCCATGTCTGCCTGTCTCTCAGCAGGACAACTGTGCTGACTCAACCTCCGGGGAGCTGGCCTCCGACCTTCCCCTCCTGCTGGGTGTTGCTGTAAGCCACTAGGAGCCTCAGAGTCCTCAAACTCCTCGAAATCACCGTCCTCCCCCGATGTTGTGTCCCCACATGGTAGGACTGATGGGGTGTCATAAGAATAAGAACATAAGAATTAGGAACAGGAGTAGGCCATCTAGCCCCTCGAGCCTGCTCCGCCATTCAATAAGATCATGACTGATCTGGCCGTGGACTCAGCTCCACTTACCCGCCCGCTCCCCGTAACCCTTAATTCCCTTATTGGTTAAAAATCTATCTATCTGTGACTTGAATACATTCAATGAGCTAGCCTCAACTGCTTCCTTGGGCAGAGAATTCCACAGATTCACAACCCTCTGGGAGAAGAAATTCCTTCTCAACTCGGTTTTAAATTGGCTCCCCCGTATTTTGAAGCTGTGCCCCCGAGTTCTAGTCTCCCCGACCAGTGGAAACAACCTCTCCGCCTCTATCTATTCTATCCCTTTCATTATTTTAAATGTTTCTGTAAGATCACCGCTCATCCTTCTGAACTCCAACGAGTAAAGACCCAGTCTACTCAATCTATCATCATAAGGTAACCCCCTCATCTCCAGAATGAGCCTAGTGAATCGTCTCTGGACCCCCTCCAAAGCCAGTATATCCTTCCTTAAGTAAGGTGACCAAAACTGCACGCAGTACTCCAGGTGCGGCCTCACCAATACCCGATACAGTTGCAGCAGGACCTCCCTGCTTTTGTACTCCATCCCTCTCGCAATGAAGGCCAACATTCCATTCGCCTTCCTGATTACCTGCTGCACCTGCAAACTAACTTTTTGGGATTCATACACAAGGACCCCCAGGTCCCTCTGCACCGCAGCATGTTGTAATTTCTCCCCATTCAAATAATATTCCCTTTTACTGTTTTTTTTTCCCCAAAGTGTCACACTCATGGAGCACACTGTCCTCCCCTCCCTCATCATCTACCTCATGGCCAGATGTGGAAGCCTCACGGGAACGATGCCGCGCTTCTGGCTGGTCTTCTGAAAGCACAAAATAACCAATATGTGGTTAGCAGCAGGAAAAGGGGCAGGCAGATAAGGGGAAGGTGGCTTTGAACATGTATATGTAAAGGGGCTAGGCCACTTGATGTTAAGGGTCAAGGAATTTACATCAATCGCAAGTGCCATTCACATACCGTCACTACTCGAAGGGGGCTCGGCCTCGTGGCCGGTCACCGCGCGAGCTGGTGTGCCCATGAAGGCCGACACTCTCGGCTCGACCTCTGTCAGCTCCTGCAGTTCAGGCTGTCCACCTCCGATGCGTTGCTGCTCCCTCCTATTATGAGATAGCTTGGTCTGCCGTAAGAGCAAGAAGAAGTAAGTGTGCAGCTCCTCTTATGCCACATGTGCGTTCCATAGTAGAATAGCTGCCACTGTGTGGATGTACAAATATGTTCAGTTCAATCTGGCTGGTGACTGATCATGTTTGAAAACTGGGAGGAGGTAAGAGCCAGGTAGCGGCTCAGGGTGACCTTTGGACAACGCATATCAACAGTGGAAGTGGAGTGCGAGGAGGGTTGTCAATGATTCGGGGACAAGAGAGTACATGCATTGTGAATGCGCAGGGCATGGCTGGTGAACCGAGCCTCCAGTTTTCAGGTGGCTTCACCAACCCACACCATGGCCTGGAACACATAGAGAAGGGGCAGCTTCCTCAAAAACATTCTGTGACACACTGACCACCGTGTCTGCCATTGACACCTCCTGGGCAATCTCCTTGAAGATTCTGGGCATGGGCCTCCTTCCACCCACTCAGGTTAATAAGGCCATAAAAAATCCAAACTAAGCACTCGAGTTTAGATCGAGAGGGATAGAATTGAAAAGTAAAGGAGGTATGCTAAACTTGTATCGAAACTTTGTTACACCACACTTGGAGTTCTGCATACAGCTGGTCACCATATTATAAAAATGATATAGATGCACTAGAGAGGGCTCAAAAAAGATTGACAATGACCATTACAGAACTGCAAAGTTATATCTATCAGGAAAAAATGACTTCTATTATGTAACCCCTCAGTCTTCTTGAGAAGGCTGAGAAGTGACCTAATAGAGGCCTTTAAAATTATGAAAGGTTTTGATAGAATAGACACAGAGTGTTTCCACTTGTGGGGAAGAGCAAAACTAGAGGCCATCAATATTAGATAATCACCAAGAAATCAGATAGGAAATTCAGAAGAAACTTCTTTACCCAGAGAGAGGTGAGAATGTGGCACTCGCTACGACAAGGAGTGGTTGAGGCAAATACTTTAGATGCATTTAAGGGGAAGCTCGAAAAGCATATAAGGGAGAAGGGAATAGAGGATTATGCTGACAGAGTTAGATGAGGAAGGATGGGAGGAGGCTCAAGTGGAGCTAAACGTCAACATAGACTGGTTGGGCCGAATGGCCTGTTTCTGTGTGAAATATTCTTTGTAATTCTCAGTGTAGGAAGTCTGTCCCAAAGAGAGAAAGCTCGCTTCACCAGTCTCAGAGAGTCTTCTCGTCAGAAATGTGCACTTAGTCTGCTGACAGGAGCAATGTGGCACACTTTGTTATTTTCCATGTTTCAAGATTAAGAAAAATCAATTGAAATCAAGTGAGATTTACTACAAAATGTTGCTCTATTTGTAAAATGTTGATTTATAATCACCCTCGTCTCAGTAAAGTATTCATCAGACTATCTTTCGGAAAATTGGAGAAGTGAACATAATGGGCCAGGTGTATTATAGGGGACCAAATTTCCTCTTTTATAGCCCCATTAACGTCTTGTGCTCGCCCGGGGGAGGGGGGCGCTGCTGCCGACTGGGAAATTGCCTGGAGGTTTGGGGGGACGCTGTTGTGGCAATGCCACGCCCCGCGGTTAGCGTACCTGAGCCGACGCGCAACCGGTGATTATATTATCGCCATGTGCACCTACCCTTCACTGCCCCGTGCCGCCCCATTTCCGCCCCGCAGGGGATATTGCCCCGCATGCCACGAGCGGATCTCAATGGCAGCTTCGCGGGTTGCGAAGCTGGTGGACATCCACTGCCAGGATGTTATTTAAAGGGGAGGCATTTAGCGCCCGGGCCGCCAACTTTATTTGTTGGCCGACTCTTGGGTCAGCCCGACAATGTGTGGACCGGTCCGCCATCGTGCAGCCCGGCTCTCCATCTTGGGGGCCGGACTGCTGGCCCAGTCTAATGCCTCCCTGGTGGCCCAGTGGCAGCCACCAAAGGGCCATGCAGAGTGCACAGTGGCCCTCCAAGTTAGTGGCCTGCTCCATGTAGCACTGGACCCATCCCGACAGCACCCCTCAAAGGAAACAGAGCACCGGAGAAAGTGCTCCGATTCCTTTGAGGGGCGTATGGCCCAATTCCACGTCGGGAGCGGAAGTTCCGGGCCGGTCGAAAAAAGTCCTGGTTCCGGAAGGTTATCGCCCCCAATCAGGGTGAGGGGCAATTTCACCCCCACAGTATCTAGTTCATACAACAACGGATTTTATTGTTACAGTTCAGGGTCAATATCAGGTAACTAGATATTGAGCAGTAATGGTGAACTCCTGATTGTAAGGAGTACAGGATACACTAGGGATCAGTGACTCTAAACCCGAGCGAATATTTCCAGCATTTCCTGTTTTTGTTTTAGATTTTCATCATTATTTTTTGTTTAATCCCATGAATCTTCGGTGTTTATCGTTTATGCAGCAACAAGTTTTGTGTGTATTGTAGGATGGAGAGAGGAAAGAATGGAATAACTTATGAGTACTTGTAATAAGCTGGCTCCATTGCCTTTTGGAACTGCAATTGGAGATTTTTTTGACTCATTGAGCGCCATTTCATCATCATAGACAGTCCTCGGAACCGAGGAAGACTTGCTTCCACTCCTAAAGTGAGTCCTTTGGTGGCTGAACAGTCCAATACGAGAGCCACAGATCCTATCACAGGTGGGACAGTCATTCGTCGGGGGAAGGGGTGGGTGGTGGGACTGATTTGTCGCACGTTCCTTCCGCTGCCTGCGCCTGACCTCTTCACACTTGCGGCGTTGAGATTCGAAGAGCTCAACGCCCTCCCGGATGCACTTTCTCCACCTAGGGCGGTCTTCAGCCAGGGACTCCCAGGTGTCAGTGGTGATGTCGCACTTTACCAGGGAGGCTTTGAAGCTCCATTTATACATTGCATGATTGTATGACCCATTCTTGGGAAGCAAGCCAGTGCTCCCCATTCAATTAGTGAGAGAAGCTTGTAAATTGGAAGGGGTTTGTAAATTTCTAGCTCCAGATCAGGAAAAAAAATAAGTATTAAATTATTACTTTACTTTCTCCTTAAGCTTCTGACACTTTGAAATGTGACTATTTCAACTCAATATTGGCCTTTTAATACATGCCAGAATTTGATTTGCTTTGCTCACTGCTGTCGAGTATTATTGCAATAGCTTCAATTTATTGTCAATCAGGACTACCAGATCTCTTTCATTTTCCATAAATATTATTTTATTTCCTTTTAAGTAATAATCCCTTACTGGATTATTTCCCCCATGTGAAGCACTTTGTATTTCTCTAGATTGAACTTCATCTGCCACCTGTCTGCCCAATTCCCAAGTATATTCTAATCCTCCTGCAGCTTTATCCTGTTCAGCTTTGCAGTCTACCACCTTCATAGGTTTGTATCATCTGTAAATTTAGCCACTGAGCTTGTGATTCATAGCTCCAGATCATTTCTGTCATTTAGGGCAGGATGTGAACAGTGGTGTTTGCCAGGGATCTGTACTGTGGCCTCAGCTTTTCACCATATAATGACTTAGATAAGAGTGTTGGTTATCCAAGTTTGTGGATGACACTAGTTATGAGGCACAGCAAGGAATGTGCAAGGGAGCAGAAAGTTACAAAGTGACTTAGATAAACGAAGCGAGTGTGTTCATTTAAAGCAGTTGGAGTTCAATATGGGGAAATGTGCGGTCATCCATTCTGGATCTGAGAAAGAGAAAGTGGAATATTTTCTTAACATTGAGAGACAAAGAGCTGTGGAGGTGCAAAGGGATTTAGGTGTCCATGTACATAAATCACTAAATGCTAGTGCACAGGTACAAAAAGTAACCAAATGGCCAATCGATTGCTGGCCTTTATCTCAAGAGGGTTGGAATTTAAAAGCGAGGAAATGATGTTTCAGTAATACAGACCTGATCTGAAGTAGTATGTCAGTTTTGGGCACCGAACCTCAGGAAAAATATATTGGTCTTGGTAGTGTGTACAGCCCAGATTCACCAGAATGATACCAGGCTTAAAGGGTTAAATTATGAGGACTGGTTCTCGGGGCGAAATGGCCCACACCTGTTCCTATGGCCCTTTGAAGATATTAAACCCAAAAGGTCCAAAACAGCCCCTGAGTGGGATCCTACTGGTAACATTATCCAAGCCTGATGACAATCCCTGTACAATGGGTTTGATTAGTCAACCAATAACATATCCATTGTAAAATAGTTACCACTGATTCCCGCTAACTTTGTTTTCAATATGAACTTTTCCAGAGGAACTGTATCAAAAGTCTTGGCAAAGTCCAAGAACACCACATCCACTGCCTCACCCCAATCAAGCACCTTTGACACATCCACAAAGAAAACCAACTATTTGGATTGGCAAGACCTCCCCTTCATGAACCCATATTGGCGATCTTTTATGATTTTATTTCTAGCCAGATGTTCCATGACCTTATCTTTAATAAGGGTTTCTATAGCTTTACCTACAATGGACATGAAATTCACTCTCTGTAATTTTCTGGGTCACTTTTGCAGCCCAACGTTTGCCTTTTATCCTGTCCCCAAGCACCTCTCCAGTACTCAATGATTTCTGGAAGATTTGTGCCCGAGTTCCTCAATTTCCTTCCTTGGTTTGCACAACTGTTTGCAACTATGCTAGTAGTAATGTGAATAGTGTCGCAACATACCTCTGCAACACTGTTTGGTTCCTTTTCCAGTTCAAATAAGCTACCTCTCTGCTCCTTACTAAAAACTGAGGCAAGAAACTTAGTTCGAACTTATGCAGCCTGTCATGCTCTCACCCAGTCCCACTTTCAGTGGCCCCACTTCATCACTCATTTTCTTTTTCTCTTAATATAACTAAAAAAATGTTTTATTATTATCCTTACTTTTCTTGCCATATTCAATTCAAATTGTGTATTTGCAATTCTAATGCCTTTTTTGCACTCCTGGCATGCCATTTGGTTTTGAATCCATCTTAATTCTGTGCCATTTCATTCGTGGCCTAAATTGCCTTTTTTCCTTTGAATTACTTTGTAGCCTCGTCCAACCAGGCAAGAAGTGCCTTTAAGCTTGGTACCTTGGCTTTGTATGAATATACATTGGTCCATTGCATTCAGAATCACACTCGTAAAGGAACTCCACAGTTTCTCCACTCACCTCGTCATATTCAAATCTGCCAGGCCCACTCTGACAAGACTTCAGAAGTGCATAAAGTTCGTCCTCTTCAAATTTGGAAAGTTTATTTTGGTATTTATAACCTCTCCAATCCATGAAATGTCAACTGTGATCACATTGCAATCATTGGTACCTAAAGCCTCACCCACCTTCGTGTTGGGGATTTAATCGTCCCAATAACTCTCAATCAAATCTAAGACGTTTTCTCCCCTTGTTAGCTTTTTTACAAACTGAATCATAAACAGTCTTCCATTAACTCTAGAAATATTTTCCTTGCCTTGCCAGCAGAGACATTATTAATGCAATCCAGTTCTGGTAAGTTAAAATCTCCAACTACTAGAATTGATCTCTTACTAGTCATCTTCCTTATCTCATCCCACAGTACCAGATCAAGTCTTTCCGTGGCCTGGGTGTCTATAGCGTACCCTTTTTAATACTGTATCTCTTTTATCGTCTATTGTGGTAGAAATTGTACCTCATCATCCAAGATTTCGAGGACTAAAGTCCTAAGACCCATGGACATCTTAAAACAACCAACCTAAAATTGGATCAGGCCATTTTTCAGTCATCCAGGGTGGCCATCTAAAACAGGCATTAGGCTTCTAGCACATGCCATTGAGGGGTAAAACACCTGTTTTAGGATCCTCCTGGGAAATTGGGCTGCACTGAGCGGGGCAGGTGTCCACTGGTTTTCCAGGTGTGGATGTGGCCTGACCAGCGGCTGCCACCGAATAGGTATAAACAGTTCTATTGTTATTATTAAAAGCATGTGGCATCAGGAGGTGCAGGAGTGCTAACGGCCCCTGACAGCTGCAATCGTTCCACCTGCCACTGTCCTTCCTCCCCCTCCCCCATTCCCGGCTTGTAACTCGGGGCCTGCCAGCGAAATTCTGAAAATGGGTCCAGGTTAATTTGTACCCCATTAATTGGTATGGATGCTCTGATACACTCACCGCAACCACTGTCGCTTCTAGTTTTAACACTGCCCTGCCATTCTATCTATCCTGCCTGCCAACACCTTTATCCCCCTTTTTTGTTTAGATGGAGGCCGTACAGTCTGTATAGATTCTCTTATTCCAAAAGTTGTCCCATGGTTTGAAGAACCAAAATCTTGATTCCCTACAGTAAAGCCTCAGCCATGTGTTAGTTTGCCTAATTACCCTCTATCTCTCGTCACTAGCACGTGGCAATGGTAGAATTTCAGAAAATATTGCACCTGAGCTCCTTCCCTTAAACTTCCTTACTAATGCCATAAATATAGCATGAGGGACCTCTGGTCTGCTTATACCTGTGTTGGTTTTTCCCCACATGGGTGACAAAAGTTGTTTGCTTACTTCCATCAGCTAGCACTCTATCAACCTTCACCGTGGAGGCAATGTACCATTTGTTTTCCTAGGTTCAGTTTGCACAGAACTCTATCTGTGAACCAGATAATCAAATCCCCATATACCACAAATTGTCTGTTATTATTTCTAGTTTTTCCTCCTTCACTTTGCAGGTTGCTGGATTGCTTCCGTGAATGGAACATTCCTGCCTGTCGCAGCCACCTCTTGAGTCTCCACTTCATCTCTTTTCAGAGAAGAGAAACTCTGGCTCCGGCTGGGGGTGGAGTGTAGAATGTTTCATTATAAGGGGTGTTGCAGTTGTGTGGGGCGGACTGGTTGGGTTGGGTGCTCTTTACCTTTCTGCCATTGTTCATTGTTCATAGGTTATATGTAACCTTCAGGGCTGCTGACCGAGGGCCGTGCAGCTCTTTGTCGGCTAACAAGAACACGATGGGCCGAAATGGCCTCCTTCTGCGCTTTAAATTTCTATGTTTCTATGTTTCTAAACTACTGGAGAGCACGAGGGATGCTTCACTACCCACTTCTGGTTCTCTTTCTAACAGAGACGCACCCTCCTCCTCCAGGAACTGGGGTTTGCTCTCCTACGTCTATCCCCAGTGTGGTCTTCTCTAACACCTCATCTATAAAATCTTCTTCCTCCCTAATATTTTGATGTGAGGTCAGTCACTCACCAAGGCTGACCACCTCAGCCTTGAGTGCAGCAACCTGTTTGAAGTTGTTGCAGAGGAAACCCTCCAGAACCTGGGCCATCTTACAACTTCTACAATGCACAGAGTATTCCATCCTCATGCAACTTTAAAATATTATGCTTGTTTGAGTTTAAAAAAAAATTAAACAGAAAAGGAAAATGACAAACCCTGTTCAATTAAATTTCTTGAGTTTTCCCTTCTCCATCTTTTATTTTTTTTTGCTTTTGTCCCTTTGATATATTATCAGTTTATGATGGTCAATCACACAAAGAAAACTTAAGGCCTCCTTCTGCTACGTTCGCAAATCAACGCTACATTTTTTAATTAGCACCTCCATCCCCCCTCTGCACCGAATTCTCACCTTTACCAAATTCTGCTTTCCCAGCTCATTCCATTACCAGCTCAATTTGCTGTGCTCTCACCATGGCTACAGCCACAGAGGATGTCCTTTGTAACTTTTGGCGCTGTGGCAGGGGTGGAAACCTGATTGGAGAGATTCAAATGTGGAGTTGCGGCAAAGATAGGCACGGACTTGGGAGGCAGCAACACATCCATGGACTTAGGAGAGGGAAAGGAGGTTGGAGATGGTGTGGTAGTTTTCACAGACAGAAGGGTTGAGGGTAGGTTTTTTGAGTAACTGGACTTTCAGTCTGAAGTGGACTTTGATCCCATGGCATGATTTCAGGAAGTGAAGTAACGTTTTCCCAGTGTCCAGACCAAAATGTATCTTTTAACCAACATGATTTGGGGTAAAATTCACAAAACGGGCAACAGTCGATTATCTGCCTGTTTTACGCTCTGTCTGATTTTCCTTTCCATTTACTTCAGCCTGTTTAGTGCCCTGCCGATGTTGAATTTAGCCGCATTAACTGGCCATCTATCTCATTGTTGTCCTTGAGGTGGCTCTGGCAGCTGTGTTTGCCTACATTACAACAGTGACAACACGTCAAAAATATTATATTGGCTGTGAAGCACTTTGGGACATCCTGAAGACATGAGAGGCGCTATATAAATGCGAGGGGGAAGAGGAGCACAGGATATGGTACTGTTCAGTGGTTTGACTGGGAAACGGAGCCAACACTGGGAGGACATGGGAGAGAAGAGACAGAGGATCAATATCCTGCTACCCGAGTTGTCTGCCAAACATGTTCTGAACGTCAAATTACCTGCAGTGGCTGTACCTAAGGCATCATTGATCAATTTTTCATTGGGGTGTGTGGAAGATTAAAAGGAATGTGTACTTCTTGGGAAATATTTCAAGATTATCCATTCATGCTGGGGGAGGGAAGACAGTCAAGGCATAGAGCAGCCAGCCAGCGGAGGAGGAGAAATACAGCCAGTAAGATTTAATGCTTGAGATTTCTGTGTGTTCAGGTACTGTAATTACTTGGTCAGGACATGTTATGTTTACCGTACTATCTTCTACTGTGTTACCTTTACAAACTACTCACTATTTTTTAATACATAGTGAATAAATATTAGTTAATATTCTGTTTTGTTTCAAACAGTCAAAATCAGCTGTATTAATCGATGTATTAATAGAGGGCAGGGGATAATTGACCTAAAGTATGCATTTTAAAGTCAGACATTCTGTTCTTTTTTTCTATAATAAATTGATTTAATATTATTACTATAGTTAAATATCAATATGGCAATTTGGAAGGCAGAGAAGATTGGAGTGTAGGAGTGAAATTCATTATCGCTCCGTTTGGGGGTGGTAACTTTTGAAAGCCGGGAAACATAGCGCCAGGTGCTAATGTTTCCCAGTTCTCAAAAAATTGGCGTTAGCGCTTCAGGAAGAAAGTCGAGCGCTAAATCAAGCGATCCACTTCCTTCTTGGAGCGCTAAAGGACACGGGTGGGTCGGAAACCTTAGCAGTGCTGCACACTGGGCCGTGCAGCGCTGCCGCATTCAAAGGACCCTTCCCTCCCTTAAAGGAATGGGCCATCGCTGTAGGTTCTGCAATTTAAAACAGACCTACCTGGACCACCAAGAGAGCGTTTTACACGTGCGATTAGCCCGGCACTCAAGCCGAGTTCTGGTCTGAATGATCGTGGGTAGAAGCCCGCGAAGAAAATGGCATCAACAAAGGTAAGGATTTTTTTACTTACCTCGGCCACCTCGCCTTCAATCATGCCCCGGTAGCGGCCGGCCGCCCGATCCATGCCTCCTGCAGCTGTTGATGTTTTCGTCCGGTACTACTGCAGGGAGCGAAAGTGAATTTCGGGTTCGGTGCGCTAACGAGGCAATGCGCACGCCGATGACATCACAATCTCTGGGCGCAGGATATCGGGACACAATGCTGTGGTGCCACCGCTAAATACCCGGCCAATATGGCGGGAGTCGATGTCAGAGCACCTAGTTGCAAAGGCATTGACACCCCGTTAGCGCCCCCCGGGGTGCTAACAAGAGGTGCAAATGCACCCAATTTCTAGCCAAGTTTACAGGCAGAGGAGTTTGAAGATGCAAAAATGAGGTCCTACAGCACCACTGGCAGGATGGTGTAATTGCAGTTAAGGTTGCACAGGCTATTTACATTATAGATGTGACACAGGAATTTGTAACAAAAAAGTTGACAGGAAGCGTGCAACAAAATAAGATATTTAAAATGCAGACATCTACATAGACAGCGAGGTAGATAGATATGTATTTATAATAGATTGAGATTGTTGCTGTTTCATCCATGCCGGTGTTGTCATGTATTTTATCAATGAAAATTTTTTTTTTGCGTTGGTGTTAGTGGCAAAATAAGGCTCTAATAGTGGACTGACTTGTGTATAAACCTACTAAAGCAGATGAGTTACAAGTAAGTTTAAAAAAAACAGTTACTCAACCTGGGACTTGAGGTGATAAGAAAAAGCCGAGGGAACTGTAGTTCCTGCAGTCTCAGCATTACTGGAATAATTTGATTTGTCTAAGTGTATTGGTATTATTTGATTTGTTTTTATGTAGATTACATACAATGTTATTTGAAGTGCAAAAAAAAATCTTGCTT